>NW_018744469.1:2050182-3250182 GCF_001683475.1 Chenopodium quinoa
TGCTGAGGCCGCCTTCCAGAAATTAAAAGTTCACTTGCATTCCTTGCCGAGGCTGGTCAGCCCTTTGCCCAAAGAGGTTCTCTACATGTACCTGGCCGTCTCTGATCATGCGTTAAGCGCTGTTCTCCTTGCTGAAAGGGACGGCTGTCAGCTCCCGGTCTACTTTGTCAGTCACGTACTGAAAAATGCCGAGTTGAGGTATCCCCTAGTGGAGAAATTTGGTCTTGCACTCTTCATGGCTGTTAAAAAATTGAAGCCCTACTTTTTGGCACATACAGTCGTCGTGTATACAGACCAACCTATCAAGCGGCCGCTGACCATCATGGAGTCGTCAGGCCGAATGATCAAATGGGCCATAGAAATACAGAGCCTCGAAGTTACTTTCGAGCCTAGAAAAGCAGTGAAGGGGCAAGCCTTTGCTGACTTTATTGTAGAGATGACTCGTCCTCCTGACTCTCAAGTTCCAGACCAAGTATGGAAGGTATATGTGGACGGAAGCTCTACTTCAAATGGTTGTGGAGCAGGCGTCGTATGTCAGTCTCCAGAGGGCGACAGGTTCGAGTATGCTCTACGCTTCAGTTTTCAGCTTCAAACAATGAGGCAGAATATGAAGCTTTACTAGCCGGGATCCGCATGTCCAAGGCGGCAGGGGCAAGAAAAATAGACGCCTGTTCCGATTCACAATTGATAGTGAGTCAGTACAATGGTGAATACGAAGCAACCCATCCGGCCATGATCAAGTATTTACAGGCGGTCCGACAAGCAGTCGGCTCCCTTGAGGATTTCCATCTGATCCAAGTGCCAAGATCAGAAAACAACCAGGCGGATGCACTGTCAAAATTAGCATCATCCGCCTCCTCTGATACTCCTCGAACTGTTTTTTGGGAAGTAATGGAGAAGAGAAGCATCGAGGAAAACCCTATTGGAATCCTAGACAGAAGCTCAACCTGGATGGATTCAATCAGGGCATATCTGACAAACGGTACACTGCCGGATGATCCTCAACAGGCGGCAGCACTGAAAAAACGAGCCACCTGTTTTGAAATGATTAAGGGAGAACTTCACAAGAAGGGGGTACCTTCAACCCTTCTTAAAGTGTGTTACTCCAGAAAAGGGACGAGAGATACTAGATGATCTTCACTCTGGTTACTGTGCTTTCTCATATAGGTGGTAGGATGCTTGCTCAAAGGGCAAGGCGGCAGGGCTATTTTTGGCCTACTTTGGAAGCAGATGCAATGGAGATGGTGAAAAAATGTGACAAGTGCCAAAGGTTTGGCAAACTAATTCACCGTCCGGCTACTGACCTCACTACCATTCACAGCCCACTACC
Source organism: Chenopodium quinoa (assembly GCF_001683475.1). Lineage (NCBI taxonomy): Eukaryota > Viridiplantae > Streptophyta > Magnoliopsida > Caryophyllales > Amaranthaceae > Chenopodium > Chenopodium quinoa. Next base: position 2,051,513 of record NW_018744469.1, read on the forward strand.
GTTTGCTAAGTGGGGCATGGACATTCTGGGTCCATATACGCCTGCTACAGGCGGAAGGCGGTACATACTTGTTGCCGTTGACTACTTCACTAAATGGGTAGAGGCGGAGGCTGTAAAGGGAATCAAGACGAAAGATGTAATTTCATTCATTTGGAAAAATGTCATCACTCGGTTCGGGGTTCCCATGTCTATGGTTTTTGATAATGGTCCCCAATTTGAGACGCCTGCTCTCAAAAGCTGGTTGGGAGACCAAGGAATTGCAAACTACTTTGCATCTGTCGGCGTCCACAAGCAAACGGCCAGGTAGAAGCCTTTAATAAAATCATCTCAGACGGTCTCAAGAAAAAGATTGAACGAGCAGGCGGCCTATGGGCGGATGAACTACCACATGTTCTCTGGGCATTAGGACGACTGAAAAAGGGGCGACTGGAGAAACTCCATTCCTCCTAACTTATGGTGCGGAAGCTGTTCTTCCAATAGAACACTACGAGCCGACTCTTCGAGTAATGCTATATGACGAAGAGGCAAACTGGGAAGCCATGCGCCTGGCTTCCTGAAAAGAGGGGCAATGCTGTTTTGCGCCATGAGATCTATCGCCTGAGAATGACTAGATCATACAACAAAAAAGTACACAGGCGTCCACTCAAAGTAGGGGACTTTGTACTTAGAAAAATGGAAGCAGTTGGTAGGGCTAATGAGTCTGGCAAACTAACTCCCAACTGGGAAGGACCCTACCGAATCTATGAGGAAGTCAGGGACGGTACCTACCGTCTGGAAACACCAGACGGACAACCGTTGCCTCGAACTTGGAATGTAGATAATCTTAAAAAATATTTCTTCTGAATGATGTAAAGTAAAGAGCTACTTAATAAAGTTTGCACTTACTATTCAATTTTGTATTACGAGGGGCATGCCGTCTGTACCTTTACAGTCGGCTACTCTCCATTGAGTTTTTCACTCTATCTTCAGAGGGGCATGCCGTCTGTACCTTTACAGTCGGCTACTCTCCATTGAGTATTTTACTCACAATACTTAGCTAAAAAGATTAGGGCCTGGCCGACCCTGTGCCTAACAGGCGGCTACCCTTCTTTTACTTAGCACCTACGTTCACCAAGAACTTACCAAGGCCACCGGCCGAATGATCAGACCAGGCGCCAAGCCAACTGATCAAATCTACAAAACTAATACGACCTGTCCCAACATCATAGCAGGCGTCCGACGGCATCCCTCCGGATGAAATTCGTCGCAGAGAGCAGCTCCCTTTTGGGTGGAACATTGTTCTATAAACTAATTACACGGCACCTATACGACTGTCCCCAAGGGCAACCACGTAGCCGTTTTTGAGACAAGGATAACTCTATCACTAACCAAACCAGTGGTAGCAGTTGACATCTGAGTCAGATGACCGCCTGTATTACTTGGGATAAATGCAGGGGGTACCTATTGAGTTAATAGCCAACAAACATTGGCGAATCAAGGGGTCTAGCCGGCCTACGCCGCCTGGTACCTCTACTTCTCAAACAAAAGTGACGGCGACTGAGTAACTCCAACGTTAACTCATAGTCACTCCCTCAAATTTGGTATGGAACCTAAAAGGTTTGAGTCGTCCGCCTGTTTTTTAACAAACAAGGGCACTCAAACCCCTATTCCTACTAGGTAACCTATTGAGTTAATAGCCAACATTGGCAAATCAAGAGGATCAGCCGGCCTCCGCCGCCTGGTACCTCTACTACTCAATCTAGATTGTGACGAAGACTAAGTAACTCCTATGTTAACTTAACAGTCACTCAAACTTAGTATGGAGCCTAAAAGGTATGAGTCGTCCGCCTGTTTTTAACAAATTATGAGTTAAAAGCCAACATTGGCAATAAAGGGAAACAACCGGTACCCGCCGCTTGTTATCTCTACCACTTAATTCCTTGGCGACTAGGTAATACTCTATTTACTTGGTCAGACCACTTTCCTACTTGGTTAAAATTACAAAAAGACAGGCACGCCTGCCTAAAAAGGATCCAGACAAAATAGTTCGAATACCGATTGAATAAATGGCCGACTGATCGTCTATCCTGGAAACAGACAACCAGTCGTCCAGGGGCATAGGCGGCGTACTAACTATTTGTACCTGTTTGCAACGTTCGGCCATGTACAACAGTCGGTCTAGTGAAAAATGGGATATTAGATATGGAATACTTAGACAAATTTGAAGCAAAACAAAAATTCATTAAAAATAAGCCGGTCATTAAAGACCAGCAAAATATTCAAAGCCCCGGCCCCCTGGCCGGGTAAATACAAAGCAAACGGCACGCAGGCCGTGGAAAAAATACATTAAGCTTAAGAAGGGGGCAGTTCAGTATTAGCAGCTGCCGCCTGGTCAGCACTTTTCTTGCTGGACTCGGCATCAGCTGCATCCTTTTTTGATGCCTCACCCCCAAGTGGCACAAGCGCCACAACCGGCTCCTCCTCCTCCTCCAACGCATCTCCCAACGCCTCTTCTTCAGCAGCCGCCAGGATCTCTTGATTATATGTTTCCGAACACTGGCGGTACGTTCTTTCCCAAGAGGCAAAGTCGGCATTGGGGAACAGGCGGCCCCAGGTCATGCGCTGGATTTGAGCGGAGTCTTCCATCATCTCCCGGACGAGCTCTTTCTTCTCTTGCTCGGCCTTTTCCGAGAGCTCTTGGGTAAGACTCTTCTCTTGGCTCACCAGGCGTTCTTTTACGCTGGCCAAGGATTTCTCCATGGCTTCGTAAGAGTACATTTTTTGGCGAAGAGGTTTCAGCTCGGCCTTAAGATTTGTGATGGTCGCCTCCAGCTCGTCATTCTTCTTCTGGGCCGCCTCTAACTGAGCCCGAACAGCGGCGGTAGCCTGTGCCTGATAATAAAGAATATCAATGGTCAGTACTTCATTTTGGGCAATTTGAAACATTGCCTTGTCACAGTCAGAGGCGGCCATAGCTTTTGCAGCCTTTACCTCTTTGTTCTTCCGATCAAGCGGCTTGCGAAGGCCGTTAACTCGGAGCAGGGCCTAAGTACATAAAAAAAAAACAGGCGTCAGTTTCCAAACAAAAAAGATAACAGGCGTCCTGGAATTCAAATACTCAAGAAGTATACCTCAGCAAGGACCCCTGCAATCCCATCAAGGTCAAGGGTGCCGGCACCCCTAACCGCCTCCCTTTCAGATGGAGGAACTACTTTGATCATGGACTTGGCTACCTCTACCAAGTCAAGCCCCTGAGGGCCGGCTGCATCAAGCGTAAAAAAGCAAGTTAGACCTAGTCAAGAAGGAAGCAAGTGTAAAAGTTTTTACAAGTAATTGTCCATACTTCTAGGCGGCCCCGCCGGAGTTTTTAGAAGAAGTGGCCGGCTGCTTCTCAGCCGCCACTGTTTTCCTGGAAGACCCAGGAGAGCTTGCAACAGTCGTCCTCCGGGCCTTGGGGTCCGGCTGTTGCGAGGAAGAAGCTCTTGGAGTGCCCGACTGAAAAAAAAAAAAAAAAAAAAAAAGTTAGTATATGCATAAGACAACTCCTAAAAGAGGAAGAGTTTCGAAGCCTACCAAGGGTGCCCCCTTGTTGGGGGAGTCGGTACAAGACTGTTGCATGAGAGAGGCCCGCAACATGGCCGCCGCAGTCTTGGATGCTGTTATTTTACTCATGGCGTCAGCTGCAAAAAATAAACAGCAAAGTTAGTAAAGATCCCAAGTAAACAAGGCGTGAAAAAACAGAGTATTTGTCAGGCCGGCTACCTCTAGAGCACCGACTGCTGAGGCCACAGGCGACCAAAAAGTACTCGTCATAGAGCCACTTGAAGCTCGGGACGCAGTTTAGGGGTACTTGCTCTCGTACCCCTGAAGTAGAGTTCACCCTAGTCTCTACTTTGAAGAGTCCTTTGTCTAGGATCTCTTTTTTAGCCTTTGGGGGAACAGGCGGCATGCTGCGGCCGCCTGCGAGAAGAGGCGAATCCCTATTCCACTTGTTAAAGCGTTTGTTCAGCTCCGTGTCTGAACCCTCGATGATAAGGAAGGTGTTCCGCCAATCCTTCCATTTGTTCGCCTTACCTCTCGTCATGAGGTAGCCCCTATGGCTTGTTAATTGATACCAGCCGGTACCTCCCGACTTAGGGGTCCGGCTGAGATAGTTCATGTGGGCGAAAGCCTCAAAGCTTGGCTCCACCCCGTACATTTCGCACCCGGCCACATAGCCGAGTACGTTTACCCAAGAGTTGGGGGCTAACTTCCATAACCCCAAATCATACCCATCTAAAATCCGCTGAACAGCCGGATGTAATGGGAAGCGCAGTCCAGCTTTGATGGCCGCCACATAGCAGCCAAAGCAGCCGTCATCATAGCTGGTACCAGCCGGCCAGACGACAGTGTCTTCTGGATCCTGCACGAACAGTAAAAATTTGGAGCCCATTCTGTGGTTAGCTATAAAGCTCTCCACTTTGTCTTGCATGGCTGCGATCCGGCCCCGAGGTACCGTGCAGTAGTAGGGGGTGTTTTCCTCTCTGTAAGAGGCGGACGGCTCCGCCCAATTGTCCCCCTTCTCAACTGCATGAGAAAGCCTCGCCTCTTGTAGGCGGATGTTTCTTTCTTCTGAGCCTGGAGAAGCGTGGCCAGAAGAGCTGGAATCGGACTCGTCCTCTGACGAGTCCGAAGAGGACGACTCCTCCCCTCTCCCAGAGGGGCCCGCCTCCTCTCCCTTAGAAGGAGCAGGAGGAAAATTAGACATATCAACGGTAAAATGGGAAGGGACCACCTTGACCCCTCCCTCATAACTGTCGGCTTGGCAGCCGCTTCGTTTCACTTCTACATCTGGCGCCTGGTCAGATGTTTCACTAATGAGCACCCTTTGGGAGGAGCCGTCCGAGTTTGAGATCATAGCAGTCTTTTTTGTTCTGGCCATCACGTTCTGCATAGACACAGATACAGTCGGACTTTGTATAAAGGGCAAAGATGGGTCCAGAAAAGGGCAGGCGGCACTCCTAGTCCTAGATTCAGCCGTCCCCGGTGACCGGCTGATCACTAACTTAGGTCGTGTCGTGTGCTTCCGTGGTGCCATTTCAAAAATAAAAAGAAAAATTAAGAGTAAGAGAACTGAGTTACCTGAACGAGTGACGGTAGATGAAGTTCTGGAAATCCGGTGCAGTCGGCTTGTCAGAACAAGCGGTAGGCAGAAAAGGTCCGAAATGTCAGAGCAAGTTCAGGGGTCCGAATGTTCTCGCAAAGTTCTCAAATGTGAAAATGACCGAAGTCAGCACTTCCTTATATAGGCAAAGTGAGAAGGCGAAGGGTCGCTTCCAAATTCAAAATTTGGGCGGGAAAATCTCTCGGCCATTTGCAAGGTGACACCTGTAGCAGGCCGTCGCCTGTCACCGTGCGGCACCTGTCACAGGTGACACGTGACCAGTCACGTGCCACCTGTGAGGGGCAAATGATTAGGGGATTTTTATCTACCAATCACCGTCTGACAAGTGGACCAACCAGGTTCCGCCACGTGTCCTTCACGTAGGCCAATAGGAGCCTGCCACGTGTCAATCACAGATACGTCCTCTACGGACCAATTGAGACACGCCACGTGTCCACCCATGCCAAATGGGAAAACCGGTCAACAAGGCCCAATCCTGTTTAGAGGCCCGGTCAGCCCTAGGTTTACCCTAAACCTAGAGAGTGGCACGCTTCTCAAGACTATAAATACTTAATTAATCCTCATTAAAGGGGATCAAGCAATTAATCTCACCTGAAGAACAGAACAGAAACATTACGGAACACACTAATAACCGGCTGATCTCGCTAACAAAGCAGATTACCAACATTAAACTCTCTCACCTAGAGAGACCTTATTACTTTAATTTCCGCACTAATTACTCCTTAATCAGGTACTAACTTGACCGTTGGAGGCGGAGCTCTCAGGAGTCTCCGTTATTTTGCAGGTACAGGCGTCCGGTTCCAGTCTCGGAATTGTAACTCTCCCGCAGGACATCAGAAAACCCCGAAACAATATGCACACCATCATTGAATGATATGGATCATCGATTCTCTTGCTAAGTTATCGTAATATTTAGGACATCCAATAGTAAGCTTATGCAAGTTTGAAAGTTTAAATGTGATTGTATCACCTACTATCGGTTGTACCACAAGAAAAGGAGAAAGTACAAAGTTTATGTCATATGTCAATCTTCAAGATTGATGAGTAGTATCAATGTCTTCTTACAATTGATAAACTATCTCATAACAAGGGATAACTTAAGTCATCCTTGCAAATGATAAGGGGAAAAAAATGAGGAAAGTAAGCTGAAGCTGGCATGTGCAGAACTGAGCATCCATGTCCCTAGTTAGCCAAAAGATCAGCCACTTGATTTGCCTCCCTAAAGCAGTGTTGAATAGAAGCCAAACCCGTCGAAAATCCATTGAAATGAGATTCAACTCTACCTTACAAAATAATATTATTAATTTCCCACATGATTTTCCAAATCTGCTTAATATATAATTATATGTTTTATAAAGACAATGCTCTTGTTAAAATTTTTTATAGCGGGCGTTTTAAAAAATACCGATAATAAAATAAATTTGTTAGTCGGTGTTAATAAAACTAATTGTTATTTCTTTTACAGAATTTTATTGGTTGATATCCATAAACACAATTGCATATGTCTCAACATTTGTTGGTTTTTTTAGTTGATGTCCATAAAAATGGTTAGATATTTCTTTAATTTATATTGTATTTCAACCTAATTTGTTATAAAAAAAAGGGATATTATATAATGATGAGTATAAAGTAGGGGCTATAAATTCATTTATAATACATTACCGTAGCCATTTGTATTTCGGGGCTTGCCCTCTTTTGCAAAAAAAAAAAAAAAAAAAAAAAAAAAAAAAAAAAAAAAAAAGTGGACGTTTTTATCGATCCGCGCTTGTTTTACTATACTTTGAAATTATTAAAATTCAGTTGTGGAGAACTAATACATCCCTCCCTATATACCTTATAAAAAGTATAAAAAAAAAAACTCTTATAAATAGTGTGCTTTTAATTCTACCCTTCAAATGTTTATTTACACATTTATCCTCAATTACTCTTAAGAATAATATGCTTTTAATTTTATCCTGCAAAATATTTAGTTACACAAGGGTAAATGCATGAAAGTTGTTTCGGGGTTTTCTGATGTCCTGCGGGAGAGTTATAATTCCGAGACTGGAACCGGACGCCTGTACCTGCAAAACAAACGGATGCTCCGGATGATTGGAGATCCGCCTCCGACGGTCAAGTTAGTACTTGATTAAGGAGTAATTAATGCGGAAATTAAAGTGATTGGGTCTCTCTAGGTGAGAGTGTTTAATGTGTGTAATCTGCGTCCTCTCCCTTAATGAGGATTAAGGAAGGTATTTATAACCTCGGGAAACGTGCCAATCTAGGTTTAGGTTAACCTTGGGCTGATTGGGCTTCCCTCGGAAGTTGGGCCTAGGTGACCGGCTTCTCCATTAGGCATGGAGTATGCCACGTGTCATGACATAATAAGTCCAGGGTGGACGAATAAGCGTGTGCCACGTATCAAGCCCTGAGAGGTCCAACTGGGGGACACTTGGCAGGACCTGATTGGCCCACGTGGCGCATTCCGATTGGTGGGAGCAAAATCCCCTAATCATTTGCCCCTCACAGGTGGCACGTGACTGGTCACGTGTTACCTGTGACAGGTGTCGCCCTGTAACAGGCGACGACCTGCTACAGGTGTCACTCGGCGAGAGGCCGAGAGATTCTCCCGCCAAAATTTTGAATTCTGGAAGTGACCCTTCGCCTTCTCACTTCGCCTATATAAAGGAGTGTTGACTTCGGTCATTTTCACACTTGAAAACTTTGTGAGAGAACATTCGAACCCCTGAACTTGCTCTGACATTTTGGACCCTTTCTGCCTACCGCCTGCTCTGACAAGCTGACTGCAAAGGATTTTCAGAACTTCATCAATCGTCACTCGTTCAGGTAACCGTCGGTTCTCTTACTCTTAATTTTCTCTTTACTTTATTCTTTTTTGAAATGGCACCACGGAAGCACACGACATGACCTAGGTTAGTGATCAGCCGGTCACCGGGGACGGCTGAATCTAGGACTAGGAGTGTCGCCTGCCCTTTTCTGGACCCATCTTTGCCCTTTATACAAAATCCGACTGTATCTGTGTCTATGCAGAGCATGATGGCCAGAACAAAAAGACTGCCAGGATCTCAAACTCAGACGGCTCCTCCCATAGGGTGCCGATTAGTGAAACATCTGACCAAGCGCCAGATGTGGAAGTGAAACAAAGCGGCTTGAAAGCCGGCAGTTCTGAGGGAGGAGTCAAAGTGACCCCTTCCCATTTTACAGTTGAGAATTCTACATTCTCTCCTACTCCTTTTAAAGGAGAGGAGGCGGGCCCCTCCGGGAAAGGGGAGGAGTCGTCCTCTTCGGACTCGTCAGAGGACGAATCCGAGTCTAGCTCTTCTGGCCATGCATCTCTGGACACAGAAGAGAAAAACAGTCGCCTACAAGAGGCGAGGCTTTCTCACGTAGTTGAGAAGGGGGACGATTGGGCGGAGCCATCCGCCTCTCACCGAGAGCAAAATACCCCCTACTACTGCACGGTACCTCGGGGCCGGATCACGGCCATGCAAGAGAAAGTGGAGAGCTTTATCGCAAACCACACAATGGGCCCCGGCTTTTTAGTGTTCGTGCCGGATCCAGAAGACACAGTCGTCTGGCCGGCTGGTACCAGTTATGATGGCGCCTGCTTTGGCTGCTACGAGGCGGCCATCAAGGCTGGGCTGCGCTTCCCACTACATCCGGCTGTTCAGCGGATCTTGGATGGGTATGTGTTGGGGTTATGGCAGTTAGCCCCGAACTCCTGGGTCAACGTACTCGGCTATGTGGTCGGGTGCGAACTGCACGGGGTGGAGCCGAACTTCGAGGCTTTCGCCCACATGAACTACCTCAGCCGGACCCCTAAGGCAGGCGGTACCGGCTGGTATCAATTAACGAGCCACAGGGGCTACCTCATGACGAGAGGTAAAGAAAACAAATGGAAGGACTGGCGGAGCACCTTCCTTATCATTGAGAGTTCAGACACTGAGCTGAACAAGCGCTTCAACAGGTGGAACAGGAATCCGCCCCTTCTGGCAGGTGGCCGCAGCATGCCGCCTGTTCCCCCCAAGGCTAAGAAAGAGATCCTAGATAAAGGACTCTTCAAAGTAGAGTCGAAGGTGAACTCTACTTCAGAGGTACGAGAGCAAGTACCCCTGCACTGCGTCCCGAGCTTCAAATGGCTCTACGACGAGTACTTTTTGGCCGCCTGTGGCCTCAGCAGTCGGTGCTCAAAAGGTAGCCGGCCTGTCAAATACTCTGTTGTTCCGTGCATTTCTTGTTATGACTTTTATTAACTTTGCTATTTGTTTTTGCAGCGGACGCCATGAGCAAAATTACCGCCTCCAAGACTGCGGCGGTCATGTTGCGAGCCTCCATCATGCAACAGTCTTCAACCGACTCCCCCAACAAGGGGCACCCTTGGTGGGCTTCGAACCTTTCACCCTCTTTTTGGAGTTGTGTTTATGCATATACTGACTCTTTTCTTCTTTTTTAGACAGGCGCTCCAAGAGCTTCTTCTTCCCAACAGCCGGACCCCAAGGCCCGGAGGACGACTGTTGTGAGCTCTCCTGGTTTTTCCAGGAAACATGCGGCGGCTGAGAAACAGCCGGCCACTTCTTCTAAAACTCCAGCTGGGCCACCTAGAAGTATGAAATTGTCCTTGTAAATTTTAGACTTGCTCCCTCCTTTACTAGGTCTAATCCGTTTGTTTATGCTTGATGCAGCCGGCCCTCAGGAGCCTGACTTGGTTGAAGTGGCCAAGTCTATGATCAAGGTCGTACCTCCAGCTAAAAGGGAGGCGGTCAGGGGTGTCGGCACCCTTGACCTAGACGGGATTGCAGGGGTCCTTGCTGAGGTATACTTAGCATATTCTTGAGTATTTGAATTCCAGGACGCGTGTTTTCTTTTTTATTTGGAAACTGACGCTTGTTCCCCTTTTTACTTAGGCCCTGCTCCGAGTGAACGGCCTTCGCAAGCCGCTTGACCGGAAGAACAAAGAGGTAAAGGCTGCAAAAGTTATGGCCGCCTCTGACTGTGATAAGGCAATGTTTCAAATTGCCCAAAATGAAGTTCTGACAATTGATATTCTTTATTATCAGGCGCAGGCTACCGCCGCTATCCGGGCTCAGTTAGAGGCGGCCCAGAAGAGGAATAGCGAGCTGGAGGCAACCATCAACAACCTCAAGACCGAGCTGAGACCTCTTCGCCAAAAGATGTCCTCATACGAAACCTTAGAGAAATCCTTGGCGAGCGTAAAGGAACGCCTGGTGACCCAGGAGAAGAGTCTTACTCAGGAGCTCTCGGAAAAGGCCGAGCAAGAAAAGAAAGAGCTGTTCCGGGAGATGATGGAAGACTCTGCTCAAATCCAGCGCATGACTTGGGGCCGCCTCTTCCCTAATGCCGACTTTGCCTCCTGGGAAAAAACGTACCGCCAGTGTTCTGATAGATATAATCAAGAGATCCTGGCGGCTACTGAGGAAGAGGCGTTGGAGGAGGAGGAGCAGCCGGTAGTGGCGCTTATGCCGCTTGGGGGTAATGCATCGAAGAAGGATGCAGCTGAAGTCGAGTCCAGCAAAAAGAGTGCTGAACAGGCGGCAGCTGCTAATATTGAAGATCTGCCCCCTTCATAAGCTTTATGTCTTCTTTCCCCGGCCTGCGTGCCGTTTGTTTGTATTTACCCGTCCAGGGGGGCGGGGCTCTGAATATTTTGCCGGTCTTTAATGACCGGCTTCCTTTTAATGAATATTGTTGTTTTGCTTCAAATTTGTTTAAGTATTGAATATTCTGATATCCAATTGTACACTATACCGACTGTTTTACATGGCCGATAGTTGCAGACAGGTACAGATAGTTAGTCACGCCGCCTATGCCCCTGGACGACTGGTTGTCTGTTTCCAGGCTAGACGATCAGTCGGCCATTTATCCAATCGGTATTCGAACCATTTTAAAGACTGGATCCCCTTTAGGCAGGCGGTCCTGTCATTTGTAAAATTAACCAAGTAGGAAAGTGGTTTCCTACTTGTCATGTTTTTAGGCTAGAGACTTTAGGCCGTCTAGGCCGACTGTTCCCCGCCATATTTAATCTAGTGTGAACAGGTGCTGTATGAACACCTTTTTAGTTTCATACTAGATTTTTAAGGAGTGACCAAGTAAACATGATTGTTACCTAGTCGCCAAGTAACTGAGTAGTAGAGGTATCAAGCGGTGGGTACCGGTTGTTCCCCTTTATTCGCCAATGTTTGTTGGCTTTTAACTCATAAAATACCAACTGTTCTTATCCCAAGTAGTTCAGTCGGTCGGTTGACCCGGATGGTTACTGCGAACACTTGCTTGACGTGATTAGTCAGTTAAGTGAGAGATATCCTTGTCCGGGAAACGGCCACGTGGTTGTCTTGGTTAGACAGTCGTATAGGTGCCGTGTAATGATTTTATAGAACAATGTTCCACCCAAAAAGGGAGCTGCTCTCTGCGACGAATTTCATCCGGATGGATGTCGTCGGACGCCTGCTATAACGTTGGGACAGGTCGAATTGAATTTTTATATTTTGATCAGTTGGCTTGGCGCCTGGTCTGATCATTTTAGCTATGAGCCTTTGATAGTTCTTGGTGAACTGTATTATGGGAGTGTAGCCGGTTGAGTGAAACAAGCGACGTGCCCCTCTTAAGTAAGAATAAAAATTAAACATGGAGAGTAGCTGACTGTTTGTCAGTAGGCATGCCCCTCTTAAGTAAAAATGAAAACTGAGTATGGAGAGTAGCCGACTGTTTGTTAGTAGGCGTGCCCCTCTTAGTACAAAATTGAATATTAAGTATGCAAACTTTTATTAAGTAGCCCTTGACTATTTATATCATTCAAAAGAAATATTTCTTAAGATTATCTACATTCCAAGTTCGACGGCAACAAGTATGTACCTCCTTCCGCCTGTAGCAGGCGTATATGGACCCAGAATATCCATGCCCCACTTAGCAAACGGTAGTGGGCTATGAATGGTAGTGAGGTCAGTAGCCGGACGGTGAATTAGTTTGCCAAACCTTTGGCACTTGTCACATTTTTTCACCATCTCCATCGCATCTGCTTCTAAAGTAGGCGAAAAGTAGCCTTGCTGCCTTGCCCGTTGAGCAAGCGTCCTACTGCTTATATGGGAAGCACAGTAACCAGAGTGAAGAGCATCTAGTATCTCTCGCCCCTTTTCTGGAGTAACACACTTTTAGAAGGGTTGAAGGTACCCCCTTTTGTGAAGTTCTCCCTTTATTATTTCAAAACTGGTTGCTCGTTTTTTCAGTGCTGCCGCCTGTTGATGATCATCCGGCAGGATACCATTTGTCAGATATGCCCTGATTGGATCCATCCAGGTTGAGCTTCTATCTAAGATTCCAATAGGGTCTTCCTCAATGCTTCTCCTCTCCATTACTTCCCAAAAAACAGTTCGAGGAGTATCACAGGAGGCGGATGATGCTAATTTTGAAAGTGCATCCGCCTGGTTGTTTTCTGATCTCGGCACTTGGGTCGGATGGAAATCCTCAAGGGAGCCGACTGCTTGTCGGACCGCCTGTAAATACTTGATCATGGCCGGATGGGTTGCTTCGTATTCGCCATTGTACTGACTCACTATCAATTGTGAATCGGAACATGCGTCTATTTTTCTTGCCCCTGCCGCCTTGCACATGCGGATTCCGGCTAGTAAAGCTTCATATTCTTCCTCATTGTTTGAGGCCTGAAAACTGAAGCGTAGAGCATACTCGTACCTGTCGTTCTCTGGCGACTGACATATGACGCCTGCTCCACAACCATTTGAAGTAGAGCTTCCATCCACATATACCTTCCAGACTTGGTCTGGAACTTGAGAGTCAGGAGGACGAGTCATCTCAACAATAAAGTCAGCAAAGGCTTGCCCTTCACTGCTTTTCTAGGCTCGAAGGTAACTTCAAGGCTCTGTATTTCTATGGCCCATTTGATCATTCGGCCTGACGACTCCATGATGGTCAGTGGCCGCTTGATAGGTTGGTCTGTATACACGACGACTGCATGTGCCAAAAAGTAGGGCTTCAATTTTTTAACAGCCATGAAAAGTGCAAGACCAAATTTCTCCACTGAGGGATACCTCAACTCGGCATTTTTCAGTACGTGACTGACAAAGTAGACCGGGAGCTGACAGCCGTCTCTTTCAGCAAGGAGAACAGCGCTTAACGCATGATCAGAGACGGCCAGGTACATGTAGAGTACTTCTTTGGGCAAAGGGCTGACCAGCCTCGGCAAGGAATGCAAGTGAACTTTCAATTTCTGGAAGGCCCTCTTACCCCTCCTAGATCTTCTTCAGTGATGACAATCTCAGGAAATGAATATTTGGAGGGTCGTTCTTGGTGAACGGAATTTACATCTAACCGTCTGATATTGTCTTTGTTGCCCCTAATAGTGGGGCCGCCTCCTGAGAAGCCGCCTGCAATGGTGTAGACGACTGCATCATCTGTATCGGAGTTGTCGGCCTGTTGATTCTTTGGTCGACTGCTTTTTCGAGGAAGTGTTCCCCGTAGATTTCTTGACATAAGTGTGATGACCAACATCTTCATGATAATCACAGAATTTTTCTTGGTTCCGATTGTTTGCAGAACCCTTCATGGGGACCGGCTTCTCAATTGAGATCCGTCCCTTGATTTCCTTTAGGATAAATTGGCTATCCTTGTTAAACACATACTTTGGGGAGTATGGTTTGAATTCTTTTTTCTTCTTCTGGGACGGCTGTTTAGAGGAATCAGTTGCCCAAACCTCTTTTCTCTTCTCGTCTTTGTTTGACGACTGTTTCTGTCGTCCTTCTCTTTTGTCGGACCTTTTCCCGTCTGACTGTTTTACCGTACTACAAAGATCAGTTGCCTGTATATAGGCTTCCGCTTCAATCAAGGCCTCTTGAAGAGTCGCCACCCTCTTTCGGACCAAATCAAATTTGAAGGTCGACCCGTCTTTGAGACCTCTGAAAAAGTCAGTATAGGCTACTTCATCCGGTAACCCTTGAATCTGTATTCTCATCAGGTTAAATCGCCTGATGTAAGAACAAAGCCCCTCCTTCTCGCCCTGCTGAATTGTTCCTAAATCAAGGGTCGTCTTCTTCGCAGGGATGTTCATGGAAAAGTTGGAGGTGAATAAGTAAGCAAGCGTCTTGAAGTTATTTACACAACCAGTCGGCAGGTTGCTGAACCATTGTTGTGCGATTCCTTTGAGAGTCGCTGGGAAACACTTGCACCAAGTGGGATCATCCAACCTTTGAAGGTACATCAGGTTGGTGAATGCCATCAGATGGTCTTTTGAGTTAGTAGTGCCGTCATAGGCGCCTACTAATACATTTTTCACTTTGGTCGGCTGAGCGGCTTCAGTAATTTCCTTGGAGAAGGCCGACGGCTGTTCACCAAGTCTAAGCAACCGTAGCTGCCAGTCCATAGGTTGGACATTTTTTGCTGCATGTCCACCAAACGGAGGTGGCTGTAAAAAATACTGTTGTTGCGGTACAAACGGTAAGTTTGGTACCGCCTGTTCGCTATGAAAGCCGGACTGACAGGAGGTGCCGCCTGACTGACCCTCATGATACGACTGAGTATGCCTCATCGAGGTATTTCGCAGACTGTCTTGGAAGTTTGAAGTAGAGGCCGACTCTGAAAATCGGTCACTCTTCTTCTGCTCTAGCAGTAGCCGAGCGTCTGTGTATGTTTTCCTCGACCCGTCCGCCTGAATATGACGAACAGGTTTCCTATTTCCTGGAGTAGGAAAACGGTATTTTGTGAAATCAAGGGCAGGTGGCTCCCACTTCCTAGATTTAGGATGAGGGGTCGCCTCTCGCCCTTGAACTGGCTTCCTCTTCCGTGAAGTGGAGGGTTTCTTAGCCGACTGCTCCTTGTCCAGAGCAGGCGGCTTCTTGTTGATCAACTCTTGAATTTCTCCCTTGAAGTCCCTCATGAAGGTCATGAGTTCGTTCCTTGTGATGGAAGCGGACCCATCAGTCGGCTGCTGCCGAACAGGCGGTGCGCCTGCTGGCTCGCTTCCAGTTTGAAGATGTTCCCGTTCCCTCCTTTCAGTATGACGGGTACGTCGGGCCCTTAGGGTCCCGTCTGAAGTTGTGTGAGCTTCAACTTCAAATTCATTCTCAGTATCGTGGTCCGACTGAACTACAGGATCGTCCAAGGGACGTCTCTCTTCAGGAGCCGGTACAAACGTGGGTGCCATCTCAGAAGTACTCTCCCCACAGACGGCGCCAAAATGTTTCGGGGTTTTCTGATGTCCTGCGGGAGAGTTACAATTCCGAGACTGGAACCGGACGCTTGTACCTGCAAAACAAACGGATGCACCGGATGATTGGAGATCCGCCTCCGACGGTCAAGTTAGTACTTGATTAAGGAGTAATTAATGCGGAAATTAAAGTGATTGGGTCTCTCTAGGTGAGAGTGTTTAATGTGTGTAATCTGCGTCCTCTCCCTTAATGAGGATTAAGGGAGGTATTTATAACCTCGGGAAACGTGCCAATCTAGATTTAGGTTAACCTTGGGCTGATTGGGCTTCCCTCGGAAGTTAGGCCTAGGTGACCGGCTTCTCCATTAGGCATGGAGTATGCCACGTGTCATGACATAATAAGTCCAGGGTGGACGAATAAGCGTGTGCCACGTGGCAAGCCCTGAGAGGTCCAACTAGGGGACACTTGGCAGGACCTGATTGGCCCACGTGGCGCATTCCGATTGGTGGGAGCAAAATCCCTTAATCAAAAGTTCTAATAGCTAACTTGGTTAATATGCAATCAGTTAAAACATAAAAGTTACTGATTTGAAAGAAAATTGAGACTTAAGGGTGGTTTTTATCCTCTTAAAAAAAGACAGATTCAATGATTCACTCAAATTTGGTTTTCTGTTATTAGTCCTTGCCTTTGGGACAATGATTCAGGTTTTCTAGTCTACTGTATAACAGTATAAGTAGTCATTGACTTGGGTATCAATATTTACATAATAAGAAATTATTAGATTAGTTTAACAGCAACATTAAGGTGGGTATCTGACAAATTATATCTAGTAGTCATTTCTAGGGGTGATATCAAGTTGAGTATACCTTAAGGAGTTGAGGGAGCAACATTAATTTAACTAATGAGAAGCAACAGGGAGCTGATGCTCAAGCACAACATAAAGAAACACATTTGTCAAATTTTTGTTTGTTGCCTTCATAATTTCAACATTGATGATAGCAACTTCGAGGATTGTTTACTCAGAGGTTTGTGCATTTTTTTAAAATATTGAGTTTGCTGAGAAATGTCTCCTATTGAGAGTACTTCAGTAGTTCAGTTGGCATAACCTCAAATCTAGTAATTTATGTTAATAGAATTTGAAGTGACCCAAGCCTATTTGTTTAAATAATGAATGTAAGGCCTCTGGTGTCAGGCTATCAGCTGTACATACTAATTAGTTAGCTTAATTTGGTTATGACTGTTGACTGCTTGCATCAGATTTTGCTTAGATATGTAAGTTTTATGAGGGAGGCTTTTGTCAGACCTTGAAGTACATTGTAATATTCTTTCTTTTGCTTTCTAATGAATAAACTTGCCTGCTGTATTCAGTTTGTTACATTCTCTTATATGGCAGACTCATAAGAAAGCTAAGGGGTTGTTTGGAGTTCCATTCGTTCATTATGAAACTCTAGCAGAAACATATGCAAAAGTTAAAGCTACCGGAGATGTAAGTGAGTCATTCGTTGATGCCATAGAAGGTATTGATCAAGAGATTGATAAGCAACCATTGATTGTCGATAGTAATGAAGAAGATGATGTGAATTCTACTAATACGGACACTTATTCTTCTACAAGTCAATTCGGAAAACGCCCCGTGAAGATAGAGGATGATTATATAACTCCTTCAAAAATGGAAAAAGTGAAGGCTTCTACAATTAATTCTTCCACAAGTGATTCTACTACTCAATTTGGAAAACGCTCTATAAAGGCGAAGGAGGTTAAGGTGAAAGGAAAGAACAAGGTAAATTTGAAGAGTTTGTGTAGGAATGATGATGATGATTTGGTGGCCTCCCTCCATGATGTTTCCAACAATTTTGGGAAGATATTTGAAAATATCAATGTTAATCTCGGGACTATGGCTAGTGCATGGTCTAAAGCGGAAGAAAGGGACCAAAGGATGGATGAAAAGGTGAACAAGGTATTGGACGAGGTGATGAAGTTAGATGGAATTTCTCCATCCGAAGCTTTAGAAGTTGCTACTATTCTCATGGCGGAAGAACATAAGCTTCGTATCTTCTACCAAGCACCATTTAACATGAAAAAACAATATGCAATTGATCTTCTTAAGAAGAAGTAGCATTTGGTTGCTGTCATGTCTTTGTTTTTTTTATTGAGCATTTGCAACTTGAGCAATACAAGTTATGTGTTGGGATTGTTCATATGATGATGGACATATTATTAGTCAATGTTTGGATAATTAATGAGTGCCAACTTTGCTATATATATATATATATATATATATTTTTAACCGTAAAATATGTAGCATAGACAATATTTTTTATCTAGGTTATTATTTTATTTTTTTTTACCCGTAAAATATGAGCATGGACAATATTGTATTATTCATTCTTATTTTTTGTTTCTGTTTGTTATACCAAACAAGAGGAAACGAAATGGTGATAATTGTTTTCGTTTCCTTTGATGTACCAAACAACTAGTAAGGGTAACACTATTTGTTACCTTTTCCCCTCCTAATTTATTTCCATTCCGTTTCCTATACTAACTTCATACCAAATCGTTATGATCCCCAGTTACGGCAGACGTTAGGCAACATCAAAGAGACTTGTTTTGGGGTTTTCTGATGTCCTGCGGGAGAGTTACAATTCCGAGACTGGAACCGGACGCCTGTACCTGCAAAACAAACGGATGCTCCGGATGATTGGAGATCCGCCTCCGACGGTCAAGTTAGTACTTGATTAAGGAGTAATTAATGCGGAAAATAAAAGTGATTGGGTCTCTCTAGGTGAGAGTATTAAATGTGTGTAATCCCCCTTAATGAGGATTAAGGGAGGTATTTATAACCTTGGGCAACGTGCCAATCCTAGGTTTAGGTTAACCTAGGGCTGATTGGGCTTCCCTTGGAAGTTGGGCCTAGGTGGCCGGTTTTTCCATTAGGCATGGAGGATGCCACGTGTCATGACATAATAGGTCCAGGGTGGACAAATAGGCGTGCGCCACGTGGCAAACCCTGACAATTCCAACTGGTGGACACTTGGCAGAACCTGATTGGCCCACGTGGCGCATTCCGATTGGTGGGAGCAAAATCCCCTAATCATTTGCCCCTCATAGGTGGCACGTGACTGGTCACATGTTACCTGTGACAGGTGTCGCACCGTGACAGGCGACGGCCTACTACAGGTGTCACTCGGCGAAAGGCCGAGAGATTCTCCCGCCCAAATTTCGAATTTTGGAAGTGACCCTTCGCCTTCTCGCTTTGCCTATATAAGGGTGTGTTGACTTCAGTCATTTTCACACTTGAGAAATTTTTAGAGAGAATATTCGGACCCCTGAACTTGCTCTGACATTTCGGACTCTTTCTGCCTACCGCCTGTTCTGACAAGCCGACTACACAGGATTTCCAGAACTCCGTCAACTTCACTCGTTCAGGTAACCGTCGGTTCTCTTACTCTTAATTTTCTCTTTATTTTATTCTTTTTTGAAATGGCACCACGGAAGCACACGACACGACCTAGGTTAGTGATCAGCCGGTCACCAGGGACGGCTGAATCTAGGACTAGGAGTGTCGCCTGCCCTTTTCCGGACCCATCTTTGCCCTTTATACAAAGTCCGACTGTCTTTGTGTCTATGCAGAACATGATGGCCAGAACAAAAAGAACTGCTAGGATTTCGAACTCAGACGGCTCCTCCCACAGGGTGCCGATTAGTGAAACATCTGACCAGGCGCCAGATGTGGAAGTGAACCAAAGCGGCTTGAAAGCCGACAGTTCTGAGGGAGGAGTCAAAGTGACCCCTTCCAATTTTACAGTTGACAAGTCTACATTCTCTCCTGCTCCTTTTGAAGGAGAGAAGGTGGGCCCCTCTAGGAGAAGGGAGGAGTCGTCCTCTTCGGACTCGTCAGAGGACGAATCCGAGTCTAGCTCTTCTGGTCATACTTCTCTGGACACAAAAGAGAAAAACAGCCGCATACAAGAGGCGAGGCTTTCTCACGCAGTAGAGAAGGGGGACAATTGGGCGGAGCCATCCGCCTCTTACCGAGAGCAAAATACCCCCTACTACTGCACTGTCCCATGGGGCCGGATCACGGCCATGCAAGAGAAAGTGGGGAGCTTTATTGCGAACCACACAATGGGCCCCGACTTTTTAGTTTTCGTGCCGGATCCAGAAGACACAGTCGTCTGGCCGGCTGGTACTAGTTATGATGGCGCCTGCTTTGGCTGCTACGAGGCGGCCATCAAGGCTGGGCTGCGCTTCCCACTACATCAGGCTGTTCAGCGGATCTTGGATGGGTATGAGTTGGGGTTATGGCAGTTAGCCCCGAACTCCTGGGTCAACGTACTCGGCTATGTGGCCGGGTGCGAACTGCACGGGGTGGAGCCAAACTTCGAGGCTTTCGCACACATGAACTACCTCAGCCGGACCCCTAAGGCAGGCGACACCGGCTGGTATCAATTGACGAGCCATAGAGGCTACCTCATGACAAGAGGTAAAGCAAACAAGTGGAAGGACTGGCGAAGCACCTTCCTTATCATTGAGAGTTCAGACACATAGCTGAACAAGCGCTTCAACAGGTGGAACAGGAATCCGCCTCTTCTTGCAGGCGGCTGCAGCATGCCGCCTGTTCCCCCCAAAGCTAAGAAAGAGATCCTGGATAAAGGACTCTTTAAAGTAGAGTCGAGGATCGACTCTACTTCAGGGGTACGAGAGCAAGTACCCCTGCACTGCGTCCCGAGCTTCAAATGGCTCTACGACGAGTACTTTTTGGCCGCCTATGGCCTCAGCAGTCGGTGCTCAAGAGGTAGCCGGCCTGTCAAATACTCTGTTTTTCCATGCATTACTGTTATGACTTATTATTAACTTTGCTATTTGTTCTTGCAGCGGACGCCATGAGCAAAATTACCGCCTTCAAGACTGCGGCGGCCATGTTGCGAGCCTCCATCATGCAACAATCCTCAACCGACTCCCCCAACAAGGGGGCGCCCTTGGTGAGCTCCGAACCTTTCACTCTCTTTTTGGAGTTGGGTTTATGCATATACTGATCGAGTGTTTTTTTTTTTTTTTTAGACGGGCACTCCAAGAGCCTCTTCTTCCCAACAGCCGGACTCCAAGACCCGGAGGACGACTGTTGCGGGCTCTCCTGGTACTGCCAGGAAACATGCGGCGGCTGAGAAGCAGCCGTCCACTCCTTCTAAAACTCCAATCGGGCCGCCTAGAAGTATGAAGCTGTCCTTGTGAATTTAGACTTGCTCCCTTCTTTACTAGGTCTAACTCGTTTGTTTATGCTTGATGCAGCCGGCCCTCAGGAGCCAGATTTGGTCGAAGTGGTCAAGTCTATGATCAAAGTCGTCCCTCTGGATGAGAGGGAGGCGGTCAGGGGTGTCGGCACCCTTGACCTTGACAGGATTGCAGGGGTCCTTGCTGAGGTATACTTAGCATATTTTTGGTTATTTAAATTCCAGGACGCCTGTTTTTTGTTTGAAAACTGACGCCTGTTCCCTTTTACTTAGGCCCTGCTCCGAGTGAACGGCCTTCGCAAGCCGCTTGACAGGAAGAACAAAGAGGTAAAGGCTGCAAAAGCTATGGCCGCCTCTGACTGCGATAAGGCAATGTTTCAAATTGCCCAAAATGAGGTTTTGACAATTGATATTCTTTATTATCAGGCGCAGGCTACTTCTGCTATCCGGGCTCAGTTAGAGGCGGCCCAGAAGAAAAATAGTGAGCTGGAGGCGACCATCAACAATCTCAAGGCCGAGCTGAGACCTCTTCGCCAAAAAATGTCCTCATACGACACCTTGGAGAAATCCTTGGCACACGTTAAGGAGCGCCTGGTGACCCAGGAGAAGAGTCTGACTCAGGAGCTCTCGGAAAAGGCCGAGCAAGAAAAGAAGGAGCTGGTCCGAGAGATGATGGAAGACTCTGCTCAGATCCAGCGCCTGACCTGGGGCCGCCTCTTCCCCAATGCCGACTTTTCCTCCTGGGAAAAAACGTACCGCCAGTGTTCTGATAGATATAATCAAGAGATCCTGGCGGCTGCTGAGGACGAGGCATTGGAGGAGAAGGAGCCGGTTGTGGCGCTTGTGCCGCTTGGGGTGGATGCATCGAAGAAGGATGCAGCTAAAGCCGAGTCCAGCAAAAAGAGTGATGACTAGGCGGCAGCTGCTACTATTGAAGATCTGCCCCCTTCTTAAGCTTTTATGTCTTCTTTTCACGGCCTGCGTGCCGTTTGTTTCTATTTACCCGGCCAGGGGGCCGGGGTTTTGAATATTTTGCCGGTCTTAATGACCGGATTCTTTTTGTATCTTTTACCCGGCCAAGGGGCCGGGGGTATGTTTATTTATGCCAAAAATGTTTTGTTTCAAATTTGTTTCGATTTCTCTAAGTATCGAAACTTTAATATCCAATTGCATACTATACCGACTGTTTTGCATGACCGATAGTTGCGGACAGGTACGAGGTAGTTAGTCACGCCACCTATGCCCCTAGACGACTGGTTGTCTTGTTTCCAGGCTAAGCGATCAGTCGACCACTTTAAAGACTGGATCTCCTTCAACCAAGTAGGAAGGTGGTTTCCTACCTGCCTTGTTTGTTTTTTTTTGTTTTTTTTTTTTTTTAAGCTAGAGACTCTAGTCGGTCCAGGCCGACTGTTCCCCGCCACATTTAATCTAGTGTGAACAGGCGCTGTATGAACACCTTTTTAGTTTCATACTAAATTTTTAAGGAGTGACTGAGTAGTAGAGGTTTCAAGCGGTGGGTACCGGTTGTTCCCCTTTATTCGCCAATGTTTATTGGCTATTAACTCATAAGATACCGACTGTTCTTATCCCAAGTTGTTCAGTCGGTTTGGTTGACACGGACGGTTACTGCGAACAATTGTTTGACCTGATTAGTCAGTTAAGTGAGAGGTATCCTTGTCCGGGAAACGGCTACGTGGTTGTCTTGGTTAGACAGTCGTATAGGTGCCGTGTAATGATTTTATAGAACAATGTTCCACCCAAAAGGGAGCTGCTCTCTGCGACGAATTTCATCCGGAGGGATGCCGTCGGACGCCTGCTATAATGTTGGGACAGGTCGAATTAAACTTATATTTGGATCAGTTGGCTTGGCGCCTGGTCTGATCATTTCAGCCATGAGCCTTTGATAATTCTTGGTGAACTGTGTTATGGGAGAGTAGCCAGTTGTGTGGAACAAGCGGCGTGCCCCTCTTAAGTAAAAATGAAAATTAAACATGGAGAGTAGCCGACTGTTTGTCAGTAGGCATGCCCCTCTTAAGTAAAAATGAAAATTAAACATGGAGAGTAGCCGACTGTTTGTCAGTAGGCATGCCCCTCTTAAGTAAAAATGAAAATTACACAGGGAGAGTAGCCGACTGTTTGTCAGTAGGCATGCCCCTCTTAGTACAAAATTGAATGAAACAACAAGCTTTTATTAAGTAGCCCTCGACTATTTACATCATTCAAAAGAAATATTTCTTAAGATTATCTACATTCCAGGTTCGAGGCAACGGTTGGTCGTCTGGTGTTTCCAGACGGTAGGTACCGTCCCTGACCTCTTCATAGATTCGGTAGGGTCCTTCCCAGTTGGGAGTTAATTTGCCAAACTTATTAGCCCTACCAACTGCTTCCATTCTCAGGCGGTAAATTTCATGCCGCAAGACAGCATTGCCCCTCTTTTCTGGGAGTGAGTCTAATGCCAGGCGCATGGCTTCCCAGTTTGCCTCTTCGTCATATAGCATTACTCGAAGAGTCGGCTCGTAGTGTTCAATTGGAAGAACAGCTTCTGCACCATAAGTTAGAAGGAATGGAGTTTCTCCAGTCGCCCCTTTTTCAGTCGTCCTAATGGCCCAGAGAACATGTGGTAATTCATCCGCCCATAGGCCGCCCGCTCGTTCAATCTTTTTCTTGAGACCGTCTGAGATGATTTTATTAAAGGCTTCTACCTGGCCGTTTGCTTGTGGACGGCCGACAGATGCAAAGTAGTGTGCAATTCCTTGGTCACCCAACCAGCTTTTGAGAACAGGCGTCTCAAATTGGGGACCATTATCAAAAACCATAGACATGGGAACCCCGAACCGAGTGATGACATTTTTCCAGATGAATGAAATTACATCCTTTGTCTTGATTCCCTTTACAGCCTTCGTTTCCACCCATTTAGTGAAGTAGTCGACTGCAACAAGTATGTACCTCCTTCCGCCTGTAGCAGGCGTATAGGGACCCAGAATATCCATGCCCCACTTAGCAAAAGTTAGTGGGCTACGAATGGTAGTGAGGTCAGTAGCCGGACGGTGAATTAGTTTGCCAAACCTTTGGCACTTGTCACATTTTTTCACCATCTCCATTGCATCTGCTTCTAAAGTAGGCCAAAAGTAGCCACGCCGCCTTGTCCGTTGAGCAAGCGACCTACCGCCTATATGGGAAGCGCAGTAACCAGAGTGAAGATCGTCTAGAATCTCTCGTCCCTTTTCTGGAGTAACACACTTTAAGTAGGGTTGAAGGTACCTTCTTTTGTGAAGTTCTCCCTTTATCATTTCAAAACTGGCTGCCCGTTTTTTCAGCGCTGCCGCCTGGTGATGATCATCCGGCAGGGTACCGTCTGTCAGATATGCCCTGATTGGATCCATCCAGGTTGAGCTTATATCTAGGATTCCAATAGGGTCTTCCTCGGTGCTTCTCTTCTCCATTACTTCCCAAAAAACAGTTCGAGGAGTATCACAGGAGGCGGATGATGCTAATTTTGAAAGTGCATCCGCCTGGTTATTTTCTGATCTTGGCACTTGAGTCAGATAAAAATCTTCAAGGGATCCGACTGTCTGTCGTACCGCCAGTAAATACTTGATCATGGCCAGATGGGTTGCTTCGTATTCGCCATTATACTGACTCACTATCAATTGTGAATCGGAACAGGCGTCTATCTTTCGTGCCCCTGCCGCCTTGCACATGCGGATTCCGGATAGTAAAGCTTCATATTCTGCCTCATTGTTTGAGGCCTGAAAACTGAAGCGTAGAGCATACTCATACCTGTCGCCCTCTGGCGACTGACATATGACGCCTGCTCCACAACCATTTGAAGTAGAGCTTCCATCCACATATACCTTCCAGACTTGGTCTGGATCTCGAGAATCAGGGGGACGAGTCATCTCAACAATAAAGTCACCAAAGGCTTGCCCCTTCACTGCTTTTCTACGCTCGAAAGTAACTTCGAGGCTCTGTATTTCTATGGCCCATTTGATCATCCGGCCTGACGACTCCATGGTGGTCAGTGGCCGCTTGATAGGTTGATCTGTATACACGACGACTGCATGTGCCAAAAAGTAGGGCTTCAATTTTTGAACAGCCATGAAGAGTGCAAGACAAAATTTCTCCACTAAGGGATACCTCAACTCGGCATTCTTTAGAACATGACTGACAAAGTAGACCGGTAGCTGACAGCCGTCTCTTTCAGCAAGAAGAACAGCGCTTAACGCATGATCAGAGACGGCCAGGTACATGTAGAGTACTTCTTTGGGCAAAGGGCTGACCAGCCTCGGCAAGGAATGCAAGTGAACTTTCAATTTCTGGAAGGCCGCCTCAGCATCCGGCCCCATTCAAACCTTGCCTTCTTCTTAATGGCCTGGAAGAAGTATAAGCATTTGTCGCCTGATCGGCTTAGAAATCTTCCCAAGGCCGCCAGACAACCTGTTAACTTCTGAACCTCTCGGACGGTACGAGGCGACTGCATGTCGATGACCGCCTGCACCTTTTCAGGGTTCGCCTCTATTCCTCTCTGATTGATAAGGAATCCGAGAAATTTCCCAGACTCAACTCCAAATACACATTTCTTGGGATTGAGCATGACATGGTGCCGCCTGAGTGTGGAAAAAGTTTCTCGGAGGTCCGACAGATGATCTATCTGAAGCTTAGACTTGACAATCATATCATCAATGTATGCCTCGACGTTTCTCCCAATTTGATCAAAGAACACAGTGTTTATCATTCGCTGGAAGGTGGCCGGGGCATTCTTAAGACCAAACGGCATGACCGTGTAACAGTATAACCCTTGATCAGTGACGAAGGCCATCTTCTCCTGATCTTTCTTCCATAAAGGAATTTGATGGAAACTAGAGTAGGCGTCCATAAAGCTCATCAAAGCATGGCCGGCTGTTGAGTCAACCTGGTTATCAATTTTAGGCAGAGGGTAACTGTCTTTGGGGCACGCCTTGTTTAAGTCTGTGTAGTCTACACACATTTGCCAGGTGCCATTCGGCTTTTTAACAAGCACCAGATTTGCAACCCAGTCTGGGAAGTAACATTGCCGAATGAACCCTGCATCAAGTAA
Source organism: Chenopodium quinoa (assembly GCF_001683475.1). Taxonomy (NCBI): domain Eukaryota; kingdom Viridiplantae; phylum Streptophyta; class Magnoliopsida; order Caryophyllales; family Amaranthaceae; genus Chenopodium; species Chenopodium quinoa. The sequence continues at coordinate 2,077,136 of NW_018744469.1, forward strand.
TTTTTTAACTTCGGCGGCTGCCGCCTGACTTCTTTCTTCGCCATGGTTCCATTTCTTCTGCCTTACCGGCTTCTTTTTTGGATCCACAGCCAGTTTATGTACCGCCAGGTCAGGACTAATGCCTGGCATTTCGTGGACTTCGAATGCAAAGATGTCCTTGTATTCTTTCAATAGTTTGTGAAAGTCGTCACCCAGGACTCTCAGAGCAGTTGTCCCAACTTTGACAATTCGGTCAGGACGCGAGTCATCTAAGATCAGGTTCGTATGCTCACCGGCCGGCAGAGGGCGGAATTCATCTGACCGCTCCTCTGCCAATGATTGCTATTTTCTGTCTTTTCTTGCGACCCCCGTCTTGGCTGCCTTTCTCTTTTTGCCGCCTGCTTCTTGAACAGGCGCACTCTCCTTGACATTGTCAAGGTCTGTTTTTCCACCACCGGACCCAGCGGCCATAACAGTGGGCTTGATATCCGAGAGATAGCACTCTCGGGCCATCCTCTGATCTCCCCTTAGGGACCCGATTGTTCCATCATCCCTCTCAAACTTGAGCAACATAAGAGATGGGATTATAACAGCCTTGGAATTATTCAGGGTTGGTCGTCCCAGAATCATGTTGTAGGCCGAGAGTTCTTCTACTACCAGGAACCGGACTACCATGTGTCGTCCTTCCCCTTTTTCACCCAGGCGGATGGGTAAATCCACTCGTCCCACTGGGTGGACGACTCCTCCTCCAAACCCTACTAAAGGGTGGGATGCCGGATGTATGCAATCAGTCTGATATTTTAGTTTTGACAGACATTTGCTACTGATAAGATCTGAGGAGCTTCCGGTATCTATAAGGATTCGGCCAACTCTCTGGTTAGCCACTTTACATTCAATAACAATAGGGTCGTCATGCGGCCCCCTTACCCCTCCTAGATCTTCTTCAGTGATGACAATCTCAGGAAACGAATATTTGGAGGGCCGTTCTTGGTGAACAGAATTTACATCTAGCCGCCTGATATTTTCTTTGTTGCCCCTAATAGTGGGGCCGCCTCCTGAGAAGCCGCCTGCAATGGTGTAGATGACTGCATCATCTGTATCAGAGTTGTCGGACTGTTGACTCTTTTTGGCCGACTGCTTTTTCGAGGAAGTGTTCCCCGCAGATTTCTTTACATAAGAATCAAGATCGCCTTGCTCAGCCAGGCGGTCCAGATACCGCATGAGACTGATGCATTCGTTGGTGTGATGACCAACATCATCATGATAATCACAAAATTTCTCTTGGTTCTGGTTGCTTGCAGAACCCTTCATGGGGACCGGCTTTTCAATTGAGATCCGTCCCTTGATTTCCTTTAGGATAGCTTGGCTATCCTTGTTAAACGCATACTTTGGGGAGTATGGTTTGAATTCTTTCCTCTTCTTCTTGGCCGGCTGTTTAGAGGAATCAGCCGCCCAGACCTCTTTTCTCTTCTTCTCATCTTTATTCGACGATTGTTTCTGTCGTCCTTCTCTTTTGTCAAATCTTTTCCCGTCCGACTGTTTTTCTGTACTACAAAGATCAGTCGCCTGTATATAGGCTTCCGCTTCAATCAAGGCCTCTTGAAGAGTCGCCACCCTCTTTCGGACCAAATCAAATTTGAATGTCGACCCGTCTTTGAGACCTCTGAAAAAGTCAGTATAGGCTACCTCATCCGGTAACCCTTGAATTTGTATTCTCATCAGGTTAAACCGCCTAATGTAAGAACGAAGCCCCTCCTTCTCGCCCTGCTGAATCGTTCCTAAATCAAGGGTCGTCTTTTTCGCAGGTATGTTCATGGCAAAGTTGGAGGTGAATAAGTAAGCAAGCGTCTTGAAGTTATTCACACAACCAGTCGGCAGGTTGTCGAACCATTGTTGTGCGATTCCTTTGAGAGTCGCTGGAAAACACTTGCACCAAGTGGGATCATCCAACCCTTGAAGGTACATCAGGTTGGTGAATGCCATCAAATGGTCTTCTGGGTTAGTAGTGTCGTCATAGGCGCCTACTAATACATTTTTCACTTTGGCCGGCTGAGCGGCTTCAGCAATTTCCTTGGAGAAGGCCGATGGTTGTTCCCCAAGTCTAAGAAACCGTAGCTGCCAGTCCATAGGTTGGACATTCTTTGCTGCATGCCCACCAAACAGAGGTGGCTGCAAAAAATATTGTTGTTGCGGTACAAATGGTAAGTTTGGTACCGCCTGGTCACTATAAAAGCCGGACTGACGGGAGGTACCGCCTGACTGACTCTCATGATGCGACTGAGTATGCCTCATCGAGGTATTGCGTAGACTGTCTTGGAAGTTTAAAGTAGAGGCCGACTCTGACAATCGGTCATTCTTTTTCTGCTCTAACAATAGCCGAGCATCTGTGTATGTTTTCTTCGACCCGTCCGCCTGAATATGACGAACATGTTTCCTCTTTCCTGGAGTAGGAAAGCGGTACTTTGTGAAATCAAGGGCAGGCGGCTCCCATTTCCTAGAGTTAGGATGAGGGGTCGCCTCTCGCCCTTGAACTGGCTTCCTCTTCCCTGAAGTGGAAGGTTTCTTAGCCGACTGCTCCTTGGCCGGAGCAGACGGCTTCTTGTTGAGCAATTCTTGAATCTCTCCCTTGAACCCCTCATGAAGGTCATGAGTTCGTTTCTTGTAATGGGAGTAGACCCATCAGCCGGCTGCTGCTGAACAGGCGGCGCGCCGGCTGGATCACTGAGTCCAGTTTGAAGATGTTCCCGTTCCCTCCTTTCGGTATGACGGGTGCGTCGGGCCCTTAGGGTCCCGTCTGAAGCTGTGTGAGCTTCAACTTCAAGTTCTTCCTCAGTATCATGGTCCGACTGAACTTGAGGGTCGTCTAGGGGACGCCTCTCTTCAGGAGTCGGTACAGACGTGGATGCCATCTCAGAAGTACTCTCCCCACAGACGGCGCCAAAATGTTTCGGGGTTTTCTGATGTCCTGCGGGAGAGTTACAATTCCGAGACTGGAACCGGACGCCTGTACCTACAAAATAAACGGATGCTCCGGATGATTGGAGATCCGCCTCCGACGGTCAAGTTAGTACTTGATTAAGGAGTAATTAATGCGGAAAATAAAAGTGATTGGGTCTCTCTAGGTGAGAGTATTAAATGTGTGTAATCCCCCTTAATGAGGATTAAGGGAGGTATTTATAACCTTGGGAAACGTGCCAATCCTAGGTTTAGGTTAACCTAGGGCTGATTGGGCTTCCCTTGGAAGTTGGGTCTAGGTGGCCGGTTTTTCCATTAGGCATGGAGGATGCCACGTATCATGACATAATAGGTCCAGGGTGGACAAATAGGCGTGCGCCACGTGGCAAACCCTGACAGTTCCAACTGGTGGACACTTGGCAGGACCTGATTGGCCCACGTGGCGCATTCCGATTGGTGGGAGCAAAATCCCCTAATCAAGACTAGTACTCAAACAAGAAAACTTCACAATACTCATGGTCGAGGAAACGAGTTCCGATAGTTATAATGAGAAATGTACTTATGACAATTTTGAATCTCTTAAAGTACTCTCATAGGTCTATCCATTGGAGTTCCAAACTAGCACATGTGCAAATGATTTATGACCATCATGTCCTTGCAGCACAAGAAACGGTGCTGTAAATCATACTACACACCAATCTCTGGTGGTCATCAATCGTCCATCATTTAGATGACCTCGATTAGGGATAATTTTCGATTTAAATATTCAATGTTCACTTAACAGGTGTTTCTTTATCCAAGACATGGTCTTGATACCCTGTTTTGAATATTTCCATAAATCGAATTGACTCATTATTTAATTCTAAACCACAATTAAATAGCAATGGAGTGAATAGTAATTTTGCATGAAAAATTAATTACTCCATAAATGAATGGTTTCAATATAGTGTCTTACATTAAAATGACCAGTTTAATTAAAACACATGTACAGGAAATTTCAAATCCAATCTCCAACGTGCTTGATTCCCATTGCCTCAATGTGCTTGTTGTGTTTCACTTGAGGCAAAGGTTTAGTCAAAGGATCAGCTACATTATCATCTGTTCCGATCTTACAAATTCTGATTTCACCCTCGGATTTCCATTCCCTTATCATGTGAAATCGCCTTTGGACATGTTTGACCTTCTGGTGCTCTCTTGGCTCTCTAGCCTGAGCAATAGCTCCATTGTTGTCACAGTAGAGATTTATCGGACCCTTGATGGAGGGTACAACACCAAGTTCACTGATGAACTTGCGAATCCAAACAGCCTCCTTAGCGGCTTCTGAAGCAGCCAAGTATTCGACTTCAGTTGTAGAGTCTGCAGTGGTGCTCTGCTTGGCACTCTTCCAGCTAAACGCTTCTCCATTTAGGCAAAATATGTACCCTGACTGTGACTTGAAGTCGTCTCTATCAGTCTGGAAGCTAGCGTCGGTGTAACCTTCAACAACCAGATCTTTGTGGCCACCATAAACCAGGAATTTATCCTTGTTCCTTTTCAAGTACTTCATGATATTCTTGGCCGCAGTCCAATGCGCCTCTCCTGGGTTTGATTGATATCGGCTCGTAGCACTTAAAGCATACGATACATCTGGCCTGGTACATATCATGGCATACATGATCGACCCAATTAGCGAAGCATATGGAATCTAATCCATTCTCTCTCGCTCAACAGGTGTCTGTAGACACTGTTTGTTGCTGAGATTTACGCCATGGGACATGGGTAGATGCCCTCTTTTGGCATTCTCCATGTTGAATCGTGCCAGTACTTTATCAATGTAAGTACTTTGGCTCAATCCAATCATCCTCTTAGATCTATCCCTATAGATCTTGATGCCCAATATGTACTGTGCCTCTCCTAAGTTCTTCATTGAAAAGCACTTTCCCAATCAGCCCTTTATAGACTCTAGTAATTTTGTGCTGTTTCCAATAAGGAGTATGTCATCGACATATAGGACAAGGAATGCGATGTCACTCCCACTGACCTTCTTGTAGACACAAGACTCATCTGGATTCTTGATAAAACTAAACTTGTTGATGGCTTCATCAAATCGCAGATTCCAACTTCTGCTTGCCTGCTTTAGTCCATAAATGGACTTCTTAAGCTTGCATACCTTTCCAGCGTTGCTTGGATCAACAAAACCCTCTGGCTGTGTCATATACACAGTTTCTTCCAAAATCCCATTTAGGAAGGCGGTTTTGACATCCATCTGCCATATTACATAATCGTAATATGCAGAAATCGCTAGGATAATCCGGACAAACTTTATCATTACAACCGGTGAAAAGGTTTCATCATAGTCAATCCCGTGGATTTGTCTATGACCTTTTGCCACCAGTCTAGCTTTGTATATTGATACATTTTCATCTTTGTCTGTCTTCAGTTTGAAGATCCATTTGCAACCAATGGGTGTGTAACCCTCGGGCAAATTCACTAAGTCCCAAACTTGATTTTCAGACATGGAGTCCATCTCGGATTTCATGGCCTATTGCCATTTAGCAGAGTCGAGGCTCGTCATAGCTTGTTTGTATGTCGTTGGCTCATCACCATCCATAACTAGGACGTCCTGATCATCGGTTAAGACAATACCAAGGTATCTGTCTGGTTGAGATCTTTGCCGTTGCGACCTACGAATGGTAATGGGTTGAGCATTTATATTGTCTGTTTGATTCTGACCAATCTTTTCAGCTGCTTCCAAAGCACTTAGATTGTCAGTTTTATCAGGTTGACATTGTTGCTCGTCCTCTCAAACTTCGTCGAGTTCGATTTTCCTCCCACTTGTCATTTTGGAAAGGTGTTCCTCCACCAAAAAGACACCATCACGAGCAACAAACACTTTGTTCTCGGATTTATTGTAGAAGTAATACCCTTTGGTTTCTTTTGGATATCCCACAAAGAAACACTTGTCTGATTTGGGGTGAAGTTTGTCCGAAATTAATCATTTGACATATGCTTCGCATCCCCAAATCTTAAGAAAAGACAACCTAGAAGGTTTCTTAGTCCATAAATCATATGGAGTCTTTCCAACAGCTTTTGACGGAGCTCGGTTCAGTGTTAGTGCCGCTGTTTGTAGCGCATGTCCCCAAAAGGAGATAGGAAGTTCACTAAGACCTATCATTGATTGAACCATGTCTAGCAAGGTTCGATTCCTCCGTTCGGACACTCCGTTCCATTGAGGAGTTTCGGGAGGTGTCAACTCTAAAAGAATACCATTTTCTTTCAAGTGATCGTCGAATTCATGGCTCAAATATTCGCCACCTCAATCCGATCGAAGTGCTTTAATTTTCTTTCCAAGTTGATTCTCAACTTCTTTATGAAATTCTTTGAATTTCTCAAAAGATTCAAATTTATTCGACATTAAGTAGATATAGCCATATTTACTAAAATCGTCGGTGAAGGTGATGAAATATCGGTAACCTTGTCTTGCAGGTGTACTCATTGGTCCACATACATCCGTGTGTATTAGACCTAATAAGTCACTTGCCCTTTCTCCCAACTTGGAGAATGGCTGCTTTATCATCTTTCCTAATAGACATCCTTCGCAATTTTCAAACGACTCCAAGTCGAATGAGTCAAGAACACCTTCTTGTAGAAGTTTCTTGATGCGTTTGACGTTAATATGGCCAAGACGACAATGCCACAAGTAGGTTTGATTCGACTCGATGGTCTTAGCCTTTTTGGCGGTATTATCAATGTTATAGATTTGTTTGTCAATAGAAAGCACATAAAGACCATTTTCTGAATATACCTTACCATATAAAACATTATCGAAATAAAATGAACAATTATTGTTCTTAATTCGAAATTCAAAACCTTTGGCGTCCAACGCCGAAATTGAAATAATGTTTTTGGTAACTCTAGGAACATGATAGCAATTGTCAAGTTCTAGTTTAAGCCCACAGAGAAAAGACAAACTGAGAGTTCCAACGGAGACGGCAGACATTCTTGCTCCATTGCCGACCCGAAGCTCGACCTCTCCCTTCTCTAGCCTCCTATTTATCCTTAGTCCCTAAGCATTGGAACAAAGGTGTGAGCCACATCCGGTATCTAATACCCATAATGTTTTGCTAGCGAAGTTTAAGTATATAACATAAATACCTGATGAAGAAGCAACGGATGTCGTTCTTCTTATCTTCCTTGAATTTGAGGCAATCCCGTTTCCAATGTCCCTTCTTCTTGCAGTAGAAACATTCGGAATCGGATTTGGAAGATAATACCCTTTTGTCCTTGCTGCCCTTGGTAGTGTTTGACTTAGGCGGAAAATTTTTCTTTTTCCCTTTAAAGCTCTTCTTCCTGCCTGGACGCTTGAATGGTTTGCCCTTCCTCACCATGACCATGTCATGTTTCCCCTCATCCTTGAGGGTTTTCTCAGCTTGCTTCAACATACCATGAAGCTCGGTGAGGGTTTTCTCCATGTTGTGCATATTATAGTTCATTTTGAACTAATCATAGCCTTTATACAGCGAGTGGAGAATGATGTCAATTGCCATCTCGGTTGAATACCCAGCATCTAGCCTTTCCATGTTCTCAAATAATCCAATCATTTTGAGGACATGCAGGCTGACTAGCTCTCCTTTCTTGAGCTTGCTCTCAAGGATCTGCCTGTGAATTTCGAACCTTTCAGTTCGAGCCTGCTCTTGGAACATATCTTGCAGCTCAGTAATGATCTCAAAAGTCGTCTCCTTTTCAAAGAAAGTCTTTTGAAGGTCCGGAGACATAGTGGCCAACATGATGCATTTGACATCCCGATTGGCACTTTGCCATCGGTTAAGGGCAGCCTGGGTGACCTCCTCATTGGGAACGTCGGGCATTTCCTCATCAAGGACATATTCCTTTTGTTCTTGCATAAGAACAATACGCAAATTTCTTCGCTAATCAAGAAAATTTGGCCCGCTCAACTTCTCCTTGTCGAGAATTAAGCGTAAAGAGAATTGGTTGTTGTTTGAGTTACTTGCAGACATTGTTCTACAATTGAAATAATTTGAAATGAAAAACCATTCATATAATCAATAAGTTTGAAATTTAAAAGCGTTCATGCAAATTTTCAATCTTATTGAGCATTTTATCCACGCATTAAATATTTGTCTCTTTTAGGCGAGAATAAAATGATTCCGAGATCCTAAAGATCAAGAAATGGCTAAGCATGCTTTGGCTTGTCTTAATCATTAAATATCTTAAGGTAAGCAATCCAATTGTTAATAGCTCTAAGCTACTCTCGGTTTGATAAAACGTCGCATCTAATGCATTCTTGACATTTTATCTCTTTTGCCACGACATTTAATGACTCCTTACTGATATCGTTGAGCTTAACCAAGACAACTTATATACCTAGTGTTTCGGGGTTTTCTGATGTCCTGCGGGAGAGTTATAATCCCGAGACTGGAACCGGACGCCTGTACCTGCAAAAAAAACGGATGCTCCGGATGATTGGAGATCCGCCTCCGACGGTCAAGTTAGTACTTGATTAAGGAGTAATTAATGCGGAAATTAAAGTGATTGGGTCTCTCTAGGTGAGAGTGTTTAATGTGTGTAATCTGCGTCATCCCCCTTAATGAGGATTAAGGGAGGTATTTATAACCTCGGGAAACGTGCCAATCTAGGTTTAGGTTAACCTTGGGCTGATTGGGCTTCCCTCAGAAGTTGGGCCTAGGTGACCAGCTTCTCCATTAGGCATGGAGTATGCCACGTGTCATGACATAATAAATCCAGGGTGGACAAATAAGCGTGTGCCACGTATCAAGCCCTGAGAGGTCCAACTGGGGGACACTTGGCAGGACCTGATTGGCCCACGTGGCGCATTCCGATTGGTGGGAGAAAAATCCCCTAATCATTTGCCCCTCACAGGTGGCACGTGACTGGTCACGTGTTACCTGTGACAGGTGTCGCCCTATAACAGGCGACGGCCTGCTACAGGTGTCACTCGGCGAGAGGCCGAGAGATTCTCCCGCCAAAATTTTGAATTCTGGAAGTGACCCTTCGCCTTCTCACTTCGCCTATATAAAGGAGTGTTGACTTCGGTCATTTTCACACTTGAAAACATTGTGAGAGAACATTCGGACCCCTGAACTTGCTCTGACATTTTGGACCCTTTCTGCCTACCTCCTGCTCTGACAAGCCGACTGCAAAGGATTTTCAGAACTTCATCAATCGTCACTCGTTCAGGTAACCGTCGGTTCTCTTACTCTTAATTTTCTCTTTACTTTATTCTTTTTTGAAATGGCACCACGGAAACACACGACACGACCTAGGTTAGTGATCAGCCGGTCACCGGGGACGGCTGAATCTAGGACTAGGAGTGCCGCCTGCCCTTTTCTGGACCCATCTTTGCCTTTTATACAAAGTCCAACTGTATCTGTGTCTATGCAGAGCATGATGGCCAGAACAAAAAAGACTGCCAGGATTTCAAACTCAGACGGCTCCTCCCACAGGAAGCCAATTAGTGAAACATCTGACCAGGCGCCAGATGTGGAAGTGAAACAAAGCGGCTTGAAAGCCGGCAGTTCTGAGGGAGGAGTCAAAGTGACCCCTTCCCATTTTACAGTTGACAATTCTACATTCTCTCCTGCTCCTTTTAAAGGAGAGGAGGCGGGCCCCTCCGGGAGAGGGGAGGAGTCGTCCTCTTCGGACTCGTCAGAGGTCGATTCCGAGTCTAGCTCTTCTGGCCATGCTTCCCTGGACACAGAAGAGAAAAACAGTCGCCTACAAGAGGCGAGGCTTTCTCACGCGGTTGAGAAGGGGGACGATTGGGCGGAGCCATCCGCCTCTCACCGAGAGCAAAATACCCCCTACTACTGCACGGTACCTCGGGGCCGGATCACGGCCATGCAAGAGAAAGTGGAGAGCTTTATCGCAAACCACACAATGGGCCCCGGCTTTTTAGTGTTCGTGTCGGATCCAGAAGACACAGTCGTCTGGCCGGCTGGTACCAGTTATGATGGCGCCTGCTTTGGCTGCTACAAGGCGGCCATCAAGGCTGGGCTGCGCTTCCCACTACATCCGGCTGTTCAGCGGATCTTGGATGGGTATGAGTTGGGGTTATGGCAGTTAGCCCCGAACTCCTGGGTCAACGTACTCGGCTATGTGGCCGGGTGCGAACTGCACGGGGTGGAGCCGAACTTCGAGGCTTTCGCCCACATAAACTACCTCAGCCGGACCCCTAAGGCAGGCGGTACCGGCTGGTATCAATTGACGAGCCATAGGGGCTACCTCATGAAGAGAGGTAAATCAAACAAATGGAAGGATTGGCGGAGCACCTTCCTTATCATTGAGAGTTCAGACACAGAGCTGAACAAGCGCTTCAACAGGTGGAACAGGAACCCGCCCCTTCTTGCAGGCGGCCGCAGCATGCCGCCTGTTCTCCCCAAGGCTAAGAAAGAGATCCTAGATAAAGGACTCTTCAAAGTAGAGTCGAAGGTGAACTCTACTTTAGGGGTACGAGAGCAAGTACCCCTGCACTGCGTCCCGAGCTTCAAATGGCTCTACGACGAGTACTTTTTGGCCGCCTATGGCCTCAGCAATTGGTGCTAAAGAGGTAGCCGGCCTGTCGAATACTCTGTTGTTCCGTGCATTTCTTGTTATGACTTTTATTAACTTTGCTATTTGTTTTTGCAGCGGACGCCATGAGCAAAATTACCGCCTCCAAGACTGCGGCGGCCATGTTGCGGGCCTCCATCATGCAACAGTCTTCAACCGACTCCCCCAACAAGGGGGCACCCTTGGTGGGCTTCGAACCTTTGACCCTCTTTTTGGAGTTGTGTTTATGCATATACTGACTCTTTTCTTCTTTTTTAGACGGGCGCTCCAAGAGCTTCTTCTTCCCAACAGCCGGACCCCAAGGCCCGGAGGACGACTGTTGCGAGCTCTCCTGGTTCTGCTAGGAAACATGCGGCGCCTGAGAAACAGCCGGCCACTTCTTCTAAAACTCCAGCTGGGCCACCTAGAAGTATGAAATTGTCCTTGTAAATTTTAGACTTGCTCCCTCCTTTACTAGGTCTAATCCGTTTTTTTATGCTTGATGCAGCCGGCCCTCAGGAGCCTGACTTGGTCGAAGTGGCCAAGTCTATGATCAAGGTCGTACCTCCAGCTGAAAAGGAGGCGGTCAGGGGTGTCGGCACCCTTGACCTAGACGGGATTGCAGGGGTCCTTGCTGAGGTATACTTAGCATATTTTTGAGTATTTGAATTCCAGGACGCCTGTTTTCTTTTTTGTTTGGAAACTGACGCTTGTTCCCCTTTTTACTTAGGCCCTGCTCCGAGTGAACGGCCTTCGCAAGCCGCTTGACCGGAAGAACAAAGAGGTAAAGGCTGCAAAAGTTATGGCCGTCTCTGACTGTGATAAGGCAATGTTTCAAATTGCCCAAAATGAAGTTCTGACAATTGATATTCTTTATTATCAGGCGCAGGCTACCGCCGCTATCCGGGCTCAGTTAGAGGCGGCCCAGAAGAGGAATAGCGAGCTGGAGGCAACCATCAACAACCTCAAGACCGAGCTGAGACCTCTTCGCCAAAAGATGTCCTCATACGAAACCTTAGAGAAATCCTTGGCGAGCGTAAAGGAACGCCTGGTGACCCAGGAGAAGAGTCTTACTCAGGAGCTCTCGGAAAAGGCCGAGCAAGAAAAGAAAGAGCTGTTCCGGGAGATGATGGAAGACTCTGCTCAAATCCAGCGCATGACTTGGGGCCGCCTCTTCCCTAATGCCGACTTTGCCTCCTGGGAAAAAACGTACCGCCAGTGTTCAGATAGATATAATCAAGAGATCCTGGCGGCTGCTGAGGAAGAGGCGTTGGAGGAGGAGGAGCAGCCGGTAGTGGCGCTTATGCCGCTTGGGGGTAATGCATTGAAGAAGGATGCAGCTGAAGTCGAGTCCAGCAAAAAGAGTGCTGAACAGGCGGCAGCTGCTAATATTGAAGATCTGCCCCCTTCATAAGCTTTATGTCTTCTTTCCCCGGCCTGCGTGCCGTTTGTTTGTATTTACCCGGCCAGGGGGCCGGGGCTCTGAATATTTTGCCGGTCTTTAATGACCGGCTTCCTTTTAATGAATATTTTTGTTTTGCTTCAAATTTGTTTAAGTATTGAATATTCTGATATCCAATTGTACACTATACCGACTGTTTTACATGGCCGATAGTTGCAGACAGGTACGGATAGTTAGTCACGCCGCCTATGCCCCTGGACGACTGGTTGTCTGTTTCCAGGCTAGACGATCAGTCGGCCATTTATCCAATCGGTATTCGAACCATTTTAAAGACTGGATCCCCTTTAGGCAGGCGGTCCTGTCATTTGTAAAATTAACCAAGTAGGAAAGTGGTTTCCTACTTGTCATGATTAGGCTAGAGACTTTAGGCCGTCTAGGCCGACTGTTCCCCGCCATATTTAATCTAGTGTGAACAGGTGCTGTATGAACACCTTTTTAGTTTCATACTAGATTTTTAAGGAGTGACCAAGTAAACATGATTGTTACCTAGTCGCCAAGTAACTGAGTAGTAGAGGTATCAAGCGGTGGGTACCGGTTGTTCCCCTTTATTCGTCAATGTTTGTTGGCTTTTAACTCATAGGTTGTTAACCTAGCAGGAGTAGTGGTTGAGAGCCCCTGTTTGCTAAAAACAGGCGGACGACTCATACCTTTTAGGCTCCATACTAAGTTTGAGAGAGTGACTATGAGTTAACTTTGGTGTTACTCAGTCGTCGTCACTCCTGCTTGAGTAGTAAAGGTACCAGGCGGCGGAGGCCGGCTGAACCTTTTGATTCGCCAATGTTTGTTGGCTATTAACTCAAGAGGTACCCCCTGCATTTATCCAGATACAGGCGGTCATCTGACTCAGATGTCAACTGCTACCACTAGTTTGGTTAGTGATACAGTTATCCTTGTCTCAAAAACGGCTACGTGGTTGCCCTAACAGTCGTATAGGTGCTGTGTAATTAGTTTATAGAGCAATGTTCCACCCAAAAGGGAGCTGCTCTCTGCGACGAATTTCATCCGGAGGGATGCCGCCGGACGCCTGCTATGATGTTGGGACAGGTCGTATTAGTTTTGAAGATTGGATCAGTTGGCTTGGCGCCTGGTCTGATCATTCGGCTTGTGGCCTTGGTTAGTCCTTTGGTGGACGCAGATGCTAAGTAAGAGGAGGGCAGCTGCCTATTTAGGCACAGGGTCGGCCAGGCCACCATCATTTTTTAGCTAAGTATAGGAGGGTGGTCGTCTGTCTTGGAATCGACTGTATGTCCAGACGGCATGCCCCTATGGTGATAGAGTAAAATATTCAATGGAGAGTAGCCGAATGTAAAGGTACAGGCGGCATGCCCCTCTAAAGATAGAGTAAAATACTCAATGGAGAGTAGCCGACTGTAAAGGTACAGACGACATGCCCCTCTGAAGATAGAGTAAAATACTCAATGGAGAGTAGCCGACTGTAAAGGTACAGACGACATGCTCCTCTGATGATAAAGTGAAATACTCAATGGAGAGTAGGCGACTGTAAATGTATAGGCGGCCTGCCCCTCTTAAATAAGAATAAAAATTAAACATGGAGAGTAGCCGACTGTTTGTCAGTAGGCATGCCCCTCTTAAGTAAAAATGAAAACTGAGTATGGAGAGTAGCCGACTGTTTGTTAGTAGGCGTGCCCCTCTTAGTACAAAATTGAATATTAAGTATGCAAACTTTTATTAAGTAGCCCTTGACTATTTATATCATTCAAAAGAAATATTTCTTAAGATTATCTACATTCCAAGTTCGAGGCAACGGTTGGCCGTCTGGTGTTTCCAGACGGTAGGTACCGTCCCTGACCTCTTCACAGATTCAGTAGGGTCCTTCCCAGTTGGGAGTTAGTTTGCCAGACTCATTAGCCCTTCCAACTGCTTCCATTTTTCTAAGTACAAAGTCCCCCACTTTGAGTGGACGCCTGTGTACTTTTTTGTTGTATGATCTAGTCATTCTCGGGCGGTAAATTTCATGGCGCAAGACAGCATTGTCCCTCCTTTCAGGAAGTGAGTCTAATGCCAGGCGCATGGCTTCCCAGTTTGCCTCTTTGTCATATAGCATTACTCGAAGAGTCGGCTCGTAGTGTTCTGTTGGAAGAACAGCTTCCGCACCATAAGTTAGGAGGAATGGAGTTTCTCCAGTCGCCCCTTTTTCAGTCGTCCTAATGGCCCAGAGAACATGTGGTAATTCATCCGCTCATAGGCCGCCTGCTCGTTCAATCTTTTTCTTGAGACCGTCTGAGATGATTTTATTAAAGGCTTCTACCTGGCCGTTTGCTTGTGGACGGCCGACAGATGCAAAGTAGTTTGCAATTCCTTGGTCACCCAACCAGCTTTTGAGAACAGGCGTCTCAAATTGGGGACCATTATCAAAAACCATAGACATGGGAACCCCGAACCGAGTGATGACATTTTTCCAAATGAATGAAATTACATCCTTCGTCTTGATTCCCTTTACAGCCTCCGCCTCTACCCATTTAGTGAAGTAGTCGACGGCAACAAGTATGTACCTCCTTCAGCCTGTAGCAGGCGTATATGGACCCAGAATATCCATGCCCCACTTAGCAAACGGTAGTGGGCTATGAATGGTAGTGAGGTCAGTAGCCGGACGGTGAATTAGTTTGCCAAACCTTTGGCACTTGTCACATTTTTTCACCATCCCCATCGCATCTGCTTCTAAAGTAGGCCAAAAGTAGCCCTGCCGCCTTGCCCGTTGAGCAAGCGTCCTACCGCCTATATGGGAAGCACAGTAACCAGAGTGAAGATCATCTAGTATCTCTCGCCCCTTTTCTGGAGTAACACACTTTAAGAAGGGTTGAAGGTACCCCCTTTTGTGAAGTTCTCCCTTTATTATTTCAAAACTGGTTGCTCGTTTTTTCAGTGCTGCCGCCTATTGATGATCATCCGGCAGGATACCATTTGTCAGATATGCCCTGATTGGATCCATCCAGGTTGAGCTTCTATCTAAGATTCCAATAGGGTCTTCCTCAATGCTTCTCCTCTCCATTACTTCCCAAAAAACAGTTCGAGGAGTATCACAGGAGGCGGATGATGCTAATTTTGAAAGTACATCCGCCTGGTTGTTTTCTGATCTCGGCACTTGGGTCAGATGGAAATCCTCAAGGGAGCCGACTGCTTGTCGGACCGCCTGTAAATACTTGATCATGGTCGGATGGGTTGCTTCGTATTCGCCATTGTACTGACTCACTATCAATTGTGAATCGGAACAGGCGTCTATTTTTCTTGCCCCTGCCGCCTTGCACATGCGGATTCCGGCTAGTAAAGCTTCATATTCTGCCTCATTGTTTGAGGCCTGAAAACTGAAGCGTAGAGCATACTCGTACCTGTCGCCCTCTGGCGACTGACATATGACGCCTGCTCCACAACCATTTGAAGTAGAGCTTCCATCCACATATACCTTCCAGACTTGGTCTGGAACTTGAGAGTCAGGAGGACGAGTCATCTCAACAATAAAGTCAGCAAAGGCTTGCCCCTTCACTGCTTTTCTAGGCTCGAAGGTAACTTCGAGGCTCTGTATTTCTATGGCCCATTTGATCATTCGGCCTGACGACTCCATGATGGTCAGTGGCCGCTTGATAGGTTGGTCTGTATACACGACGACTGCATGTGCCAAAAAGTAGGGCTTCAACTTTTTAACAGCCATGAAGAGTGCAAGACCAAATTTCTCCACTAAGGGATACCTCAACTCGGCATTTTTCAGTACATGACTGACAAAGTAGACCGGGAGCTGACAGCCGTCTCTTTCAGCAAGGAGAACAGCGCTTAACGCATGATCAGAGACGACCAGGTACATGTAGAGTACTTCTTTGGGCAAAGGGCTGACCAGCCTCGGCAAGGAATGCAAGTGAACTTTCAATTTCTGGAAGGTCGCCTCAGCATCCGGCCCCCATTCAAACCTTGCCTTTTTCTTAATTGCCTGGAAAAAGTATAGGCATTTGTCGCCTGATTGGCTTAGAAATCTTCCCAAGGCCGCCAGACAACCTGTTAACTTTTGAACCTCTCAGATGGTACGAGGCGACTGCATGTCGATGACCGCCTGCACCTTCTCAGGGTTCGCCTCTATTCCTCTCTGATTGATAAGGAATCCGAGAAATTTCCCAGACTCAACTCCAAAGACACATTTCCTGGGATTGAGCATGACATGGTGCCGCCTGAGTGTGGCGAAAGTTTCTCGGAGGTCCGACAGATGATCTATCTGAAGCTTAGACTTGACAATCATATCATCAATATATGCCTCGACATTTCTCCCAATCTGATCAAAGAACACAGTGTTTATCATTCGCTTGAAAGTGGCCGGGGCATTCTTAAGACCAAACGGCATGACCGTGCAACAGTATAACCCCTGATCAGTGACGAAGGCCGTCTTCTCCTGATCTTTCTTCCATAAAGGAATTTGATGGAAACCAGAGTAGGCGTCCATAAGCTCATCAAAGCATGGCCGGCTGTTGAGTCGACCAGGTTATCAATTTTAGGCAGAGGGTAACTGTCTTTGGGGCACGCCTTGTTTAAGTCTGTGTAGTCTACACACATTTGCCAGGTGCCATTCGGCTTTTTAACAAGCACCAGATTTGCAACCCAGTCTGGGAAGTAACATTGCCGAATGAACCCTGCATCAAGTAATTTTTTAACTTCGGCGGCTGCCGCCTGACTTCTTTCTTCGCCATGGTTCCGCTTCTTCTGCCGTACCGGCTTCTTTTTCGGATCCACGGCCAGTTTATGTACCGCCAGATCAGGACTAATGCCTGGCATTTCATGGACTTCGAATGCAAAGATGTCCTTGTATTCTTTCAATAGTTTGTGAAAGTCGTCACCCAGGACTCTCAGAGCAGTCGTCCCAACTTTGACTGTTCGCTCAGGACGTGAATCGTCTAAGATCAAGTCCGTATGCTCACCAGCCGGCTGAGGGCGGAATTCATCCGACCGCTCCTCTGCTAATGATTGCTATTTTCTGTCTTTTCTTGCGGCCCCTGTCTGGGATGCCTTTCTCTTCTTGCCGCCTGCTTCTTGAACAGGCGCACTCTCCTTGACATTGTCAAGGTCTATTTTTCCACCACTCGACCCAGTGGCCATAACAGTGGGCTTGACATCCGAGAGATAGCACTCTCGGGCCATCCTCTGATCTTCCCTTAGGGAGCCGACTGTTCCATTATCCCTCTCAAACTTGAGCAACATAAGAGATGGGATTATAACAACCTTGGAATTATTCAGGGTAGGTCGACCCAGAATCATGTTGTAGGCCGAGAGTTCCTCTACTACCAGGAACCGGACTACCATGTGTCGTCCTTCCCCTTTTTCGCCCAGGCGGATGGGTAAATCTACTCGTCCCAGTGGGTGGACGACTCCTCCTCCAAACCCTACTAAAGGGTGGGAGGCCGGATGTATGCAATCAGTCTGATATTTTGGTTTCGACAGACATTTGCTACTGATGAGATCTGAGGAGCTTTCGGTGTCTATGAGGATTCGGCCAACTCTCTGGTTGGCCACTTTACATTCAATAACGAGAGGGTCGTCATGCGGCCCTCTTACCCCTCCTAGATCTTCTTCAGTGATGACAATCTCAGGAAATGAATATTTGGAGGGTCGTTCTTGGTGAACGGAATTTACATCTAACCGTCTGATATTGTCTTTGTTGCCCCTAATAGTGGGGCCGCCTCCTGAGAAGCCGCCTGCAATGGTGTAGACGACTGCATCATCTGTATCGGAGCTGTCGGCCTGTTGATTCTTTTTGGTCGACTGCTTTTTCGAGGAAGTGTTCCCCGTAGATTTCTTGACATAAGTGTCAAGGTCACCTTGCTCAGCCAGGCGGTCCAGATACCGCATGAAACTGATGCATTCATTGGTGTGATGACCAACATCTTCATGATAATCACAGAATTTTTCTTGGTTCCGATTGTTTGCAGAACCCTTCATGGGGACCGGCTTCTCAATTGAGATCCGTCCCTTGATTTCCTTTAGGATAAATTGGCTATCCTTGTTAAACACATACTTTGGGGAATATGGTTTGAATTCTTTTTTCTTCTTCTGGGACGGCTGTTTAGAGGAATCAGTTGCCCAGACCTCTTTTCTCTTCTCGTCTTTGTTTGACGACTGCTTCTGTCGTCCTTCTCTTTTGTCGGACCTTTTCCCGTCTGACTGTTTTACCGTACTACAAAGATCAGTCGCCTGTATATAGGCTTCCGCTTCAATCAAGGCCTCTTGAAGAGTCGCCACCCTTTTTCGGACCAAATCAAATTTGAAGGTCGACCCGTCTTTGAGACCTCTGAAAAAGTCAGTATAGGCTACTTCATCCGGTAACCCTTGAATCTGTATTCTCATCAGGTTAAATCGCCTGATGTAAGAACGAAGCCCCTCCTTCTCGCCCTGCTGAATTGTTCCTAAATCAAGGGTCGTCTTCTTCGCAGGGATGTTCATGGCGAAGTTGGAGTTGTATAAGTAAGCAAGCGTCTTGAAGTTATTTACACAACCAGTCGGCAGGTTGTCGAACCATTGTTGTGCGATTCCTTTGAGAGTCGCTGGGAAACACTTGCACCAAGTGGGATCATCCAACTCTTGAAGGTACATCAGGTTGGTGAATGTCATCAGATGGTCTTCTGGGTTAGTAGTGCCGTCATAGGCGCCTACTAATACATTTTTCACTTTGGCCGGCTGAGCGGCTTCAGTAATTTCCTTGGAGAAGGCCGACGGCTGTTCACCAAGTCTAAGCAACCGTAGCTGCCAGTCCATAGGTTGGACATTTTTTGCTGCATGTCCACCAAACGGAGGTGGCTGTAAAAAATATTGTTGTTGCGGTACAAACGGTAAGTTTGGTACCGCCTGGTCGCTATGAAAGCCGGACTGACGGGAGGTGCCGCCTGACTGACCCTCATGATACGACTGAGTATGCCTCATCGAGGTATTTCGCAAACTGTCTTGGAAGTTTGAAGTAGAGGCCGACTCTGAAAATCAGTCACTCTTCTTCTGCTCTAGCAGTAGCCGAGCGTCTGTGTATGTTTTCCTCGACCCGTCTGCCTGAATATGACGAACAGGTTTCCTATTTCCTGGAGTAGGAAAACGGTATTTTGTGAAATCAAGGACAGGTGGCTCCCACTTCCTAGATTTAGGATGAGGGGTCGCCTCTCGCCCTTGAACTGGCTTCCTCTTCCGTGAAGTGGAGGGTTTCTTAGCCGACTGCTCCTTGTCCAGAGCAGGCGGCTTCTTGTTGATCAACTCTTGAATTTCTCCCTTGAAGTCCCTCATGAAGGTCATGAGTTCGTTCCTTGTGATGGGAGCAGACCCATCAGTCGGCTGCTGCCGAACAGGCGGTGCGCCTGCTGGCTCGCTTCCAGTTTGAAGATGTTCCCGTTCCCTCCTTTCGGTATGACGCGTACGTCGGGCCCTTAGGGTCCCGTCTGAAGCTGTGTGAGTTCAACTTCAAATTCATTCTCAGTATCGTGGTCCGACTGAACTAGAGGATCGTCCAGGGGACGTCTCTCTTCAGGAGCCGGTACAAACGTGGGTGCCATCTCAGAAGTACTCTCCCCACATACGGCGCCAAAATGTTTCGGGGTTTTCTGATGTCCTGCGGGAGAGTTACAATTCCGAGACTGGAACCGGACGCCTGTACCTGCAAAACAAACGGATGCTCCGGATGATTGGAGATCCGCCTCCGACGATCAAGTTAGTACTTGATTAAGGAGTAATTAATGCGGAAATTAAAGTGATTGGGTCTCTCTAGGTGAGAGTGTTTAATGTGTGTAATCTGAGTCATCCCCCTTAATGAGGATTAAGGGAGGTATTTATAACCTCGGGAAACGTGCCAATCTAGGTTTAGGTTAACCTTGGGCTGATTGGGCTTCCCTCAGAAGTTGGGCCTAGGTGACCGGCTTCTCCATTAGGCATGGAGTATGCCACGTGTCATGACATAATAAGTCCAGGGTGGACGAATAAGCGTGTGCCACGTATCAAGCCCTGAGAGGTCCAACTGGGGGACACTTGGCAGGACCTGATTGGCCCACGTGGCGCATTCCGATTGGTGGGAGCAAAATCCCCTAATCACCTAGTATACCTTACGTTCCTAGGGAAAAAGTGATGCCCCGCTTTAGCGTAGCCCATCACATACGCGCATTAGTTCGGTAAGTGTTGTTCTTGGAACGACAAATTTTAGCTCAATATTTTAAGGGACCCAGTCCTAGGTTTACTGAAACCTAATACTGGACACGTTTTCCAATACCCTATAAAAGGGAGATGTTTCTCTCTGAGAAACATTCATTCAGAAAACATTTAATTCACATAAACTCACAATCAGAGAAAGTCAGATACCTGACACCACGAACTGAGCAATTACACATTGCAGATACTCTCTTGGAATCCGAGATAGACCTTTTACTTTTCGCACTTTACTCCTCAAACACGTTCTAACTTGATCGTTAGAGGCGGAACTCCCACCCACCAGAGTCTCCGTTGTTTTGCAGGTACAGTGTCCAGAGGTCAGTCTCGGAATTGTAACTCTCCTGAATGACATCAAAAAACCCCAAAACATTAGGTACTAATAATATATATATATATATATATATATATATATATATATATATATATATATTTCTGTTTTTGTTTTTTTTAAATATATTTAGTTTAATATATATTGGGTAATCAGGTACCAAACCGGTCAGTCCCGGGTTTCAAAAAATTGGAACCAGCAGGTCCAATTCTGAATTTGAACTCGCTAATTCTTAACCGGTTTCGATTCCATTTCCGAATACCCGGAATTTTTGCCCACCCCAATATATTAATGGACAATTTGTCTCTTAATTAATCCCATAACCCGTTTTGCTAAAAAAAAAAAACCAATTATCTTATTTTTCAGACCAACAGGCCTAATCAGGGACTCCATATCTTATTTCATTTCATTAGAGCCCATAACAATTTCTAGCCCATTATCAATATTATTTTGATACCAAACGTCCAAACCCTACCAAAACAATCACCCCCAAATATAAATAACCCCATTTCTCAAAACCCTAATTTCCGAAACCACAACCCAGCCCCCTTTCGCGAGGAGAGAGAGAGAGAAAACCCTAAAAATGGTGAAGTTTCTCAAACCAGGGAAGGCCGTAATCCTCCTTCAAGGTCGTTACGCCGGGCGCAAGGCCGTGATCGTGCGCAACTTCGACGAAGGTAGCCGAGACCGCCGTTACGGCCACTGTCTCGTCGCCGGCATCAACAAGTACCCGAAGAAGGTGATTCGCAAGGATTCCGCCAAGAAACAAGCTAAGAAATCTAGGGTGAAATGCTTCGTCAAAGTTGTGAATTACAATCACATCATGCCTACTCGTTACACTCTTGATGTTGATCTTAAGGATGTTGTTTCTGCTGAAGTTCTTCAATCGAAGGATAAGAAGGTCACTGCTGCGAAAGAGACTAAGGCTAGGTTCGAGGAAAGGTTCAAGACTGGAAAGAATCGTTGGTTTTTCTCCAAACTCAGGTTTTAGAGAAGGAAAAAAACAGTAATATTTTTCATGGTTTTGTTTATTTTAATGTTGGATTTATGTTATCTTTTTAGGATTAATTTTGGTCACATTACTGCTATGGTTTTGTTTATGGGCATTTTCGATGATTTTGATATATGATGAACCCATTTTATCAATGCTTAATGCTATGTTATTTTGTTTAGTGTTTTCGATTATTTATTTGTTGATTTACAGCTTAAATTTGTTTTGGTTGTTAGGATGAAATTTGTTCAGGGTGTTCTGTGTTTATAAGTGAAATTAATTATTGGTTGTTCCTAGTAGGCTAATATTATTTTTTTACTGTAATTAATTTTCGAAGGGTAATGAATTTGAGATCATGGGTGTAACCTCAAACCGCAAAAACAAGAACAAAAACAAGACCGATTCAAAGAGATTTTCGGAAATTGGAATGAAAATCTGATTTTAGTTTTTGCCTTAAATATTAGTTTGATGTTCTTGCTTTTCAAAAACAAACTTTTATTTGAGCTTACTCTGCATTATAGTGTTTTAAAAGAGTTAATTTGATAAATTAGGTTTGGGTTTTGACCGATTTAAAGAGATTTTTGGAACTTGGAATGAAATCTGATTTTAGTTTCTATCTGATTTTAGTTTTTGCCTTAGATATTAGTTTAATGTCCTTACTTTTCAGAAACCAAGTTTTCATTCTCATTTGGTTGTGGTCGTGTTAGCAAAACTTTTGCGAGTCTAAGATCAGTCGGTTGCTCGAATCTCATGAATATGAGACCAAGTGTGCATTCTTTTCATATTGGAAACAGTTTGAATCTATGAAAAATGGGGTTATTTTAATTTTCTAGTTCAAATTATTGGTGATATGGTTTTATGAATTTGTTTCTATGAAAAATGGGGTATTGCTAATTGAGATGTAATTTTGGTGATATGGTTCTATGCTTCTTGTTGATAGTAAAACCAAAATACGAATTCTATTACTCCGTAGTTAATGTGGATTTTTGTATTAGTGAATAGTGATACTTATTTTATAATGAAGTAGTGTATGAGAAAAGTCCCAAATCCCAATGCAACCAATTTTAATTCAACTATCAGAATTATGAATAATGTTATAATGTTAACACTGTAATTCTCAGATATTATAAGAACCTTTTTCCAATTATAGAGAGTAAGAATGTAATTTCTTTTCACCTTTACCAATTTCAGAAGGTAAAAAAGGGTAAAAACTTATTTTCATGCAAAAATAAATAAGGGAAATTTGATTGACCAAGATATAGTGGGTAATTAAATTCCTATGTTTTGTAGGAATTTTCATTTTTCAAGTAATTTCCACTTACCACAGTAGTGTTAACCAAACAAATGTGCAATCAATCAAGGCCTGCAATCAAACAAGGCCCGAGTAATGTACGAGAAGAACTTCAATTTCGTAGTTCCATTTGGGAAATTGAGTTTACTAATTCTGAACAATAGTTCAATAATTGAACCGTACAACCGACATCAATAATTGAGGAGTCTCTTGATCTTTCCTGAAAAACTCTCGTTCTAACTCCATTGCATTCCATATACAGAAATGACACGCGAATTAGTTCGAAATTAAGTGTTTCTAATTTTCATAGGCAGGCAAACAATTAAGATACTTTCCCTAACTTTAATTTCCCATAAGTAAAAATTATAAAAAATCTAACTTTAATTTTCCATTAGTAAAAATTATAAAAGATCTCACGTGAATATATTTTTCCTTACATATATTATTCACGAAAGAAGGTCAAAGAAGGGTGATAATAGTGTAAAAGTCAAAGCGGATTAAGTAAAAAAGAATCGAAGAAGTAAATGTTAAGAGATTGCAACAAAATTTATCCCAACAAAATTTATCCCAATAGTCGGCACAGCCCAGAGCTCTAGAAGATTCAGATTTCGAGATATGGGCAGTTGAACATTCACCTAAACATAGTCCTTCAACTGCAGATTATTAATCAGCGAGTCAAATTCATAATTAAGACGAGCAAACCTCCAAGCACATACCTTGCAAATGTACATGCTGAACATTATTATTAGATAGGGGGTTCGATGAGGCTACGAATTTGTTGAAAATAAACCTCATGTCCTTCGATTTGTAAAGTATGTGCAAGGCATATGTCTGCTTGAAAATCTGAAAGGCTGAATGTAAAAGTATTCATCATCACCTTTATGCATGTATAAACGCAATCTCCGAAGGAAGGTGAAACAATTGTTGCGTAATGGACATACAACGTAGTTCGTTAAGGCTATAAATTTGAGGTCTTCGTCTTCTAGGAGTTCCAGTAGGGGCCAGCTTGAAACTAGCCTTGGTAGAAAGCCATCAATAAGTTTTGGGTTGAGTTTTATTGGTTCTAGGTAAACGTTGAGTCGATACCAAATTAGGTTTGGACCATAAATTACCGGGTAAAGTCAATTTCAAGGTAATTTTGGGTTGATTTTAGATCGAATTTGGATAAAAAATTCTGTTTGAAAACAGTTCGATTGCTGATAAACCTTGCTAAGAGCATCCTTAACAATAAACAATTAAAATTATTTGTGTTACGATTTGAATAAAATAATGTTTAAAAAATGAGAGAATGATGAACAGTGGCATGAACAAATGTGAATGGTTTGGTTTTCTAAACCGTTTGTGAAATTTATTTGTCTATCAACAATTCACCTTTATTGATTTATTGTTGTCCAAAAGTGACCTTTCTTTTTTTGAAAAAAAAGAGGGGGGTGTGTGTGTGTGTTAGGTTCTCTGACACAGGCAGCATGCAGTAGCTCGCCAAGTGTCATGATGCATTCCCTTAGATCTCCAACGGTTAAGTTATTAACGTTACAATTATATTTTTGTAACGTCAATAACTTTAACATATTATATTAAAAAAAATTGTCAACGATCATATTTTTTTCCATTCTCTATTAATAGACACCCGTATTGATATAGTTTTGACAACCTCAAAAATTACCTCTTTTTGATACCATATTTTTTCTTGAAAAAACAATTAGTGTCTTAATTTAATTTCTTCCACAAATATAATCAAAAAAATGAAAAATTATGGATCCTAATTATGCTTTTAATAATCCAAAGCCTCAAACAAAATGCAAAACACAAAAAAAAAAAAAAAAAAAATCCACAACAAAATCCACCCAATTATCCTATACCTCAAGAAAATTGTCTTCAAACTCCCCCTAATCACCCTCAAAATTATCCACAAGTAATTCCTTAAAGTTTCACCCTGAATTTCGAAGGGAATTGTCAAAATTACCCACCAAGCTTCAACTATGCTCAACTAAGTCAATAAAATTTCTCAACTAAACCAATTTACCAACAAAATTATGGTGAATATGGTCTAGGTAGTGGTTTCAATATTTCTCGTCAATCAACATTCGGAGGAGGCGAGAGCACAGACGAAAATTTGACAGTTGATGACGAGGAAGAAGACGATGATGAGGAGGACGAATTGGATGTTCCATGCACCCAAAGAAACTTCACCGAACTCCTAACACAACCAACTTTTCAATCTACGCCTCATCCCACTGCTAAACCCACTGAAGAGGTAGATAAAAAAAAATTGGGATGATGCAGATACAACCGCTTTAATCTTTGCGTACATGAACACAACAAACGATCAAATTACCGAAACAAATCAAAAGTCAAAATTATTCTGGCATAAGGTTCTAGCATCTTAAGTTGGTAGTTTGAAGGGATGGTGGTTAAGAATTGCTCCCGCGGTTGTCAAGTGGTGCGGTAGCATCGACAAGGCAAGGATGCTTAGCGGGCAAAATGCTGATGATGTGATTGTTGAGGCCCACAAGATCCGTAACTCCATAAGAACTCCTTTGGGAAGTTCCAGTTTTATAAAGAGTGGCTCCAACTTAAGAAGTGGGACAAATATCGCTCTAATTTAGAGCAAAAGTTCATGTATCAGGACGTGGTCATTTATCAAAGAAGCCCACGACGGTTGACACCCTAGGGAGCTCTAGCAGTGGAAAGAGATCAAGGGATGAAGATGGTAGATCAACACCAAATACACCATCAAGTGGTGACGTTCTTACTAACGATTTTGTACCACGTCCTGATGGTGCGAAGAAGGCTAAGTCGAGGTAAAAAGCCAAAGAAGTTGTTTCGGGGTTTTCTGATGTCCTGCGGGAGAGTTACAATTCCGAGACTGGAACCGGACGCCTGTACCTGCAAAACAAACGGATGCTCCGGATGATTGGAGATCCGCCTCCGACGGTCAAGTTAGTACTTGATTAAGGAGTAATTAATGCGGAAATTAAAGTGATTGGGTCTCTCTAGGTGAGAGTGTTTAATGTGTGTAATCTGCGTTTTTAGCGTTATCTCCCTTAATGGGGATTAAGGGAGGTATTTATAACCTCGGGAAACGTGTCAATCTAGGTTTAGGTTAACCTTGGGCTGATTGGGCTTCCCTCGGAAGTTGGGCCTAGGTGACCGGTTATCCCAGGTGTCATGGGAAGGACACGTTTCGTGTCGTAATTGGTCCATAGTGGACGGATCATTGCTTGACACGTGGCAGGCTCCTATTGGCCCATGTGACGGACACATGGCGGAACCTAATTGGTCCACTTGTCAGATGGTGATTGGTGGGGAAAAATCCCCTAATCATTTGCCCCTCACAGGTGGCACGTGACTGGTCACGTGTTACCTGTGACAGGTATCGCCCTGTAACAGGCGACGGCCTGCTACAGGTGTCACTCGGCGAGAGGCCGAGAGATTCTCCCGCCAAAATTTTGAATTCTGGAAGTGACCCTTCGCCTTCTCACTTCGCCTATATAAAGGAGTGTTGACTTCGGTCATTTTCACACTTGAAAACTTTGTGAGAGAACATTCGGACCCCTGAACTTGCTCTGACATTTTCGACCCTTTCTGCCTACCGCCTGCTCTGACAAGCCGACTGCAAAGAATTTTCAGAACTTCATCAATCGTCACTCGTTCAGGTAACCGTCGGTTCTCTTACTCTTAATTTTCTCTTTACTTTATTCTTTTTTGAAATGGCACCACGGAAGCACACGACACGACCTAGGTTAGTGATCAGCCGGTCACCGGGGACGGCTGAATCTAGGACTACGAGTGCCGCCTGCCCTTTTCTGGACCCATCTTTGCCCTTTATACAAAGTCCGACTGTATCTGTGTCTATGCAGAGCATGATGGCCAGAACAAAAAAGACTGCCAGGATCTCAAACTCAGACGGCTCCTCCCACAGGGTGCCGATTAGTGAAACATCTGACCAGGCGCCAGATGTGGAAGTGAAACAAAGCGGCTTGAAAGCCGACAGTTCTGAGGGAGGAGTCAAAGTGACCCCTTCCCACTTTACAGTTGACAATTCTACATTCTCTCCTGCTCCTTTTAAAGGAGAGGAGGCGGGCCCCTCCGGGAGAGGGGAGGAGTCGTCCTCTTCGGACTTGTCAGAGGACGATTCCGAGTCTAGCTCTTCTGGCCATGCTTCCCTGGACACAGAAGAGAAAAACAGTCGCCTACAAGAGGCGAGGCTTTCCCACGCAGTTGAGAAGAGGGACGATTGGGCGGAGCCATCCGCCTCTCACAGATTCGGTAGGGTCCTTCCCAGTTGGGAGTTAGTTTGCCAGACTCATTAGCCCTACCAACTGCTTCCATTTTTCTAAGTACAAAGTCCCCCACTTTGAGTGGACGCCTGTGTACTTTTTTGTTGTATGATCTAGTCATTCTCAGGCGGTAAATTTCATGGCGCAAGACAGCATTGCCCCTCCTTTCAGGAAGTGAGTCTAATGCCAGGCGCATGGCTTCCCAGTTTGCCTCTTCGTCATATAGCATTACTCGAAGAGTCGGCTCGTAGTGTTCTGTTGGAAGAACAACTTCCGCACCATAAGTTAGGAGGAATGGAGTTTCTCCAGTCGCCCCTTTTTCAGTCGTCCTAATGGCCCAGAGAACATGTGGTAATTCATCCGCCCATAGGCCGCCTGCTCGTTCAATCTTTTTCTTGAGACCGTCTGAGATGATTTTATTAAAGGCTTCTACCTGGCCGTTTGCTTGTGGACGGCCGACAGATGCAAAGTAGTGTGCAATTCCTTGGTCACCCAACCAGCTTTTGAGAACATGCGTCTCAAATTGGGGACCATTATCAAAAACCATAGACATGGGAACCCCGAACCGAGTGATGACATTTTTCCAAATGAATGAAATTACATCCTTCGTCTTGATTCCCTTTACAGCCTCCGCCTCTACTCATTTAGTGAAGTAGTCGACGACAACAAGTATGTACCTCCTTCCGCCTGTAGCAGGCGTATATGGACCCAGAATATCCATGCCCTACTTAGCAAACGGTAGTGGGCTATGAATGGTAGTGAGGTCAGTAGCCGGACGGTGAATTAGTTTGCCAAACCTTTGGCACTTGTCACATTTTTTCACCATCACCATCGCATCTGCTTCTAAAGTAGGCCAAAAGTAGCCCTGCCGCCTTGCCCGTTGAGCAAGCGTCCTACCGCCTATATGGGAAGCACAGTAACCAGAGTGAAGATCGTCCAGTGTCTCTCGCCCCTTTTCTAGAGTAACACACTTTAAGAAGGGTTGAAGGTACCCCCTTTTGTGAAGTTCTCCCTTTATTATTTCAAAACTGGTTGCTCGTTTTTTCAGTGCTGCCGCCTGTTGATGATCATCCGGCAGGGTACCATTTGCCAGATATGCCCTGATTGGATCCATCCAGGTTGAGCTTCTGTCTAAGATTCCAATAGGTTCTTCCTCAATGTTTCTCCTCTCCATTACTTCCCAAAAAACAGTTCGAGGAGTATCATAGGAGGCGGATGATGCTAATTTTGAAAGTGCATCCGCCTGGTTGTTTTCTGATCTCGGCACTTGGGTCAGATGGAAATCCTCAAGGGAGCCGACTGCTTGTCGGACCGCCTGTAAATACTTGATCATGGTCGGATGGGTTGCTTCGTATTCGCCATTGTACTGACTCACTATCAATTGTGAATCGGAACAGGCGTCTATTTTTCTTGCCCCTGCCGCCTTGCACATGCGGATTCCGGCTAGTAAAGCTTCATATTC
The DNA here is from genome assembly GCF_001683475.1 of Chenopodium quinoa. Lineage (NCBI taxonomy): Eukaryota > Viridiplantae > Streptophyta > Magnoliopsida > Caryophyllales > Amaranthaceae > Chenopodium > Chenopodium quinoa. Next base: position 2,105,604 of record NW_018744469.1, read on the forward strand.
TGCCTCATTGTTTGAGGCCTGAAAACTGAAGCGTAGAGCATACTCGTACCTGTCGCCCTCTGGCGACTGACATATGACGCCTGCTCCACAACCATTTGAAGTAGAGCTTCCGTCCACATATACCTTTCAGACTTGGTCTGTAACTTGAGAGTCAGGAGGACGAGTCATCTCAACAATAAAGTCAGCAAAGGCTTGCCCCTTCACTGCTTTTCTAGGCTCGAAAGTAACTTCGAGGCTCCGTATTTCTATGGCCCATTTGATCATTCGGCCTGACGACTCCATGATGGTCAGTGGCCGCTTGATAGGTTGGTCTGTATACACGACGATTGCATGTGCCAAAAAGTAGGGCTTCAATTTTTTAACAGCCATGAAGAGTGCAAGACCAAATTTCTCCACTAAGGGATACCTCAACTCGGCATTTTTCAGTACATGGCTGACAAAGTAGACCGGGAGCTGACAGCCGTCTCTTTCAGCAAGGAGAACAGCGCTTAACGCATGATCAGAGACGGCCAGGTACATGTAGAGTACTTCTTTGGGCAAAGGGCTGACCAGCCTCGGCAAGGAATGCAAGTGAACTGTCAATTTCTGGAAGACCGCCTCAGCATCCGGCCCCCATTCAAACCTTGCCTTTTTCTTAATTGCCTGGAAAAGTATAGGCATTTGTCGCCTGATCGGCTTAGAAATCTTCCCAACGCCGCCAGACAACCTTTTAACTTCTGAACCTCTCGGATGGTACGAGGCGACTGCATGTCAATGACCGCCTGCACCTTCTCAGGGTTCGCCTCTATTCCTCTCTGATTGATGAGGAATCCGAGAAATTTCCCAGACTCAACTCCAAATACACATTTCTTGGGATTGAGCATGACATGGTGCCGCCTGAGTGTGGCGAAAGTTTCTCGGAGGTCAGACAGATGATCTTTCTGAAGCTTAGACTTGACAATCATATCATCAATATATGCCTCGACATTTCTCCCAATTTGATCAAAGAACACAGTGTTTATCATTAGCTGGAAAGTGGCCCGGGCATTCTTAAGACCAAACGGCATGACCGTGCAACAGTATAACCCCTGATCAGTGACGAAGGCCGTCTTCTCCTGATCTTTCTTCCATAAAGGAATTTGATGGAAACCAGAGTAGGCGTCCATAAAGCTCATCAAAGCATGGCCGGCTGTTGAGTCGACCAGGTTATCAATTTTAGGCAGAGGGTAACTGTCTTTGGGGCACGCCTTGTTTAAGTCTGTGTAGTCTACACACATTCGCCAGGTGCCATTCGGCTTTTTAACAAGCACCAGATTTGCAACCCAGTCTGGGAAGTAACATTGCCGAATGAACCCTGCATCAAGTAATTTTTTAACTTCGGCGGCTGCCGCCTGACTTCTTTCTTCGCCATGGTTCCGCTTCTTCTGCCGTACCGGCTTCTTTTTCGGATCCACGGCCAGTTTATGTACCGCCAGATCAGGACTAATGCCTGGCATTTCATGAACTTCGAATGCAAAGATGTCCTTGTATTCTTTCAATAGTTTGTGAAAGTCGTCACCCAGGACTCTCAGAGCAGTCGTCCCAACTTTGACTGTTCGCTCAGGACGTGAATCGTCTAAGATCAAGTCCGTATGCTCACCAGCCGGCTGAGGGCGGAATTCATCCGACCGCTCCTCTGCCAATGATTGCTATTTTCTGTCTTTTCTTGCGGCCCCTGTCTGGGATGCCTTTCTCTTCTTGCCGCCTGCTTCTTGAACAGGCGCACTCTCCTTGACATTGTCAAGGTCTATTTTTCCACCACTCGACCCAGTGGCCATAACAGTGGGCTTGACATCCGAGAGATAGCACTCTCGGGCCATCCTCTGATCTCCCCTTAGGGACCCGACAGTTCCATTATCCCTCTCAAACTTGAGCAACATAAGAGATGAGATTATAACAGCCTTGGAATTATTCAGGGTTGGTTGTCTTGCAGGAGAGTTACAATTCCGAGACTGGAACCGGACGCCTGTACCTGCAAAACAAACGGATGCTCCGGATGATTGGAGATCCGCCTCCGACGGTCAAGTTAGTACTTGATTAAGGAGTAATTAATGCGGAAATTAAAGTGATTGGGTCTCTCTAGGTGAGAGTGTTTAATGTGTGTAATCTGCGTTTTTAGCGTTATCTCCCTTAATGGGGATTAAGGGAGGTATTTATAACCTCGGGAAACGTGTCAATCTAGGTTTAGGTTAACCTTGGGCTGATTGGGCTTCCCTCGGAAGTTGGGCCTAGGTGACCGGTTATCCCAGGTGTCATGGGAAGGACACGTTTCGTGTCGTAATTGGTCCATAGTGGACGGATCATTGCTTGACACGTGGCAGGCTCCTATTGGCCCATGTGACGGACACATGGCGGAACCTGATTGGTCCACTTGTCAGATGGTGATTGGTGGGGAAAAATCCCCTAATCAGAAGTGACAAACTTAAACTGTACGACAAGATGAGTGATAAGGCTGTTAATAGAGATTTGGAGAGGCTGGAATTGGAGAAGAAGAAAAAAGCTAGAAAGCAAAAGCAAATCGAACTAGAGGAGAAAAACATTCAGATGCTGCAATATAAAATGAATTGGGACATGCTCCAATAATTGTGTGCCAAAGAAGTTCGTGCCCCATGGGAAGATCAGATGATCATCGAACTCTAAGAATACCTTAGCAAATTTAGGGCATTTTAATGTTATGTTATGGAATAGGTTGCAATGTGTTAGTGTTGTGTTTTAAGTATTTTTTTCATTCAATGTTTTCACTTTCTTGTTGGGTTTTAGTAGCGTTATGTTTAGTTTAATGTGTCTAACTTTCCAATCGGTAATGTTTGTGTAATGAATAGTATTGCAACCATGCAACAAAGTTTAAAAATTTGTCGTTTTATGTGTGAAACATTGTTCTTGTGATTTGTCAATACCTTCAGAATCTTACTATACATCTAACTTTTCAAAATCCAATAGTAAATGATGCTTTTTAGAATCCACTTAATTGATGACTCTATTTGAATACTTTTTCCAGAGTCTATTAACACTTTTTAGACTCAATTTGATGACTTTTCAGAATCCATTTATTATATGTGATGACTTTTCAGAATCCATCGAGTAGTCAAATCTACATAAAATTTTATTTAATTTCACGAAAATATGTTCCTCGCGGTGGTAGACGGCGTGAAGAAGGTTATGTGCGGTTGTACAATGATTACTCTGCAGAAGTTCCAGCCTACCCAAGAGACCTTTTCCGACGTAGATTCCAAATGCACAAGCATGTGTTTGAACGTGTTATGTATGGAGTAACATAAAATGATACATGGTTCCAACAAAGGAGAAATGCTACTGGGCGTCTAGACTTGTCTCCACTACAAAAGTGCACTGCAGCAATTAGGCAGCTTGTCTTATAGTTTAGCCACCAACGCTTGTGACAAGTACATAAGAATAAGCGAAAGTAATGCAAAGAAGGCATAAGAAAAGTTTACCGAAGGTGTCATCAACCAATTCGGTGATCATTTTGAGACGACCAAATGGTAATGATATGGAAAGGCTGCTACGAATCGGAGAGGAATGTTGATTTCAAGGTATGATTGGAAGCATTGATTGCATGCACTAGGAGTGGAAAAATTGTCCGACGGCATGGAAAGGACAGTATCAAGGCAGAAAAGGGGTAGCCACTCTTATACTAGAGGTTGTTGCTGATCGAGACTTATGGATTTGACATGTGAGGTACTTACAATGACTTAAACGTGCTACGCCGATCTCCTGTGTTTGAGGATGTGTTAGTTGGAGGGGCATACTCCTCCTATGAGTTTTGTTGTTAATGGTCATCAATATAACAAGGAGTATTACCTTACTGACGGTATTTATCCCAAGTGAGTTACTTTTGTGAAGTCTATCACTAGTCCCTTAACTTAGAAACATAAATTGTTTGCACAACATCAAGAAGCAGCAAGGAAAGATGTTGAGCGAGTTTTTGGAGTTCTACAATCTCATTTCGCTATAATTCGAAAAGCGTCTCTTGCTTGGGATGTTCAAATACTTCACAAGATTATGTTATTGTGCATCATATTGCACAACATGATCGTTGAAAATGAGCGAGATACGTATTTGAACAACTCCGACACGTTTCACTTCATTGACAACCAAAGTGTGTGATTCGAACAAGGATGCTTTCGAGTATTGTAATGAGCGTGTGGTAGACATCAACATACATTTGCAATGAAGAATAGAGATTGAAGATCAACAAGCTCACTTGCAATTAAAACACGATTTGGCTGAGCACATTTAGAGGAAATTTAGGCGTAATGAGAACAATAACAATTAGATTTCAATTCTATTAACGGTTAAACATGTGTTATGTCTGATGCACTTGGTTTTATTTATTTATTTATTTTTTCAAATTTGCAATTAATAAAAAAATTTGTATCCCGCATTTAAAATAACGAATTAATTAATAACGCTAATCGTAAAAAAATTAATAACGCTAATCGTAAAAAATTAACAATGCTAATTACGATAGTTGTGGCTAATTTTGGACGCAATTAATGCTAATCGTAATTACCTAATATTAAGCGTAATTAATTTCGATAATAGTAACGATAATAATAATCAATTACATATCACATGAGATTAATATATTGTAATTATGTATGTATTTTAATTTTTATTAAAAGATAAATTAAGGTGGGGTAGGTGAATAGTAACATCAACAATTTTTTTTTTGATTCGTTGTTAAGAAGAGGATGTTGGAAATTATTTATTTGGTTGGTATATATCAGTATATGAGAGAAAGTATTTTTATTTTTTGTGAATTATAATTTGAATAATTTTTTTTAAGTTCATGAATAAGGATGTTGTAAGTTTTACATTTCCCGCCAAAAAAAAAAGAGTGGAGCTCGGTAGTCACTCAGTCAGTTACGCTACTCAACAGAGACTCACTGCTCATACCCATTTGGAGATAGTGAAAGTCGCAAGTTCGCAACGGCAACGGGCGAAGGCGTAATGATGAACATGCCGCAAAGGCCTTCCTCAGAAGAGTCGTATTGTGATCTCCTGCAAATATGGCCTTTATATTTCCCCCAAATTGAGCTCTCCTTTCAAGATTGGAAATACCTTCTCATCTCTAAGCTTGTTTGCTTCTTCGCTACTCCTCGCGGCCAACGTTTCGTTTCTCAGGTACCTTTTCCGTCCGTCTATTCTTTACAATTTTTCACAATTTTGCATTTGAATTATAATTTTTAGATTTTGCCCTAATTACTTGCTTCATCAATATTGTAATTTTCAGCTTTCTCGAAACATATTTTTGAGGGTAATATTAGTTGTTTCTTTTTAAGTTTAATTCTCAGTGAATTATTGATATACTTATCAATTTGATCATTTATCATATCATATCATATCATATCATATGAGAAATGGAATGGTAAAATTATTTTCAGATATTGGCTGTGTATTTTTGCTCATTATTAGACATGTAATTGCGGTTGATTTGTGTGAATCAAGCCTCTATAGAATTGGGAATTTTAGTTTGCTGAAGGTCTAAATATAGTTGTGATTGTGATAAAATATCATGTAAAAGGTAATAAGATGTCGAGATCTCATCGGGGTAAGGGTTTGGTTGAATACGAGCACTTTTAAATGATAGGTATGATTCTGATGTTCCAAAACATTTATGTAGATGGTTTCCGTCTAATAGAGCTGACAGGCAACACAATCGAAGAATTCTTTCTTGATAATTAAAATTCAGTTTCATGTTGATTGGTATCTATCCCCAGATTCTTCTTTCGTGTTTTGATGTTTATGAGAGAGTTGAGCTTATTCTGTATGACTAAAACATGATTTGGTTGAGTTAAAATGATTTTATCCAAATCGCAAGTTGTAGATTTTCTTGCTGCAATTTGTTAAAAGTTCAATAAGGTTTAATATTTTAGCAGCATGTAGGAAAAGTGTTATTCATTAATGATATAAGTTCTTATCATCATGTCTCTTACCCATTCGGACACAGAACTCAGCATGTAGGATGAGTGCAGTTAGTCATTGAACATTTTGAAAGATTTGACAGTCCTGTGATCTGTGAATCAAAAGCTCACTTGAAATCTCCGTTCAATTAGAATTAATGGGATTTGTCATATGGGTAGATCCATATATTAATCAGTTTTTTCAACCATCTTTCTTTGTCCATCTTTTCTGCGTTTTCCAATACTTTGAGTTGACACCTGTATCGTCCATCATCTTGCATAACTTGAGATCTACAATATCTGAACTTCAAATGTAAAGCTTTCTAGGTTAATGATCACAAGAAAATATTTGCCTCCTGTATTGGCATCCTTACTACTTTTCCCTCTTATAAGCGCATTCACTGATCCTCTTAATGTTTCTCCTTGTTGCGTAAAAGCTGTAATAAAGAATTGACATGAATTTTGTAAATGTTGACTTGTTTATTTTGTCTTTCGTTTCTTAATTATCAAAGAGCTTTGATGAAGAAAATGCTTTGTACAGGTAAAGCATGAAGATGACGCATTTTCCTTAACACTCAACTATCAAGAGTTCAGAAAGATATGTGACCTTGAGTGTTTCTTTGTTAATTTGGAAGAATACCCCAAAGAAGCTCTTCTATGCATGGGTGCTGCCATTCATAAGGTATATCATGCAGTGATTAAAGCTATTTGATTAGCCTATTCCATTTCTCACATTTGAAAATACACTGAGCGCATGATTGGTAAACTCTTCTACTGGTGCAGGTTTCATCTTTTCAGGAGAAAAGCAAGTTAGACTCTCATGGGAAGATAAATATCCGGCTTCATAATCACCCTGACTCATTGATTGCTTTGAAGAACCTTAAAGCAGCTTATATTGGTAGTTTTAATCAAATTTGATTCAATGCTTTGTCCTAAAAGTTTTTTAAAATTTCTTGAAATTTCAATCTGGTTCAGGCAGAAAAAAAATTGATAATTGTATCTGGGTATGGTAGACAGGCTGGTATCTGTGCGTGGTACTGTTGTGAAGGTCAGCACTGTTAAACCACTGGTAATGCAGATGACTTTTAAATGCATCCAGTGTGGAGCAGATATCATGCGTTTCTTTCCTGATGGGAAATACTCTCCACCAGCAACATGTATTATGCGATGTTGCAAAGGCAAAACATTTGCACCAATTAGGTCTACTGCACAGTCCATTGATTTTCAGAAGATAAGGCAAGTCTTGTCCTGCTTGATATTGTTTTTCCTCTGTGACAAAATTATAGATAGATACATTCCTCTAGATGCAAAGAACTGTTTCTTGTAACCATAGAGGTGATTATATATAAACTTAATTGATGTTCACATAGAATTTCATTATGATGTTCAAGAGAAAGAGTTGACTCTGTCTTAAACTGTGTTAGTAGTGATTTAATCATCTGTCTTGTCCTTTGTTTCTTATGAAATGAAGGAAAATATGGGAAGCTTGCAAATAGTAGCTGTTTGCAAGTCCGTATTGTTTTGGGACACCCTAAAGAAAATGTTGACATCTATATATGAATATAGGGAGTTTAGTGTTGTATTCTGACGTGTTATGTTCTTTAGATTGCAGGAGCTTTTGAAATCTGAAAATCACGAAGAAGGCCGGGTTCCTCGGACAGTCGAATGTGAACTTACTGAAGATCTTGTTGATGTTTGTATTCCTGGCGACGTGGTGACAGTAACTGGAATTATAAGGCAAATTAACAATTACATGGACCTTGGAGGAGGTAGTGCTAAGAATATGCATGAACCTAAGAGCAAGTTATTGGCGTGTGTGTGCACTTTGTGGGTGTCCCTTTTACAGATTCTACTAGCTAATCTGCTAATCAGCTTGGTCATAGTTGTTATATTCATGTATTATGTCTTTAATTGGTCATATTTCTTTGCTCAAATTTGAGTTTTAGCTAGAGTTTGGCTTGATTTAATCAATAGCACATTATCAACATTAGTTTCCAATTAATAGAGACTGGACCCTGATTTCATGTCTTTGTCTATCGGACTCATTTTCAGTTAAAATCTAAGATAGTTAGATTGAGGTATAGTTCAGCTTTGATTATCGTTCTATATGGCCTTTTTTTTTTATTATTATTTTTTTTATATTAAACATGCTCAGTGGAACTTGGCAACAATTATAGCAAAAGGCTCTTTATTTTACTTGAACAAATTTAGTTCTTTATATTTCATTGCTTATCAGTACAAAATTCAACCACTGTTATATAGCTTCTTCAGTTTAAATTGTTTCAGGTAAATCAAAAAGCAAGTATCAAGGATTGTACTATTTATATATGGAATCTGTCTCTGTAACAAACTCCAAATCACAGACCATCCCAGAAGATTCTGAATATCCTACTGCTGATGCTAGAGCTGAGATGTCTGACTTATATTCATTTTCTCCGAGGGATTTGGAATTTATTGTGAAGTTTAGAGAGGAGCATGGTCCTGATGTCTTCCGCCAAATGATTCAGTCTATCTGCCCATCAATATATGGTCATGAACTTGTCAAGGGTGAGTTTCCACTCCTATCTTATGTGTTGAAGAACTGCAATGCATTTTTTTTCCATCTTTTCAAATTCAATGTTGGCATGGTAGAGTTAAAGTATCCAAGTATTTGTTAAATCAACAGAAATCAACTGCTTGTCTTTAGAGTAAAGACTACATATCCATTCCTATGTTCTCACGAATAGCAGTTTATTTTATTTATTTATTTATTTATTTATTTTTTTTCAATTGTATTGGTTATAGAAAGTGTACTGCCTGCTAAAACATAAGCTCCCATTTTAAGGCCTTGCATCGGTTCTTATTTACTTGACATTTTGACTATTGACACTATTCACAAACTCTACTTTGACTATCTTTAATTATGATAAAAAAAATATATTCATGTGGGATGTTAGAGTTGTCTCAAGGAATATTTTCATAATGTTAACATGTTATATTATTTTACTTATTGATGACTAGAGATATTAATTGTGAAACTTGTGCATTGGCAAACGTGATAAAAGAATCGTGTCAACAAAAAAAGAATGGAGGAAGTATTAAAGTTGCTACATTGTTGGAAAATGACAGCTCGAGTATGCTTAGGCAATTATTATTTGTAAGAGGGGAAAATAAGGGCTTTTACACGTTCCAAGCCAGGGTAGGCTAGGTGCTGTATTTGCTCTGATTGTGGACCGGACAGATCTCCAGTCCCAATTATGCATTGCTGTACTGACAAGGTGCTGTGGTAGACTGGAGAGATCTCCAGTCCCAACTCCCAATTATGTATTGCTGTACTGACAAGGTGCTGCAGGAAACTAAATTTCCCCAAACCTCAAGGATTGAAAGTGTGAAGCTTTAGAAGTATATAGTATAGAGTAAGCTCAAAATATTTGGAAAAAATACTTCTTCCATTTGAAACAGTTGCCACATTTTGTACCAACACTTATGATTAAAAATATAGAACATAATTACTAGAAGACCCTTCTGTTATGATCATTTTTACACTAATCAATATTCAAGCTAAATAACTTTGTCAGGGTATTTTGGGGGAAATCAATTGCAAGCTGTGACTCCCTCCATGATGCAAAGGCGCTTTTTCTTGCAATTATGTTGATTCTTTCAGAATGCCTCAAGTGTAAATGAAAAAGAAAAACATTTTTTTTTACATAAGGTCCTGTTTGTTTCATCTTATTTTAACTTTTATTATCAAATTTCAAACAAAATAGTTTCAGGTAAAATAAGTTTAGAAAAAGATAAGTTTAGAAAAAATAAGTACAAAATAAGCTCATACATATAAGTTTAAAATAAATAAAGTTCAAGTAAGTTTAGATAAATTGACATATGTTATATAATTTAGACAAAATCAGATGAAAGAAACAAAGTCTTAAAGGGCACATAAGTACAAATAACTAATATCTATGGTCAATATTTATAAGCTATATCCAATTAAAAAGGGCACTTCATTTATTGGGCCTAATGAAACTATGTTTCTTTAATTACTGATGTTGGTGCTTATCCCTATTTTGGTGAAGTTTAAAAGAATCCACACATTTATAGAAATTAGATTTGATCTATAAGAGTTTCTTTAAGTTTTGATTTATATTAACCAGTTTTTCTCGATATACGAACACTCTTGATCTTAATGCTTGAATCTCAAATGACATAGCTTACTCCCAGAACTAGGTTGTTTGAACAGTAACTCTAAAACCATTTTATTTAATATCATTGTAAGTAAGTTTGATTAACTCACAAACAATGCAAAACATCAAAATAAATTAAAAACTTTGTAGCTGATTTGTTTGCTAAAAAAAATGTATTTGTAGAGCAAAGGCCAGCATACTACCATGTAAACTAATCCTACTTCAAGCTGAATACGTGTCATAAGGATACTACCCGCGTTAAACGTATCATGTATAACCCAAAGCCTTGAGGGCTATGGTAAACATTAACTAGCAAAAATGAAAGCAAACCTGAATTTAACAAAATGAACTAAGACCAAGCCCACCAAGCAGCTCGAGCTGGTGCGTGGCACATGCCATTGTGTAGTCTAGATCCACTAGACCTAGTTGGTTGGCACTTGGGCTTATATTTAGCGCATGGCTCATTTTTCCAAAAGGTGGCTGTTTTGGCCCATCTTCTTCCCAACTGATGTTTGTGACCCATCTTTGCCTTTGGTAGCCCAAATTGAAATCCAATTGATCTAATAGCAAGGTGATTGGCTCTTCAAGAGAATTCATGTCTAAATAAAAAATTAGAAATTGTAACCAAAATTTATCATTCATTTTACTATAAGAGAGGCTTTCCGTATAGAATAAGGATTGAGTTTACTGATAGGGTTGTCTTTTATCCAAAATAGACTGTCCATCATAAATTTTCACTGATAGATAATCTTTTTGAACTGGTTGAGGAAGCAGACATTGATGAAATGACACGTGTGATCAGTCTTAATTTTTTTTTTTCCCCACTTGTAGGCATGTTTCAATTCTTTTTCCTTGTCATGAGAAAATGATTTCTGGCACATGTATATGGCAGAAGGACAGATACTTTGATTAGATAATTCTTGTTTACAATATCTAGTATAATAAAAGGCCTTAAGTTAGAGAAAACTGTGACCTCCAGTTGGGGGGAAGAATGTCTTTAGAGTATGAAGGTAGATGATAACACCCCCAACCCAACTCCATTATTTAATTCGTGATTGTGATTGCAGTATTGTTCCTACAGAAGCGTACAATATTGTGATGCCGCTTATAGAGTATGGTCGTTGTGTTATGGATTTTGTATTAGTCATGTCAGTTGTAAAGTTTTATTGGTCCATTTTCCGCAGGTAGCACCTTAGTATTTGCTATATGGTCTCTAGATTCGCAAGTACTCAGTTTACTCTAACAAGTGCCATATACATAAGGTCCTGTGGATGGACTTTGTACTTCATTCTCTGTGCATGGCTTTTTATTCTTTTTTTCTGGAAAGGTAGCCCTCTGTACAACACTTGGTTCCATGTGTAATCACAGTACATTGGCTGTTTTCTGTACAGCGGGAATAACTTTGGCGCTCTTTGGTGGAGTACGCAAACATTCCATGGATCAGAATAAGGTTCCTGTCAGAGGAGACATTCATGTGATTATAGTTGGTACGCAAGGCTGCTTATCCCTATCTTTGGATTTGAGAGTTGAGAATAATCTGTTTCTACACTTCATTTTTGGTCATTGATATGAAGCTTCAGACTACTACATAGGACTATAGGATCTAAAACTAATTTTTGCACACTCAGGTGATCCTGGATTGGGAAAGAGCCAATTACTTCAAGCTGCAGCTGCTGTTTCTCCACGTGGTATCTATGTCTGTGGAAATGCTACGACTAATGCTGGGCTTACTGTAGCTGTTGTGAAGGACCGAATGACTAGTGACTATGCTTTTGAGGCTGGTATTTAATCTTTTGCCACTTTTTCACGAGTGCACAAATGTCTATGTTTATATTGATTATGTGCGAACTGAGTCTGAAACACATAGATTTGCATCTGTATATCTACTAAAGTACAACTTACAAAGCAGGTGCAGTGCAATTTTATCTCTTGGCTTAATTCATTGACAGAGATATCTATTGTGTGCTAGTATTTATTAACTATTCACGACCTATTTGCACCTGGTGAAACATCCTTTACTTGACTGGTTTCTCTAAACTTGAACAACATAGCAATTGCAATTTAGTTTCTCCTCTACTTGTGAAGTAGGATGGGTGAATTATAATTTCATCATGTAGCTTGCAAGTGTGCAAATATGCATTTGTATATGCTCTTTTTGTGATATCTTAGAAAATTCCACTTTGAACCTCTAGGTGTATTTTTTTTTATTTTTTTTATTTTATTTATTTTTTTGCAATTCATATCTCTTTTTTTTGATGTTTAACTGAATGCTGGAAACACATGTTTTGAATAAGAGCTATTTTTTTGGTTATAGGTAACTAAAAAGTTATACTATCTTGATTTCCGCAAGCTCTTAACATTTATTGTATACACACAAATTAAGGTTATTGGAGAGAAATTATTAATGTGTGAGTAGGTGTAAGAAAAATTGAAAAAAAGAAAGAGAAATATATAGGTGGGCGAGTGTAAGAATAAGGTAGATAGAGTAAGAAAATGTGAGTGGAAAGGTGTAAATATTGTTGGGTAAGAGAGGCAAGGCAGTAAAAGGGGTTTGCCAAAAATGGAATAAAGTGAGTTTTAAAACATTCTTAAATGGACGAAGATAGAGTGTGTTAAGAAGTTTCAGATATGGAGGTAGTAGCTTTCATCAAAGAATATGTACTCTTCATTTATTACAGGTATACAAATAAAGGTGGGCATCGTGCCGTACCGTGCTGCCACGGGCCGTGTCGGGCGGGCCACGGTCAATGGCGTGCCGTGCCGGTCGTGCCGCCATGCCCAAAACTTCGTGCGGTGCCTGCCACGTGCCGGCCTGTGTGGTGGCCTGGCGAGTAGGGCAGTTTCCAGATTAATTTTTTTTTTTTTTTTTTTTTTTTTTTTTTTTTTTTAAGTTATAAAATTATAACTTATATTATAATGTATATAATTTATAAAAATATAAAATTATAATTATAATTTATAAGTTATAAAAATTTATAACTTATAAGTTATAAAATTATCATTATAACTTATAAGTTATAAAATTATAATTATAAGTTTTATAAGTTATAAGTTATAAAATTATAAGGTATATTTAAGTTGAATATTTATGTTTTATAATTTTGTACAGGACAATTTCAATTTTGCTACCACCAAAAGGCATGCACCTCAGTTTTGCTACCTCTCCAATTTTTTTTTTTTATTTTTTTTTATTTTTATTTTTTTTTATTATACTACCACCTAAATCACAGTTGTTAAAAATTGCTACCACTTAACGGAATCCGTTAGAATTCCGTTAAGTTAACGGATTCCGTTAAGTTTATTCAAAAAAAAAATAAAATGTTTAAAAAAAAAAAAGAAAAACCCAGCCACCCTCCCCCCTCCCTTTCCTCCACCTTTGCAGCCCACCATCCTCAACTGCCCAGCCACCCTCCCCCCTGCCGGCGACCGGCGCCCTTTGGCCGGCGCCGGCGACCCCACCCCAATCCCTTTCCCCACCAACGCAACCCACCCCCCTCCCTTATCCCTTTCTCGCTGCCCCAACACCCACCCGAAACCAGAAAACACCCTCCCTCCCTATCCCCCCCACCGGAATCGGCCCCCTCCCCTTCCCCCACCCTGAATCGACCCCACCTCTCCTTCCCCCACCCAAAAACCGGCACCCCTAACCCATAAACACCACCCCTAAACCACCATAAGCGAAACCCTAAAACCTATTTGGTTTCGGGTTGGTGTTTATGGGTTAGAGATGCGGTTTTTGGGTGAGGTTTTGGGCTGGAGAAGGGGAGGTGGTGGGATTTTGGGACTGAGGAAGGGGTGGGCTTTTGGCGATGGCTAGGTAGGGAGGTGATTTCGGTGGTGGGCTAGGGGAGGGAGGGTGGACGAAATCGGGGAGGAAAAGGGATGGGGTGGCCGGAAACGGGGTGGGCAATGGAGGGGAGGGAATGGCCGGAAACGGGGTGGGGAATGTAGGGGATGGCCGGAATCGGGAAGGGAAGGGAGTTGGTGGCCGGAATGGGGTAGGGGGAGGGTGGTAGGGGCTGCCGGAAATCTGGGTTATTGTTTTTTTTTTTATTTTTTATTTTTTAATTTAATTTAATTTTTTTATTTTATTTTATTAAACTAACAGAATCCTAACCCATTCCGTTAAGTGGTAGCAATTTTTAACAACTGTGATTTAGGTGGTAGTATAATAAAAAAAAAAAAAAAATTGGAGGGGTAGCAAAACTGAGGTGCCTGCCTTTTGGTGGTAGCAAAATTGAAATTGTCCATTATGTCCTTTTGTATATTCAATATTTATATTTATATATTTACTTTATACTATTACTTTAAAATTTAATGTTTATGATTTATTAAATATAATTTTGTATTAGTAATTGCCTAATTGGTATAATTTTTTTTTTTTTTTTTTAATATTAATTTACAAATTATAACAAAACGGGGACAAAAGGCAAATTGGACTTTGGATGTGAATAATGCGTACTTCATATTATTATTACTTGAGTTGAGAAAATTGTACAATGATAACAATGATAAAAATCGTACAATGATGGTATTAAACAAAAATTGGAAAATAATAATATTGATAATGATTAAAATCGTACAATATTGCAAAATTGTCTATTCTTCTTGTTGCTCGTCTTCGTCTTCGTCGTCGGCTTCGGCTTCATCGGCTAGTTGGATAGATTGGGAACTAGCCGAACCCGAACGGTCGGAAGCGGAGGTTCCTTCATCGTTGTCGTTGTCCTCGTAAGAACGGTCTTATAAGCGATTTTCCGCATCCAACCAATCTTTGAAACACATGCACATTTCTAGTGTTTCGGGTTTTAGACTTGTTCTTCTATCGTTCAGAACCTTTCCGGATGCGCTGAAAGCTCGTTCGGAGGCAACAGAGGAGACTTGGATACCAAGAATGTCTCGTGCCATTGCCGCCAAAGTTGGATGCTTCGTGCTTTGTTGTTTCCACCATGCAAGGAGGTCGAGGTTGTTTATCTCATCGTCGTCCATGCCTTTGGTGAAGTCGTAACTCAGGTACATCTGCAACTCCGAGACGTCGCTTTGCGTTCTCCTGATTGATGAATCACCTGAAAACCTTGAAATCAAGTTAGTAGCTTGTGAAAATAAATGTTTAGCCTTCTTACTTACGTTTTTGGATGGTTGAGAAGGGCCTGCGAGGAACGGTGCCATATTTGATTTCATAGACTCTATATAAAGCAAAAAACTGATCCTTCACATGAGTCTTATAGGTTTCTACATCATCGTCAAGATTCATGCATTGAAAATAAATGTCAACTAACATAAAGGTGTTTTCATACTTTTGCCTAGGATCTAATATGGATGCAAAAATATAAATCAAAGGAATTTCACTATAATATTTACGCCACTTTGTTTCCATTGCTGGAAGATACTGATCATAATCACTTTGGTTGCGATGATCAGCGAAAAGTTGGGCGAGTAAACATGCATTAGAAAGAAAGTTTTGAGCACAAGGATTGTAAACAGAAGAAAAAGAGTTATATAATAACTGTAAAAATTGCATATATCTTTCACAGTTATACCAATCATCATCATATAAAGCAGTTTGTGGAAATTTTTTGTTGTAAAATAGTGTTAACGGGCCCTTGTACTCAATTGCCTTGGTTAACATGTCATAGGTGGAATTCCACCTAGTTGGGCAATCGGTTTTGATTTTTATTGCCCTTATCTTTTGTTGTCTTAGAAAACTCTTCCATTCTTGGTACCTCATGTTTGAGCTATTAATAGACATAATAACATCTCTGATTTTGTTGTAATATGGGCCAATTGCCTAAACTCCATCCTGTACACATAGGTTAAGTACATGGCAAACACATCTAGTATGAAGAGCATCACTGTCTAATATTACATCGGTTAAGTTTTGTTTGACAAGATTAGCTATGTATGTCATAGAGGTTGCATTGTCAAAAGTCATAGACATCATTTTATCTCGAAGGTTGTATTCGTCTATTGCTTGCATTAAATGGTGAGCAATGTTAATGCCGGTGTGTGGGTATTCAAGCATTTTGAAATGTATTATTCTTTTTTGTAACAACCATTGATCATCTACCCAATGGCAAGTCACACATAAATAGTGATATTTATAACCACTATCCCAAGCATTGGCTGTCAAAGACACTCTACAGTTAAGGTCCCTCAATTCGGCTTGTAACCGCAATTTGTACTCTAGAAAGTTTTTCATGGCGGCGGAACGAACGGTTTTCCTAGAGATTCTTTTATGTTGGGGTTGTAGTGCTTTGTTAATGTAAGTGTTAAATGGGTCACTTTCCGAGAAAAGAAAAGGTTGTTCGGCGTGTACTATCATTTTTCCTAGTTCATCCCTATCCCTCTCATAGTTGTAGGTAAAGCCGTATGGATGGAACTGGGAAATTTTTGGCTCGGTTGGATCACTAGCTGGTTGTGTACAAGCTTTCATGTGTCGACTTAAGTGTCCCGTCCCGGATTTGGATATTGCCGAGAATACACCATTACATGTTTTACATTTTGCATGTGTTTGGTGGGGTTTATTTAGGAGGAAATGACGCCATACCTCACTCCTTCGGTTTTTCAAAAGTACCATCTCACTTTCGGTTAACCATTCATAATATGTGTTTGGGTTAGTAGTAGTAGTAGAAGGGGTAGAACCGGAGGGAATTTGGGTACTTTCTTGGCTACTTTGGCTAGAATAATAGTTTTGTTGATCACCAAAATAATTAGGTGGGAATTGACCGAATTGTGGGAATTGTTGTGGATTTTGAAATTGGTTTGATGGTGAAAATTGGTTTGGTGGTGGTGGTGGTGGAAATTGGTTTGGTGGTGGAAATCCCGACATATTATAGGGTTGAAAACCTGAAGTACCATCGTGCCTAAATGGCTCATAGCCCGGGGGGAAGTTACCGGGGTCATTGGTTGGACTTGGAATTTGGGGGCTCGTTGTATTAGGTGGTTCCCTAGAACTACTACTACGACCAAGTCGGCCTTTCCCCTTCCCCCCCCCCTCCCTAGATGATGGGTTGTTCGATGCCATAATTAACAATTAGATTTTTAATAAAAAGTGATTAACAATAATAATAATAATAATTAATAACAACAATTTTAACAATAAAAATAACAATAATAATAATTAATAACAACAATTATAACAATAACAATAACAACAATAATAAATAATAACAATAATAATAATTAATAACAACAATTATAACAACAATAACAATTAACAACAATAATAATTAAACAAGATTACTCTAATAATAACAATAAAACAATAATAAATTAAAGATTAATTTAGATCTTATAACCGTGCTTCAACGCTCCACTAATTACGATTACGAACTTTTTAATTTTTTCCGATATTAGGAAAATAATAAGAGAATTTAAGAGAATAATTAGAGAATTTAAGAAAATAAGGATTATTAGAGATTTAGAGAACATAAGAGATTAAGAGATAAGAAGAAGAGATTGTGATTTTGTGATTTGGGAAGTGATTGTAAGTGGGTATTTATAGGGAGTTTGGGGAGGGATTTTTGTGAAAATTGGGCCAAAAACTAGCCGTTATGCCTAATTATGGCCGTTAGAAGAAACGGTCATATTACCGTTTGTATAGGGGCGGCACGCGGGCCGTGCCGGGCCGGCACGAAGTTCGTGCCTTGGCGGGCCGTGCCTACCGTTGGTGTTGCGGGCCGTGCTTCACCTCGTGCCACGTGCCGGAACGACGGGCCAGCCCGCCGTGCTTAAGTTGTGCTCGTGTCGGGTCGTGCCTGGAAAATGAAGGGGATGTCCGTGGCACGAAATTCGGTGGGCGTGCCATGCCGGGCTGGGGTCGGGTCGGGCCGTGCCATGCTCCGTCGAAGGTCGGGCCGTGCCGGGTGGCACGCGGGCCACCCCGGCCCGTGCCCAGGTTTATATACAAAACTACAAATGCTAGAACAATGAGAGTGATGAAAGGTCTTATTATTTAGTATCTCATCCACTAGAAATCAACGTTTTGTGTCTTACCCCAGAAGGGTTGGGAGAACTTCATCTATGCAATTTTGTGTCGGTTTTCTTGATGACAATTAACATCGGACAAATAATAGAAACTAGCTTGTCTATTTTTTTTATTGCATTTGTGAATTGTGGTGACAGCAAATCACAAAAAGTTTGCGATAAATTTGAAAAGGTGTAAACAATAAGTTTTATATGTGATGCGTACTGCAAGAAGATATTGCTGAACTCATTTTTCTCTAATCTAGCACTCCATTTCCAAGGGAACAATACAGTCTTCAATGAAAATTCCTGACAACTGTAGCTGTAGTTCATGAAATTATGTTTAATGTGGCATGTGGTTGTGGTGTTAGGACGAAAAAGTACATAAGTCATTGAGCTTGTTTGTTTTGTCTGTTTTGGGATTGGAGAAGATGAAGAATTCAGATCTTTCACCCTTTCTAGAAGGTGGGAGGACCTGACTACTGACTTCATATTGGTTCTTTAGGGTGTCAAGAGCAAAATTTAATCTCTTTGTAATCTTTTGTCTTTTCTTGTTGTATGACTTGTATCTTTAGATTTTCTTTTAATTGCCTATTTAAAAAGGAAAGATTGGCCCGCACAGCACCAACGATGCTTAAGGTGCACACAATAGCACAAACTATTGTGTTTGCAAATAGCATCACAAATTTTGACCAAGGGTGCATGAAATGACATAAACTACACTATTGATGGCAAAGGGTGACATTAATCTCGAACCATTGATGCTTCAGTAGTGTAGTTTATGTCATTGTGTACACCCTTGGTTAAAGTTTGTGCTACATCCATAGTAGTTTGTGCTGTTGTGGGCATTTTTTCAAAAAAAAAAAAAAAAAAAAAAAAGAAAAGAAAAAAAAACTCCATTTATTGTGGAACAATGGATATTTTGGGAGGTCCACCAGCACATACTGCCTAAATTTCCATGTTGTTAAACAGTCAATGCTTGTGGGAGGCTTTTCAAAAGTCCCAGTTCCTGTTTAAAGCATATTAGAGTTATTGTAGGATAATTTAGAATTATGCAATATATAATATTATTTTTAAGTTGGAGGTGGAGCTGTACAGCAGCGGGGATGGAAAGGGAAGGGCAGACGCCCACCACTTTGTTTGGCTCTCTAACCAGACCGTTAAGCAGCGCAACAGCCTATCTGGGCCATATCCTCAGTGAGAATATAATAGGAAGTTCATTACTTCCTGTTATTCTTAATTTGTACCTTCTCTTGCTACCATCTTTTTTTTTTTTTTTTTTAATCCTTCAACATGTCTGTATCTGGTGCTTTCTGTTGAGGTGTTTGAGCTATCTAACCCTCGTTACCTCAGATAACTACGTTGATTTTCTTTCATATTATTGCAGCATACTCTGTACTATCTTTATCTCTGTCACAATTAGTATGTTAATATTACTTGATTAATTGCCCAGCAAAACTTTACGTTTTAGAAACAGAATAAAGAAAAAAATAGTCAAAATAATTTACCAATACTCTGCCTTTTGGAGGATGAATGGTCTGATTGTTGCTCAACAATTTTGTTCAAGTTTGACGGTACTTGTTTGTTTGCACAAATTTTAAATGTGCTCTCCACTTTAGTCACCAAATCTTGACATATAATGTCATTATTTGTCTCCCTGATGCCTTATGAATGAATGATGAGTAATGGAATGTGGAATGGGGTGCTTCTTTGATTATTATATTTAAGTGTTAGTTTACAATTCCATGAACAGAGGATTAAAAAGTTATTAATGTTTCATACTCACTCTCAAATTGTGTCATTATATTAAGTGTCTGAAGTATGCTTGTGCTGAAACTCTGAAAGTGGCTATCTAATTTTTGTAGGCGCTGTTGTCCTAGCAGACCGTGGTCTGTGTTGCATTGATGAATTTGACAAGATGTCTGCTGAGCATCAGGTTTCCTTGGGTCCCGGCCTCTTTTCTCCTGTTGTTGCAAACTATTAATGATACATGTTAGCTTTATTTGACTGTTTAATGGTCTTTGTGTTAGGCTCTGCTGGAAGCAATGGAGCAACAGTGTGTCTCTGTTGCGAAGGCAGGACTTGTGGCGAGTCTATCAGCACGCACTTCTATCTTAGCTGCAGCAAACCCTGTTGGCGGTCATTACAAGTATATCCTTAATTATGTTTTCTCAGTACCATCCTTATTTGATGCTTTTTTATTACATTATTACATAAACCTATTCATGAAATTTTCTTAGCAATTTATCCTCTTTGAAATTGAGGGTTGAAAGTAAATGACTGTAAAAGAAAAGATATTAAGTGTAGGCTTAGCAAATACATCCAAAATGCACTCGTAAAATATTATTAAATGTGTTTTTTAGTAGTGTGTTGGAGATTTTTTAACAAAAATGAAAACACAACAAACGGTCAAGCTCAACTTCCTTTCTAACCAAAATTCATATTCTAACTGACTTTATAAAAGCTACAAGTATTATTTAAATTTCCCTTGAAAGAAAAGAATTGTAAGGTTAACTCAGGGTACTGTTCTGCAAAGGCTCAGCTGGTTTCTGATTGGCTTTTGTTTCAGGACAACCTTCCAGTTGAATTAGAGACTGGACTTGTGCCTTTTTCCTATGCTTAAATACTCTTATTTCAAGGGTGTTTGCTTGAACTAAAATTTTTGTTATGAAACCAAGCTGTGATGTGAGATACATAAAATAAAGTGTCATTAATAGCTTTTTAATTGTGGCACATGGAACACTGGATGGAGTTGAGCAATTTTAGGAAGTTGTAAGGCTTTTAAAGTTTTAATTTGTAGGCCACTATTCCAACCTTCTCAATGATCTATGATGGGCTTAAGAACCTGGAAGCCAACTTTTCATTTTACCTTTCAAGACTTTTGCTATAGAACTCAACCATACCCACTTTCCAATGTTAAAACTTCTGATCTGTTCATGTGAGCCTATTTCTTCATACTGATTTGTGCCCTTTATAAGTGAAACTTGCATGTATTAGAGACTGTAAATTAAAATGTAATACTAATAAGGACAAAAACACGATACCCTAGATAGAGCATCAGCTACAAGATTCTCACTCTCACTTTTGTGCAGAATTTCATGGTCAAAACCCATGATTTTGGGCTTTGGGGGACCAGAACTGTTAGAATGGTGTTATATTTCTTCTGTTGTATAAGCCAATTTTAACTTTTTCCATGTCTAGTGCAAACCCTAGAAGGCTAAAGGATCTGTCTCAGTAGTGAAAGGCTTGGAGAAACAAAGCAAATCCAGTACTAATGCTTCAAAAGATTGACTAGACCAATTAAATCCTCCTTTCCTTAAAAATCTGAGTACTAGGTTTAATAATCCCAGCAT
This sequence comes from Chenopodium quinoa, assembly GCF_001683475.1. Classification (NCBI taxonomy): domain Eukaryota; kingdom Viridiplantae; phylum Streptophyta; class Magnoliopsida; order Caryophyllales; family Amaranthaceae; genus Chenopodium; species Chenopodium quinoa. The sequence goes on from NW_018744469.1 coordinate 2,127,021, forward strand.
AAAATTTGATTAATTTTCTATAATAGCCTGTAACCGAAGAAAACACCTCAGATCTTTCACATATTTAGGAATTGGCCATTTACTGTTTCTGTACCTTTTCCTGAACATCAATATATGATTTGTGAGATCCAATGGTATCATGGAATACAATATTACATAATTTAAGAAAATTCTTAAAGATATAGTTTGTGAGATCAAATAACATTACCAAAAATTCATAATGTCCATTTTGGTTTAAAATGCAGTCTTGCATATATGATATATCTTCTTTTGCACCCTCAATTGAACTAGATTCACATGCAACAGGTATAGAAAACTTTTCTTTTACTTTGTTTCTTATCCAGATCCCTATAATCAACTCATAACCTCTGTGAGTGAAGACTAGAACCAACCTAGAGAATGAGAGTAAGAATAAAAAGGGAGAGAGCGAGAGAGAAAGCAGGTAGATTATAAGTGTTGTCGTTAGGAGATTTGTGACCTAAGGTCACCAATTTGGAGAATTGGCTAGTGGTAGCCCCAGGCTACTGATTTTGTAAACAGACTGTTAATTTCAATTAAGGCTTCATATTTTTCTTGCTATCTTTTCTTTTCGTACTGTGAAATCTATGTGTGAGTGAGTGAAGTAGGTGTTCAGTCAATTACACACTACTATATTTGGGAATTGAATGACAAGGTTTATTTTTCAAGAGTAGCACTTCCTTTACTTCTCTGTATGTTAGATAATGAAATAAGAGAATAGGGGGAAACTTTCCACATATTCTTTTATGTGATTAAAGAAATAGTTACTTTAAATCTGTCTTCTATACCTGTATAAGCTAACACCATTTGGATAAAACAAAATAAAGATGCACTGTTTAGTTTCATGGCCTTAAAGTTTACTTTATTTGAAGAGATTCATAAGACAACAATCTCATGCATTTTGAGCTATATCTATATCCCTTACACGTTTGGAATTTGGATACAAGCAAACGGAGGGATACATTTTCTACTTTTTGGATAGCAATTGCAGGGAGTTAGGGAAGTGGAGAGGAGGGGACTGAAAGGAAAATTTTCCCAAAATTTTCCCCTCATTGCTTAAGGATCAAATCTCTCTAAATTTGGAAATATTTGTAACAAATATGATATTTTTGTGTAAGTCAGTCTTTATGGTCTTGAATTTTTCTCTCCTATACTTTTTTCTAGTGAACAACAATGGAAGTAATGGTAATTTTACACTATTTCAACTCTATCTTTTTCATTACTTTTTGTTTTCTGCTCCATTCCTCTCTCTACTGTAAGTCTGTAATATTGGAGAAAAAAGTCCCTAATTTATCCTAGGGTTATAATCTAAGTTCTCTCTATGTCCTCAAATATTCACTCAAAAACTTGCATATTGGTTTTCTAATTTTATTTATTTGCTTCATCTCTTTAGTATTCAATTGCGATTGTTTGATTTGCCTTTGTCAATTAGTGAGATGCAATTGATTCATACAAAGTTCCTTTGATCTACTTTTTTCTCTTTAAAGAAGAAGAATATTGTGTTGATGATTTTCCCTTCCCTTTCCTTCCTCTTGCTTATCCAAACAAGAGATAATTTTCTAACTTCCTATACCTCACTTTGCTGTCTCTCTCCTTCCTGATTTCCCGATCCAATCACACTGTTAATTCAAACCTTATATTTTTGCCATATAATCCAAATCACTAATTCTTTGGCACTAAAACAAATAAAAAAAAAAGAGTTGTCACAACCAAGCCTTCTCTTTGTTTGCTTAACCCTTCCTCCAGTTTGTCTGATTCTTCTCCTCTTGATCGGAACATAAACTTCATCAAATGGTTATACGTAGTATTACCTGGAGGGTCTCTGAAGATAAAAGGTACTTGTAAACATGCGAAGAGGAGCCCACTGGAGTAAACAATAATAGGTCTTTGTTCACTGGCTAGCAGGCTGTGTGGACAACTGAATGGCCTTGTATGCAGTGTGCCTGATATGATGCCAAAGACTGGCGGATGAAATCAGTTAAGCATACTGCAGGAACCTCTAACAAATGTGTTTGTTACCACCTTTATCCTTTCCAGGTTCTTATAAATAAGATTCTGCTATCTCAGTTACAGTATGGGCAATTCTTACCAAGCAAAGTGACCCCTAAAGTGAAAAAGAAAAAGGGCTTGCTTTACATGCTGAAATGATTACTTAATGTTACAAATCGTGTATATTTATCATGATAGCTTCTTATAGCAGTGCCAAAATTATGTATTTGCTTTTCCTCAAGCTCCTATTTACCGTACCCAATCTTGCCTCAATTCAGATCTAAGGGAGATCATCATTATATACATTCTGTAATACCATCATATGACATCAATTGTCAGATAGTATCATTTCATAATGTTATCCTGGTTGGGCCAGAGAGGAAGGGGGATTGTATTTGTATATATGCAGCATTTTCAGCACTATCAATCGATAAGATAACATGTGATTTCAATCCAAAAGTTCGTTCATGTCTGAAAGAATTTGCTTACACAAAAAGGTTTTTATTTTTTTATTTTTATTTTAAGGAACCTTCTCCATTTTACAAGCCATAACTAAATTCTTAAAATCTTGCAAAATAGTTTAGTAGTAATTACTAATATATTTCATTTCTGCAACTTACTAATACGTTATTCAAATATTCAAGTCAATAACTATAGAAAATTAAATATTTAGGTGATTGAATCTCTTAGTACTTGGTAGTCTTATACAAAAAACTGGAAGTCAAACTTTATGCAAGCTAGATATTAGGTCTAGTCACCCCTAAATATTTTGTTTTGCTAACATCTCATAAATGTGGTTTTACAGTCGTGCTAAAACGGTGAATGAAAACTTGAAGATGAGTTCTCCTCTGCTTTCGCGATTTGATTTGGTTTTCATATTGGTGGATAAACCCGATGAAAACATGGATAAACGGCTTTCTGAGCACATTATGGCTGTAAGTACTGTACACACAAGTTTTTGTTTATTTTTTTAAAAAAAAATGCTCTAAATCTGTTTTTTGCTGCTGTGATTCTTGAGGGTCTTAAAAATCCACAGAATGTCAAATAAAAGATGAACTTTTCAGTTAAAAAACAATTTCAAATTATTGTGCAAGATTTACACAAATTGCATTTGTATGTCAGTCATGCAAAGATATTAAAAGACTTGTTGTTTCTGAAAGATCATGCTATCTTCAGGTCTGATGTATTTAAAATTAAACAACAGATTGCTATCTGTTTTGTCAGGCTTCTGTTATTTATTTAGTATTTTGTTAATGACTGCTGTGAGTTCAGTAACTGATTAGTTTTTCATGGCCCTTTTGTCTATCTTTGATGATGTTAAATTGAAAGGACCGACTATATTTATAACAACAGATTTGCAAGCACATGAAAACTTGAAAATTTTGTAATCATGTAGTGCTCTTGTATGTAATCTCTTCGTCCATATTGAGTGGGTTTGTGTATTTTTTTTCCCTACTAGTTCCCAAATTGTTTGCAAGTATTCTAAAGTCATACCATCAAAATTCTCTTACAACTTTCCTACTATGGGTATGAATCTAAAGTTATAGCTGACTTCTCAATATTAAAACATTCAATATACTAAAGTATTAACTAACAAAAGTAATAATTAATAACAGAAGGTTAAAGCTTCAATTTTTTATTTTTTATTTTTTATTTTTTATTTTTTATTTATTTTTTTTTTTTTTTATCTAGACTCTGTTCTTTCTATGCATAATATATGATGAACATATACTGTAGGCATCGCTCGAAGTCCGCCTAAATAGAGCATGTTGTGAAAATGCTTTTGGCAATCATAGGAAATTGGATTTAATAATTATACGATTAGGGACGAAAAAGTAAGGAGCTGCTAACAAGTTTTTAAGGAACTTGTAAACCGTTCATGGATCATTTAAGGCAACCACGAAAAGGGATAAACTGAAAGGCAACAACGATTTGATCCATAAAGATTACACCCCATTCATAATTCATGAGGTTACGAACTCCATAATCTGGATATTCGGGGATGATGGTACGAAATTGAGTCATGAAGTCAATTCCGCCCGTATTGGCTTTAATAAGTAGAATAATCAAGTAAAAACATGCATAAAAATATTAGAAGCAACTTGATAATAATTAAAAAAATGAATTAAAGCATCCTAAACATGATATTAAATAATTATTAATACAACCCTAGGCATGATACTAACCTAATTAATAAAACGCATAAACATGATACTAATAATTAAAAACCAATCCCTAAACATGATCTAGTAAGAACAAATATTGTAGAAATAATTAAACTATAAGAATAAGGAAAAATTACTTTAAATAATCTAACCTTTGCCCGGTTCTCCTAAAATAATCTCACCTTTGGATTATTTCAGAATAATCCAACTTTTTACCCCATCTTCCCATATCAACCCCCAGGTAGCCTATCTTACGTTGCCCTTCGTGAATGGTTTATTTAATTTTATATTAATTTTATAAATTTACAATATATTTTTAATTTTAAATTAAATAAATGAAAAAAAACTCCCTCCTAGTACTTTCTCTCTCCTCCCCAGCATCACTCTTCTTGCTCCTTTCTTTCTCCTCTCCTTTCCAATTTTACATGGCCTTTCTTCCTCCATTACCACCATTTTCCCCCTCCCCTCTCAATTACCAACCAACAAAAACACCAACATCACCATGAACCACAACAACCACCACAAAACCCCTCATCCACGCACCCTCATGGCCTCACCCCACCACCACGAAGGGCACTGCACGATCCCCAAAAAATACCATCCCTATGCTTTCCCTCTCTTCTCCCTGCCTTTTTTCCTTCTCCTAACCTCCCATGGTATTTGTTCCCCCCATAGCTTCCCCATACCCCTTCTTCTTTCTATCCTACCACCACCTATGCCCCTTTTGAAATTGAATGAATTTTAGCCATCGATTTTTGTGAGATATAAGAGTGATTGTGAGATGGTTGCTTTTGATGGAAATGGCTGAGTACGACGACAATGTGAGAGGATTTGAGTGACGGGGCTGACTTTAGTAATAGGTATATGTAGTTGCCGGTGTGGGTGGCTGGGTGGATCATGGTGGTCGGCGTGGGTAAGGGAAGAGGAGGAGAGAGAAAATGAGGAGAGAGATAGAGAGGAAGAGGTTTAAGAAGTGTTGGTGAAGGGAATCTAGTGAATCCCGCCATTGATGATTGCTCAAGGTTAATGGAGGTTGGGTGGTCTAAAGTGGTAAAAAAAAAAAAATTAACCTTTCTTCAAAAAAAAAAAAAAAAAAAAAAAAAAAAAAAAAACCAACCCTGTTGCTTAGGTAAAAGGTTGGATTAATCTGGAATAATCAAAAGGTGGGATTATTTTGGGAGAATGGAGCAAATGTTTGATTATTCTAGGCAATTTTTGCAAAGAATAATTAAGAGTACTTACGTCGATCTCAAAACTTTGCAACTATATCATGAATAAATCGTTAGTAAACTTCAATACAATTAATAAATTGAAATGGATAAGGTTTATGATTGACTTTTCACGCTGTGGACCGCCGATAAAGCTTCGAGTGTAGTATTGATGTCTAGGAACACTAGGAGGAAGAATGGTGAAAGATAAAAATGGAGAAGATTGAGAAAAGAGAGAATTAGAGAGGAATTGAGAGTTAAAATGGTGTTTAACTCTCGAAAGATTATGGTATTTATAGATCTGAAGTCAGAAAAAGGATAGAATTTACGGGGGCGGGAGCGGGGGAGCTTGCGCAACACAAAAACGATTGGCGCCACGCGGAAGGACTTGGTGCGACGATATTTGGCGCGACACTCTTGGTTTTTGCGGTTTTTGTTTTTCTCATAATTTTTGATGCCGAACTCGGATTAAGGCAAATAATATCTCGTTGGAAAGCTCTAGAAGTTACTTTCTAATTCAATTGGAATCAGCTCAATATCTTTTCTAGATTTAAAGATATGGTCAAAATAGTGCAAGGGTTTCGGTTTTGGACCGAGTTTAGTATTTCGATCTTATCTTTTTCGTTTCAAATCGAAATTGGGCTTATAATATATCATTGAAAAGCTTATTTCAAGATCCAACGATGTAATATTTGGATAATAATTATGAACCACAAAAGTCAGATTTGTTCGGTTTCGGACTGCAGTTATGAAAAGGGAAAATCTGGCTAAGGTATGTGGATTTTGGGCTAGGAAAAAAAGGTAAAGGGTTATATAAAAGGTTTGAGCTTAATGGAAATAAGAATGGGCTAGGGAAATAAAATGAACTGGGTATATTAAATAAAATCAAGTGCTCCTTTTAATCAATACTCTACTCGAACCAAATGGGGATGAAAATTTTTACTCATCATCGGGTTTCGATCGAGTAGACATTTTTAGGTGTCTACAGATACCAACAATAACGATTTTTATATTAGTTGAAGCTCTCAAGGATTGCATCCAATAATGAATAAGGTAGGTAGTTTTATGTCCTTTATGCCGGTATGTAATGTTGTCAAGCCAAGTTTGAACTTGTATGCTGGTTTTTATGTGGTATATAATGCATAATGGAAAATTCATTTGCTAGTAATTAGTCTCAAAACTCTCAACCCTCCCCACCTTCTATTAAGGATATTTCCATCGTCGTCTTTTCAAAAACACGAACATGATAAAATGTAGTCTCTTGCAGCTTCATTCTGGTTACGGAGATAATTCCTCCTCAGTCAAGAGACATTGTAGAGGTGATATTCCTTCTTAAGCTGATACTATTGTTCTCAACTGATATGTTGATACTAACAACTGTTCTTCTAAATGCAGCATCACAGAGTATTGGACAAATAGTTGTTAGTGCTACAAGTGAGTCATTGGTTTCAAGGTTGAGACTGGATCCTAGGAAAGATAGTGAATTCGTCCCACTACCTGCTCCACTTCTACGAAAATATATTGCTTATGCAAGAGCTTATGTCTTTCCGAAGTGAGTCAAACAACCCTCCTGGTTACTTCTACTCATGAGCTTTATTCACCTGATTCTGTGTGTGAACTTGTTTTGATCAGGATGTCAAGGTCAGCAGCAGAGATTCTTCAGAATTTCTATTTACGGTTGAGAGATCGTAACACTTCAGCTGATGGTACTCCCATAACTGCAAGGCAGTTAGAAAGTCTAGTAAGGCTGGCAGAGGCTCGTGCTAGGGTAGACTTGAGGGATGAAATAACTGAACAGGATGCTTTGGTAATTATAGCACAGGAATAAATTTGTTCTTACACTAATATATGACTACTACTTTCTTAAACTGTCTATAAAAACCATAGAAATAGTAAAATATACTACTAAGTGATATAATTTGGAGACTGGTAGTTAGTGGTTATAAAACCAAATCAGGTCTTAGATTAGTAATTACTTCTAGGAAATCTCCTCATATTTGTGCTTCTTGGAACTAGTAACAATCTGGTTAGATTATTAACAAACATACAAACATGAAAGTCTTTAGCATATGGCTTGCTGAAATTTTCAAACTCAAGACACCCTTTTTCACTTGCAGATTTTGTTGTGTATAACTAATTCATACTAAAATAGAGCACCTTATTATTATACAGAGCCCGTTTGGTAAGTGGTAATAGGAATGATTTTGAATGTAAAAAATTGTGAAGAATATCATGGTAAAGCTGCTTCACCTCAAAGTATATGTTCTTTTTTAATAAGTTTTCACTACCATCAATTACCATTCGGGGAATGGTATCACAAAGGTCTGAAATTGTTGTTATAAAGGCATTAGGATGACACCTTTTATTTTATTTTTTTGCTTTAAAAAAAAAAAAATACACCTAATTCATTCCTATCATCACCGTTTAATTCTACTTACCAAATGGGCTGATAGTTACTTTGGATATGTGACCTTAATTCAATTTAAAGTTGGACTGTAGTTAAAAAAATCAAGAGCTAACCATTTATTCCAACTCTTGGTTAGGAAGGGCACTGTGATTTTTTGTGTGTATTGAGTAGATTCTTCTGACTGTATTTGCCTGCATAGATTGCAAGGATATGGTTGTTCCTTTTCCTTCTTTTCCCATAATAAGTTATGCCTTTCTGAAAAACTGATTGCAGGATGTTGTTGAAATCATGAAAGAATCCCTGTATGATAAGTATGCTGATGAACATGGAGTTATTGATTTTGCACGTAGTGGAGGCATGAGTCAACAGAAGGAAGCAAAGCGATTCTTGAGTGCTCTCAATAAGCAATCAGAATTGGACCAGAAAGATTGTTTTTCAGTATCCGTATGTTTATTTGTTTTTCTATCTTCCTCGTTTGCATTTTTTTTCTTTGCTTGGTTGCAAACTGATCCTGCTGCTGCTTGTGATCATTGACCTGTATATTTTCACATGTTTTCAGGAAATATACGGTTTGGCGGATATGATTGGTCTCAGAGTTCCTGATATAGATGTCTTTGTTGAAAATTTGAATACTGTTGGTTTTTTGATAAAAAAGGGACCCAGAACATACCAGGTATTTATACACTACACTATTTGAACAGTGCCTACATATATATACTGTGATTGGTAAATGTTTTATAAGGTTACCAAGCTAGGCTTGACACAACGTTAAAGAGTAGAGGTGGGGATTTCTTTACCTCTCCCCCTACTTCCAAGTTTGTGGCCCACAACTATTGGACCAAAAAAACGTGAGGGGTGAAGTTTAGTCCCACATTAGTCAATGTTCCACAAATCACAATGGTCCCACTTTTGTGTGCTAGTTATAAATTGATGATACACAGTCATTGATTTGTTGCTTACTAGTGCCTTAATGTGGTTAGAATTCTAGCAGTCACTGGAATTTCATTGTTTAAGGACTTGGCTGATTTTCTCTGCCTTGCATAGACGTGATGGTGGTTATGGATTATGATCGATCAATTACAGCAGTAGTTGGTCATTAAACTTCCTATGATTATCGTGGAGTTGCACATATATGATAGTTACTGTTATACAAAAACTGTGAAGGTTGAAGTTTAGTCTCACATTAGTCAATGTTCCACAAATGACAATGGTGCTACATTTGTGTGCTAGTCATATATTGATGATGCAGTCACTGATTTGTTGCTTACTAGTTCCTTAATGTGCCTTACATAGACATGATGTTAGTTATGGATTATGATATACTAATTGATCATTAAACTTCTTATATTTATTGGAGTTGCAATGTATGTAATAGTTTTCCTCTTATTACAGCTGCCTTCATCGTCATACACAAGGAGTCAGGTATCAAGGTCCAGGGTCTAGACATGGGGCAGAAGGATATTTGCAGGTTATCTTCAATATTGTACTTCTGGTTTTGTCAAAATACAGCTACATGTCATAGAAAAGTGTGACAGTTTTCTACGAACTGAAAGCATAAGCACATCACTGGTATGAGGAAGTACTAATCAATACTCGATTACTCTGTATTGATTAACATATACAGATATACCATGACATGTTTGTAAACAATGTCAACTATATTGTGCCCCGCTTTCTTGTTTTTACCAACACGTAGATGGTACCTTTCAATGGTTTAATGGTTTTTAACCTTCCAATGGCACACAATTTACTCAATTATTTGACCTTAATACTCTCTCTGTATTTTGTAACTTGCTTCATTTGTACTTTTTGCACTATTCATTTGACCTACTTTGACTTATGTATGTCATTTATACATTAAAAAAAATAGTGTTGTTGGTACTTGTTGGAATTGTCACAGCCAATAGATTATTAATATTCAATTATTATAATTTATATTTATTGATAATTAAAGATATTACCGATAAAAGATTTGCATTAGCATATGTGTTTGGGAGAATTGGAGCAAGTAATAAAATTTGGAGGGAGTATTGTTTTTAGACAAGTCAATTACTCAAATTTTGAAACTATAAACAACATTAAAGCAGCCATTTAAAAAAAAGCTATAATTCCAAACTTATCATCAAACGATTATTGATTCTATCAAAGCACCTTAGAAAGCTCAACACTTTAGCTAACCTGCAAATGAATCTTAGTCCTATCAAAGCTTACAATTGTTGAATTTTGACAATTGTTTAACTCTAAACTAGTAGAAATTCATGAATTAAAACGATGTAGATGAAATGCATGGTGTCAAGATAGGCAAACAACTTCTGTTATGCTTCCAATTGAAAGGGAAGGGGTAAGTCGGATAACTAACCATTTTTTTTTACAAAGAACAAAGGGACTTAATCATTTAACAGGATAACTAACTTATTGCACATGTTTCTAATATATATATATTTTAAATTTTTTTAACTATTGTTTATAATTTTTAACTTAAATTAAGTGTAAAAATTGTCAACTAAATAAATGGTGTAGATTTAATATTGAAAGTGAACGGGTGTGATTGTTGACACATCTATCAATGTGTATCATTGGTATCGTCATTTTTACCTTTGGTTTGTACACTTTTTACAATTCATGTTGGAATCAAATTACACTTGCTTCTATTATATGAGTGTAAGGTTGGAAAGAAGCTACAGCAATATGAGGCATAACCGCATAAGCATAAGCATATCACTTGTATGAATATGAAGCATAAGCATATCGCTTATATAAATACAAGGGATATGCATATCACTTGTAATTTCATTCTAGCACGGAGTTTGTACAAAAAGTACAAATCAATTGTATCAAATTACATTGATTCGTAGAAGTGTCTTAAGTTCTAGAAGCTGTACATATGATACACGATGAAAACCTATTACACAAATTTACTAGCTGATGATACCTAAGTTTTAACTTCACAGCTTCAGATATTAACTTTGTCAGGTAGATGTCTTCTGCAAAACCAGGCCTTAAGGTTCATTATGTCGGATGTTTTCGAATTTTAAATACAGCTTTATATAATAACTTTGCCAGCTGTCTTCAGCAAAAACCAGACCTGGCCTTGAGGTTCCATTTTTAAAGATGTTTAGTGTTTTTAATACAGCAACTTTGTCAGCGGTGTTCAGCAATGCCATCCCCTGCATCCAGTTCATATAGAATCGGATTCATACTGATCTTGTCTGCCGGGTGGATTTAGACTCCATTCAGTAGCATAATATTCATTTGGCAATCCTAACCAAAACTTGAAAGCTTCTGCAGCTCTCTTTTTCTCTCGTCTTCTATCTTGCCTGGCTTTGGATGCATGCTTACTGGTAAACATCCTTGAGTGCATTTCAACATAAATCCTCGTAAATTTGGTCTTATTTGGAGAGATTCCATTCTCTTCCATGCAAGCAACAATCTCCAAAGCTTTCCTAAAGAAGGCTGCTCTTACACATATGTCGGCCAAAGTATCTAGTAGCCCTTCATCAGGTTTTATTGGTGGTGGCAATGAAGAATTGTTTGCATCATCGTCTCTTTTTGGAGCACATCTCTCCTTTACTTCATTCCAAAGAAGTAATGCTTCACCAGGCTTCCTAGCCAATGCTATGCCGTTAGCAAGGCTGCCATAGGTGGCCACATTTGGATGAAACCCATGCTCCCTCATTCTTTCAACCACACTCTTGCCTTCCTCAATTAAACCCATCCTACAATACCCTTCAACCAACATATTCCATGCCACTTGATCAACTTTTACTCTAGGATCCTTCAACATTTCCTCAAACACCTTATTTGCTAATTTCGGTTGCCCAGATAAGGCAAAAGCCTTCATCAAAGTAGTGTAACTAATCTTTGTAGGAGCAATTCCTCGAGCCCTCATCTCATTAAAGTATGCAAGAGCTCCCGCACTATCATCCACCAATATGCACCCATCAATCAATGTATTGTATGAAACTACATCGGGCAATATCCCGACAACATCAGTCATCTCCTTAATCAGTTCCTTTGCTCTATCAACCTGCAGCTGTTGGCAATAACCCTTCAGTAGAATATTGTAGGTGACCAAATTAGCAGGTACGCCAATCCTTGTCATCTCATACAGGACTTGCCTAGCCTTGTCCATTGACCCTGCTTTTACAAGTGCAGATATAACTGTAGTATATGAAACATGATCAGGGTGGCTAGCACTATCCTCCTGACGCCTCATTGCCTCAAGCATTCGCACCGTGTCAGACAATCTCCCTGCCTTCATATAACCCTTCATCAATGTTGTGTATATCCTTGAATCCGGCGAATAAACTCTTGGCAGTAATGGAGGTTCTGAATCATCAATGATCGACTTGGGAATTAGCTTTTCAAACCCATCATTTTCATGCTTGATTACAATATCATCATTTTCGTGCTTGATTTCTATCTCATCATCCACACCATCAATTTTAGCTAAATTTATGTCCTTAAGAATCCTACAAAGATCCCTCCTCCCTTCGCGCAACGCCTGAACCAACCGCTCAGCAGTTCCTAAATCACCAAATCCTACATAAGCAGCAACAAGAGAATGCAAAGTAGTGATACAAGGCTCAACACCTTTACTAATCATCATTATTAATACACAAACAAGCAAGTCTTTTCTATCTATTCTTGCACATAATTTAATCACCACATTATATGTCAGAGCATCAGGCACAACATCCCATTCAGGCATTTCATCAAACAGTTGGCAGAATTTTTTCACATCCCCAAGATTAGCACAGGCATTAAGCACGGCATTGAAAGCGGCCGTGTCGGGCCAAGAATGAGCCACAAGGGTTCGATCCTCAACCCGACGAATGCGCTTAGTAACCGAATAATACAGCCGAATAGCATCATTAGGACCATTATCAGGGGACCCAGAAAGACGGCTAACAACAGCACTCCAAGCCTTAACATGGGGGAGGTAATTCGACCTAAGCATAGACTTAATAATGGAAATGGCGTAAAGGGTATGCCCAGATTTGACAGCACAGACAGCAAGTAACCCAAGAGAGTTGGAATCAAGGCGATGAAGCTGTCGTTCATGGCGGAGACGAGAGATAATGGATTGCGCGCGTGAGAAAGATTCAGGGGTATTCTGGTAGGAAAGCTGAGAGACTAAGCGGCTAAGGCAAGTAGGGTTTGGAAGATGAGGTGATTGAGAGTAAAGAAGATAAGCTTCGTCGGTTTTTCGGCTGCGAAGGAGGGAGAGAAGAGTGTGGTCTTCTGAACGTTGTGAGTGAGTTGGGTTACTGGTGATCGAGGTGGTTGTGGTGCGCTCAGCGCGGATGAAGGTAGTGAACTTGGCTGCGGTAGCGGTGGTGGTAGAGGAAGGTGGGGGTATTCGGAGGCGAGAGATAGTATGGGAGGTTAGTGAGAAAGGGGTGGAGAAAGGTGGTGGTGGGAATGTTGTTGTGTTCATCATTTGTCCATTTGTGGGGAGCAAAGGAATGAAGTTTGGGGATTGAAGTTAACAAAATTTGAGTGATATTGGTGGATGTTAATTATGTTACGTTGAGGATATTGTTTTCTATTGTTGTTCATCATTCCACATAGTGAGCTGGGATTCTAAATTACGGGTTACATTGTCTTCTACAACTAGGGTAGGTCTCGTGTCATACATGGTCATTTCACTACATAAACTCTTTTTAGAAAAAAGATTTTTTTTAAAAAATAATATTGACAAAATACAACTTGAACATATTTTGTATCTATTTTCTTCTTACTTTGCATATATAGTGGAATTCAGAATATAATGCAAAATGAGTGTCATTTTCTTTTTTATTAACCAAATAAATATTTTAAATTTATAATATTATACCCAATGGACATGAATAATAACCCCGTTTTATTGATGAAAATATTGGAAATAAAAATTTAAAATGGATGTAATTTTAATTAATCAAATTGTCTTGTGCATGATTATAGATTAAGGGTTTATAATGTTAAGCTATATTGTCTCAAAAAAAAAAAATGTTAAGCTATATTATTATAATCCTTTCATTTTCTTATGTTCTTCGAATTAAAGCATTGAAAAAAAAATCAAAAATTAAATATGTGATTCTAATTAATATATTGAAAAGATTAAAATTGCGTCAAAAAAATAAATTATTATGCATTAATACACTATGTGATAGTTAAAAAATCCTAAATAAATAATACATAAATAGCTAAAAATTAAAAAGAAAAAAAAAAGAGAATAATGTTATATTTATCAAACATATCTGCTATTATAATCTAAAAGAATAAAACATGATGTATTGTGCTATTAGTAGATATGACATACAAAGTAATCATTTTAAGATACGAAATTATAGATATGTGAAAAATATTTTATTATATAAATAAAAAATATGTAAATCAAAATTATTACAGTTTTTAGGAACGCATGATCTAGTGCCTCATACACATTAGGATTATAGAGGGTAAGCCCATGATCTAGTGCCTCATACACATTAGGATTTACCGATTAGGAACGCATAAACTTTTAAAGATTTGGTGAATATTTTGTGTTTATTACTTCATCTATTTCACATTAATTGCAACTGTAAGGTTATCTCAAATTTTAAGAAAATTATAAACTAGGCTTATAGGCTTATAATGTAAAGTATTGTTAGTAAAAGAGAGAAATAATAAAAAAAAGTAATGTGTGTGGGGTTGGTAGGAAAGAGAAATAATAAAATATTTGTGTAAGTGAGGTTAGTGGGAGAGATAAATTATAAAATAATGGTGGGTCCTTTCCAAATATAAAAGTGTTGCAATTAATATGAAACGGATGTAAAAGGAAAGTGTTGCGATTAATACGAAACGAAGGCTGTATATAAAAGTTGTTGATGGCATTGGCTAAAAAAAGAAGTAAGAAAAAAAAGGAAATAAACTAAGGGGGATTTAGAAGGAAAAAACAGTACCAGGAAGTGACATGTGTCATTCCTGGTGTTTGTTTTAGTATTATATTATATTATTATATATATTTATAGGTTTATAAGCAATAAACCAGGAAATACTTATCTCGGTGTTACGTGAAGGAAATCGACAGTAGTCGTGTCGTGGCGAACCATTGACCTAAACAATGATTTCGCGCTACCTCTCGGTGCAATAGACGTAGTGTGCAGTGGTTGCCTTCCGAATAAGCATGACATCGAAGTTTGTGTGCACTCACAAACCCGACTGGAATCCAAAATACCTAACCAGAAATTCGAATAAGAATATTTAGAGAGAAGGGGAAAGCTTTGTAATGTTTGTGTGTTTGTTTTTCTATTTTGAAAGACTTAATAACCATATATTTGTAAGGTTTAGGGAAGGCAACAACCAAAAACCAACAACCAACAAAAATCAAGGGGGACGACAATAAAAATGGCTGTAACAGTCAGTCGTTTGAAGCCCCCGCAATCAAGGAGTAATCCCAACAGTCAAGCCGAATAAATATTGTAACTGATTACAATATTCCAAAAACAAGATCGACCCAAAAGAGAATAAAATTGTACCAAAAAGATAAAGAATCCACCCACGGCCGCAGACCGGATTCCCCAAGACCCAAGTTCGACGCGCCTCAAAGCATGTATGTGTGGTGTATAAAACCTACCTCTCAGACTCCTACTTTCTTAACTAAATAGTACACGTATTAATAGTACTAAAGTACTACAATATATAAACAAGGGGAAAACACTCTTTCCTTTTCATGTGAGACTTTCTCACTTTATTCTACTTTCTCCTTTGAGAAAGGGGTGGAACAGGTTCCCATAGGAGGAGGGGTTAAGGTCGAGGAAAAGAAGTGCTCTAATTTTTTTTAAATAATTTTTTTATGTTTATTAAATGTTGTAAAAAAGACCAATCAGAAGGTGACACATGTCAATTTACCTTCTACAATCGGCTATTAAGTTAATAAACCAGTCAATGGACTATTTTGAGCAGATGGGAGGTAAAGGTAGGATTGTTTCCATATTACTCAGAGGTGAAATTGTTTGAGCAGAAGTGGTAGATGTATTATTGTTTTCAATTTTCCCAAAATTAATCTTTGGATGATTTAGATTTAATTATGATCCATGCTCTAATATTCAATTAGTTTATGAATAAGTAATCATAAAATTCGAATTGCCCTAAAATTATTAATGGATTAGATCTTATAATTAATTTTGAGTTGCACCTAATGAGTGTCATTTATGGCACTTGTTTCGAGGTTTTTGGATGTCCTGCGGGAGAGTTATGTCACTAAGTCTGGATCCTCGTTGTCTGTACTTGAAACAAACAGAAGGTCCGGTTGTTTGGAGTTCCGCCTCCAACGGTTAAGTTAGTACGTGTTAGGAGAGTAAAATGCGGAAAGTGAAAGTATCTTCTCGAATCTCGAGATCAGGTGAATTCTGTGCTGTGGGAGAATATTAAATGATGTAATAAATAAACGTGTTCCCAAATTGAGGTAAATGTCCTTATTTATAGGGTCATCAGAAATTGTGCCCTTACCTAGGTCACTCTGACCTAGATTTGGTGGGCTGCGCCGCTTTTGCAGGTTCTCAGGAAATGGGCCTTGAAGGCTGCCATTCCCTTTGAATATCTGCATGCCACGTGTCAAGGCCTGGTAGGTCCATTTTGGATTCCTCCTTCGGTGACACGTGTCACTCTCTTATTGGTTCACGTGGTTGGGGTAAAAATACCCAAATCATTTGCCCCCTCACTAGGGTAATGTGGCACGCCACGTGGTCCCAGTGACAAGTGTCACGCATGCACGGATGAACAATATTTTAATTGTTTACCTTCTGGAGTAAATTTCAGAATTGCCCCTGAAATTTTACCCTCCTATAAATAGTTTTGTTCCGGGGTAGCTCCAGAGCCTGGCTGGGTGTCTGGCTTGGACGTTGGTCGGAAGTCACCTGCACAATAAAGGTGGTTATATCCTCGGGGGTGGCTTCAAAGAACCCCCTTCCGATGGTTAAGTTAGTAAGGTTATTTAATGAACAATAATGGATAAGTCATGAAATGTATGTGTCTATCCCCTTTCTTGTTGCATTTGGGTTACTATTTATATTTATTCCATTCTTGGTACTGTAGGCTGAGGCTTGCTGAGGTCAGCCGCAAAGCTGAGCCCCTAAGAGACTGTCTCTGACTCCTAGATAGAGCCTGCTGAGGCCAACCACGAGGCTGAGCCCTTGGGAGGTTTTCCTTGACCTTGAACCGGACTAGCTTGAGTGCGCACCTCTTAAGAGGTGCTGGGAGCACAGGGCAGCTCAGCGGGAGCTACCCTATACAACTAGCCCTTAAAGAGGTGGTCTGAGGTACTCAGAATCGACTCTTGCAGACTGGAGATGCTCTTCTGTCATAAGGTTAGGAGCATGGAAAGAGCTCTGCTGGAGCTATCCCATGCAACTAGCCCCTCAAGTGGTGGTATGAAGTGCCCATGCCAGCTCTTCTAAGTGTTTGACTTTTTTCTAGGTCATTACTTGGCTGGAATTTTTGACTGAAATCTTCCTCATACAACTAGCCCCCTTGAGTCTCACATATGTACTCAGCTGATTTGAGGATCAGAGAGTTCTACCAGTGAGATTCGTTATGCTGGGTTGTCCATGTGAAGAGTTTCAATTACTCTCGCGGAAGTTATTTCAAAGCGACGAGCTAAGGCTGAGCGAGGAGCTTTGATTACTCCCGCTGAATTTATTTCAAAGCGACGGGCTGAGGCTGAGCGAGGAGCTTTGATTACTTTCGCTGAAGTTATTTCTAAGTGACGGGCCGAGGCTGAGCGAGGAGCTTTGATTACTTTCGCTGAAGTTATTTCAAAGCGACGCGCTGAGGCTGAGCGAGGAGCTTTGATTCCGTCAGAAAGTTTTTTTTTTTTTTGGACGTGGTTGCGCATTGTGGGTGGTTATCTTCCTTAGTTGGATAGGTAACTGCCATTTAATGTTCGGTATTCAATTCCCTTTCTTTTCCCTTTGTATTCCTTTTATATTCCCATTCTTATTTTAATTTCAAAATTTTCCTTTCTCTTTCTTCTCTCATTTACTCTCTTGTCATTTCACAGTTGCTTCTCTCTTGTTCGTACTTCTAACTTCTCCTTTCTCTATTTCCTTCACACTAAATTCTGCAATTTTGCTCGGGTGCCACTCGCCGCAAGTTCGCCGTGAATTTCGCTCTGGTTGCCCCCTGTTTGTTGCTCGTTCATAAAAAAGGTTTCGTCTTTTACCCATTCCTTCGCCATTTTCATACTTCCTTCGCTGAATTGAGTTTATTCTTTCTTAGAGATTGTCCCATTTTTCCTTATGTGTTGTTAATTTGTTCCTGTACACTTCCTTTTTGTTCAAAGATCAATTCTTGTCTTGCTGTTTTGTAATTTCTTTGCCCCTGCGCATACCTGTACTATTCGTTTTTTTAATTTGCTTTTCTGTCGCTCCTTTATCTTTTTCTTTTCTTCTTGTTTCGTTTCCTTATTGGAAATTCTTGTTCTTTCCCTGTTTTCCAAGTTCAGATCTTTTTTTGGTCATGTCGGACGCTTCTGATAGTCAGAATGATTCCACCCATTCTTACGGTGATGATGGCAAGTTTGAGTCTACTTCTTCCTCCAAGTCGACTCGTTTATGTGAGCCATCTAGGCTATTTGACCCTTTTTATTCTCTCATTTCCTATTCACCCCTTGAAGTTATCTTTCCTCCTCCCCGTAATACTTCATCGGGGACTGAGTCTTCCGCTGGCGCTTCTGTTTCTGCTGCTAAGACCAGCGGCGAACGTTCTGACCCTAGCGCGTTCCGCCCCTATCTTCGTGGTAGGGTGCGCAGCGATACTTTTGACACTTATTACGAGAGGGTCTTGATGACCAAGGGGGTTGCGCTGCCTCATCTGCTGCGCCTTCGGCTACGAGTTGCCCGCCATGGGAGACTGGTAGCGGAGGTTAGAGCTAACCCTCTAGTCGATGCCCTTGAAAGTTCATTCCCTAATGTGTTCCCCTTGCGTGAATTTGCTTGGCTGGATTATTGGGTTTCGTAGTGACCGACACTACGCGGAATGAAACCCGCCCAACACCCGCACATTAATTAATGTAACTAAACATGCAATCACATAATTAAACAACAAAAGAGAGAGAAAGAGAAAAGACGATCTTACCCTCGACGCGTGCTTTGCTCGCTTACGGGCTCTTACTTGAAAGCTTTAGCTATGCAAGTGCGGAAGCCTTCGACGGCTCGCACCCTCGACCCGACCCAAGCGGTCTCTACCCCAAAGGTTAGTCGGGATTAGACCAAGGAAATACTAGAGTATTACGAACTTAAAGGTTTTCTCACTTATAAGGAGATGCCTTATTGAGTTCAACTCAAGTGTTTCTTCCCAAACCCAAAATATGGGTATTTATAGGGAAGGGAGCCTTGATTTCCCATTTCCCATCAATGTGGAAGAATTGCATTTTGGCAATTTATTTTAATCCAAAAAGAAATTAAAATGCAAATGAATCACCAAGCGCCAAGTGGAAAATGGTGAACAAGGGTAGGTGAGGACCACTAAGGAGGGGGGGGGGGACCAAACACCACTTGCTCCCCAAGTAAGGCCACCAAGATCGGTCCCCACTTTGACCGGATGCTAGCCTACGCACAGCTGGCTGGCAGCCTGCCTTGGCTGCCAAGGCTGCCCACCTGGCGCCTAGCACCAAGGCTGGGCTGGCTGGCCAGCTTGCACATGCATGCGCGCAGCAAGCAGGCCACACACGCAATGCAGGTTGCTGCTGCTGTGTTGCGTGTGTTGTGCATTGTGCGTGTGCTGGGAGATAACCAGCTGCTGCGATGTTGGGAGTGGCTGTGTGCGAGGCCAAGCATGCTAGCACACTAGCACGCATAGTGCACCAGCTACCAACTTGCTTGCGGCCATGAGCACCAGCCCCTCAAGCGTGCTCGGCCAGCAAGCCTAGCACGCATATGCATGCTTGGCTTGCGGCATGTCTTGCGATGCAGTTGGTAGCTTAGGCTAGCCTAGCACTCGCATGGCTAGGCCAATACGAGGCTATGGCTTAGCTCGTACTTGTCGCTTGCTTGATTTCTCGTCTCGTTGAATTCTAAATTCGACTTGACTTATGACGCTTGGTTTCAACACTCTAAGCTCGATATCCGACGTCTTTGTTCGTAATACTCTAATGACTCATCTAATCCTTCAGATTGATTCGTCGTCTCGAAATGGTTACTCGATTGGGGTGCGACCCGAAGAGTTTAGTCAAGATTAAGCTGTAATGTTAATTATACATTAATATTACTGATCGGAAGTGGCCTCCACCTAGGCATTCCGATCACTTGACCTCACTGAAGAATTAGCTTTCTGATAATTCCGAACCCTCTATCGGAATAATACAATTGTTGGAAGGACACCGTTCCTTTCAATCTTCCACTTGTCCTTCCGGACAAGTGTGTAGTTAGTGTATAGCCCATTTCCTATGTCACTTAATGTCTCTTCATGAATTATAAGGTAAGATTCTTCGTCATCCTTATTACTTCCAGAAGTGTTTGTCGATTTCCATGTTCGACTGTCAATAAGCAGATGATTTCTAAAATCCATCTGAGCACGACCATGCATTTTCATAGTCTTGCTCTTCGAGAGGCCTTGTAAACAACAAAGACATGTTCCCTATTGTTAATAGGGGGACATTCCCAGTCTTGTATTGTTAGCTTCCCTTAATAAGAGGACCTAGTCGCCCGAGTGTTGCCGTTATAATCCCCATTTACTGCAGACGTTTGACAACATCTAAACGGACTAGTACTCAAACAAGAGAACTTACAATACTCATGGTCGAGGAAAAGGTTCTGATAGCTATAATGAGGAATATACTTATGACGATTTTAAATCTCTTAAAGTATTCTCATAGGTTGATCAGGTATTGTTCCAAACCAATACCTGTGCAGATGATTTATGACAATCATGTCCTTGTAGCACAAAAAACGGTGCTATAAATCATACTACACTCTAATCTCAAGTGGTCATTAATCGTCCATCATTTAAGTGACCTTAATTAGGGATAATTTTCGATTGAAATATTCAATGCTCACTTAACAGGTGTTTCTTTATCCAAGACATGGTCTTGATACCCTATTTTGAATATTCTCTGAAATTAAATGGACTCATTATTTAATTCGAAACCACAATTAAATAGGGATGGAGTAATAATAAATTTGCAGAATTTTTAATTGCTCCAAAACCGAATTGTTCAACACAGTGTTTTACATTAAAATCTCAAAATTAATTAAAACACATAACACGGAAATTAGAGCCAATCTTCAACGTGCCTGATTCCCATTGCCTTAACGTGCTTGTTGTGCTTCACTCGAGGCAAAGGTTTAGTGAGTGGATCGGCTACATTGTTGTCCGTTTGAATCTTACAAATTCTGATTTCACCCTCGAACTTCCATTCCTTTATCATGTGAAATCGCCTCTTGACATGTTTGACCTTCTGATGTTCCCTTGGCTCCTTGGCCTGAGCAATAGATCCATTGTTATCACAATAGAGGTCTATCGGACCCTTGATGGAGGGTAACAACATCAAGTTCACTAATGAACTTACGAATCTAAATTGCCTCCTTAGCTGCTTTTGAAGCTACCAAGTATTTGGCTTCAGTTGTAGAATCTACAGTGGTGCTTTTCTTAGCACTCTTCCAACTGAACGCTCCTTCATTTAGGTAGAATATGTACCTTGACTGTGACTTGGATTCGTCTCTGTCAGTCTTGAAGCTCGTGTCGGTATATCCTTCAACAACTAAATCATTACTACCACCATAGACCAAAAATTTATCCTTATTCCTTTTCAGGTACTTTAGGATATTCTTGGCCGCAGTCCAATGCGCCTCTCCTGGGTCTGATTGGTATCGGCTCGTAGCACTCAATGCATACGATACATCCGGCCTAGTACATATCATGGCATACATGATCGATCCAATAAGCGAAGCATATGGGATTTGATTCATCCTCTCTCGCTCATCAAGTGTGTGTGTGGACACTGCTTCTTGGTGAGAGTTATGCCATGTAACATGGGTAGGTGCCCTCTTTTGGCCCTTTCCATGTTGAATCGTGCTAGTACCTTATCAATATAAGTACTTTGGCTCAATCCAATCATCCTTTTAGATCTATCCCAATAGATCTTGATGCTCAATATGTACTGTGCTTGTCCCAAGTCCTTCATTGAAAAGCATTCAAGCCAACTCTTTACAGACTCCAACATTTGAATGTTATTTCCAATGAGCAATATGTCATCGATATATAAGACGAGGAATGCGATGTCACTCCCACTGACCTTCTTGTAAACACAAGATTCATCTGGATTCTTTATAAAACCAAACTAGCTAATGGCTTCATCGAATCGCAGATTCCAACTTCTGCTTGCCTGCTTTAGTCCATAAATGGATTTCTTAAGCTTGCATGCTTTCCCAACATTTCTTGGATCAACAAAACCTTCCGGCTGTGTCATGTACATAGTTTATTCCAAAATCCCATTAAGGAAGACAGTTTTGACATCCATTTGCCATAATTCATAATCATAATATGCGGCAATTGCTAGGATAATCCGGACAGACTTAAGCATGGCGACTGGTGAAAAGGTTTCATCATAATCAACGCCGTGAATTTTCCTGTAACCTTTTTCCACCAATCTAGCTTTGTATATAGATACATTTCCATCTTTGTCGGTTTTCAACTTGAAAATCCATTTGCAAGTGATAGGTGTGTAACCTTCGGGCAAATCAACCAAGTCCTAGACTTAATTTTCAAACATGGAGTCCATCTTGGATTTCATGGCCTCTTGCCATTTTGCAGAGTCGGGGCTCGTCATAGCTTGTTTGTAGATCGCTGGCTCATCTCCATCCATAATTAGGATGTCTTGATCTTCGGTTAAGACAACACCGAGGTATCTGTCTGGTTGAGATCTTGGCCGTTGCGACCTACGCAGGGTAATAGGTTGAGAATTTGCATTGTAGGTTTGACTCTGACCAATGTAAACAGCTGCTTCTAAAACACTTTGATTGTTAGTTTTGTCTGGTTAACTTTGTTGCTCGTCCTCTCAAACTTCATCGAGTTCGATTTTCCTCCCACTTGTCATTTTGGAAAGGTGTTCCTTCTCCAAAAAGACACTATCACGAGTAACAAACACTTTGTTCTTGGATTTGTTATAGAAGTAATACTCTTTAGTTTCTTTTGGGTATGTCACAAAGAAACACTTGTCTGATTTTGGGTGAAGTTTGTCGAAAAGTAATCTTTTGACATATGCTTCGCAACTCCAAATCTTAAGAAAAGAATACTGCGGAGCTTTCTTCGTCCATAATTCATATGGAGTCTTTTCGACAGCTTTTGACGGAGCTTGGTTCAGTGTTAGTGCCGCAGTTAGAAGTGTGTGTCCCTAGAAAGATATAGGAAGATCACTAAGACCCATCATTGATCGGACCATGTCTAACAAGGTTCGATTCCTCCTTTCAGACACTCCGTTCCATTGTGGAGTTCCGGGAGGTGTTAATTCTTTCAGATGATCGTCGAATTTGTGGCTCAAATACTCGCCACCTCGATCCGATCGAAAGTGCTTTGATTTTCTTGCCAAGCTGATTTTTCACTTACTTTGAAACTCTTTAAATTTCTCAAAAGATTCAGATTTGTTCGACATAAGGTAGACATAGCCATATCTAATATAGTCATCGGTGAAGGTGATGAGATATCGATAACCTTGCCTTGTGGGTGTACTCATTGGTCCACATACATCCGTATGTGTAAGACCCAATAAGTCACTAGCCCTTTCTCCTAACTTGGAGAATGGTTGCTTTATCATCTTGCCTAATAAACATCTTTCGCAATTTTCAAACGACTCTAAGTCGAATGAGTCAAGAATACCTTCATGAAGAAGTTTCTTGATGCGTTTGATGTTAATGTGGCCAAGGCGACAATGCCACAAGTAGGTTTGATTCGACTCATTAGTCTTAGCTCTTTTGGCGGTATTTTTATTATTATAAACTTGTTTGTCTAGAGAAAGCACATAAAGACCATTTTCTGAATATGCCTTACCATATAAAACATTATCGAAATAAAACGAACAACTATTATCTTTTATTCGAAATTCAAATCCTTTGGCGTCCAACACCGAAATTGAATTAATGTTTTTGGTAACTCTTAGAACATGATAGCAATTTTCAAGTTCTAAAACAAGCACAGAGGGAAAAGACAAACTGAGAGTTCCAACGGATACGACTGACATACTGGCTCCATTGCCGACCCGTAGCTCGACCTCTCCCTTCTCTAGCCTCCTATTTATCCTTAGTCTCGAGCATTGGAACAAAGGTGTGAGCCACATCCGGTATCTAATACCCATGATGTTTTGCTAGCGAAGTTTAAGTCTATAACAAAAATACCTGATACAGAAGCAACGGTGCGTTCTTCTTATCTTCCTTGAATTTGAGGCAATCCCGGTTCCAATGTCCCTTCTTCTTGCAGTAGAAACATTCGGAATTGGATTTAGAAAAGGCTACCTTCTTGGCCTTGTTGCCCTTGGTAACGCTTGACTTAGAAGGAAAAGTCTTCTTACTCTTCCCCTTAAAGCTTCTCTTCTTGCCCGAGCGCTTGAATGGCTTACTCTTTTTGATCATGAGCATGTCATGCTTCCCCTCATCCTTGAGCGTTTCCTTAGCCTGCTTCAACATCCCATGAAGCTCGGTGAGGGTTTTCTTCATGCTATGCATATTGTAGTTCATCTTGAACTAATCATAGCCTTTGTGCAGTGAATAGAGAATGATGTCAATTGCCATCTCGGTTGAATACCCAGCGTCAAGCCTTTCCATGTTCTCAAATAATCCGATTATTTTAAGTACATGTGTGCTGAATGACTCTCCTTTCTTGAGCTTGCTCTCAAGGATCTGCCTGTGGGTTTCAAACCTTTCAGTTCAGGCCTGCTCTTGGAACATGTTCTGAAGTTCAGAAATGATCTCAAAAGCCGTATCCTTTTCAAAGAAAGTCTTTTGGAGGTCTGGAGACATAGTGGCCAACATGATGCACTTGACATCCCGATTGGCAGTTTGCCATCGGTTTGTTAGTTAATCACCACTTATATTTTGATTTTGATTTAGCTTGAGCGTTAAGATTATTTAGCAATTAGTTCCCGTTCTCCGTGGACCGAACCTTTGCTTGCCATTGTACTTGTTTGAGTAAGGTGTTTGTTATAAATGTGTTTGACCTAGCCTAGATTGTGCGACCGATTTAGCGCTTGTCAAAATGACGTCGTTGCCGGGGAGCGGTGTTGTTAATTGCTATTTGATTGTTTGAGTCTAATTCATTATAAAAGAAAACACAAAAAGAGTTGTTTTCCTTTTTGGCTATGCTTGTAGCTTTGCTACTAATTGTGTTTGTTGAGTGCGTATGCGTAGGACTCAACATCGTGAGTTGGTGCCTTATGATCCCGAGATTGAGCAAACCCTTAGAAGAAGAAGGAGATCCCGTTCGTGGTCCTCCACTTCCCCAAGAAGAGAGTCCAACCCGGAACCACAAAGAAATCCAATGGGTGACAACCCACCACCACCTCCAAGACCTTTGAAGGAGTTGGAAACTCCAGGAGCTTATAGAGCTTCAAGTGGGATGGCTCACCCAAACACCCCGGCCAATGACTTCGAGATTCGACCCGCAATGATAAATTTGATTGAGAGGAGGCAATTTAGTGGAGCAAAACATGAGAGCCCTCTTGCACATTTGAACGAGTTTGAGAAATATTGCAACACGATCAAGGTGAATGGGGTCACTCAAGAGTTTGTGAGACTAAAACTATTTCCTTTCTCCTTAATAGGAAGGGCTCTCGAATGGCTTGAAAAGGAGGTGAGACCCAATTCTTTGAGGACTTGGGATGAGGTCACCACGGCTTTCTTAGGGAGATTCTACTCTCGAAAGAAGACGGCCGAGGCAAGAGCTCTAATTTAAGGCTTTCGGCAAAGGGGTAGTGAGACTATCTATGAAGCTTGGGAGAGGTACAAGGAGTACCAAAGAGAGTGCCCTCACCATGGAATCCCAACATACCAAGTTTTACAAATCTTCTATGGAGGCTTGAGTTCTCAAGGAAAAACAAGCTTGGATGCGGGAGCCGGTGGGCCAATCATGAATAAAACCGAAGATCAAGTGATTGAGATCATTGAAGATGTGGTAAGGCACCACATGGATTGGCAAGAAAATGAAAGAGAATCCACAAGCAAGAGTGGGGGGGGGGGGCGGCTTATTCGGTAGATCACCTCAATGCTATAAACAACTTGACATCCCAAATTACAAATCTTGGAAAGGAGATGACATCGATCAAAGCTAAGCTTGAGTCCTCCACTTCGCGCCAAGCTCTTCCCTCCCAATCTAAGGGAAGAGGTATGAGTTCTAGCCCTTCTACTTCTACATCTAATAACATGCCTAGTGGATGCTTATTTTGTGATAATTGTGGGTCTTATGACCATGATGCATCTTCTTGTAATTTTGATTCCCAATCCCAACCCCTTAATGATGACGGTAATGAGTATGAAAGTGAACATGTCAATGCCTTATCTTATGATAATAGACCTAGGAATGAAAACCAAAGATACTTACCACCCAATCAAAGAGGGCAAGGGAATAATTTCAACCAAAGAAGTAATGATTATGATTACCACAACCAAAACCAAGGGGGTGGTAGAAACCAAAAGGACCAAAACCCCCAAGGTAACTACAACCAACAAGGTGGTTATGGTAACCATAACCATAGCAATCAAGGGAAATATGGGAATCAAAACCAATACAACCAAGGGGGGATTTCTAATAACTGGAACAATTGGAATAATAATGGTAATAGAGGCTTTAACAACCAAAATGCTAATTCCAATGTGAGAGGTCCTAGAACACAAGACAACTATTTCACTCATAATAACATGCTTGAAACTACTAAACTAAAATATGATGGAAAGCTAAACTAAAATGTTCAAAACTTTCATGGCCTCTAGTGGTAGGAAATTTAGTGAAGTAATGACTCATAATAACATGCTTGAAACACAAATTTCTCAATTGGCCAATGCTTTAAAGGAAGGGGCTAGCACTTCCAAACTTCCACCCCAAGGAATAGATCCCAAGAGACCCGTTAATGGTATATCAACTAGGAGTGGGAAAGTGTTGAAGGAGAGTGAGCCAAAGAAAACCAATGAGAGAGTGACCATGAATGAGCCCTCCCTTGAGAGTGAGTTTGAGCAAGAAGATGAGAGAAGTTGTGAAAACGAAAAAAAAAAATGATGAAGTTGGGAAAGAAGTTGGAGTTGAAAATGAAAGAGATATTGAAAAAGAAAAGAGAGTTCAAAAAGAGAAAGAGAAGGAACCAACACAATTGCAAAAACTTCCATATCCTCATAAGTTTGTGAGACACAAGCTAGATGTGCAATTTGGTAAGTTCCTAGAAACCTTGAAACAAGTCCACCTCTCAATACCCTTTACCAATGCCGTAAAACAAATGCCCAATTATGCTAGGTTTCTAAAGGATATTGTGAGTGGAAGGAGAAGTTGTGATGTTGTTGAAACGGTGAACCTCACCGAAAGTTGTAGTGCTATCATAATGAACAAGATGCCTCCAAAGTTAGGAGATCCGGGTAACTTTTCCATTCCTTGTGCCATAAATCGAATACAAATTGATAATGCTTTATGTGACTTAGGGGCTAGTGTTAGCCTTATGCCATATACGGTTTACCAAAGACTTGATATAGGGGAGCTTTTGCCTACCAACATTACCCTCCAATTAGCGGATAGATCAATCAAATTCCCTAAGGGTAAGGTAGAGGATGTTCCTATAAGGGTTGGAAAGTTTGTTATACCGGTTGATTTTGTCGTGCTTGACATGGATGAGGATGTGCATATTCCTATCATTCTAGGGAGACCTTTTCTAGCTACTTCCGATGCTTTGATTGATGTGAAAAGTACTAAAATTACACTTAAAGTAGGTGAAGAGGTTCTTGAGTTTGATTTGAATGCAAGCATGAAATATCCTAGTTCTACTCTAAAGAAATGCATGAAAATTGACACCATTGATTGTATTGTGAATTCTATGCAAGAGCACTTGCTCTCTACTAACAATGCCCTTGAGAATGTCTTGTTAAACAAGGAAAAGATAGGTGATCAAAGCAAGGAAATGGCGTTGTATGAAGAGTTGCTTGATGAGAATGTTGAAGGAAATGTTGAGCAAGCTTGCATGGGAATCACACTCAAGCCTGTTATGGAGAATTCCCCTATAAAGGAAGGTAAGGTTGTGCCTATGGTAGAGCTAAAACCTCTACCATCACACCTTAGGTATGAATTTCTCAGACTCAATTCCACATTTCCCATTATTGTGAATGCATCTTTGAATGAACACCAAACTCGAATGTTATGTGGTGTGTTAAGAAACCACCAAAATGCCTTGGGCTATACTCTTGATAATCTCAAGGGTATTAGTCCCGCTATTTGCATGCATCACGTAACATTAGAGGAGGGTGCAAGGACATCCATAGAGAGGCAAAGAAAACTCAACCCTCAAATGGGGGAGGTGGTGAAGAAGGAAATCACCAAGCTCCTAGATGCCGGCATAATCTTCCCCATTTCGAGCTCAAGGTGGGTTTCCCCCGTGCATGTTGTTCCTAAGAAAGGGGGAATGACCGTAGTTGAAAATGATAATGGTGAGCTCATTTCAACTAGAACGGTGACCGGTTGGAGGATGTGTATAGACTACAGACGTCTAAATGCATCCACCAAAAAGGATCACTTTCCCCTCCCTTTTATTGACCAAATGCTTGAGAGACTAACAAGGCACAAGTACTATTGCTTTCTTGATGGTTATTCAGGTTTCTTTCAAATCCCTATAAACCCGGATGACCAAGAGAAGACAACTTTTACTTGTCCATATGGTACTTTTGCATATATAAGGATGCCTTTTGGACTTTGCAATGCACCGGGGACTTTTCAAAGATGTATGATGAGCATATTTGGTGACATGCTTGAAGACGAAATGGAGGTATTCATGGATTACTTTTCGGTTGGTGGCCTTTCATTCGAGGACTGCTTGACAAATTTGGGCAAGTGCTTAGCAAGATGCGAAAAAGTCAATTTGGTCTTGAATTGGGAGAAGTGCCACTTTATGGTTGAGGAAGGAATTATCTTTGGGCATAAGATCTCTAATAGAGGAATTGAGGTTGAAAAAGCAAAGGTTGAAGTAATTGAGAAGCTACCACCCCCTATCAATGTGAAGGGAGTAAGATCATTTCTTGGGCATGCGGGGTTTTATAGAAGGTTTATCAAAGACTTCTCACTAATTGCTAGGCCCCTTAATGCTCTTCTTCAAAAGGAGGCTGATTTTGTGTTTAATGAAGAGTGCCTCAATGCTTTCAACAAATTAAAGCGAGCTATGATTTCTACTCCTATTGTGGAAGGGCCAAGATGGGATTTGCCCTTTGAACTTATGTGCGATGCGAGTGATGTGGCCATAGGAGGTGTGCTTGGGAAAAGAGTTGAAAAGAAACTTCATGTGATCTACTACATGTCCAAGACCTTGAATGAAGCTCAACAAAACTACACCACATCGGAGAAAGAATTTCTTGCCGTGGTACATTCTTTTGAGAAGTTTTGGAACTACCTCATTGGTTCCAAAACTATTGTCTACACCGATCATGCGGCTATTAAGTACCTTGTGACAAAGAAAGAGTCCAAGCCTCGCCTTCTTCGTTGGGTGCTATCACTTCAACAATTCGATGTAGAGATCCGGGACAAAAAGGGGGCCGAAAATGTGGTTGCGGATCATCTATCCCGGTTAGAGAACATGCAAGTTTAGGATGATGGGATTCCCATTTACGATGAATTGAAGGATGATGTGCTCTATGTATTGAATGAAAAAGATTTTCCTTGGTTCGCCGACTTGGTGAATTATTTGGCATGTGGTGAATTTCCTCCCGATTCCTCCAAGAACCAAAGGAAGAAGCTCAAAAGAGATACAAGACACTATATATGGGATGACCCCATTCTCTACAAAAGAGGAGTAGATGGTTTACTCCGTAGATGTGTCCCGGATGAAGAAATGCAAAATGTATTGAAGATGTGCCATTCCGATCCTTGTGGAGGCCACATGGGTGCCAACAAAACAGCCTTGAAGGTGCTACAAAGCGGGTTATGGTGGCCTCATATCTTCAAGGATTCATGGGGTTTTGTGAAAACGTGTTACTCTTTCCAAAGAAGCGGTAATATTTTAAAGAGGAATGAAAAACCTCAACAACCGATTCTTGAGCTTGAGGTGTTTGATGTGTGGGGCATTGATTTCATGGGACCTTTTCCCTCATCTAATGGGAATCAATATATACTTGTGGCAGTCGATTATGTTTCAAAGTGGGTTGAAGCAATTGCCTCCCCAACAAATGACCACAAAGTTGTGATGAAATTGTTCAAAAAGGTCATATTTCCTAGATTTGGGGTCCCAAGAGCAGTCGTAAATGACAATGGTTCTCATTTTGATCATAATGTGTTTCAAAAGATGCTGAGAAAGAATGGGGTCCATCAACACTTTGGCACGACTTATCACCCACAAACAAGTGGGCAAGCGGAGGTTTCCAATCGTCAAATCAAGGTGATTCTTGAGAAAACAGTGGCTAGAAAAAGAAAAGATTGGTGGGACAAGCTAGATGATGCCCTTTAGGCCTGTAGAACCGCTTTCAAAACCCCCATCGGCACTACCCCCTACCGGCTTGTATATGGTAAGTCTTGTCACCTTCCGGTTGAACTTGAACACCGTGCTCAATGGGCTATCAAAAAGATCAACTTTGATTTGGCAAGTGCGGGTGAACAAAGGTGGCTAGATTTGCACGAGTTAGAGGAACTAAGGATGGATGCGTATGATTGTGCAAGCTTGTACAAAACCCGGCCAAAGGAGTGGCATGACCGACAAATTGAAAAGAAGACCTTCAATGTTGGTGATAAGGTTTTGCTTTACAACTCAAGGATGAAACTATTTCCCGGTAAACTCATGTCTAGATGGAGTGGACCCTTCACCATATAAAATTTCTTTCCCCATGGAGTCGTTGAACTCAATGATTTAGATGGATCGAGGTCATTCAAGGTAAATGGGCATCGCCTCAAGCTTTACTATGAGGGTGCTCATGTTGGTTTGATTGAGTTAATGCAATGTAATCACACCTTTTGAGTGTGAAGTACGTCAAGCTAGTGACGTTAAAGAAGCGCTTCCGGGAGGCAACCCGCGTATTTTGCTTTGATCAAAAAGGAAAAAAAAAGAGAGAAGAGAAAGAGGAGAAAAGATAAAAAAAGGGGGAAAGTCCTCTGTGAAGACGGCACGGTCGTGTAGAATTTGGCACAGCCGTGCAGATTGTATGGGAAATCTGTTAAAACCTTCTGTGACGGATAAACGACCGTGCAATATTACGGCACAACCGTGCAATATTACGGGACAACCGTGCTTCCTGCTGCATGACCGTGTTACTTTTGGCACGCCCGTGCTCGATTTTCTAGGCTAACCTGCACGCCCGTGCAGAATTTTCTGGGCAGATGGCAGGACCGTGCGTGATCCTACACGCCCGTGCTACTCAAGCAGGGTACGACTATAAGACTTTTCTTTTTACTTCCCTATTTCCCCTCACTCCTTTTTTCACACTCACTCAAACTTTCTCTCTCTCCCCATTCGAATCCCCCTTGAAGCCTTCAAATCTTCCATCAATACTCCACAAATCTTCAAACTTTCTTCTTCAAATCTCTTTCAATCATCATTCCCATCAATATTCATCAATCTACTTCATCCGTTTCCTCTCAAATTTGAATTTCTAGCCATATTTTTCAAACCCTAACTTTCAAACTTCAAATTTGGGGGTTTTTCAAGTTTGCATCTTTGGAGGAATTGGTGAAGCAAGAAGGTCTAGCAAGTGTAAAGGAGCATTGTTGGAGTTCATTTGCAGGTTTTTCACCCACATTAAGCATTGGTATACTCACTTCAATCTCTTTACTCACTTTGATTTTTGATATTCATATATATATATATTTGCTAACCTTGTTTCAAATTATTGGATTATTGGTGTTTGTGATAGTAATTGATTGTTGTCTAGGTGTTCTTGTGATTGGTTTGGTGTTTCAGTTGATTATTGTTGGAATTTGTTTTCTTTAGCCTTAGTTCATCACCCAATTCATCATGTCTCGTCGAAAGAATGCTTCTAACGCTAACAAAAGATCCCGTACCCAACCTTCCCCCTCCGTTGCTTCACCACAGGTGGATACACTAGGGATTGAATTTGATAATCCGGACTTTATGACCAATTTCCTTAGGATAAGCAAGCGGAAAATGAGACCCACGAGATTTTATGACCCTTCGGTAGGGAATGCTCTAGGGATTGAAGGGGATATGAGGCATCTATTTTCGTATGCTAGGATGGAGACTTGTTTAGACTTACTTGCAAGCACATATAGAAGACTTACACTTGAGTTTTTATCCTCTTTGTATGTGCACCGAGACACTGCCCTCTCCCCGCGTTATATGACTTTTCAGTTGATGAATCAACCCCATAAAATGACCATAGAGCAAGTGAACACAGCTTTTGGGTGGCGATCGGGTGGTAAGTTTGGGCCTAAGGATAAGACATCCAAAAACTTCTTCCCGGGTGCCTTTTGGCAAAAGATCACTGGTAGAACCAACGGGAATCCTAGGTCGGATAAGGCTTCTTCAATTGTAAACCCCGCTTTTCCGCCTTGCTCAAAGGCTCATAGCCCTTACCATCTTCGCTAGGGGGGATAGCTTCAGAGTTGTCTCTAGTGGGGAGCTTCTCTTCTTATGGCACCTTAGTGAGGGGGATGGGAGACTTGACTTAGGGGCTTGGTTGGTGGACCAGATAGAAGATGTTGCCAAAGGGGGTGGGGTGATCACCATTAGGGGCATGATTACCATTATTGCTGTTTTCTTTGACCTTGATTTTTCAGGTGAAGAGATCTTACCGGGGCCAACCCGGCTTGACATGAGGGATCTCAAGGACATGCAATGGCTAGAGGAGACCCAAGGGGAGGATTGTTTCTTGTGGCTCGTGGGAGGCAATTCTTATGCATATCTCCCAAATCCCGAGAAGACAGTCCTTTACAATCCAGAAAATTGGCTCTTCGCTCCTGATTTTGACGGTAACAACGATGGTGATGATGATGATGATAATGATAATGATGATGATGATGATGATGATGGTGGTGATGATCAGGGCCAAGGGGAGGAGCAACCCCTGCAGCAGCAAGGCCAACAACAATTTAGGCGAGGGTCTGATTCCCCAATGCCGGAGGCCAGGAGTAGCTCATTTACTAATGAGCAACGCTTTGAAGAATTACAACAAGGTTTTCAAGGCCTCCACACAGATTTTGACGGACTACGGTTGTCCAACGAGAGCGTTAGAAAGTCTAATGAAGACATGACGTTTGCCTTCACTACCATGAGGGATAGCTTCGATCGTCTTCATGGTGAGCTCACGGACTTCCGTTCCGCTTACCCCCAATTCTACCCGGGACCGAGCTCCCAAGGCGGTGGCCCTAGCAATTGAGTGTTTGTTTTTGTTTTTTTTCATCTCACTTGTGTAGATTTGAAGATTCATAGAAGCAACATTTGGAGAATCGTCAAATGATATGGTTGCTTGGTTGTGCCTTCAAGAGCATTTGGTGAGACCTTTCTTTTAGTTTTTATTTCTGTGGTGTGCTTAGTCTAGGATAGTTTTAGGATGGAGTTGAATGGTTCGAGGATGTTTGATTGGTTCTAAGGAACCTGGGAACGTTGATGTTGATATCAACGATCATTGTTTGTCGATTGGGATTTACTTGGATATATATGCCTCTTTGTGAACCGTTTGATTTCTTCCTATTTTCCTTTGTTTTGATTTTTCTTAGTTTTGAGCATGATATGGCAAGATGATGTATTTGGTTTAGGATTTTTTCTCATGTATTTGGACTTGATTCTTGCAATGATTGTGCCTTAGAATGCTTGTTGTTTCTTGTGTCAATGATGGATTGCACGGTTTGAGAGTGCCCTTGGTTGAAATAGACGATATTTAGCTAAGGTAGCTAGGCTAGAACTTTTGAGATCATTTGAAACCCTAGTTCACGGGTTTGTGGTAAGGTGGAGTTGCTCCCTATAGTAGACTTGAGCCATTTGGTTGGTAATTGCTTAACTTTCTTCATCCCTCGTGAGGTTTTAATTGTTCTAGCCTTCATCATTCTTGTTGAGCGGCACTTTTGGATCCTTGATTATGCATGTGTTGATCTTTGTGTTGATTTCTAGCCCCCAAGACCGTAACTTAACACCTTTAGAGGAGGAAAAGGGCATTTTCTCATCTTCGTTTTACTTCTTTTTATTTAGTTACAAATTGATTTTCTATTTTGCATCAACCTACTTGCTAGACAATTTGAGCCTTATATTTCCCATTCTAGTTTACCCACATTACAACCCTAATGACTAAAGTTTCACCGACCCTTTAGTAGTGAAGCGTTTGGCTCGTTGGGCTGTTATTTGAGCGGATTGCTTATAAGCAAGAATTGTGTTTTGATGATTTGGATCTAAAATATATATATATATATAAATATAAATATAAATATATATATATATATATATATATATATATATATATATATATATATATATATATATATATATATATAAACAAGGGGTTGAAAGCTGAATTTGAATGTGAAAAATGTAATGTAAGAAAGCTTTGAAAAGCAGAAAAGAAAAGAAAGATTGCAATGTGAATGTCGATTTGTATTTCTTTGAAAAAGCCATCCCAAGTTTAAAAAGGCAAGGACATCAAATAAAGTTTCAAGAAAAAGGGGTTTGTTTTGAGTTTGGATTTAATAAAGTTGGTAGGGTGACATATTCAAGGTTATGCTTATTCAATTGTGATTTGGTGCGTTTCTTGAGTTTTGTTTTGAGGGTGACGACTCATTTGCTTCACTTAGGATACACTCCCAATGTTTTAAATTGAATTCTCCTACCTTTACCCTTTGCCAACTCATTTCAACCTTTGTAGGGCCCTTAGACTTTAGAGGTGTGTGGCCTATAGACCGGTGGAGGAAGATGATTTTCAACCCTATAGAGAGATCATGCGTAATTGAGATGTCGGGATATCTTCGCTATTTTCTCAAAATATTTGAATCTTTTTCCGGTTCCTTCGTGGAATCATGAGGAGCTAGCTAAAGGGATAATTTGATACTAATGGGGAGGACGCGGACTGTTTAGATGGGGCTAGGGTGAGAATGAATCACTAGTTCTCTATGCTTGGTTTAGATTTGCTTCTTTCAACCATGGGCATCTTAGGTCGTGCTTTCTTTCGTATATTTTGAGAAAAGGGCTAGCATTCTTTGGCGTTTATCTATTCTTGTGAATCCGAATCAAGCATTCTTCCCGTTTTTGAGATTTGATGTGATTTTAATTCCTTGCCATGTTATGTAGTCTTCGTAGTGCTTGCCCAATCTCTACTGTCTATATTTTGCTCGAGGACTAGCAAAAGTCCAGCTTGGGGGGATTTGACAGCGTACTTTAGTTGCGCGGTTTTAGGGTGATTTAGTGCTCACTTAGTGCCATATTCTAGCTATTTTTTGCTCTCTTATCGCTCTGTTTCCGCACTTTCTTTATATTTTTCATGCTTCACGGGTTTTGTTAGTGTTTTGATGCACTTTTAGGGATGCTTGGACCCCTACGGGACATCCCGATGGTTAGGATAGAAGCCATGGCCTTGAAGTATCTTTGGCTAGGCAAGATTTCCATTTGAAGACCTCCTGGGCTGTGCACGGTCGTGCAATGCTTGGCACGGCCGTGCAAATAAGTTTGAAGATTGGCAAAGCCCTCTGTGAAGGTTGCACGAGCGTGCACGAATTGGCACGCCCGTGCTGGAAGCTGCACGCCCGTGCTTGATGATGGCACGTCTGTGCAGGTTGGCTGTTGATAACGTCGAAGTTTCTGCCTTGGCTGAACGCCTGTACCACAAACTGGCACGCCCGTGCCAGGCCCCTGCTCCAGTTTTCAGCTCTTCTGACCCTGCTGCACGGTCGTGCAGTGTTTGGCACGCCCGTGCCGATCTATTTCAGAAGCAGTTTCTTGTTCTCTCTGCCCCCTTTGTTTTGGATTATTGTAAATAGATTAATTGCCTCATTTATGAGGGTAGCCAGATCTTAGAGAGAGAAAGGCTTGTAATATCACCCCTTGTTGGGTCTTAAACAATTTTCTCAAAAGTTTAGCTTAGATTTCATCAACTTCGACATCTTTGTACTAGTATTCAAGATTATTACCAGGATTTGACAACATTTGTAATCAAGATTTTGAAGCTTCATTTTAGTAACTTTTCTCTTTCACTTTACTTGTTTTCTTATCTATCATGCTATACCTTGTTATGTGAATCCCTTTTAGTTCTTTGATGATTGTTGTTGAATGTTAGTTCTATTTTTAGTAAGTTTCTATTCCAAGTTTGTTGAGCAAGATAGAACCCTAGATTTTGATTTTGTGCTTTTCAATATGATGTGTGAGTAGTTCCTTAGCTAGGGGTTGGATGAAACTCTACCTAACGGTGATTATGTGAGTTTGGGAGTGATTTTGATGATGGATCATGATTAAAATGGATTATATGGGATTGTTTGTTAGTTCTTCGTGATAGGAGTAATTAACCTAGATTATTGAACTTGATGGCATGAAATGTTTGGTTCGACATGGAAATGTGAGTTGAATGTTTCATTACCTATTACAATATTATTATGTATCTTTTGTTGCTAAGTTAATGAGGGATCTAAGCTTAGTGATTTGAGTTGTTTTCATATCGTTTGAAGTTGGTCTTGCATGTGGTCTTTGCTATTCCATTATCCTTGCTCCTCCCTATTTGCCTAATTTCTATTGGTTGAGTGAATCCCATTCCCCTAGTGTTTTAATTCCTTGAATTCAATCCTTAGTTGAAGTTTGTTAGTTAATCACCACTTATACCTTGATTTCGATTCAGCTTGAGCGTTAAGATTATTTAGCAATTGATTCTTGTTCTCCGTGGACCGAACCTTTGCTTGCGATTGTACTTGTTTGAGTGAGGTGTTCGTTATAAATGTGTTTGACCTAGCCTAGATTGTGCGACTGATTTAGCGCTTGTCAAATACCCCTTAAAAAACATGTTTTTGGGTGGATTTTGGCTTTTGAACAACATTCAAAAAGAGTCAAAAACGATTTAGAACGTCGATTCCACCCAAAAATCACTATTTTTGGGTCGAAATCTGGGTTCATGAGCCAAAATTAGTATAAATACGAGATTAAAACTAATTAAAATGAGCTTCTTATCTAATTAGAAAGCAAAACTAGAAATTTAAATCCATTTTAAATCACCTTAATTAATTTTTAGTTATAATAATTTAAATGAGCGCGGCTCCGATACCGCTATTGGGTTTCGTAGTCACCGACACTACGCGGAATGAAACCCGCCTAAGACCCGCACACTAATTAATGTAACTAAACATGCAATCACATAATTAAACAACAAAAGAGAGAGAAAGAGAAAAGACGATCTTACCCTCGACGCGTGCTTTGCTCGCTTACGAGCTCTTATTTGTAAGCTCTAGCTACGCAAGTGCGTAAGCCTCCGACGGCTCGCATCCACGACCCAACCTGAGCAGTCTCTACCCTGAAGGTTAGTCAGGATAAGACCAAGGAAACACTAGAGTATTACGAACTTAAAGGTTTTCTCACTTATAAGGAGATGCCTTATTGAGTTCAACTCAAGTGTTTCTTCCCAAACCCAAAACATGGGTATTTATAGGGAAGGGAGCCTTGATTTCCCATTTCCCATCAATGTGGGAGAATTGCATTTTACTCAATTTATTTTAATCCAAAAACAAATTAATATGAAAATGAATCAACAAGTGCCAAGTGGCAAATGGTGAGTAAAGGTAGATAAGGACCACTAAGAAGGGGGGGGGGGACCAAACACCACTTGCTCCCCAAGTAAGGCCACCAAGACCGGTCTCCACTTTGACCAGTTTCTAGCCAACGCACAGCTGGTTGGCAACCTGCCTTAGCTGCCAAGGCTGCCCAGCTGGCGCCTAGCACCAAGGCTGGGCTGGCTAGACAGCTCGCATATGCATGCGCGCAGCAAGCAGACCACGCACGCAATGCAGGCTGCTTTTGTTGCATCGCTTGTGCTATGCGATGTGCGTGTGTTAGGCGATGCCCAGCTGTTGGGATGCTGCGAGTGGCAGGGTGCGAGGCCCAGCATGCTAGCATGCAAGAACGCATGGCGCGCCAACTGCCAGCTTGCTTGCGGCCATGAGCACCAGCCCCGCAAGCATGCTCGGTTAGCAAGCCTAGCACGCATATGCATGCTTGGCTTGCGGCATGCCTTGCGATGCGGTTGGTAGCTTAGGCTAGCCTAGCACTCGCATGGCCAGGCCAATGCGAGGCTACGGCTTGGCTCGTACTTGTCACTTTCTTGATTTCTCGTCTCGTCGAATTTTAAATTTGACTTGACTTATGACGCTCGGTTTCAACGCTCTAAGCTCGATATCCGACGTTTTTGTTTGTAATACTCTAATGACTCATCTAATCCTTTGGATTGATTCGTCGTCTCGGATCGGTTACTCGATTGGGGTGCGACCCAAAGGGTTCAGTCAATATTAAGCTGTAATATTAATTATACATTAATGTTACTGATTGGAAGTGGCCTCCACCTAGGCATTCCGATCACTTGACCTCACTGAAGAATTAGCTTTCTAGTAATTCCGAACCCTCTATCGGAATAATACACTTGTTGGAAGGACACCATTCCTTTCATGGATGATATATCTAATGTACACCGTTTTGATCATTATGTAGAGCGTAGCTCCTCTCCTGCCAATATTCCAATGGCTGCCCCCCAGCCTTCCTCTCTTGGTGATGCTGCTTTGAATGCCTGCCATCCTTGGTATGTGGACGTGGTGGTCCCTTTAGGTGACTCGACCTTTTATTTGGATGATAAAGCTGATGTCCTCATCTTTGCATCCTAAGCTCTGACTGGCGGATGGTGGCTGCCTTTCTAAAGTTAGCTGAATGCGGTAAAACATTCTATGGGCTGGGAGAGGGCTATGAGTTGGTGTTGCCCAAAGTTGGGTCCAGCCTTGTCAATCCTCCAACGGGTCACATTGCTGTCTTTGCTTGTCAGCTGGATGTTGGGCTGAGGTTTCCTTTAGACCCAAACTTGGACAAGTTGCTGCGTGCCTTCAATATTCCTCTCTCTCTGATTTTGCCTGTGTCTTTGCACACTTTGATATGTCTGCTCTAGACAGTGCGCTTCAAACGTTTTCCAGAGTCTCTCTCTTTATTTCATCAACTGTTTAGCTTTAAACGGAGCGCTTCTGGTGCTGACTTTTGCTGGTTTTATCTTGCGCCCAAGCCTAAAAGAGTTTTGTCTTACCCTAAGCTGGATCGCTTCAAGGGCTGGCAAGGGTAGTTATTTTGGTTGCGCGTTCCTGTCGATTTTGGTTTTCCTCGTTCTTTTTGCTGCGTCAAGTGTTACTCTGCAGGCGGCTGATGCTGCCAAAGAAGCTCGGACCTTTGATCACTTTGAGGGTGAGTCTTATGCCCCCAAGATGTGGCTTCCTAATGGAATATATGTTATAGGAAATGCTCAGCTCTCTACTATGCGCCTGTGCCTAACACATGCGTTTGGTAAAATTTTTCTTTTTGTCTTGTCATTATCTTTGTTTTGTTTTCTGCTTTGTTCTCTGTAATACTGCGATTAACTTTCATTTCTCTTATTCGTAGGTTATGATAAGTTAGACAAAACGTTGCTGGGTGTGGATGATACCTGGAAGCCTCTTATCAAGACTCCAGGGTATCCTCCTGATGAGTGACATTTATGTCACTCTTAGGGGTAGCATTTAGGTCTTTTTCCTCTTATTTTTCTTAGTTTTTTCCACCTCATTTATCCTCTTATGGCTTCTTTATGTATTGATGAAAAGTAATGCTTATTTGCGCTTATTTTGATAATCTTTATGCATTATTTTATCATCCCCATGCTCTCGTGAACTTTGGTATCTTCTGCAGGTTCCATGACGGTCCTATGCACGGTGGGAGGCCCCTTGGCCAAGTATGGAAGCCATGGACAAAGGCAAGAGGAGCAAAAGGGAAGGAGAGGAAGCAAGAAAAGGAAGTGAAAGAGGAGGTGTGGCCGAACCTCTGGAAGGTCCGGTCGAACCTAGGTGTGGTCAAACTTTTGAAAAGTTTGACCGAACCTCCTGGGTGCAGTGAAGGCAGTGTCAAACCAGTTTTCAGCAATTTTGCAGGAGAGGTCGAACCTCAAAAGTTCGACCAAACAAGGATCAGGGAGGTTCGACCGAACCTACACAGAGTTCGACCGAACCTACCCTGAGTCCGACCGAACCTACCCAGAGTTCGGTCGGACCTTTTCCCGATCTCTGCCAATTTTGTACGGACTATTTAAGGTCCTTTTGAGATCGTTTTTCGGGGAGAGAGAAGAAAAACAGTAGAATAGTTTTCAGCAAAAAAGATACTCTCTCTTAGTTAGCAACTTCATTAAATTAATTGATTTCATTTTAGAAACTCTCAAATCTAATCATTGTAGAAGCAAATTTCAAGATTTATCTCAAGAATTTCAGCAATTTTCCAACATTTTTGAAGTTTCAATAGTAACTTCTTTCATTTGTCCTTCATTATTTTCTGATTTTATTTTTTGTTTTGTAAGCCACTCGATTTTCTCTCAATCTCGATATATTGTTGTTGCATGTTAGCTTTGTCCATAGATAATCACTTGTTTTTCCAAATCTTAGAATCGCTTATAATCCAAACTTGGAATTTGCATGTACTCACAATGAATTGTGAGTAGTCCTCTTGGCTAGGGGTTGGGTGAAACTCAACCTATTGGTGATTATGTGAGTTTGGGAGTGATTTTGATGATGGATTGCGACTAAACTTGATTATATGGGATCGCTTGTTAGTTCTTCATGATAGGAGTAATTAACCTAGATTATTGAACTTGATGGCATGAAATGTTTGGTTCGACATGGAAATGTGAGTTGAATGTTTCATTACCTATTGCAATATGATTATGTATCTTTTGTTGCTAAGTTAATGAGGGATCTAAGCTTAGTAATCTGAGTTGTTTTCATATCGTTTGATGTTGATCTTACATGTGGTCTTTGCTATTCCATTACCCTCATTCCTCCCTATTTGACTAATTGCTATTGGTTGAGTGAATCCCATTCCCCTAGTGTTTTAATCCCTTGAATTCAACCTTTAGTTGTAGTTTGTTAGTTAATCACCACTTATACCTTGATTTCGATTTAGCTTGAGCATTAAGATTATTTAGCATTTGATTCCCGTTCTCCGTGGACCGAACCTTTGCTTGCCATTGTACTTGTTTGAGTGAGGTGTTTGTTATAAATGTGTTTGAATGAGCCTAAATTGTGCGACCGATTTAGCGCTCGTCAAAATGGCGCCGTTGCCGGGGAGCGGTGTTGTTGATTGCTATTTGATTGCTTGAGTCTAATTCACCTTTAAAAAAAAAACACAAAAAGAGTTGTTTTCCTTTTTGGCTACGCTTGTAGCCTTGCTACTAATTGTGTTTGTTGAGTGCGTATGCGTAGGACTCAACATCGTGAGTTGGTGCCTTACGATCCCGAGATTGAGCAAACCCTTAGAAGAAGAAGGAGATCTCGTTCGCGGTCCTCCACTTCCCCAAGAAGAGAATCCAACCCGGAACCACAAAGAAATCCAATGGGTGACAACCCACCACCACCACCTCCAAGACCTTTGAAGGAGATGGGAACTCCGGGAGCTTATAGAGCTTCAAGTGGGATTGCTCCCCCAAACACCCCGGCCAATGACTTCGAGATTAGGCCCGCAATGATAAATTTGATTGAGAGGAGACAATTTAGTGGAGCAAAACACGAGAGCCCTCTTGCACATTTGAACGAGTTTGAGAAATATTGCAACACGATCAAGGTGAATGGGGTCACTCAAGAGTTTGTGAGACTAAAACTATTTCCTTTCTCCTTAATAGGAAGGGCTCTCGAATGGCTTGAGAAGGAGGTAAGACCCAATTCTTTGAGGACTTGGGATGAGGTCACCACGGCTTTCTTAGGGAGATTCTACTCTCGAAAGAAGACGGCCGAGGCAAGAGCTCTAATTCAAGGTTTTCGGCAAAGGGGTAGTGAGACTATCTATGAAGCTTGGGAGAGGTACAAGGAGTACCAAAGAGAGTGCCCTCACCATGGAATCCCAACATACCAAGTTTTACAAATCTTCTATGGAGGCTTGAGTTCTCAAGGAAAAACAAGCTTGGATGCGGGAGCCGGTGGGCCAATCATGAATAAAACCGAAGATCAAGTGATTGAGATCATTGAAGATGTGGTAAGGCACCACATGGATTGGCAAGAAAATGAAAGAGAATCCACAAGCAAGAGTGGGGGGGGGGGCTTATTCGGTAGATCACCTCAATGCTATAAACAACTTGACATCCCAAATTACAAATCATGGAAAGGAGATGACATCGATCAAAGCTAAGCTTGAGTCCTCCACTTCGCGCCAAGACTTTTCCTCCCAATCTAAGGGGAGAGGTATGAGTTCTAACCCTTCTACTTCTACATCTAATAACATGCCCAGTGGATGCTTATTTTGTGATAATTGTGGGTCTTATGACCATGATACATCTTCTTGTAATTTTGATTCCC
The DNA here is from genome assembly GCF_001683475.1 of Chenopodium quinoa. NCBI lineage: Eukaryota > Viridiplantae > Streptophyta > Magnoliopsida > Caryophyllales > Amaranthaceae > Chenopodium > Chenopodium quinoa. The sequence continues at coordinate 2,169,458 of NW_018744469.1, forward strand.
AATCCCAACCCCTTAATGATGATGGTAATGAGTATGAAAATGAACATGTCAATGCCTTGTCTTATGATAATAGACCTAGGAATGACAACCAACGATACTTACCACCCAATCAAAGAGGGCAAGGGAATAATTTCAATCAAAGAGGAAATGATTATGATTACCACAACCACAACCAATGGGGTGGTAGAAACCAAAGGGACCAAAATCCCCAAGGTTATTACAACCAACAAAGTGGTTATGGTAACCATAATCATAACAATCAAGGAAACTATGGAAATCAAGGCCAATACCACCAAGGAGGGAGTTCTAATAACCGGAACAATTGGAATAATAATGGTAATAGAGGCTTTAACAACCAAAATTCTAATTCCAATGTGAGAGGTCCTAGAGCACAACAAGACAATTGTTACACTCAACCACCTCCACAAAAGTCTAGCCTAGAAGAGATGATGGAAAGCCAAGCCAAAATGTTCAACACTTTCATGGCCACTAGTGATAAGAAGTTTAATGAAGTAATGACCCATAACAAAATGCTTGAAACACAAATTTCTCAATTGGCCAATGCTTTAAAAGAGGGAGCTAGCACTTCTAAACTTCCACCCCAAGGACTTGACCCCAAGAAACCGGTGAATGCTATATCAACTAGGAGTGGGAAAGTGTTGGAAGAGAGTGTCCCTAAGGAAAACAATGAGAAAGTGAACATGAGTGAGCCTCCCCTTGAGAGTGATTTTGAGCAAGAAGAAGAGAGAGCCTCTGAGAATGAAAAAGAAAAAGAGAATAAAAAAGAAAAAGAGAGTGAAAAAGAAACCAAACAATTGCAAAGACTTCCATATCCCCATAAATTTGTGAGACACAAATTAGATGTGCAATTCGGAAAATTCCTTGAAACACTGAAGCAAATTCACCTTTCAATCCCTTTTACCGATGCTATCAAGCAAATGCCTAACTATGCTAGGTTTTTAAAAGATATTTTGAGTGGAAGGAGAAAGTGTGATGTGGTGGAAACGGTGAATCTCACCGAGAATTGTAGTGCTATTATCATGAATAAGATGCCACCAAAGTTAAAAGATCCCGGTAACTTTTCAATCCCTTGTGCAATATATAAAATGCAAATTGATAATGCCTTGTGTGACCTTGGGGCTAGGTTAGCCTTATGCCATATTCGGTATATCAAAGACTTGAGATAGGGGAACTTCTACCCACTAACATTACCTTACAATTGGCCGATCGATCCATTTAATTTCCAAAGGGTAAGGTAGATGATGTTCCCCTAAGAGTGGGAAAGTTTGTAATTCCGGTGGATTTTGTTGTGTTAGAGATGGATGAAGATGTTAACATTCCAATAATTCTAGGAAGACCTTTTCTTGCTACTTCGGGTGCTTTAATAGATGTTCAAAGTGCTAAAATTTCACTAAAAGTAGGAGATGAGGTGATAGAATTTGATTTGAATGAGAGCATGAAATATCCAAGCTCTAGTCTTGATAATTGCATGATGATTGATACTATTGATTCTATTGTAACTTCTATGCATGAGCACTTGCTCACTACTAACGATGCCCTTGAGAATGTCCTTTTGAACAAGGAAAAGATAGGTGACCAAAGCAAAGAGATGGCATTGTATGAAGAAATGCTTGAAGGAAGTATAGAATCAAGCAATGAGCAAGTGTGCATGGGAATCACAACGCATGATGCATTAGAAGTAGCTACCTCAAGAGAAGGTAAGGGTGTTCCAATGGTAGAGTTGAAACCTCTACCATCACACCTAAGGTATGAGTTTTTGGGCCCCAATTCAACTTTTCCGGTTATTGTGAATTATTCTTTGAACGAGTGCCAAACTCAAATGTTATGTGGTGTTTTGAGAGATCACCAAGGTGCTTTAGGCTATACCATAGATAACCTCAAAGGTATTATCCCCGCTTTATGTATGCACCACATAACACTTGAGGAGGGTGCTAAGCCTTCCATTGAGAGGCAAAGGAAACTCAATCCTCAAATGGGGGAGGTGGTGAAGAAAGAAATCACCAAACTCCTTGATGCCGACATCATCTTCCCCATTTCGAGTTCTAGATGGGTTTCCCCCGTTCATGTGGTCCCTAAAAAGGGAGGAATGACCGTAGTTGAAAATGAGAATGGTAATCTCATTTTAACTAGAACGGTGACTGGTTAGAGGATGTGCATAGACTATAGACGTCTAAATGCATCCACCAAAAAGGATCATTTTCCTCTCCCTTTTATCGACCAAATGCTTGAAAGACTAACCAAGCACAAGTATTATTGCTTTCTTGATGGTTATTCGGGTTTCTTTCAAATCCCTATAAACCCGGATGACCAAGCGAAAACAACTTTTACTTGTCCCTATGGAACTTTTGCATATAGGAGGATGCCCTTTGGGCTTTGCAACGCACCGGCAACCTTCTAAAGATGCATGATGAGTATTTTTGGGGACATGCTTGAAGCCGAAATGGAAGTTTTCATGGATGATTTCTCGGTAGGGGGCCTTTCGATCGAGGATTGTTTGTCCAACTTGGGCAAGTGCTTGACAAGATGTGAGAAGGTCAATTTGGTTTTGAATTGGGAGAAATGCCACTTTATGGTGGAAGAGGGAATTGTCCTTGGTCACAAGATTTCAAACAAAGGGATTGAGGTTGACAAGGCCAAAGTTGAAGTGATAGAAAAGCTTCCGCCACTAATCAATGTGAGAGGAGTAAGGTCATTTTTGGGGCATGCCGGGTTCTATAGGAGATTCATCAAGGATTTCTCACAAATTGCTAGACCCCTAAATGCTCTTCTTCAAAAAGATGCCATCTTTATTTTTGATGAAGAGTGTCTCCAAGCTTTCAACAAATTAAAGGAGGCTTTAATCTCAACTCCAATTGTGAAAGGGCCAAGATGGGATTTGCCATTTGAACTTATGTGCGATGCAAGTGATGTTGCGATTGGAGGAGTATTGGGGCAAAGGGTAGAGAAGAGGCTTCACGTGATTTACTACATGTCTAAGACCTTGAATGAAGCTCAACGGAACTACACCACAACGGAGAAAGAGTTTCTTGCCGTGGTTCATGCTTTTGAAAAGTTTTGGAACTACCTCATTGGTTCCAAAACTATTGTCTACACTGATCATGCGGCTATTAGGTACCTTGTGGCAAAGAAAGAGTCCAAGCCTCGTCTTCTTCGTTGGGTGCTATCACTTCAACAATTTGATGTAGAGATTCGGGACAAAAAGGGGGCCGAAAATGTGGTTGCGGATCATCTATCCCGGTTAGAGAACGAGCAAGATAATGACGATGGGGTCCCAATTTGTGATGAGTTAAAAGATGATGTGCTTTACTTGTTGGCCGAGAAAGATCTTCCTTGGTTTGCGGATTTGGTGAACTATTTGGCTTGTGGGGAGTTTCCTCCAAATGCTTCAAGGAACCAGAAGAAGAAGTTGAAAAGGGAAGCAAGGCATTACATATGGGGTGATCCGATCCTTTTCAAAAGAGGAGTAGATGGTTTACTCCGTAGATGTGTGCCAAATGATGAAGTGAAGAGTGTTTTGAAGATGTGCCACTCCGATCCTTGTGGAGGGCACATGGGTGCCAACAAAACAGCCTTGAAAGTACTACAAAGCGGGTTATGGTGGCCTCATATCTTCAAAGATTCATGGGGTTTTGTGAAAACATGTGACTCTTGCCAAAGAACCGGTGATGTTTCGAAGAGAAATGAAATGCCTCAACAACCGATTCTTGAACTTGAGGTGTTTGATGTGTGGGGCATTGATTTCATGGGACCTTTTCCCTCATCTAATGGAAATCAATACATCCTTGTGGCGGTTGATTATGTTTCTAAATGGGTTGAAGCCATTTCCTCCCCAACTAATGACCACAAGGTAGTGATGAAGATGTTCAAAAAGGTGATATTTCCAAGATTTGGGATCCCTAGAGCAGTGGTTAGCGATAATGGTTCTCATTTTATTCATAATGTGTTTCAAAAGATGCTGAGAAAGAATGGGGTCCATCAACGCTTTGGCACGACTTATCACCCACAAACAAGTGGGCAAGCGGAGGTTTCCAATCGCCAAATCAAGGTAATTCTTGAGAAAACAGTGGCTAGGAATAGGAAAGATTGGTCGGACAAGCTAGATGATGCCCTTTGGGCCTATAAAACCGCTTTCAAAACCCCCATCGGCACTACACCCTACCGGCTTGTATATGGTAAGTCTTGTCACCTTCCAGTTGAACTTGAACACCGTGCTCAATGGGCTATCAAAAAGATCAACTTTGATTTGGCGAGTGCGGGTGAACAAAGGTGGCTAGACTTGCATGAGTTAGAGGAACTACGGATGGATGCTTATGATTGTGCAAGCTTGTACAAAACCCGGTCAAAGGAGTGGCATGACCGGCAAATTGAAAAGAAGACCTTCAATGTTGGAGATAAGGTGTTGCTTTACAATTCAAGGATGAAACTATTTCCCGGAAAACTCATGTCAAGGTGGAGTGGTCCATTCACCGTTAAGGAGGTGTTCCCCCATGGAGCCGTTGAGCTAAATGATTTGGATGGATAAAGGTCATTCAAGGTCAATGGGCATCGCCTCAAGCTTTATTATGAGGATGCTCATGTTGGTTTGATTGAGTCAATGCAATGCAATCTCATCTTTTGAGTGTGTGAAGTACGTCAAGCTAGTGACGTTAAAGAAGCGCTTCCGGGAGGCAACCCGAGTTTCTAACCCTCCTCTATTCTATTTGCTTGATGTTTTCTTTTCTTCTTTCACAACTTTGGATTGATGGTTTTGCGTGTATTTGGTTTGTGTTGGTATTCTTGTTTGTCTTGCCTTAAAAAGGAATGCATTTTCCATATACCTTAGGCATGATTGTGTTGTATTTTAGTGTGTCTTGGGGGGAAGTTTTGTGCAAATTTTCAGAAAGAGGGATTTAGGGGTGTTCGACCAAACTGCAACAAGGTTCGGCCGAACTTTGCAAAAGTTTGACCGAACCACCTAAGAGTTCGGCCGCTCCTCCCCTAGAACTCAAAATGGGCTAAAAACTGTCGGATTCTGGAAAATCAAAAAGTTCGACCGAACATTTCAAAAGTTTGGTCGAACCTATGCTGGTCCGACCGAACCCCCAGAAAGTTCGGCCGCTCCTGTTCTGGAAATCAAATTAGGCTGAATTCTGGCAGTTTCTGGAAAATCTAAAAGTTCGACCGAACTTTTCAAAAGTTTGGTCGAACTTATTATGGTCCGACCGAACCTCATAAGGTCCGACCGAACCTTTTTCGAGCTTGCCCAGAATTAATAGGCTTGAGCCGCTGCTTTCTCGCTCTTACTTCATACATTCGGCTCTCTCTCTCCCTTCTCTTCTCCTTCTCACCCTAATACTCCATTGTCACCCCTCCTTCAACCTCAAATCTCCATAAAAATCACTCCAATCTTTTTCCCTCCTCACTTCATTAACATCCACTACTCAATTCCTACAATCTCCTTAAATTTTCCCCAATTTCTAGGGTTTGAGTGACTTGAAACTTCTTGATTTCTACTTACTTCCAATCAATTGTGGTATGGTTATTCTAGCTTTTGCAAGCTCATTTCTTAAATTTCTCTTTGTTTTACCATGTTTTACATGTTCAAGTATGATATGTGGTATAATTGATATTGTTAGTCATGGCTTGTTTGATTTAAGTGGTTATTGGGATTTCCTTGTTGTAATTGGTTGGTTGTTAGTAGAACTTGTTTCATGATGAATATGCATGTATGATTTGGGTTTTCATGATTTCAATTTGTTTGCTTGAATGTGTTAATCTTTCACTAGGTTGTTCATGCTACATTTTGATTGAGAAATTCTTGAGTTGGATGGAATTTTGTGACTATTACTCATTGTTCTCGGTTTGATTTCGATGAGTTTTGAGTGGATTTCATGAATTTTAGGGGACATCATGCCCAATTTCGCCTAGGTTTTCTTAGGATTTGCATTCGATTGCCATAGGATTTTTAGCTCATGCCTTGGTTTATAAGTGTCCATTAATGCCTTGAATTGTATTGTTGCTACCGTCTACATCTATTTCACAACTCATGGTTTTTACTCTCATTGCACACACTTTTTATCTCGGCGATCTTCTTGTGCCTCCTTTTGGCTTGAATCTTCCTAATGTTAATTCTTGGCGATTTTTGTAGATTCACAATGCATCTTTTTGGCAAAAGCAAGTCCAAGAGGAAGAGGACGGGTGAATCTTCATCGTCCAATTTTCCACCTCCACCCGGCATCTATGATCATGGCATCATCGCTCCAAACAAACACTTTTGGGATGTCTATAAAACCCTCATAGACCGTCCCATACGATCTACAAGGTTCTTCTGCGGGAACACCTTAAGAAAGCTTGGCATCATGGATGAAGTAGTCCGGCTCGCACAAAACTTTGGTTGGGGCGAGTTCATTGACCTCCACGCTCACACCTATGAGCGCGTCACATTGGAGTTCCTTGCTTCCCTCCGCAAGGAAGTCATTGAAGAAGATAATGAAGGGAATGAATCTCAAATTATTCTTCACTTTCGTATGTTCAACGAAGACCATTCCCTAACCGAGAGTGAGCTCAATGAGATCTTCCATTGGCAAGCAACCGGGATGCATCGACCTTCCGATATGACCTCAATGTGTCGCATTCCCTATAATGAACAAGAATGGTGGCAGAGCATCTCCACCAAGCCCGTCTTTCGCACTAACACCGCAAAGGTCAACAACATCATCCATATTGCTTTGAGATACTTTGCCCGGCTCCTTCAGTATTCCGTATTATTCAAGGCAAACCTCGGCTCTATGGTGAAAGATGAGGTAGCTTGCCTTTACTTGGCCGACAATCCTCAGCGTTTAAAGTTCAAATGCTCCACCACTTTTATCTCGAGATTGTTGGACACTCGAGATGGGCGGCTTGGTGATGAGATACACATGGGGGGCATGATCACCCTCATTGCCCTTCCTTTGAATGGTGGAGCTTACAAGGACCAAATTGATTTTCTCCCCCATGTGCTCCAAAACAAAGAAGAAGAGGCCGTCGGCTACCCTCCTTATGCTCTTTCTATTGTTGCTCTCCGCAACCAACGCTTCATCAACTACACCACCTAGAATCGCAAATTTATCCTCTTGGTTGATAATGGAGAAGAATGGTGTGTCCTCCCGGATCCTCCTCACACTTCGGTAGACCCTTCCAACCCGCTAAGGTGGAAGATTGCGCGAAAATTCATCCCCGATGAATTAAGGAAAAATCAAGTCCGCGGTGCAATCCCTCACCCTCAACCGGTCTACCAAGTGGAGCATCCCTTCCCCCCCCCCCCCCTAGTGGGGGAGGTGAGACATCTTCTTCTTCTTCCTCTTCTCCTTTTCATATGAGTGCCCTGCGTAGTACCCTCGATGGTATTCGTTATGATAATCAGGCTTCTATTGAACAATGGGGGTACTACGCAAGGATGAACTATGATAGTCTTGTGCAAGCGGGCGTTCAAACGCCCTATGTTAACTATTCCTACCACCCGCCTCAAGAGGGTCCAGTTCCACATTGGGACCCCTATGACCCTAACAACCCCTCCCCCAACACCTATGCTTATTGGGAAGGTCCTATCGACCCATCCCAACGTGTTGGTACCCCACCATACAACCCTTATCGGCCGGGTGGGTGTGACTACGCCTATGATCCGGAAAGTCCATCAACCCCGAATCCTTTTGATGGTGGTTGGGGTACACAAGGGTGGCCCTATGAGCACTTTAACCAACCTTTCCATCCATTCATGGATCGCCCGGGGTTTGATTTCATGAACCCTCCTAAGGAACAGGAGGATAGAAACCCCCAATGAGGGTTCTCTCCTTCCCTTTCCCCCCGGACTTTCATGCCTATTCCTTTTGCTCGAGACGTGCAAAAGACTAGCGTGGGGGAGGATGTTCCTTTTGGTTGAAGTGTACATAAGAGGGTAGTGTGGTAGGATGGTAGCTTGTGCATATGGAGAACCATCAGGGATAATGAATTTATTGTAGTTAGAGATGATTTTTGGTTGGTAATATTCTTATGATGATGATGTTATGAAGCTTCATTTCAAAAAAAAAAAAAAAAAAAAATTAAAAAAAAAATAAAAATTTTAAGTTGTTTTTCCCTCTTCTCTCTTGATCCCATAATCCAAATCCCAAAATCCAAATCCCTTAATCCAAATTTTGTAGATAGCTTTTTGTCAATCATTTTCTTTTGTTTATAATTCTAGTCTTTTCCTTTTGTTCACTAACTTTTCTTTGTATAGTTGTAGTGTTTCTTTTCTTTTGGCTCACTTTCCTTGTAGCTTGAAAACGGAAGCACAAAATGATGGAATAAGGAGCAACTCAAGCTCCGGAAACCTTGGTGAGATCGCAATTTTGCCTTGTGTTCTATTTCAAGCAGCATTTGGTGAGATCTTTCCCTACTTTCCTTTATTTTTCTTTGTGTGCATAGTTAGTTTAGACTAGAATGGAGTTGATTGTTCGAGGTTGTTTGCATTTGATTCCACGGAATCTGGTGATCGTTGGTATTGATGCCGAACGATCTTTGTTTGTCGATTGAGAATTATATGTTTACTAGCCTCTTATCTCTCTTGTACTCCTTGCATTAAAAAAAAATAAAAAAAAAATTCGAAAAATGTGAAAAAATGAAAAAGATTTTCCTTTTTATTCATGGCAAACCACGAAAAGCTTAGTTGTTTCATTTTCATTTCGAGCATAATAATGTTGACTCGTGTGTTTGAATGCTTTGCTTCTTGAGTGTTATAAGTTTGCATGCTTCAGGATTGCCATTGGTTGACTCTGGGACATGTTCATGCTAAGGTAGTTGTTCTAGAACTCGTTAGGCCCATCGAACCCAAATTCACTTGTTTGTGGTAAGAAGGTGTTGCTCTCATTAGGGGATTTGAAGCCCTAGAGATGGTTTTTGTAACCCGATGTGAGCTTTATTGTTCAAGCCTCCAACATTACTTGTATGAGCGGCGTAGGATCCTCACCAAGGCATGCTTAGATCTAGAACTTGGCGTCTGGCTCCCGATATCGAGACCGAACTAACCTACAAATGACAAAGGCATTCTTCATTCGGTGACTATTTTTGTTTTCTAGTATTAGTTTTTTTTTTTATCTTTTGTATTTTTGGGTTGCATTTGCCCTTACCATGTTGAGTCTTCCCCTCCTTGATTATAGCACATTGCAAGCCCACGACCCTTTTGTTTTACTTTCACCCTTAGAATCGTGAAGCTCAAGCCATGAGGGCTTATTGTAGTTTTGATTTGAAATTTGGAAGGGAATGGTTCTACTTGGAAAGTGAAGTAGTGTTTTTGTGAATATGTGTTCAAGAAAAGCAAATGTAAATCCTAGAAGGTGTAAGAGGAAAGCGAAAGCTCAAAAGTGTTTGGCATTATAGTTCAAGATTGTGGCAACGTAGTTTGAAAATTGGTTGATGATTGATTTTGAAAAAGAGGGTTGATCACCCTTTGCTTCACGGTTAGGCTAAGCACCAATTTCCAAATTCCTCCACACCCTTACCCCCTAGTCAACGTTACAACCCTTTCAATGCCCTGTTGACCTAGGTTGGTTGAGTCACTAGTCGGTGGAGGGAGCTGGAACTCAAGCATATGGAGAAGGCATGACTTGGTGAGATGTCGGGTTCCTCTATTTTGCAGTGTTTTATCTTTGTTCCGGCTCCTTCGAGGAGTCACTTGATGCTATCTCCAAGGGCGGATTTGAATCTAGATGAGGGAACGCGGTAAGATTGTATGGAATGCGGGGGGAGTGGTGCATGTTTAAGTTCTCTATGCTTAGCATGACTTATCCTTCAATCAACTATCGGCATCCCCTTGCATGCTCACTTCTACTACTCAGAAAGTTTGACACTCATTCATGTTTGTTATCTCCAAAAGCTCGACTTGGCTATGATTTGTGTTAGATTTGTTGTTTCTCTTTCCCTTGTTTTTGGTTTGTCTTGAACAAAATTTTGTAAGAGTTGTGGGGTATGCTCTTTGGAAACCCTCACGAGATCACAACTCGTCCTCATCGGCGACCTTGGGGTTTAAATGGCTTGTTGCTTTTGCTAAAAGCAATTTCGGTTTTTCTTTTGTTCCTTGCATGTTTGAATAACTAATTCTTTCTCCCTTGTTCATTTTCCTTTGCTTTGATCGAGGGCGAGCAAAGGCTTAGCGTGGGGGAGTTTGATGAGTGACATTTATGTCACTCTTAGGGGTAGCCTTTAGGTCTTTTTCCTCTTATTTTCTTAGTTTTTTCCACTTCATTTATCCTCTTATGGCTTCTTTATGTATTGATGAAAAGTAATGCTTATTTGCGCTTATTTTGATAATCTTTATGCATTATTTTATCATCCCCATGCTCTCGTGAACTTTGGTATCTTCTGCAGGTTCCATGACGGTCCTATGCACGGTGGGAGGCCCCTTGGCCAAGTATGGAAGCCATGGACAAAGGCAAGAGGAGCAAAAGGGAAGGAGAGGAAGCAAGAAAAGGAAGTGCAAGAGGAGGTGTGGCCGAACCTCTAAAAGGTCCGGTCGAACCTAGGTGTGGTCAAACTTTTGAAAAGTTTGACCGAACCTCCTGGGTGCAGTGAAGGCAGTGTCAAACCAGTTTTCAGCAATTTTGCAGGAGAGGTCGAACCTCAAAAGTTCGACCAAACAAGGATCAGGGAGGTTCGACCGAACCGACACAGAGTTCGACCGAACCTACCCTGAGTCCGACCGAACCTACCCAGAGTTCGGTCGGACCTTTTCCCGATCTTTGCCAATTTTGTACGGACTATTTAAGGTCCTTTTGAGATCGTTTTTCGGGGAGAGAGAAGAAAAACAGTAGAATAGTTTTCAGCAAAAAAGATACTCTCTCTTAGTTAGCAACTTCATTAAATTAGTTGATTTAGTTTTAGAAACTCTCAAATCTAATCATTGTAGAAGCAAATTTCAAGATTTATCTCAAGAATTTCAGCAATTATCCAACATTTTTGAAGCTTCAATAGTAACTTCTTTCATTTGTCCTTCATTATTTTCTGATTTTATTTTTTGTTTTGTAAGCCACTTGATTTTCTCTCAATCTTGATATATTGTTGTTGCATGTTAGCTTTGTCCATAGATAATCACTTGTTTTTCCAAATCTTAGAATCGCTTATAATCCAAACTTGGAATTTGCATGTACTCACAATGAATTGTGAGTAGTCCTCTTGGCTAGGGGTTGGGTGAAACTCAACCTATTGGTGATTATGTGAGTTTGGGAGTGATTTTGATGATGGATTGCGACTAAACTTGATTATATGGGATTGCTTGTTAGTTCTTCATGATAGGAGTAATTAACCTAGATTATTGAACTTGATGGCATGAAATGTTTGGTTCGACATGGAAATGTGAGTTGAATGTTTCATTACCTATTGCAATATGATTATGTATCTTTTGTTGCTAAGTTAATGAGGGATCTAAGCTTAGTAATCTGAGTTGTTTTCATAACGTTTGATGTTGATTTACATGTGGTCTTTGCTATTCCATTACCCTCATTCCTCCCTATTTGCCTAATTGCTATTGGTTGAGTGAATCCCATTCCCCTAGTGTTTTAATCCCTTGAATTCAACCTTTAGTTGTAGTTTGTTAGTTAATCACCACTTATACCTTGATTTCGATTTAGCTTGAGCATTAAGATTATTTAGCATTTGATTCCCGTTCTCCGTGGACCGAACCTTTGCTTGCCATTGTACTTGTTTGAGTGAGGTGTTTGTTATAAATGTGTTTGAATGAGCCTAAATTGTGCGACCGATTTAGCGCTCGTCACCTCCCTTCCCCTTTGAAGTGTTAGAGGTTTATGCTGCTGCCCGTTTGGGCGAGACGCGTCCTCTCCCTGTGAAGTTTAGGCATAGTTCTGCTACTGCTGGTACCTCTGCTCGTTCTACTCCCACTGTTCGAGCAGAGGTTGAGCCTGAAGCTTCTACTGTTGGTAGTGAACAAGTTAAGGGGGTTGCTGATTCTCCCCAAAAGTTTGGGTCGTTGGTGCCGCCGAATGCTTTGTTTACGGCCTCCGGTCGGTGGACAGCCCAGACTGTCGATGAGGATAACGATGAGGTCTACACTCGTGAAATCCCTGATGTTAATGAAACTTCTGACCGCACAGGTCACAATAACAATGAGTTTTCAGATTCCTTATTTATTGCTGCCTCTTTCAATGCTCCAGCCACTAGTGGGGCCTTTGAGCCTATGCAAGTTGATGTATCCTCTAGGCAGGAGCCGTAGGGTTCTGTTTCTATTGGGCATGTTCTGTCCTCCACTAATGAAGGTCTGCCTCCTCTTTCTGAGAGTCAACCTCTCCCATCCTTTGTTTCTACCGGGCATGTTCTACCCGAAATTCCTGTTACTGCGGGATCAACTATTGAACTTCCTACCTCTGTATTTTTTGGTGCTGTGGTGACTCGGAGCCCTGTTTCTCAACCAGGATCATATCGCGATCGTCTGCGCAGCTACCGCCGTGGTGGGCTTTCACCTAATACTTTAGGTAGGGGAGGCCCTACTCCTGTTATTGATTTGGAGCCTGTTTCTCCTCCACGTGAGCCTTCTCCTAAGAGGGCTAGAGTCCCTACCGTGGATGAGCTGCTTACTTCAGCCTCTGGCCACTCTAAGCCAGTCACAGCGTTTAATTCTCAAGGTGGGGCTGCTCCTTCCTCTGGCGAACTTAATCGCTATGTTAGTCAATATTTTGGGGAGACTTACACTCATCCCTTCTCTGTTTCTTCTAAATCCGCAGGCGGGGTTTTCAGGCCAGCTAGTCCCTTGGAGTTTTCTGAAGTTCACATTGACGTAGCTGTAAGGCCTGCGCTATGTCCTTTTGGGGTGGCTGACGAGCCTTTCTGTCCTGCTCTAAATGTCAAGGCTGACGAGTCTATTTTTTTGGTTGATCCTCTTCAAGGAGGTACCTTAGGATATAGGCTGACTTAGGGCATTCGACTTCCCGTTGACGTTGGGAATGAGTTTGTCAGCGTTCCTGCTGCTGTTGCCTGCCATGACCTGTAAAAGGTACTATTTTATTCTGCTCTTAGTTGCCCTTCATTTTTAATCGGAGTGTGTACTTGTTTATTTTCTTTATTTTGTTTTTCAATTCTTACTGAACTTGTTTTCTTCTTTGTTGGCTGCCCAGCTCACTTGCTCTGTTGGTGATCTGGCTAATGCTTTGCTCACTGTTGAGAACGGGGTATCAGTCTCAAAGTTCAAGTTTAAATGAGAAGGTGGCGGACTTGGAGCGGGCTCAGAACGAGAAAGAAGAGCTCGAGCGTGGATTGAAGGAGAAGGATGATGCGCTGCGTGCCGCTCAACTTCAACTAACCGAGTACCTCGTGGCTGCGCAGAAGCTGGCAGAACTTGATGACGAGCTGAAGAGGGCTCAGGCCCAAGTGCAGAGTTTGGAGGCGATTGTTGCTTGTTTGGAGGGAGACCGCACTGTGGAGCTTAATACAGCTTGTGGGGATGCCTTGGTGGAGTTTGCCTCCTCTCAGACCTTTGCAAACTTGCTCAAAGATAGACATGATGGAGGTTAGGAAGCTGCTCGTAGGTGTGCTAATTATATATTTGGTACAGAAGAGGGGCAGAAAGTGAAGTTTGAGCAGTTTTGGAGCAGGGTTAATCAGGCTGGGAACCAAGATGTTTATGTGTATCCCGCTGACCACCCTCGCATCGCTTCCTGTGGTATTCCAGACCACGTTGTTCTTAACAAGGTTTCTGCTGAGTCTCCTGACCTTGCTGCTCCTATTAGGGTGGATGCTCTTCCTGCCAACCAATAAAGTCTTTGGCAGCCAACTCCCTCTTCCTCTAGCGGCTCATCTGAGTACCCTTCTACCCACTCCATAGTAAGCTAGTGTTTATTAGCTTTTGCTTTCTTCTGCCATTGGGGTGTTTGCCGCCAATGGTTGTGATGTTTTTGAGGTCTTTGATTGTCTTGGCTTACTGCCAGAACTGCTTGCTCTTCTCCTGTTTGTTAGAACAATATCTTTGTGTTTTTCAAACTTGCACTTTTGATTTTTACCTAGTACCAGGGGTTGTCTAGCACATACTTTACAGTTTATTTCGTTGTACTTATTTTGGTTTTCAGCTTTCTTCTTTTGCTTTAGCTGTGCATTCTTTATTACACATTTCTGTTTGATGTGCTCTGGGTTCAGTTGTTAGGGGAAGAGGGTACTCCTATTTTTGCCATTTTGGAGTTCTCTCTTTTCCTGGTTGACATTGCTCCTCTTTTGGCCGAGTTGCTGGCTACCCTTGCCTAATAGTGTTCTCAGCTCTGGTTTACTTAGGCAAATTGATACTTCAGGCGTCCCTATTGTAACAATTTCCTTTCAGGGCTGAAAACACTTTCAGCGTGGGATTCTGGCCCCTTTCTTTTGCGTTTTCATGCCCGCCCTCTGCCTATAGGGCAGGGTTCTGGGTTTTTGTGCCGCTACTTTATTTTAGTGCGGTTTTGATTGTTATGCCACTGCTTTTTTGAACAGGGTTTCTACCTCTGCTTTATTATAGTGAGGCTTTAGTGAGATGAAAGCGTTATGTCTCTTTTTTCATAGCTCATGCTAGGCTTTGCTTCGCTGCAGCAGTCCCTGCTTTTCCCTGCTTGCATTGGCAGAGAAGTGTGATATCTTGCAAATAGACAAGTAAGTAATGCCATAAAATATTACGTTCAAGGAAAGGCCTTACGCAGAGGTTAAATATTCCATTAAAAAATGTGAAACGCCTCGCGTAGAGGTTAATGTTCCATTTCTTTAAAGTTACAACTTAGCCAAAATAAAGGTTCAAGCTTTTCTTTACTTAGAATTAAATAGGCAACTGAAATAAAAACATTGAACTACATGAAGAACCTCTTTAGGACGTCAGCATTAATATTAAGGTTGTTTCTTAGGATGCATCCATCTTGGTCAGAGAGTAGGTAGGCCCCTGGCCCTACCTGTTTGTGTATTATGAAGGGTCCTTCCCAGTTTGCACTTAGCTTCCCATGCAACTTTCCTCTGCCAACAGCGGCTGTTCTTCTAAGAACTAAATCCCCTTCACTAAGCTCTCTATGCTTTACTTTTCTGTTGTAGACCTTAGCCATTCTGCTCTTATGAGCAGCTAACCTCAAGGCAGCTTTCAGCCTGACCTCTGGTAGGAGATCTAACTCTTCTCTCAGCCTATCTTCATTTTTCTAGTTGTCATAATGTTGTACCCTTAAACTTGGGAGTTGTACCTCGATGGGAAATACTGCCTCAACTACGTACGCTAGAGAGAAAGGACTCTTCCCTGTTGTTGCTTCCTCTATGGTTTTGTTGACCCATAACACCTCTGGGATTAAATCAGCCCACAAACCCTTGTGCTCCTCCAATTTCTTTTGCAGGGCATACAATATCTGCTTATTGGCTGCCTCTGCCTGCCCGTTACTCTGCGGGTGACCGACAGAAGCGTTGGCATACTTCGTTCCCATTTCTTCGAGGTAATCTCTGATGGTGTCACAATCAAACAGGCAGCCATGATCGAACACTATACATTGTGGAATTTCGAATCTGGTGATGAGAGTTTTCCATATGAACGTTTTGACCTGAGAGGCTTTAATGTACTTCGTAGGCTCTACCTCTATCCATTTTGTGAAATAGTCCACAGCAACGATAAAAAACTTCATGTCTCCTGAGCCAGTAGTCAATGGTCCTAAGATGCACATTCCCCACTAGGCAAAAGGGATAGGGTTGAGAAATGGAGTGAGATCGTTAGCAGGCTGATTTATCACTTGGGAGTACTTCTGGCACTGCTCACACTTCTTGACATAATTCAGGGCGTCCTGAGTCGGGGTTGGCCAGTACGCTCCTTGTCTGATGACTTCTACTACCAAGGCTTTTCCACCTATGTGGTTTACGCAGATCCCTTCGTGGGCCTCTTTCATGACTTCCTGTTGTTCCCACTCTGGGACACATTTAAGGACAAGCTTTGAGTATCCTTTTCTGCACAACTCCCCATATAATACTACACATCTATAAGCTTCTTTTCTTACTGCCTTCGCTTGTTCTTCATCTTCAGGTAGCGTTTCGTGTAGCTTGTATGCCAATATGTCTGAGTACCATGCCCTTCTCTGGCCAACGCAATTTACTTGCTGCTGCTTCTCAAAACGTTTCCCTTTCAAGACTTCTACCATCACGGTTATGCTCAAACTCTGCAACGTCAAACTCGCCAGCTTGGAGAGTGCATCCGCTTGAGCATTCTCAGCCCTAGAGACCAACTCAATATCAAAGCTAACCAGCTGGGCTGTCAATTCTTTCACAGATGACACATATTTCTGCATCAATGGCTCTCTGGTCTCATACTCCCCCCGAGCTGGCTTGCTACTAGTTGTGAGTCAGCTTGAAGTTTTACTTTTTTAGCACCAGCTGCCAAACTCATCCTCAATCCTGCCAGCATGTCCTCGTATTTAGCTTCATTATTGGAGGCTTGAAATTTGAACTTTATTGCATATTCGAAAATATTGCCTTCCGGTGATACCATAATTATTCCAGCTCCGCTGCCTGTGTTGGCAGCCGAACCATCCACAGCTACCTTCCACGTCCCAATCTCTTCCTCTATCTCTTCATAGCTTGCCTCTTCTATGAATTCTGCCAAAGCTTGAGCTTTTATTGCTGTTGTAGGCTTGATTTCTAGCTCGTACTCCGTCAATTCTATTGCCCATTTTAGTAAGCTGCTTGAGGCATCCATTCTTTGCAAAGCTTTTTCCAGCGGGTAATTTATTAATATTTGTATCACATGAGCATCAAAGTATGGTTTTAGCTTTCTTGCAGTAGTGACAACAGCCAGGGCCATTTTTTCTACTAGCGCGTATCTCTGTTCTGCCTGGATTAGGACGTGGCTGATCAAATAAACTAGGTGCTGAGTTTTTCCCCTTTCCACCAGCAGGGCTGAACCTATTGTTTGCTGCGACGCATAGCTTCTCTCCTACCCTTGGGCTTATCATCGTTGGCAGGCTAACCAAGTGATCTTTTACTTTGGCAAATGCCTCCTTTTCTGCTTGTTCCCACTTAAACGTACGATTGCCCTTCAGGAGCTGAAAAAATGGTAAAGCATTATTAGATGACTTACTGATGAACCTGGTAAGGGCTGCCATTTTGCCTGTCAACCGCATAACATCCTTGACACTCTTAGGCTATGGGAGACTCAAAACAGCTTGTATTTTTTCTAGGTTTGCACCGATTCCCCTTTCACTCACCAAGAAGCCTAAAAACTTTCCAGCTGTAACCCCAAATACACTCTTCTTTGGGTTCAATTATATGTGATACTTGTTCAGCGTGTTGAACGTTTCTTCCAAGTCAGAGATGTGGTCGTGTGCTGTCAGACTCTTTACTATGGAATCGTCTGCATATACTTCTACATTCCTCCCTTTTTGGCGAGCAAAGACCTTGTCCATGGTTTTCTAGAATGTAGCCTCTACATTCTTTAGGACAAAAGGCATTGCGACATAGTTAAATACTCCTCCATCTGTGATGAAGGCAGCTTTCTTTCTGTTAGGCTCATAAAGGCTAATCTGGTGGTAACTCGAGAAGGCATCATAAAACTCAGGAGTGCATGCCCACTCATCGAGTCTTCCATCTGATCTATTCTAGGCAGAGGATAACAATCTTTTGGGCAGGCTCGATTCAGGTCAGGGAAGTCTACACACATTCTCCACTATTCGTTGGATTTCTTGACCATCACTACGTTTGCTAGCCATTCTGGGTAGTCGCAAGGTTCTATGAACTTCGCAGCCAGGAGCTTGTCTACTTATTCCCGGATAGCCTTATTTTTCTATGCTGAGAAATTTCTCAACTTCTGCTTTACTAGTCTCGTGTTTTTCCTGACATTCAGATGGTGTTCCATGATTTCTGGATCAATACCCGGCATTTTGTCCGCTGAGAATGCAAACACCTCCACGTTCTTTCTAAGCAGCGCTATCAGGTTCACCCTGACACCAGGTTTGATGTCTTTCCTAATCTTCACTGTTCTAGACTCGTTTCCTTTGCCCAGTGTAACTTCCTTATGCTCCCCCTCTGGGGTTGGACGGGCTACCTCTTCCTTCTCCTGCTCGAAATTTTCCATGGCCAGCTTTTGTTTCTCTTTTTCTTTTTTGTACTCTCGCCTCTGCCTTTTTCTGGAAATTTTTTCCTCTTATTCTACCTCTTCTGGGACTTTGGGCTAAGAGCCGTATTTCACTAGGTTCCTCATAGCAGTAATGTAACGTTGCCTTTCTATTTTCTGACAGCCTCTCAACTTAGCTAAGCAGCCTTTGTTGTTAGCATAAAACAACGCTAAGTGCAGCGTGGACACCACTTCGCTTATTTTGTGGATGAGAGGTCTGCCCATAATTACATTGTAAGGGGATTGAGAGCTTATGACAAGGAATTTTGTCCTCACGTTCTTGGCCTGAGCTCCTTTTCCAACTTGAACTGACAACTCTATTATCCCTTCTGGTATCATTCCTGAGCCATCACACCCTGTGACTTTATAGTTCACCCTTCTGAGGTCCCTGTTGTCCAGATGCATGTTATGGAAGGCGTCTATGAACATGATGTTGGCTGAACTACCTATATCTACCAGAACTCTCCTGACTTTCCAATTCCAAATTATTAAGGAAACTACTAGGGGATCATCATGTGGGTATATGACTCCGTGCTGATCTTGCTCGTCAAACACTACCTTTGGCTGAGGAGGTGGCGATGGCCATTTTCTACGTTCATTATAGTTTACTTGATGAACCATGTCTCTGAGGTCAGTCCTGGCTCTGATGACTATTCCTCCATGCACGGGCCCCCTACTAATCACCAGCACGTCTCCTAGCTCTCTCTTGTCTTTGTCTTTTTCCTCCTACTTGTTCTTGTCATTCGTGTTATCCCTCCATCGGTCATTTCTGGGCCTAACATCACCTCGACTCCTATCCTGCCCAGCGTACTACTTAAATTGATTCAGATACCCCCTTCTTATGAGGTCTTCGATATTATCTTGGAGATGGATGCATTCCTCTGTCGTATGTCCTTTGTCTCTGTGAAAGTCACACCACTTCTTTGGGTCTAGGTTATTTGTGGTCATCCTTGGTGATCTCTACCACTTGTCATCATACTTATTCACGCTGAATATGTGAGATCGGTTGTGGGTCAATGGGGTATATTGTTCGTACCTGCCCTGCAACCTACCTCTGCCCTGCCTCCTCTGGCCAGAAGACCTTTTATTGTCCCTTCTCTGCTGGTCTGCCCTGCCGTATTCGGCAGGGTTAAGCTCTGGCTTGTTTGTCGCTTCTGCTCGACTAAGCTCTGCTCGTCTGTTTGGCTTGGCAGAGGCAGACTTTCTGGCCAACATAGCTCTATCTATCTCATCCCCTTTGATGAATTCATGGGCTTTGCCCAAAGCTTCTGCCAGGGTTTTTAGGTTCTTTCTGCCCATATATTCCCTAAATACTGACCCTGGGAGTAAGCCACTCTACATTGCAAGCAACGCCACTTCTTAGCTCATGTTGGGAATTTATGTTGCCTCTTTGTTGAATCGAGTTATGAAGTCTCTGAGTGACTCAGTCTCTCCCTGCTCTAGTGACATCAGCTCCGTTGTCATTCTGGTGCGATCCACTAATGTGACAAAATGATCCATGAATAACCTCTTCAGGCCATTATACGAATAGACTGACCCTTTCTCTAACGAGCGATACCATTCTGCCGCCAGTTCCTCCAGGGTTAGAGGAAATGCTTTACACCAAACTGAGTCGGTTCTGGTGTATAAGACCAAGTGACTCTCGAAGACAGACAAATGGTTCTTAGGAGTCGTTGTTCCGTTGTATTTGCACGAAGGCATCTTGATCTTTTCCATTGGTTCCTCACAAATCTCCTTGCACAAGGGTGAGTCCTCAGGGATCACCATGATCTTCGCCTCTTGGAACGTGCTGAGCTTAGAGACTGACTATGGGAGGGGATTTGCTGCGCTGATTCCCAGCTGGAACCTCTCCTGATTCCTCAAAACTCCACTCCTTGCTCTAGTTTGTGGCCTCCAACTCCTTTACCTTCTTCCTCAGGGCTGCCAACTCCTTCTGCTTTGGGGTCAGACTCTGCACGGGTGACCTGACTGGGGTACACCCAGCAGATGTCTGCGGACGACTAGAACTCTACCCTTTTCCAAATGAGTTCAGCAAAGCTGTCATAGCAGCCAGTTGCTCCTTATTGCACAAGGACAAGTTTTGCAATACCTTTGGTATGTGCACCGTCTGAAGCTTTCCTGTCGGTGTTTGAGTAATCACCTCGTTGTTCTAGTTTGTGAGCGGCATTCTGAATCGAATGTTTGGGCTGGTCCGATTGGTTTATAGGCTCCATTTGTGTTTTTGTGATGCCGGAAGAGGTTCCAGCTTGATTTGGATTATGGGTACGGATCAAGATTAATCTTGCAGTTGTTTTTGCGGGATCGGGTTTATTTTGTGGTGTTTGAGCATTATCGGTCAATGGTGTTTTAGTCATCGGATCTAGTTTTTCCCCCGTCACTAAAAGGAAAGGTGTCCATCCAACAAGTGTATTTTTCCGATAGAGGGTTCAGAATTATTAGATAGCTAATTATTCAGTGAGGTCAAGTGATTGGAATGCCTAAGTGGAGGCCGCTTCCGATTAATAATATTAATGTACAATTAATATTACAGCTTAATCTTGACTGAACCCTTTGTGTCGCACCCTAATCGAGTAACCGATCTGAGACGACGAATAAATCCAAGGGATTAGATGAGTCATTAGAGTATTACGAACAAAGACGTCGGATATCGAGCTTAGAGCGTCGAAACTGAGCGTCATAAGTCAAGTCGAATTTGGAATTCGATGAGACGAAAAATCAAGCAAGCGACAAGAACGAGCTAAGCCGTAGCCTCGCATTGGCCTAGCCATGCGAGTGCTAGGCTATCCTAGGCCACTAACCGCATCGGAAGGCATGTCGCAAGCCAAGCATGTGTTTGCGTGTTAGGCTTGCTAGCCGAGCATGCTAGCGGGGCTGGTGCACTTGACCGCACGCATGCTAGCAGCTGGCGCATGCTAGCGTGCTAGTGTGCTGGGCCATGCATCATGCCGAGCTTGCTAGCAGCGTAAGCATGCTACCATCGCAAGCTAGCAGCACTGGCTAGCTAGCTAGTGCAGCATGGGGCCAGCATTGCTGACGCGTAGGCGTGCTAGCATGCTGGGCCTTGTACCCAGCCATTCGCAGCAACTGGGCATCGCCCAGCACCAGTACACGCATTACAGCAGCAGCAACCCGCATTGCGTGTGTGGCTTGCTTGGTGCGCGCATGCGAAGGTAAGCTGGCGAGCTAGCCCAGCCTTGGTGCTAGGCGACAACTAGGCAGCCTTGGCAGCCAAGGCAGACTGCCAGCCAGTTGTGCGTGGGCTAGGATCCGGACAAAGTGGGGACCGGTCTTGGTGGCTTGCTTGGGGAGCAAGTGGTGTTTGGTCCCCCCCTCCCTAGTGGTCCTCACCTACCCTTGCTCACCATTTGCCACTTGGCGCTTGTTGATTAATTTGCATTTTAATTTGTTTTTGGTTTAAAATAAATTGAGCAAAATGCAATTTTCCCACATTGATGGGGAATGGGAAATCAAGACTCTCCTTCCTATAAATACCCATGTTTTGGGTTTGGGAAGAAGCACTTGAGTTGAACTCAATAAGGCATCTCCGTATATGTGAGAAAACCTTTAAGTTCGTAATACTCTAGTATTTCCTTGGTTTAATCTCGACTAACCTTCAGGGTAGTGACCGCTCGGGTTGGGTCGAGGGTGCGAGCCGTCAAAGGCTTACGCACTTGCGCAACTAGAGCTTCCAAGTAAGAGCTCGTAAGCGAGCGCAGTCCGCGTCGAGGGTAAGATCGTCTTTTGTCTTTCTCTCTCTTGTTGTTTAATTACATTAATTAGTGTGCGGGTCTTGGGCGGTATTCATTCCGCTTAGTGCCAGACACTACGAAACCCAACACCGGTATCGGAGCCACGCTCATTTTAATTATTGTAACTAATAATTAATTAAGGTGATTTAAAATGGATTTAAATTTTTGGTTTTGCTTTCTAATTAGATTAGAAGCTCGTTTTCATTAGTTTTAATCACGTATTTATACTAATTCTGGCCAACGAACCCAGATTTCGACCCAAAAATAGTGAATTTTGGGTGGAATCGATGTTCTAAATCCTTGTTGACCCTCTTCGAAAACTGTCCAAGCCAAAATTCACCTTGAAACATGTTTTTCGAGGGGTTTTTCGTTTTAGGCGAATTTTTTTTAAATCTTTAACCTTGATTAATTATGGCATGTTAAAGGTAGATTATATATATGGTTGCATCACTAATCTACTGCAATAATAAACCTTATTAAGCATGTTTATAAAGTCATATTTGATGCTTAATTTGGTGAGCTCATTTTTCACACAATCCTGAAATTTTCACATTTTTGCAAATCAATTGCTTCAAGTGTGAATGTTCACTACTACATTTGAGAGCTAATCTAACCCTTATTTCCATTTGAGACCTAATAAAACGGCTAGCAACCGTCACATTTGCTAGGGTTGGATTAGGTCTAATACAACGGTAAAAGGAACCGTCACATACCTAATCCAACGGATTGACCAATCCGTTGTATTAGGCTTCCTTTCTTATTTTTCTTCTCTTCCGTTGTATTAGGTATGTCTTTATTATTATTATTATTATTATTATTATTATTATTATTATTATTATTATTATTATTATTATTATTATTATTATTATTATTATTATTATTATTATTATTATTATTATTATTATTATTATTATTGTCCAAGTCATGTCCAGATTTTTCAATTTTTCAGATCTTGGTATTGCATCATTGGATGATTATAATTTGAAATTTTGAAAAATTAAGATATGAAAAATTGAAAAACAAAAAACAAAGAATGAAAAATTGAAAAATCTGAAAACGAATATCTGAAAAATTGAAAATCCTAAAAAAAAACCCAAAATTCGAACCCAGATCTGTAAAACAAACCCAGAAATTGAACAAAAAACGAACTCAGAAAAAACGAAATTGAACCCAGAAAAAACAAAGAAAAAAACGAACCCAAAAAAAAGAAATCGAACCAAAAAACGAAATCAGGAAAAAGGAAATTGAACCCAGAAAAAACGAACAAAAAACGAACCCAAAAACACGAAATTGAACAAAAAAACGAAATCGAAAAATAACGAAATCGAAACTGAAAAATAAACCTAGAAATCGAATAAAAAAAAAACAAACTAACCCAAAAAAACGAAATCAAACCCAAATAAAAACCCAGATTTCGAACAAAAATGATCTAAATAACAAGAAAAAAAAACGAAAAACGAAAACAAGATCTAAAAACCGATCTGAAAAACAAAAAAAAAAACCTATCTTAAAACGATAAAAAATACGAAAAATGACCTTAAAAAACCCAGAAATCGAACCTTGAACTGAAAAAAACCCAGAAATCAAACAAAAAACGAACTCAAGAAAAAGGAAATCGAACCCAGAAAAAACGGACAAATAACGAACCCAGAAAAAAGAAATTGAACCAAAAAACGAAATTGAAAATGAAAAATAAACCCAAAAATCGAATAAATAAAAAAAAACTAACCCAAAAAAATGAAATCAAACCCAAATAAAAACCCATATTTCGAACAAAAATGATCTAAGTAACAAGAAAAAAAAAAGAAGAACGAAAACAAAATCTGAAAAACGATTTGAAACAAAAAAAAATTCGATCTTAAAACAATTAAAAAACAAAAACGATCTAAGAATGATCTAAAAAAATACCCAGAATGAAGGAGTTAAGGGAGAGAGAGGGTAGACGAGAGAGATTAACAATGAGAGGCGAGAGAGCTAGGGTTTGATATATAAATAGAATGAGGGGAGCTGAGACAGTGAAATTTCAAAAGCCCAAGAAAAAAAAAGCCCAAAAGGGTCTAATACAACGGTTTCTTCAATCCGTTGTATTAGACTCCTCAATCCGTTGTATTAGCTAAGCTAATACAACAGATGAATTTATCTAATACAAAAGTTAGTATAAACCGTTGTATTAGACCTATTTTAGCATAAACCGTTGTATTAGACTACATCTAATACAACGGTATGAAATTAGCCGTTGTATTAGCTAGTTTTGTACCGTTGTATTAGATTTAAAATGTAGTAGTGGTTTATGGTGAATTAGTAATTTTGAAGTCCCTAAAAGTGTTAAAGATCCAATCTTTAATTGTTTATTTGGTTGGAACTTTACTTTCTAAATTTCATGTTGAACTAATTTTGGATTTAATCATTTTAAGTTTATTAAAGTCTTAAAAGTTCAAAACTTGTAATTGAAATTTAATTAATCTTCATATTCGAAGATGTAATTACACAAGTTAGAGTTGGAAATTTTTTATCAGATGAATGGGTTTATTTTTCCAACCCTTTTAATATCGTCAAATCTCATTATTAATTTATGTATGGTTAAATTAATTGTGAGTATAGCCTTTTAATTTGCAGCATCAAGATGAACCTTAAATAATTTAAAGAATGGTTCTTGAATTTATTTTAGTTTGTGCACTAAAATTATATTTATTTAAGTTGGACTTGTTTTATTTTCATTTTTGCTCAAAATTGGTTCTAAAATAAATTTGTAATTAATTTTCTATCACACATAAATCGGGATTAGATCCCAAGACAAGTGCACGCTAATCGAGGCAAATACAGCCCAAAAACACACCCTTCGGCTAGCAAGGTGCGTGTGTGGGCTGCCTTGCCATGACGGTGTGCTAGTGTGTGGTGTGTGCAAGTATGGTGCACACTTGGTGCTGCGATGTGTGTGCAAAGGCTGGGGTTTTGTGCGGCAAAAGGGGCAGCAAGCTAGCAAGTGTTAGCAGGCTAGCCACAAGCTGCAAGCGCCAGCAGCATGCAAGCATGCGTAGCATGCTACGAGGCAGCTGGTGCCCGCTGGCGTGGCCTGCACTGCTAGCTGGGCAGACCAGCACCAAAGCACGCATGGCCAAGGGCCTTGGTGCCTAGCAAGCCTAGCCCCATGGCTTGGATACTAGGCACTCGGCCGTTTGGTGGGCTATCCTTTTGCGTTAATTGGGCCGTTTTAATTATTTTACCGAGTCTAGGCCTCGGTTCCTTCGGCACTTGCAAAATAATTTGGCAAAATTTGGGTTAACCGACTTAATTAATTGTATTAATTAAGTTAGATGCATGTTTAGGATTTCAAATGTTCGATGATTAATTAAGTTCACTTAAATCAACCAACATAGAAACCCTAGGTACCTATAAAATTAAGCCAAATTTTCCATTCCAAGAACAACACTTACCGAACTAATGCACGTAGTGATGGGCTACGCCAAAGCGAGGCATCACTACTTCCCTAGGAACGTAAGATATACTAGGTATACAAGTTGGTCTTGGTTAAGCTCAACGATATCAGTAAGGAGTCCTTAGATGTTGTGGCAATTTAATGGAGATAAAACGTCAAGAAAGCATTAGATGCGACGTTTTATCGAACAAAGAGTAGCTTAGAGCTATTAGCTATTGGATTGCTTACCCTTAAATATTTAGTGTTAAGAAAAGCTAAAGCATGCTTACTAACTTTTTAATTTTTGGGATCTTGGAATCGTTTTATTCTCGCCTAAAAGGGACAAATTAATGCGTGGATAACACGCTCAATAAGATTGAAAATTTGCATGTATGCTTTAAATTTCAACTTATTGGTCTTATGAATGGTTTTTCATTTCAAATTCTTTCAATTGTAGAATCATGTCTGCATCTAACAACAACAACCTTATGTGCTCGGAACTCCCTGACAAGTTGGCTCTTAGCCTAAACTTGTCAACTTCAAGGAATGGGAAGAGGAATCCGAAAAACTCTTCAGAATTGTTCCATGGAGTACATCATTGATACTCCCTTTCCAAGCTTCTTCTCTAAGGGAGTCATGAGCGATGAGGCTCATGATGCATGGTCTTCCGATTGCAAATGGCTCTCACGACTAATGGCTAATTCCATCCCAGAAGAATGGAAGGAAAAGTTCTCCTCCTATTTTCCGAACATGTTTTTCAAAGCACTTGAGTTCGTTGTCAATGTGAGAGTTACCAAGAGTCTCAATGGAAACTATGATGGACTCGTGTTTGATGTGACTAGGTCACTCTCAAACATGAAGATAAAGCCCTCGAAAAAGGGTTGCCTTGCTAAGGTGAGGTACCGGCTTTGGTCAAGGGTCTACAATACCAAATTGAGACCCGATATGCCCCTCTAACCTCATGTGCTTAGAATGACTAGGCTCTTCAAGCACATGAAGCTTCTCGGAATCCCATTGGAGGATGAGATGGCGGGTCATATCTTGCCTGCTTCACTACACTCGGGCTATGATGCACTTAGGATGCATATAGCTGCGGGAAAGGAGATACACTCTTTAAGAGATGTTGTGCAGCTTCTACGCCAAGCAACCTCCTATGGAGCAACCAAAAAGCTCTTGAGAGCAAAGAAGGAGTTCAAGAACAAAGCGAAGATGCGATGCTTCTATTGTTGTGGGCAAGGTCACTAGAAGAGGGAATGCAAGATCTTCCAAAGGGATGAGGAGGAGAGGAATGTTTCATCTACCTCAGGTATCTTCATTAACACTTGTGTATAAAATCTATTCATAGGTATAGGATACCATGTTTAACTCACTTTATGCTCCCATTTTCAGGGACCAAGTGAGAGGGCTTCACAAGTGGATGTGTAGCTGCGAGCGGACAATGAAGATAGTCTTTCCGTTGTGCTTGTAGGCACATTTTTGTCTTTCTCTTGTAATTAAACTAATTCTTGTTTATCATGCCTTTAAACATATTTTGATCCATGGCGTTGGACGCCGGATTACTTGATCACAAGACTATAACAATGGTTATTTTTCAAATGTCTTGCTTATATGTTCTATGAAAATTTCGTATTTTACATATGATTAGACAAATGTTAATGATACCGCCAAAAGAACTAAGACCAAATTGAGTCGAATCAAACCTACTTGTGGCATTGTCGTCTTGGCCACATTAACATCAAATGCATCAAGAAACTTCTTCATGAAGGTATTCTTGACTCATTCAACTTAGAGTCGTTTGAAAATTGCGAAGGATGTTTATTAGGCAAGATAATAAAGCAACCATTCTCCAAGTTAGGAGAAAGGGCTAGTGACTTATTAGGTCTTATACATACGAATGTATGTGGACCAATGAGTACACCCACAAGGCAAGGTTATCAATATTTCATCACCTTCACCGACGACTATAGTAGATATGGTTATGTCTACCTTATGTCGAAAAAATTTGAAAAATTTGAGAAATTCAAAGAGTTTCAGAGTAAAGTTGTTGGCTGATGGTACTTTTTTGGCCGCTTGTGGCCTAATCTCGAAGAAGCCGAGAGGTAGATGTCCGGGTGTGCCATTTAGCCTTGGCATTTTGCCAAGTTTTGACAGTTTTTACTTATATAACTTTTTACTAATCATTTGACATGTTTCATGCAAACGAAGCAATAGAGCACCTTTCTTCTAGAAAGAAGCCCGCACCCTTCGCAGCTGCTTACCGCCAGATTGATAAGCGGAAGCAAGATGAGTTCAAGAGGGACCAGTTGGCCCATGTAAAAATCTTCGCTTTCTTTCAGTATCCAATATACAAGCGGTTTTCCTGCCTGCTTCTCACTTGTTTTCCTTGATGCTTTACAGGAGGGGCAGAACAGGCCACTAGTGCCTCCGCCAAGACATAAGCTGCAAAAGAAGACGAAAAATGATTTCAAAACCTCTGGCAAGTCAAGGAAGCATGTGGCGCACAAGCTTTACACCTGTGCCAAGTCTGGGGATGATTCCCACCCTTCTATGGCCGGAAAAGTCGCCAACCTCCCTTGAAATTCTAAAGAAGCCGGACGCCTCCAAGCTGTCGAAGAGTGGCCAGCCACTCATCGCTACTACTAGCTCAGCAGCAGCCGGGCATGCTTCAGGCGTGCACAAGGAGAGGCGCCCAAAAGACAAGGAGGTTGCCACAACTCAAGGTATTACAGCCTTTAACCCCTTGCCTTACCCTTGTAAAGTCATACTAACACACTACTAGTAACTCAAACGGCTCTCGGTTTGTTGGTCGAGATTATGTCAGCTACTTACAAGATCTTGAATGTGCAGATGTAAGTCAGAGGCCAGATCTATAACTGTTTGCCAAAAATATGCTCAAGGCCTTCTTTTCAGAGGAAAGGGAGTCTGTAAGAGGGGTTGGCACCCTCGATTTCGATGCCATCTTAGCTCTGCTTGCTGAGGTAACTTGGTTTTAAGTTAGAGAATTTTTTCTAACTCTTCTTATGCCGATTGTTATTAAAAATTCATTTTTGCCGGATGTAGGCCATGCTGCGAGTGATTGGGCTCAAGAAGCCCTTCTCAGACAAGCAGAAAGAGGTAAAGGCTACCAACGCTCGGGCCGCCTCTTCTCTTTATAGAGCAATGTTTGACATTTGAAAAAATGAGGCACTGACTCGTGATATCCTGCATTCACAGGTGACTGCCAACTTGCAGGTCAAGTAGCGATTAGAGGCGACATAGAAGAGGGTGGCCGAACTAGAGGCTCAGCTCTAGACTGCTTAGTCCAATCCAAAGGCTCTTGAGCATGCAGACCAGGAGGCTGAGGGTCTGCGCAATCGGTATGAGACCTTGAAGTAGTAGACGACCAACCGCGAGATTGCGTTGAGGGTAGAGCTGAATGCCAAGGCTTAAGCAGAGAAGGTCGAGCTCATAGCTCAAAAGGAGGCCAATTGCGAGACCCGCATGAAGATGACCTGGGAGTCTCTTTTTCTAGAGAATGACTATTCTGGTTGGAAGTTCCAGTATGAGGCGGCCTTGAATGTGCTTGACGCCCAGCATCTTGAGTAGGTGATGGAGAAGGCGACCAATGATAAGGAGATGGTCGAGAACAAGGAGCTCAAGCACAATGAGGAGCATCTGACTGATGAAGTTAACGAGCTGGATGCCGATGAAGAGTCATTCCCTCTAGAAAATTAATTTTTTATGTCTTCTTTCGGCCATGTGGCTAGATACAATGCTTTTCCTGCTTGTGTACCGAGTATGTGTGTATTTTTACCAACCAAGGTGTCGGGTAAATCAACAATTTATGCCGATTGCTATACCGGTAACAACTTTCTTTTGACTGACCATGGGGTCTGTTTTTAATATTAAATGAATCAGCTGGTCGTTGGGTCGGTTTTATCACCGTTACCTTTCGCTTCAAAATTTTTGAAGTCCTTGAATTTTTTGTTGCTGTGCACAAATTTGACTAAGTATTTAGCCTGCTTTATCCTACTTTATTTTATGCATGCGATTTTTTTGTTATACCGGATGTTGTTGCGCCTGGACAGCTGTGCGCTTGGTTTCAAAAAGTGGGTTAATTGACTTAGAAATTTTTTATACTTGAAAGAGTATGACTGATTTCCAAGTCAATCAATCACTTTGGTGATTTCCCCAAACTAAGCGGTCAGTCGTCCATTGAGCAGACGAGTAAACTCTAGATATCAGGCAGTCATTAACCGAATGGTTTTTAGATAATCCAATCACAAGTACTATGTTTTGGACTTAGCTTCCAATTTTGATTTAGGCCGCCTGTAATGCCCCAAAGCAATAACAGGCATTTAATAGTGTAATTATCGAATTGATGGTACTTTAATCTAAAATGAAATAACGGTCGGCTACCGCTTGTTATCACATAGCACAAGCGATTACTTAAGCCATTTAGGTTCCATATTAGATTATTCAATGCAAACAGCTACGAACTAGTCCTTAATAAGGCAGTCGGTTAGGGCCATTTGTGTTATATGTTTATAAAGCAATGTACCGCTCAAATGGGAGATTCTCTCTATAAGCGATTTCACCCGAATGGGTGTCGCCGAATGTCTCACCTTATTAGAGTGGACGGTTGGTTTAGATTTTACCGTCCGTACATTGCACAGGCGGTACTCCCATAGGGAGTCGTATCTAATAATGATGATTGTAGAACAAATAAATTAAAATAAAAAGCATCTTTCATTAATAAGCCTTTCATTTACAAGAAATTTTTACAAGTCTCAGTAGTAGTGCTTCTTTAAGTTGTCTATATTCCAAGTTCTAGCTAGCTTCCTGCCGTCTGGTGTTTCCAGGTGGTAGGTGTCGCCTCTTACTCTCTCATAGATCCGGTAGGGACCTTCCTAATTGGGTTTGCCTTGCTCATTGGCCCTACCGGTTGCCTCTATCTTGCGTAGCATAAAGTCCCCAATTTTCAGGGCCGTTTGTGTACTCTCTTGTAGTAGGATCTTGTCATTCTCAGACAGTAAATCTCATGGCGCAAGGCGGCATTTTGCCTAGGCGTTTTGGGAGAGATTCCAATGCTAGCCGCATGGCTTCCCAATTAGCGTCTTCATCACACATCATGACTCGAAGAGTGGGCTCCTAAAGCTCAATAGGCAAAACGGCTTCAGCGCCGCACACCATGAGGAATGGGGTTTTGCTGGTCGCCCCTTTTACTATTGTTCTGATGGCCCATAGAACATGAGTTAACTCTTCAGTCCATAGGTCGCCAGCTCTTTCAATTTTCTTCTTAATGCCGTCTGAGATTAGCTTGTTGAAGGCTTCAACCTGGCCGTTTGCTTGGGGTTGGCCGATTGAGGTAAAGCAGTGAGAGATCCCTTGGTCTCCCAGCTAATTCTTTAGGGTAGGCGTCTTAAATTGAGGACC
The DNA here is from genome assembly GCF_001683475.1 of Chenopodium quinoa. Taxonomy (NCBI): domain Eukaryota; kingdom Viridiplantae; phylum Streptophyta; class Magnoliopsida; order Caryophyllales; family Amaranthaceae; genus Chenopodium; species Chenopodium quinoa. The sequence continues at coordinate 2,200,143 of NW_018744469.1, forward strand.
ATTGTTAAAGACCATAGACATAGGTACCCCACACTAAGTGATGATGTTCTTTCAAATGAAAGAGATGTCATCCTTTGTCTTAATGCCTTTGACAACCTCGGTCTCTACCCACTTGGTGAAGTAGTCAACAACAACTAGAATATACCGTCATCCGCCTGGCGCAGGTGTATACGGACCCAAGATATCCATGTCACATTTGGCGAATGGTACTGGGCTATGAATTACCGTCTAATCAATTGCCGGACGGTGGATGAGCTTGCCAAATCTTTGGCACTTGTCACACTTCTTCACCATTTCCATGGCTTCTGCTTCCAGAGTCGGCCAGAATTATCCTTGCCGCCTGGATCTTTTTGCTAGAGCTCTGCCGCCTATATGTGAGGCACAAAAGCCCGAATGTAGATCCTCTAAAATCTCATGCCCCCCTTTTGGGGTGATAGATTTCAAAAGGGGCAACATAAAGCCCTTTTTGAAAAGTTCTCCATTGCGAATCTCAAAGTTGGCCGCACATTTTTTCATTGCAACCATTTCTGGATATGTATCTGGCAGAGTGCTGTCTAGCAGATAGGCCCGGATGCTTGATGAGTGTCATTTGTGGCACTCATAGAGTAGATTTATTCTTTAGTTTATGCTCGTTTCTTAGCCTTTTTAGTTGTGTTTTCATGAAACAATGCTTGCTTTGCGTGCTTATGTGTGAGTTTAGAGATATGCGTGCTTTTAATGGTTTTCCTATCATTTTACGCATATCTTGGTTATTCTCTCGCTTTCCGTTTTGTTTGACTAGTTTTGTAGGTGTGGCGGGATTTTCCGTGGCTCAAATGTCGAGGAGGAATCCCAACACGAGCATTGGAAGACAGTAAAACCGTGTCTAGGAAATTAGAGCATAAGAATCAAGTTAGAAGCCAAGCAGCCCCTTGCATAAGCGCATCGCACCAAGCACGAGCAGCAGCAGCATAAACACAAGTTCACGCGCAACAATCATTAGATGCCGCGGCGAGATGAAAATGCCGTGGCGCGGCGAAAACTGCCGTGTCGCGCCTGCACCGTGACTTGATTGCGGGCGTAGCCTCAGCCACCGCGGGTGCGGCTCTGCGGGTTTTGACTTATTTTTATTCGATTTTTCTCTTCTTTTGGGGAAACTATAAAAGGGGGCCGAGCCTTCCATTTTTTTTTTAAAAAAACCTTTTTTAGATTTCATTTGCTATTTTTAGGAGAGCTTCTCTTTCTAGATTAGGTTAGCTTAGGAGTAGTTTTAGAGAGCAAAAGTGAGAGATTTCAATGGTGATTTGAGAGATTGAAGATTCAAGAGTGACAATTGTATTGAAGATCTTCTTAATTATCAGTGAGTATTTCTTACTCTATCTCCTCTTTATTGCTTTCTTTAAATTCATGTTTGTTTGATTTGGTTTTGATAATTGATCCTTGATTAGTGTAGTTGTTCTTCAATATTGGTTGATTCTTGATTTCGTTTACTTGCCTTGATTTAATGATGATTGTTAGTGAGTAGTTTCTTTGCTAGGGTTTGGGTAAAACTTGTATGATTCATTGATTGTGATTAATTTGGGAATTATGTTGATTGATTGTTGAGATTAAATTGATTAATGGAAGTTTGCATGTGCTTAGTTTGATTAGGCCTTAAGAACTATGCTAGATTGCATTGTAGATCTTAATGAAATGACCACTTGATTTAGGATTTGCAATTTTTGATTGGTTTGAATTGTGATTCTCCTAGTTTGTCATTCATAGAGGAAACTAGCTTGACTATTAGGTGATAGCACTTTGATTGCAATTGATAGCTCTTATCATTAGTCTTCACAACCATTGATTGGTTTAACCTCTTCCCAAGTTGTTGCAATCGTCATAATTATATGTTGATCCCCATTCCCTAGTGTTTCATTTGTTTGATTCTTGTTTGTTTTGGTAGTTGCATAGTTGTCCTTTACCTTCGACTTCGGCCTAGCTTAGGCGTAGATTGAAAGCACTTGAGCATAACCGTTCCTAGTGTTTCGTCCCTTGACTTACCTCTATACTTGTATTTAGGTTTGTTAAGTGATTATAAATATTGTTTGACTTTAAGGTGTTGGGTTTTTTGATGTCCGACACCACGTGGAAACAAAACCCGCCCAAAGATCCATGCATAAATTAAAGCAACTAAATATGCATGCTAATGATTAATTAATTAAACACATAATTAATAACAACAAGAGAGAGAGAGAGAGAGAGAGAGAGAGAGAGAGAGAGAGAGAGAGAGAGAGAGAGAGAGAGAGAGAGAGAGAGAGAGAGAGAGAGAGAGAGAGAGAGAGAGAGAGAGAGAGAGAGGGGGGGAAAAGAATACATAAAATTCATAATCAAACTAATTAACAAAGTAAATAATGAAAATAAAACTAATAATCAACTTAATCTAGCGAATTGCATACCAACTAGTATACTGACGCATTCAAAAGAAAAATAACAAAGAGAAAGCACTAACTTTTACTTTTACTCTCCCAAAACAAAACTTATACTAATACTAATCCAAGATAAATCATAGTTTGACAATCGAATGCAAAGAAAATGAAACAAATATACAGTACGAAATCTTCTAGTGAGAATCAGAGTAAACACAAGCTGAACCGAGTCTCCTTGACTAGTCCGTTTTTGCTCACCCTCCTGCTCGCTAGGTACCACGCAAAATTCAGATGAAGCTCATCAATTTGCTGCTCTGAACCTAGCCCAGAAAAAGCCCCAAAATAAAACTCTCATCAATCCTTCCAACTCGACGTCCCCCTGTACACCAATAGGAGTCTTCGATCCTTAACTAATCTGAATTTTTCGCTCCCATCTTTAGATAATCCTAAATCTATCTTTTCTTGCTTGACAATTCGATTCCCGTACATTTCTCTCAAAGCCACCATAGTTTGTTTCTTACCCATAAGAAAGAAGGAAATTGAGATGCCCTTTGTATTTTCAAAACAGAGGATGTTGTGTCCAACTCATCTTCAAAGCCAACATGGCTCTTTCATAATAAAATACCCTTAAGCTTGACATATATGAGTCCATAGGGCTTGTGGGCTTTACTTCTTTTAATTGGAGTGGCGTAAAATGCAATTTGATGCCAATATTTTCTTTCCTACAAACAATAAAAATACATAGTAGTAACTTGTGTCTAAGCAAGAAAATTAATTATAATTCTCTTACATTGTCAAATGTCAATATAAAATCAAGAGTTTTAATAAATATAAATATTATTTTTTTCCGACCTTATCATTGGGCAAACGACTTATATGTTTGTTGGGGCACATACGGGACCGAGCCTAACATTTGAGGACCTGTATGGATGGACTGGTCGCCTGATAGATGCTCCTGTACAGATTAGGAATACCTCATCGAAGTATTCTTGAAGCTGTCTGGCATTGTCGACGTTGAAGCCGTGTCAAATAGTTGGTTGTTCCGCTTTTGCTCAATTAAATGCCGAGCATTAGCGCAAGTCTTTTTGCTGCCATCCGCCTACACATGTCGAATGGGTTTTCTATGGGTTTTCCCTGGGAGACAAGGTTTACTCCAGTCCATTAGGGGCCGGTCCCCTTCCTTATGCTTGTGATGCAGAGTCGGCTTCTTGTCCTTGACCAGATTTATCTTCCGGGAGTGAGAAGGTTTCTCGGACGATTCTCCTTTTCTTGGACAAGCTATCTGAGTCTTGATGAGATCTCTCATCTCACCTTTGAATTTCATCATGAACTTCACAAACTCCTCACGAGTGATGTGAGTAGTCTGTCCTGTAGCCTAAGGATGGCCGCCTGATTTGCTTGGACTCGCTTGGCCATTGCCCCACTCTTTTTTCTCTTTTTGGCGAATGCGTTTTGTGATGAGGGATCCATCTCCAGACGTATGTACTTTGACATCTAGATCTGACTCTATATCATGGTTCAAATGGACCTCTATTTCTGGAAGCTTGTCCTTAAGAGGCGGTACAGTCTCTTGAGAAACCATCTTAGAGGTACTCTTCCCACAGACGGCGCCAAATGTTTCGGGGTTTTTTGGATGTCTTGCAGGAGAGTTATGTCACTAAGTCTGGATCCTCTTTGTCTGTACTTGAAACAAACGAAAGCTCCGGTTGTTCGGAGTTCCGCTTCCGACGGTTAAGTTAGTACGTGTTTGGAGAGTAAAGTGCGGAAAGTAAAAGTATCTTCCCGGATCCCGAGATCAGGTGAATTCTCTAATGTGGGAGAATATTAAATGATGTAATAAATAAACGTGTTCCCAAATTGGGGTAAATGTCCCTATTTATAGGATCATCGGAAATTGTGCCCTTACTTAGTTCACTTTGACCTAGATTTGGTGGGCTGCGCGGCTTTTGTGGCTTCTCGAAAAATGGGCGTTGAAGGCAGCCATTCCCTTTGAATATCTGCATGCCACGTGTCAAGGCCTGGTAGGTCCTTTTTTTATTCCTCCTAGAGTGACACGTGTCACACTCTTATTGGTCCACGTGGGTGGGGTAAAAATACGTAAATCGGCACTCATAGGGTAGGTTTCTTCTTTAGTTTATGCTTGTTTCTTAGCCTTTTTAGTTGTATTTTAGGTAATAATGCTTGCTTTGCGTACTTGTGTGTTAGTTTAAAGAAATGCGTGTTTTTAATGACTTTCTTATCCTTTTTACGCATTTCACAGCTATTCTCTCGCTTACCGTTTTGTTTGACTTATTTTGAAGTGTGTCGGGATTTTTCGAGGCTCAAATGTCGAGGAGGAAGCCCAACACGAGCTTTGGAAGTCAACAAAATCGAGTTCGGGAAGTTAGAGTGTAAGCAAAACAAATTAGAAGCTAAAACGAGGTTGCTTGGGCAGGTTGCATGGGCAAGATCATATGCTTGCCCAAGCTACTAAAGAAGTATTCAAGGATTTTTGAAGGGAGGAATGTTTGTATTGGGCCGGCCATTTTGCTTAGGCAAGCATCCCCACCTGCCCGAGCAACTCCTCGCACCAAGCACCCCGAGCAGCAGCATTAAATACACAAGCGGCGCACATCACACATCACACCAAACTTGTGCACACCTTGCAGCCCCTTGCACAGCTCCTCGCGCACACCAAGCAGCCCATACACAAGCACGAGCAGCAACAAAAATTATCCAAGCAACGAGCAGCAGTAGCTCATAGAGCCTCGCACCAAGCAATCTAGAGTAATAACAACAACAATATGACACAACAGCTGTTGTCGTGGTGCGGCGGTTTTCACCTTGGCACAACAGGTGGCGCCATGGTACGACATCTGCTGCCGTGGCGTGGCAGTTGGCGTCGTGGTGCTGCAGCTGCTGCCGTAGTTCGACAGATCCCACCATGGCGCGGCAAAGCGCTGATGTAGCGGCAGCTCGACTAGGCCACACACATATGCTCGGCAAGCTGCCCGAGCCAAAAATAGGTTTGCTCGGGTAGGCTGTTTTGCTTACCTGAGTTGATATTCCTGCCCGAGTTGCCCTTTTGCGCAAATTAGCCTAGTTTTTACCACTTTTCTCTTATAACTATATATATGTACGACCTATTTTTAACTAAAGACTTGACTTTATTTTCTCTCTCATATTTTAGCTTAGGTTGAGAGCTTCTCTCTCTAGATTAGGAATAGTTTTAGGAGTAGTTTTAAAGAGAGAAAGTGAGGGACTTTCAATGGTGATTTGAGAGATTGAAGATGCAAGAGTGATAATTGTATTGAAAATCTTCTTAATTGTCAATGAGCATTTCTTACTCTATCTCATCTTATTGGTTACTTTAATTCCATGTTTGATCTAGTTTTGTTGCTTGATTCTTGATTAGATTAGTTGTTCTTCAATATTTGTTTATTCTTAATTTCATTTACTTTTCTTGATTTGATGATGATTATTAGTGAGTAGTTGCTTTACTAGGGTTTGGGTAAAACTTGTATGATTGATTGATTGTGATTAATTTGTGAATTATGTTGATTGATTGTTGAGATTAAAGTGATGGTTAATGGAAGTTTGTAAGTGCTTAGTTTGATTAGGCCTTGAGAACTATGCTAGATTGCATTGTAGATCCTAATGATATGACCACTTGATTTAGGATTTGCAATTTGTTGATTGGTTTCAATTGTGATTCTCCTAGTTTGTTATTCATAGTGAACTAAAGCTTAACGATTAGGTGATAATATAGCTCTTTAATTCCAATTGATAGCTCTTACCATTAGTCTTCACCACCATTGGTTGGCTTTACCTTTCAAAGTTATTTCAATTGTCATGATTACATGTTGATCCCCATTTCCTAGTGTTTCATTTGTTTGATTCTTGTTTGTTTTGGTAGTTGTATAGTCTTTCCTCACCTTTGACTTGGACGTTGTTTAGGCATTGGTTGAAAGCACTTGAACATAAGCGTTCCTAGTGGTTCGATCCTTGACTTACCTCTATACTTGTATTAAAGTTTGTTGAGTGATTATAAATTTTGTTTGGCTCTAGGGAGGATTAGTCAACGACCTAGTTTTCCCTACATCAAAATGGCGTAGTTGCTGGGGAACAGTGGCTATGTTTGAGTGTTTTTTATTGCTTGAGTCTAGGTCTTTGTATATGCATTTCTTTTATTTGATTTTTGTTTGTTTTTAATAAAAAATGGCATGTCTCTCATTTCCTCAATATGATAATAAGCCTTTTTATGAATATTTCAATAGACTTGAGGGATTTCTTGATTATAATTGGTCTAGTATTTGGGAGGCTTGTGAGATTTGTTATTTTGGTTTGAATGAGCAAACAAGGGATTTAGTTGAAAGCATGCATAATGATGAATTTCGAGTAATTTGAATTGATGATGCATGAGATTTTTATGTTTTGTTTGCTTAGGATGTCTATAATAGAGGTAATCATGATTCTAATATTGATGTGAAATGTCTTGATTCTTCTAATGTTAGCACGAATTCCCATGATTTGTCACATGATCCCATTAATGGATCTCGAACGAATGATTTCAAATCTTTTTCCCCTATTGTTCATGATGATGATGAGGTACATGCTTAAGTTGATGCTAATGGTGTGTTTCAATTTTCTTCGTTAATTAGCATGCCTTCTTGTGATGTGCTTCATTCCCTCAATAACGAATCTCATTTGTTTGATTGTGCCCCCTCTCCACAGTTTGATGAAAATGCTCATGTTTATAATGTTGATGATCCTATCCTTGGTTGTGACTCTTCTTTTACTCTTGATCCTCAACCCTCTTCATCTTCTTATTCTCCAAACTCTTATGTCGAGTCTTTAGTCCCATATAGCCAAATTGATGAATCTTTGAGGGAGTTGGAGATGAATCCTAATCTTAGCCCCTTTGAGAGACAAATGATGGAAACTTTGAGGAGCCAATTGGAGATGACTAGAGAGCGCGAGGAGCTTTTTAAGGAAGAATTGAAAAAAATAAGAGTTAGAAAGTCAATTGTCATCTTTGATGCTTGTTTGTGAAAATTCCAAATCCAATGCGTGTCTTGAGGATGATGATGATGATGATTTTGTGCAACCTAGGGTATGTGAGGATCCCATTAGTGAGAAATTGAGTGATGGTGAAGTAGTTGAGAATGAAGAGAATGTTAATTATGAAAATCCCAACCCCCTCTCCCATCTTGATGAGTCTCAAGTGCATGATTGTGGTTCTTCAATCCATGAGTATTTGGACTCATTTGAGGTTATGTCCAATGTGTTCTTTAAGGTTCAAATCAAAACTCATATCGTTTTGAGTGAGTTTATTGAAAATGCTTAAAGGGAGAGAGATGATTTTTAGCTAAATTTGCATCAATTCATGCATGGTTTTGAGACTTTGGGCTTTGAGATTTCTAAGGGAAATGTAGTTCATTGTTATGATGAAGAGATGAAGTTATTTCCCTTGGAGGTTGGATGTTTGAGGGAGATAAAGATCATGAGTGTCGTTCTTTTGAGGACTCTATAATTGATATCCATGCTCTTATTCGTGATTTGAGGCATGGTGGTAAAGAAGAGTTCATTTGTTAGACCAGTGCTTCTATCCCCTCTTCTCATGTCCCTCCTATCCTATGTCCCTCTCTTCTTTTCGCAAAGAGCCTCTTGGGGATCCCCTTGTCTTTGATGATTTTCATGTTCCCCACTTATTGATTATTGAGCAAAAGGGGGATTTTTCCACCCAAATACATTTTAAGGAGAGTTTGCCTTATTTTGTAGAATTTTCTTTTGATTTATCTTCTTTTTTTGGCATCTCTCTCCTCATTTGCGTGCACTATCCTTGTTGCATGTCCTCTTCCCGTCATTTGCCTATGTTCGTTCTTATGAAATGTGTAGTAGTGTATTTGACAAGCTCTTGCGTTTGTTGTAATATTATTTACTAGATCGGTCAAGCTTGGACCTTAAGCAAGCCTTTCTCATGAAGTAACCCGTGTTTTATTGCTTTTATTTCCTTTCTTTTTTGTATAGATTTTCTCTCATGGAAATGTTTGTGTGCCTTGTTCTAGGTACATGACATGATATACTCTTTTGCATTGCTATTGGATCAAGAATCAAGGAAGTTTTTGACTCCTTTTTCCTAGCATATGGCATATGAGGCATAGTTTTGGAGGAAATTGGCTTTGAAAGGTTTAATTGGGTCGATTGCGGGTATTTACACCTACCTATACCCGATAATGTCTTTCCTTTCTCTTTCTCTAATGGTTGGTGACTTGTTGGACATATGTTGGCTTGTTTGATTGATTTCTTTCTTTTCCCCTCCTATAAATTCTTTGGTTTATGTTTGAGCATGTTTGTCTCATTCAAGCTTTGGGTAGGGTATTCTATCATGTTTGGTGGGCTGTTGATTCATATATGCCATGCACATTTGTATATGCATTTCTATGTTCTTTATTTTGGAAAACTCTAAAAGGATTTTTGTTTCTACTAAGGCAAATTTGCTATGTATGTTTGTTTTGTTCTTGCTTTGGACATAATACTTGTGAACTTGTGTTTTTGAATGATTTTTTTCCTAAATGGTAAAGGTTTGCACGCTTTGAGATATCTTGGGTTGATTCTAGGATATGTTATGCTAAGATAGTTGGTTAAGAACTTTAGGACCATTAAGCCTTAGTTCAATCGTTTGTGGTAAGATAGAGTTGCTTCCTATAGTGAATTTGAAGCCAAAAGTGAGTTATGATACAACCATGTGAGGTTTCACTTTTCTAGCTTTCAACACATCTTGATTGAGCGGCATATGGATCCTTGACTATCGCTTACTCTTGTCTAGAACTTGTCTTTTATCTCCCGAGATCGCGACCGAACAATTTGGGAAGGACAAAGGCATCTTTTCGGGTATTTCATTTTCATTTTCTAGGTTTAGATTTTATCTTTTTGGTTTACATTTTCCTCCTTGTTAACCATTTGAGCCTTATACCTTCTCTTCTAGCCCTTTTGACCCTTATGGTCGAGTCACAAGCCTGTGGAGGGAGATGTGAGTCAAGCCTATGGAGCGGTTTTGCATAGTCAAGATGTCGAGTGGACTTAAAATCTTTTCTTTTCCAGTTCCTTTGAGTAATCATTGAGATTCTCACTTGAGGTGAATTTGAAGCTAGTAAGGAGAACACGGTAAGATTAGTTGGGACGAAAGGTGAATTGAGTTCTATAGTTCTCTATGCTTAGCATTTCTTGTGTTTCAATCAACCTTGGACATCCTTGAGCATGCACTCCTCTATTGCTTAGAAAGACTTGTATTCATTTGTGCTTGTTCATTTGCAAAAGTCCATTCATGAGAATTTGTTTTCTTTCTATCTCTTTTATATTTTCTTTTTCATGCTTTGCCTTATTTATTTGGTTTGTGAGAGTTGTGGGTTAACCTCTTGGGAAACCCTCATGAGAGCATACTGATGAATGAAATTTATGTCACTCTTAGGGATTAGTTTTCGAGTCATTTTCGTGCTCATTTTCTCTTATTTTCCCTTTTATTCTCTTGTTTTCTCGTTGATAAAGTTTCTAGTTTATTCCGTTATTTTGGCTTGTTTTAGTTTAATTCGTAGTTTTTATTAGTTCTAATTTAATTTTGTATTTTATTTGCTTTAATTTGCTTTCACAGGTTTATTTATTTTTGGTTTGTGTTTTGTTTTTCATTAGTTCAGTTTATTTTATTTTATATTTTGTCTCGATTCTCCCTTGAGCTTGGTTGTTTGTGTAGGTGATTTTTCGGAACGAGACACACATATCGAGTCTAGCAAACATTCCCATGTTGCTGCCAACATGAGAGTTGAAACCATGGTGCCTTGCTGCCACCTTATCCTTCACCACACAACAACACCCCACTCCTTCACTACTCCCCTACTCCAATTCAAACATCAGCCACATCCCACTAGCCGCACCTAGCAGCCGACCAACCACTAAAACCTATTAATTCACACCCACCAATTCCTGCTGCCACCCTCACCGCTGCAACAAACCGCAAGCAGCCCATGCCAACAACAACAACAATCGGCGCAATTGCAGCGGAAACCACCAACTCTCACACCACGACCACCACCAAACAATAGCGCTCCTCCCAACAACCATTGCTGCTCTGAAATCTACAACCACCCACAACCGTTGTCACCGCGGCCAGCACAAGCACCTTCCGACCCCTGCTATTTCCGGCTTCCAATCGCACCAAATCTCACTCTAATAATCAACAACTGCAGTAATTAAGCAACCACATCAACAATTGGCACAAGCAACAGCCCCAAATCAGAGCAAATCACACATCAATCGGGTTCGGGCAAACTTTTGAAAAGTTCGATCGATCGGCCAACGGAATCAGAAACTCCCGAAGTTTTCTAATTTGAAGTGGTTCAGTCGAACACACCCTTGGTTCATCCGAACCAACCCATAGTTCGGGCGAACCTACCCTCGGTTCGACCAAACCGTTTCACGAGCTCTCTGTGCGTGATTGTTAATGAAGATCGATGGTGGTGTTTGCTTGATGCCAATTGTCAATGATGATGAACGGTGGTGATTCGATGAAGATGGTTGCTGGTTTAATTTGGTGAGGCACAAAGCTTGGGATTATTTCCCATTGAAACAACCAAGAAAATGGAAGAAGAGGAGATGGGTCTGATGGTTTTTGTCGGATTTGGGGGTCTCATTATTTCAATTTTCTTTTATTTTTATTTTCCTTTTCCTAATTCTTTTTAATTTCTTTTCTTTCTTAATTTCTTTTTCTTTATTTCTTTTCTTTTTACCTTCCTTTTTATTTATTTTCCTAGCTTAGTATAAATACCCATTTTTGGGGTAATTAAAAGGATGGCTTAGTTTTTACCTCTTAATTAGTTTTAGCTCTATCTCTCTAGTTTTAAGGGTTTAGCTTTAGGAGTAGTTTTTAGAGAGAGAAAGTGAGGAAAATCAAAGAGAAATTGTGAATTATCAACTAGTGACAAGATGTTTTGAAGATCTTCATACATCAATCAATGAGCATTTCTCACTCTATCTCCTCTTTTTTATTGTTTATTGCTTTTGATTATTGCTTTAGTTGTTAGTATTTCTTATAACCATGTTGAAGGTTGTTAATTTATTGATTAATATTGTTATTAGCATGATTAGTGAGTAGTTCCCCTATTAAGGGGATGGTGGTGGTGTAGTTGGATCTTAAGCATATTTTAGGGTTTGAAATTGATTTGTTTGTGATTAAAATGCTTTGTTTTCATTGTCTTACCAATTATTGCATTTGAGGGGCCCATCAATTGTTGTAGGTGGGTGGATTGAACTAGGTTATGGTGATAGCATGATCTAGGAATGTCCATTGAATGATTTGCTTGATTTGTACCTCGATTCGTGTGGCTTATGATAATAGTGTAAGTTGTGCTTGAGTTGAGAAATCAATTAACCCCGATAGGTGGTTAGATTGTGCTTTAAATCATTGACATGAGTTGCTTAGTTCACATTTCGATTTAATTTCATGCCTTGTTTATGCTTGAGTGAATGCTATACCTAAATCGTTTCCCTTAGTGCTTTATTTCTTGTTTTAGTATCTTTAGACTTTAGTTTATGTATCCCCTATTCCGGTCTAGCTTAGTTGTTGATAACATTTGGTGGTTTTTAATCGCTCCCTGTGGTTCAACCCCTATGCTTGCCTTATACTCGTATTAGGTTTGTTTAGGTTTTAGAAATTGTATTTGATCTAGGGATAGACAATTGACGACGTGTTTATAACCCTCATCAAATTGGCGCCGTTGCCGGGGAACGACTTTCATTACCGTTATGTTATCTTATTGAGACTAGTCCTTTGTGTATAATTTTCTTTTGATTTGTTTTCTTCTTGTTTTTCTTTTAGTTTGTGTATAATACTTGAGCTTTCTTGTTTGGTTGCCATTTGTTTATCTTCATTGAGTCATGGATCAATTTGCCCAAAATAAGATGTCTTGTTCTTCTTTTCCTCAATTTGAATACGAACCCTTTTGGGTTTACTTTAATAGGTTTGAAGACTTCTCTAATTCTCATGGTTGTTCCTTATGGGAGGCTTGTGAGGTCATCTATTAGGGTTTGAATGAGTATACTAGGAGGGTGATTGAAAACATGTGTAATGGTGAATTTCGAGCCAAATATTTGGATGAGGCTTTAGATTTCTATATGTGGTTTTCTAGGGGTAGTTATGAGCAAGATACTTATGCAAATTATAATGATTTTTCTAGTTCTTGCATGATTTCCAATGATGAATCTTTTGTTCTCCAAGATGAACCCATAATGCATAATGCCAACCCTTCCCCCTTGTATGCAAATTGTTGAGAGATGCATACCAATGTTGATAATGTTCATGTTATTTCACGGTTTTCATCAAATATGTGCATGGACTTTAATGATGCTCCCCATACCCCAAATTTTCAAATGCATGATCCCCCCTCTTAATCTTCTTGTTCTTACATGGCTCCAAATGATTCCCCTTATGCTTTTAATTAATCTTTTTATGAGGGTCATTTTATTGATTATTTAGAGTGTCGATGTGGAGCGCCCGCTCTACCGATTTTTCGCGCTCGCGCTAGCTAGGCGCGACCCGCGATGAAATCGCGCCTCAACCGCGATGAGTTTCTGGAAAATCTGACGGATTTTGGTGGTGCGCCCGCTCCTCTGAGTGGCGCGCCCGCGCCTAGGGCGCGACAAAATCGCGTCAACTTTCTGGAAATCTGAAGTTTTTGGGCAAAGAAGAGTGGCGCGCCCGCGCTGCTGTGGTGGCGCGCTCGTGCTTCTTGCCTGTTTTGTGGTTATAGCGTTGGTTGAGTCTATTTTATATATAAATATGGTTTTTTCGAAAAGATACACAGAATATTATTTTCCTTAAAACTCTCCCTAAGTATTCTCCATAATTTTTCTCAATTTTCTTGCAAACTATTGTGAGATATTCTCTTGATTTTCAGCCTTCTTTGTGATTCATTCATCTTGGTTTTGATTCTTTGTGCTAATAACGGAATTTCTGTCAATTGTATGTCAAAGAGGATTTCCGGTAAACCCAAGCTCCGTGTGGGGGAAATAAACCTCTTTAGGAAAGTGTTTCACACGCCTTTGACAGAGTATCAAGGTCATAGTCTCAAGGGACATAGCAGTTCTCATGTTCATGTGTGCTTTGATCGGCTTGGAGTTAAGGCAAGTTTGTTAGTCTTCACATTAGTGTTTTCTTTAGAAAATTCTGTAATTTCTTAGACATTTTAATACTTGATTGTAACATCTTTGTTGTGTTTGTTTTTAATTACATTACTTTGTTATTGTAATCACTTTATCTAGGTTTTGTCCCACACATATTTAAGTGTTTTTCATTGTTATATTCTCTGAAAACCTAACAATCTAAAGAGGTTTAATATTTAGAAGTAATCAAGTATGTCTAGTGTGAAAAAATTAACAACAAACTTTGTCAAACTCAAGAAGTATGACGGTGTTGAATTTAGGAGGTGGAAGAAGAAAATGTATTTTCTTCTTACATCTCTTAATGTTGCCTATGTGATAAGTACTCCAATGCCGGGTGAACATGAGAATGAGACCTTGGAGAACGTTCGGGAAAGATCGAAATGGGACAACGATGATTTCATTTGTCGTGGTCATATTTTGAATGGAATGGAGGATGATCTTTTTGATGTCTACCAAAATGTGGAATCAGCCAAGGAGCTTTGGGAGTCCTTGGAGAGCAAATACATGATGGAAGACGCTTCAAGTAAGAAATTTTTAGTTAGCAATTTTAATAATTATAAGTGTGTTGATGGTAGGTCCATAATGGACCAATTTCATGAGTTGCAACGTACCTATGGTAGCTTAGAGCAACATGGTATAGCTATGAATGAGTTGTTTGTTGTTTCTAGCATTATTGATAAGTTACCCCCTAGTTGGAAAAATGTTAAGCATGATCTTAAGCATAAGAAGGAGGACATGACATTGTCCGGTTTTGCCACCCATCTTCAAATTGAAGAAGGGATTTGTGCCATGGAAGGAGCTAAGGATGGAAATACTAGCACATTTACCGTGAATATGGTAGATGAAGGGAGAGCTAGTGCATCTACTAGTGGAAAAAGGAAGAATAAAAATTCTTCCTAAGGAAAGTCCAAAAGGCAAGCAAACAATAACAAGTTTGCTTTGTTGGGAATGCGGTAAGGTTGGTCACCGCAAGAAGGATTTCTTTTCTTTCAAGAAAAGGATAAGGAGGGTCGTGCTAATGAAAGCAAGGACCCACCCACCAAAGGTAATCCAATTCATGAGGTTGAATTTAATTCCGGTTTGGATTTAAATGCAACGGATCCTAACATTTTTATGGTGCAGGATGATGACTCATGGTGGATTGATTTGGGGGCTTCAAGGCACGTATGCAAGTGTAAACATTGGTTCAAAACCTTTCAAAAGGTTGTTGATGGAGAAGATCTCTACATGGGGAACAATTCTACCATCAAGGTCCTTGGAAGAGGGCAAGTTGAGCTTGTGTTCAGTTCAGGGACTGCAATTATTCTTAGGAATGTTTTGTATGCTCCGGAAATTAGTAGGAATCTTGTATCCGGGCCTACCCTGAATAGTCTTGTCTATAAGCTTGTATTTGAAGCTAATATATGCATAATTACTAGGGGTGTAACATTTGTAGGTCGTTGCTACTTAGATAATGGTTTGTTAAAACTCTCTTTGAGAGATAAGTATGTATTGGATGATATGTGAGAAAGGAATGGTGTCCTTCCAACAAGTGTATTATTCTAATAGAGCGTATAGAATTATTACAGAGCTAATTCTTCAGTAAGGTCAAGTGATCAGAATGCCTAGGTGGAGGCCGCTTCCGATCGGTAATATTCAGGTATAATTAATGTTACAGTTTAATCTTAACTGAACCCTTCGGGTCGAACCCAATCGAACAAACCGATCAGAGACGACGAATTAATCCGAAGGATTTAATGAGTCATCGGAGTTTTACGAACAAAGACGTCGGATATCGAGCCTAGGGCGTCGAGACCGAGCGTCACAAAATCACAAGAAACAAGTTCGAGCGTAGCCGTAGCATCACAGTGGCCTAGCCATGTGAACGCTAGGCTAACTAGAGCTAGCATGCGTGCATAGGTGCCTAGGCACTATCGCAGCCCATCGCACCATCGCAGCACAAGCATAGCACTATCGCATGGCTAGGCCTATGCGTGTGTGCGTGTGCTTGTGCCTAGGCCTGTCGCACCATCGCTGCACGCAACACAACACCATCGCAGTGCTGGGCACTTGTGTGTGTGCGTGTGCGTGTGCTTATGCCTAGGGCCATCACAAGCCATCGCAGCATCACAGCACCAAGCTTCGCATGCTTGTGCGTGTGGCTGGCGAGGCGATGCCCAGCATGCGTGGCTTGCTAGCAGCACACATACTAGGAAGTGTGAGGGGCCTTGCGTGTGTGTGCCCGATGGCGAGAGAGGCAAGGGTCAGCAGCTTGCTAGCAGCAACATAGGCACTGCCCAGCACAGCCACACGCATCATGCTTGTGTTGGCTGGGCTGGTGCTAGCTGGCTGCCAGCCCAGTAGCACCATGGTTCTGGTTTTGTGAGGGGTGGGGACCAAGGCTTGGGCAAAGCCTTGGGGAGCAAGGCAATGGTCCCCCCCACCTTCTCTTGGTCCTCACCTAACTTTCTCTCTCCCCTTGACACTTGTTGCATTGTGATTGATTTGATTATTCATTTAATTTCGAATTATATTAATTATCAAAATTATCCATTCTCCCACATTGGTTGGGAAATGAAAATCAAGGGTTCATTCCCTATAAATACCAAGGCATGGGTATTTGGGAATTAACACACTTGAGTTGAAAAGTAAAGGAAACTCCATTGTTGAGCATACCTTGAAATTCGTAAAACTCTAGTTAGTTTTGTCCGGGACTTGATTAACCTTCAAGGCTTAGGACGCTCGGGTCGGGTTTGAGGGTACGATCCCGTCGGAGGCCTCGTGTTTTGTCCGGGCCTTGACTAACACATTGTAGGGTCAAGGGGAGAGAGAGAGTTAAGTAAGGACCAAGAGAAGGTGCGGGGACCATTGCCTTGCTCCCCAAGGCTTTGCCCAAATCTTGGTCCCCAGCCCTCACAAAACTGGCACAAGGGGCTGCTGGGCTGGCAGCCAGCTAGCACGCCAGCTAGCAGTGCCAGCAAGCCTAGCAAGTTAGCACCAGCCCAGCCAGCACAAGCATGATGCGTGTGGTTGTGCTTGGTCATGCCTACGCTGCTGCTGCTTGCTAGGCGCTGGGCGCTACTAGCAAGCTGCTGGCCCCTGCCTCCCTCGCCATCGCACACGCACACGCAAGGCCCTCACACTTCCATCATGCGTGCTACTAGCGAGCCACGCATGCTGGGCATCGCCTCACCAACCACACGAAAAAGCATGCGATGCTTGGTAATGTGCCAGTGATGCTGCGATGGCATGCATGCACACGCACTGAGCGAGGCTAGTGATGCCGCTGCGATGGTGTGAGACACACGCGCACACACATACACACACGCAAGTGCCCAGCACTGCGATGGCAGTGCTTGGTGCGTGTGGCCTGCGATGGCGCCTAGGCACCCAGGCACACATGTTGCGGTGCTGCTGTGCCATGCGAAGGCACGCACACACGCACATGGTGCTGCGATGCTAGACATGCACGCATGCTAGCTCCTAGTGCTAGCGATGGTGCGCCTAGCACATCTAGTGTGTCTAGGCTTGCGCCTAGCCATGCTAGGTGCATGCTAGCTCGAGTTAGCCTAGAGTTTACATGGCTAGGCCACTGTGATGCTACGACTATGCTCGAAGTTGTTGCCTGTGATTTTGCGACGCTTGGCCTCGACGCCCTAGGCTCGATGTCCGACGTCTGAGTTCGTAAAACTCTGACGACTCATTAAATCCTTCGGATTAATTCGTCGTATCGAATTGGTTGTTCGATTGGGTTTGACCTGAAGGGTTCAATTAAGATTAAGCTCTAATATTAATTATACCTTAATATTACTGATCGAAAGTGGCCTCCACCTAGGCATTCCGATCACTTGACCTTACTGAAGAATAAGCTCTGTAATAATTCTAAATCCTCTATCAAAATAATACACTTGTTGGAAGGACACCATTCCTTTCAATCTCCCACTTGTCCATCCGGACAAGTGTGCATACAGTGTATAGCCCATTTCCTATGTCGCTTAATGTCTCTTCGTGAACTATAAGGTAAGATTCATCGTCATCCTTGTTACGTTTAGAAGTGTTTCTCGATCTCTGAGTTCGACTATCAATTAGCAGATGATTTCTACAATTCATCTGAGTACGACCATGCATTTTCACAACCTCGCTCTTCGAGCGGCGTTGTAAACAACAAAGACATGTTCCCTATTGTTATTAAGGGGACATTCCCAGTCTTGCATTGTAAGTTTCTCTTACTAAGAGGACCTAATCTCCTTAATGTTCCCGTTATGATCCCCAGTTACGGCAGACGTTAGGCAACATCGAAGAGACTAGTACTCAAACAAGAAAACTTCACAATACTCATGGTCGAGGAAACGAGTTCCGATAGCTATAATGAGAAATGCACTTATGACAATTTGAATCTCTTAAAGTACTCTCATAGGTCTATCCAGTGCAGTTCCGAACTGGCACCTGTGTAAATGATTTATGACCATCATGTCCCTGCCACACAAGAAACGGTGCTGTAAATCATACTACACACTAATCTCTGGTGGTCATCAATCGTCCATCATTTAGATGACCCCGATTAGGGATAGTTTTCAATTTAAATATTCAATGTTCACTTAACATTTGTTTCTTTATCCAAGGCATGGTCTTGATACCCTGTTTTGAATATTTCCATAAATCGAATGGACTCATTATTTAATTTTAAACCACAGTTATATAGCAATGGAGTGAAAAATAATTTTGCATAAAATCAATTACTCCATAAATCAATAGTTTCAATACAGTGTCTTACATTAAAACATCTAGTTTAATTAAAACACATGTACAGGGAATTTCAAAGCCAGTCTCCAACATGCTTGATTCCCATTGCCTTAACGTGCTTGTTGTGTTTCACTTGAGGCAAAGGTTTAGTCAAAGGATCGACCACATTATCATCCGTGTCGATCTTGCAAATTCTGATTTCAATTTCGGATTTCCATTCCCTTATCATGTGAAATCGCCTTTGGACATGTTTGACCTTCTGGTGCTCTCTTGGCTATCTAACCTGAGCGATAGCTCCATTGTTGTCAAAGTAGAGATCTATCGGACCCTTGATGGAGGGTACAATACCAAGTTCACTGATGAACTTGCGAATCCAAACACCCTCCTTAGCGGCTTATGAAGCAGCCAAGTATTCGACTTCAGTTGTAGAATCTGTAGTGGTACTCTGCTTGGCACTCTCCAGCTAAACGCTCCTTCATTAAGACAGAATATGTATCCTGATTGTGACTTGAAGTCGTCTTTGTCAGTCTGGAAGCTAGCGTCGATGTAACCTTCAACAACCAGGTCTTTTTGGCCACTATAAACCAGGAATTTATCCTTGTTCTTTTTCAGGTACTTCAGGATATTCTTGGCCGCAGTCCAATGCGCCTCTCCTGGGTTTGATTGGTATCGGCTCGTAGCACTCAAGGCATACGAGACATCTGGCCTGGTACATATCATGGCATACGTGATCGACCCAAGTAGCGAGGCATATGGAATCTGATCCATTCTCTCTCGCATAACAGGTGTCTCTGGACACTGTTTCTTGCTGAGAGTTACGCCATGGGACATGGGTAGATGCCCTCTTTTGGTATTCTCCATGTGGAATTGTGCCAATACCTTATTAATGTAAGTACTCTGGCTCAATCCAATCATCCTCTTAGATCTATCCCTGTAGATCTTGATGCCCAATATGTACTGTGCCTCTCTAAGTCCTTCATTGAAAAGCACTTTCCCAACCAGCCCTTTACGGACTCCAATAATTTTGTGTTGTTTCCAACGAGCAGTATGTCTTCGACATATAGGACTAGGAATGCGATGTCGCTCCCACTGACCTTCTTGTATACACAAGATTCATTTGGATTCTTGATAAAAGCAAACTTGCTGATGGCTTCATCAAATCACAGATTCCAACTCATGCTGGCTTGCTTTAGTCCATAAATGGACTTCTTAAGCTTGCAAACCTTTCCAACGTTGCTCGGATCAACAAAACCTTCTGGCTGTGTCATGTACACAGTTTCTTCCAAAATCCCATTTAAAAAGGCGGTTTTGACATCCATCTGCCATATTTCGTAAACGTAATATGCAGTAATCGCTAGAATTATCCGGACAGACTTTAGCATTGCAACCGGTGAAAAGGTTTCATCATATTCAATCCCATGGATTTTTCTATAACCTTTTGCCCTAACCTAGCCTTGTATATCGATACATTTCCATCCTTGTCTTTCTTCAATTGGAAGATCCATTTGCAACAAATGGGTGTGTAACCCTCGAGCAAATTCACCAAGTCCCAGACTTGATTTTCAGACATGGAGTCCATCTCGGATTTCATGGCTTCTTGCCATTTAGCAGAGTTGGGGCTCATCATAGCTTTCTTGTATGTCACTAGCTCATCGCCAACCATTACTAGGATGTCTTGATTATCGGTTAAGACAATACCAAGGTATCTGTCTGGTTGAGATCTTTGCCGTTGCGACCTACAAAGGGTAATAGGTTGAGCATTTACATTGTCTGTTTCATTCTGACCAATCTTCTCAACTGCTTCCAAAGCACTTAGATTGTCAGTTTTATCAGTTTGACATTGTTGCTCGTCTTCTCGAACTTTGTCGAATTCGATTTTCCTCCCACTTGTCATTTTGGAAAGGTGTTCTTTCTCCAAAAAGACACCATCACAAGCAACAAACACTTTGTTCTCGGATTTATTGTAGAAGTAATACCCTTCGGTTTCTTTTGGATACCCCATAAAGAAACACTTGTCTGATTTTGGGTGAAGTTTGTCCGAAATTAATCGTTTGACATATTCTTCGCATCCCCATATCTTAAGAAAAGACAACCTAGGAGGTTTCTTAGTCGATAATTCATATGGAGTCTTTTCAACAGCTTTTGACGGAGCTCGGTTCAGTGTTAGTGCCGCGGTTTGTAGCGTATGTCCCCAGAAAGAGATAGAAAGTTCACTAAGACCCATCATTGATCGAACCATGTCTAACAAGGTTCCATTCCTCTGTTCGGACACTCCGTTCCATTGAGGAGTTCCGGGAGGTGACAACTCTGAAAGAATACCATTTTCTTTCAAGTGATATTCGAATTCATGGATCAAATATTCTCCACCTCGATCTGATTGAAGTGCTTTAATTTTCTTGCCAAGTTGATTCTCAACTTCTTTCTGAAATTCTTTGAATTTCTCAAAAATTCAGATTTATTCGACATTAAGTAGATATAGCCATATCTACTAATGTTTGTTAACGAAGCTGAATTCTTAGATGTCTTAGTTAGCGGTATCAACTTTTGTCTAATCATATGTAAAAACATGAAATTTCATTGAACATATATTTGCAAGACGATTTTGAAACAACTATTGTCAAAGTCTTACATTCAAAATAACTAGGTGTCTAACACCATAGATCATAGTATGTTCAAAAGCACGATGAAAAACTAAGATTAGTTTAATTACATGTCATAGACAAAATAGTGCATGCAAGCACGACCGAAAAACCATCTTCGTCGTCTACTTGTCCTTGCACCAACACTTGATAAGCTTCTTACTTGGTCCCTGAAAAGGAAACATAAAGTGAGTCATACTTGGTATCTAATACCTATGATAAGCTTAATTCACAAATGTTTAAGGAAGATACCTGAGGCAGATGCTCCATTCCTCTCCTCCTCTTCCCTAAAGAGCTTGCATTCTCTCTTGTAGTGGCCTTGCCCACCACAATAGAAGCAGCACATCTTTTCCTTGACCTTCTTGAACTCCCTCCTCCATGCTCTCAAGGGCCTCTCGGTCATTCCACATGCGGTGGCTCGGCTGAGTAGTTGCATTACCTCCATTAAGGAGCGTGTCTCCTTTCTCGCAGCTATATGCACTCTAAGTGCATCATAGCTCGAGTGAAGCGAAGCAAGCAAGATATGCACCGCCATC
Source organism: Chenopodium quinoa (assembly GCF_001683475.1). Lineage (NCBI taxonomy): Eukaryota > Viridiplantae > Streptophyta > Magnoliopsida > Caryophyllales > Amaranthaceae > Chenopodium > Chenopodium quinoa. The sequence goes on from NW_018744469.1 coordinate 2,221,617, forward strand.
TCATCCTCCAATTAGATTCCGAGAAGCTGCATGTGTTTAAAGAGCCTAGTCATTCCAAGCACATGAGGTCGGAGGGGCATGTCGGGTCTCAATTTGGCATTGTAGACCTTTGTCCAAAGACGACGCCTTTCCTTATCAAGACACCCCACATTTGGTGGCTTTATCTTCATGTTTGAGAGTGACCTAGTCAAATCAAACACGAGTCCATCATAGTTGCCGTTGTCACTCTTGGTGACTCTTACATTGACAACGTCCTCAAGTGCTTTGAAGAACATGTCCGGAAGGTAGGAGGAAAGGCTTTCCTTCTAATCTTCAGGGATGGAATTTGCCATGAGTCGTGAGACTTTCTTGCAAATGGAAGACCATTCTTCATGAGCCTCATCGGTCATGATCCCCTTGGAGAAGAAGCTTGGAATGGGAGTATCAAGAGTATACTCTAAGGAACAATTTCGGAGAATTTTCCTGAGTTCCTCCTCCCACTCCTTAAAGCTGACCAAGTTGAGGCAATATGCCAACTTTTCACGGAGTTCCTGGCACACATGGTTGTTGTTTGAGTTACTTGCAGACATTTGTTCTACAATTGAAAGAATTTGAAATGAAAAACCATTCAAAAACCAATAAGTTTGAAATTTAAAAGCTTTCATGCAAATTTTCAATCTTATTGAGCATTTTATCCACGCATTGAAAGATTTGTCCCTTTTGGGAGAGAATAAAATGATTCCGAGATCCCAAAGATCAAGAAATGGTTAAGCATACTTTGGCTTCTCTTAACATTAAATATCTCAAGGTAAGCAATCCAATTGCTAATAGCTCTAAGCTACTCTCGGTTTGATAAAATTCAAGCATAAGCATGGAATACTAGGCAACATTATGTGCCTCAGACGCATCCCGTTTAGCCCGTCTTACCTCCTCGCATTTCCGGCTGTAGGCCTTCTTGAGCCCCTCCACGCGTAGCATTGATTGTAGAAGTCCAAGCGGTGTTAGAAGGGGTCAGGCGGCAAAATCACTTAAACAAATTGGAAGATCATGTACCTCAGCCAGTCCGGCCAGAACCTGGTCGGCATTGAAGGTGTGGATCCTTAGGATTGCCTTCTTCTCTTCTTTGGGTACGACCTTCAGCATGGCCCGTGCGTACTTCTGTACATTTGGCCAGCGAGGGGAGTGATCTGCACCAGAAAAAAATGGTGAGAAGGCAACATACTTCCCTCTTATCGACTGCGGGCTGCTAGAAGAGTCTTCCGGCTGGAGTTGGGAGTGCGACTTGACCCGCATAGGCTTGCCAAGCAAAGAAGGGTTGAAGGGGTCAATAGTACCTTGGGATGTAGGTAGAGGGTCGAGACTGCCCTCAGCCGGTACAGAGGCGCCGGATACCTTAGGCGACGTCGTCTCCTTCTCAGGAACATCCGGCTGCCTCGCCGTTAGATCAAACCCCAGGCCGAGGTTTTTAACAGACTTACCCCCAACCGTCAAACGGCTGGGTACTGTCGAGGAGGAAGTCTTCCTCGCCTTGTTGTGAATTGGCGGCTCCTCTCCAGGCAGAGGCCTTATTAATTTGGAAACGGAATGGGGCACCTTGCTCCCATCCTGAAAAAACGAGCACAGAGATCAGGCGGCATAGAAGTCAAACGGAAATCAAAGTAGAAATAAAAAGTAAAAAGCAAGATGCTTATTTTTTGCCGCCTAGGCAGCAAGCTTTTTCTCCGCATTAGCCTTGCGGATTTCAGCGGGTGACTTGGCAGGCATCTTGTCAGCAGGCAACATGGCTAGGCCACGCACTACACAAAAGAACCCATCCGGTTAGAAAAACAAACAAAACAAGGAATGAATTATTACAAATCAAAATAGAGAAAATCTCTAATGTGACCTACTTTTATCAAACTGAGTGCTAAGCTTACAAACGGACAAAAACGCCTCGTCTCGAAGAAATTCGTACTTAGGCACCCAATTTCTGGGTACGCTTATTAACTCCCCATTGGAGAGGGTTGTTGTAGTCTGTTCAAAGAACTTGGACTCAATTATTCACTCGTAGTCCTCATCCGGCATACGAGGCTTCTTGCACTTGTGGTCCAGAAGGTCTGGCTTCCGGTTGTGTGTCCAATACTCCCGGTTTTTCCAGTCTGACCACTTAGACGGTTTGTCTAAGGTCATCAGGTACTGGGATAGGTGGTCAATGTGTACCAGGCTCTCCAACCGCCTGGACTTCTGCTCAAGTAATGCATGTGAGCAAAGGCCTCCCAGCCAGGGTTGATTTCCTGCATCTCGCAGGCGGCTATATACCCCAAAATGTTAACCTAAGAATTAGGGGTTAACTGCCAGATGCCTTGGCCATACCCTCGAAGAATGGCCTTGATTATGTTATGAAGGGGGAAGCGGAGGCCAGCCAGAAACGCCGCTTCATAGCACCCAAAGTACCCGTTTGCATTGGGTTGCTCGTCTTCCCAAACAATAGTGCCCATCTCACGCGACACAATTATTCTCCAATCCTTCCCAAGAGGACGAATCTTTATGAAGTCCTCTAAGTTATTGGCCATGCTAGCCCTATCCTTGGCGGAAACGGCGATGAAGAAGGGGTCGTCTTTATTATTCCAATTACGCCTCTCTTTCGCCTCACTATCAGCATCCGACGTCAAGAGGCTGTTACTACTGCCACTTTGTTCTGTACCGGATGAGGAGGCGGCCTCATTGTCGCTGGCATCCCTTTCCTGGGTTTTCAGCTCGACCCTAGAAGGTGAGGCGGCATCTTTGCCTCCTCCCTGATCCATACCCAATATCCCATCACTGGGAGTGCTTGGAGTGCCATGCGGTAAATCCCTTGTCACCTCCGCCTGATTAGGGTCAGGCGACAGCTCGCCAGAGTCTGCTTCTCTGTACTCTAGATCGAAGGCAGTCTTTTTTGTACGAGCCATTACGTCCTGCATAGAGACAAAGACGGTCAGTTTCAGAGATGAACAAGGAGACTCCCAGTACCCAGAGGCGGCACCCCCAGTCCTAGACTCAGCCGTACCAAGAGACCGGCTGACCTCTAAATTGTGGTGTGCCGTGTGTGTGATGGGTGAGGTCATTATTCTATGATATATACAGCCAAAAGATTTAAAAATAAAGAAACTCCAAAAGATAAGGAAACAAGACGTTACCTTGAAATTGAATAAAAGTTTGGAGAAAGGAGTCGAAAGGTTGTTAACCAAAGATACCCAAGACGGTATCGTTTTGAGCAGACTACAAATTGGCAAAAGAAGGAAAAATTAATCACCAATGCCCAAAGATACTACAGGCGGGAAAGACCGGTTGTGGTAGATATGTATGGCAAATAGTCTAAAGATTTTATCAAAGATTGTCCAAAGACCCCACAGACGGTATAAACCGGCTGAGGCTCACTAGTGGACAATGGGGAAAAAGAATTGAACAGAACCAACACAGGCGGCCTGAAAGTCGGTTGCGTATCCGTTAAAATGAAAAGGCTGTTTGAAGACACCTCAGGCGGTAGAGGACCGGTTGGGGGTTCCAGCAAAACAGCTTAAAAGGGAATTGCTTGCTCATACCCCAGACGGTGTGAGACCGGCTGAGGGAACAACGAAGTAGTTCAAAAGAAAGTTTGATTAAAGATCCCCAGACGGTTTACACCGGCTGAGGGTCTATTGAATGCAACTCACCAATTAGATTGCTTGAAGATACCTCAGACGGTTTACCCCGGCTGAGGGTCTATTGAATGCAACTCACCAATGAGATTGCTTGAAGAAACCTCCGACGGTTTACACCGGCTGAGGGTCTATTGAATGCAACTCACCAATGAGATTGCTTGAAGATACCTCAGACGGTTTACCCCGGCTGAGGGTCTATTGAATGCAACTCACCAATGAGATTGCTTGAAGACACCTCCGACGGTTTACACCGGCTGAGGGTCTATTGGATGCAACTCACCTATGAGATTGCTCTAAGATACCTCAGGAAGTTTACGCCGGCTGAGGATCTATCGAATGCAACTCACCAATGAGATTGCTTGTTGATTCCCCAGGCGATGTAAACCGGGTGAGGGTCTATTGAATGCAACTCACCAATGAGATTTCTTGTTGATGCCCCAGATGGTGTAAACCGGCTGAGGGTCTATTGAATGCAACCCTTCAATGAGATTGCTTGAAGATAACTCAGACGGTTTACACCGGCTGAGATTCTCAATAGACGAAATTTGTTATAAAAATTGCCTAAAGAAGCTCCAGACGGCAAAAGCCGGTTGCAGCATAATCAAACATCCAACTAAAGAGACTGATTAAGTCAGAAGGATACTGTTTCGGGGGTTTTTCTGATGTCCTGCGGGAGAGTTACAATTCCGAGACTGGAACCGGACGCCTGTACCTGCAAAACAAACGGATGCTCCGGATGATTGGAGATCCGCCTCCGACGGTCAAGTTACTACTTGATTAAGGAGTAATTAATGCGAAAATTAAAGTGATTGGGTCTCTCTAGGTGAGAGAGTTTAATGTGTGTAATTTGCGTAATCTCCCTTAATGAGGATTAAGGGAGGTATTTATAACCTCGGGAAACGTGCCAATCTAGGTTTAGGTTAACCTTGGGCTGATTGGGCTTCCCTCGGAAGTTGGGCCTGGGTGGCCGACTTCTCCATTAGGCATGGAGTATGCCACGTGTCATGACATAATAGGTCCAAGGCGGACGAATAAGCGTGTTCCACGTGGCAAACCCTGAGAGGTCCAATTGGGGAACACTTGGCAGGACCTGAGTGGCCCACGTGGCGCATTCCGATTGGTGGTAGCAAAATCCCCTAATCATTTGCCCCTCACAGGTGGCACGTGACTGGTCACGTGTTACCTGTGACAGGTATCGCCCTGTAACAGGCGACGACCTGCTACAAGTGTCACTCGGCGAGAGGCCGAGAGATTCTCCCGCCAAAATTTTGAATTATGGAAGTGACCTTTCGCCTTCTCACTTCGCCTATATAAAGGAGTGTTGACTTCGGTCATTTTCACATTTGAAAACTTTATGAGAGAACATTCGGACCCCTGAACTTGCTCTGACATTTTGGACTCTTTCTGCCTACCGCCTGCTCTGACAAGCCGACTGCAAAGGATTTTCAGAACTTCATCAATCGGCACTCGTTCAGGTAACCGTCGGTTCTCTTACTCTTAATTTTCTCTTTACTTTATTCTTTTTTGAAATGGCACCACGGAAGCACACGACACGACCTAGGTTAGTGATCAGCCGGTCACCGGGGACGGCTGAATTTAGGACTAGGAGTGCCGCCTGCCCTTTCCTAGACCCATCTTTGCCCTTTATACAAAGTCCGACTGTATCTGTGTCTATGCAGAGCATGATGGCCAGAACAAAAAAGACTGCCAGGATCTCAAACTCAGACGGCTCCTCCCACAGGGTGCCGATTAGTGAAACATCTGACCAGGCGCCAGATGTGGAAGTGAAACAAAGCGGCTTGAAAGCCGGCAGTTCTGAGGGAGGAGTCAAAGTGACCCCTTCCCATTTTACAGTTGACAATTCTACATTCTCTCCTGCTCCTTTTAAAGGAGAGGAGGCGGGCCCCTCCGGGAGATGGGAGGAGTCGTCCTCATCGGACTCGTTAGAGGACGATTCCGAGTCTAGCTCTTCTGGCCATGCTTCTCCGGACACAGAAGAGAAAAACAGTCGCCTACAAGAGGCGAGGCTTTCTCACGCAGTTCAGAAGGGGGACGATTGGGCGGAGCCATCCACCTCTCACCGAGAGCAAAATACCCCCTACTACTGCACGGTACCTCGGGGCCGGATCACGGCCATGCAAGAGAAAGTGGAGAGCTTTATCGCAAACCACACAATGGGCCCCGACTTTTTAGTGTTCGTGCCGGATCCAGAAGACACAGTCGTCTGGCCTAGGGGTGAAACAAATTCGGGTTAAAACCGAACCAAACCGAAAACCGAACCGAATAAGAAATATGGTTCGGTTTTTTTTCGGAAATGGTTCGGTTCGGTTTTTAAAAAAAAAATAATTCGGTTTTCGGTTTGGTTTCGGTTTGAGGAAATAAAAAACCGAAAAAAACCGAAAACCGAAATTTTGGCCCAACATAAAAAAAAACCCTTGGCCCAGCCCAAATTTACCCTAAGTATAAAATCAGAAAAAAAAAAACCCTAAGTCCCTAACCCTCAATCCCTCATTCTCTCTCGGTCTCTCCTAGTCTCCTGACTTCCTCTCCTCTAATCCTCTTGCGAATTTCTCAGTTTCATTGCGAATCCAGATAGCTCACCTTTTCAGTTTCACTCTCCACCGTTGCCGTTCACCACTTCACCACTTCACCGTTCAGATTGGTGAGTGTTCGTTTGTTTTTTTGTTTTTTTTGGTTTGGTTTACTTGGATGTTTTTCTTGTATTCATGATTTTGATTCCAATTTTTATGCAATGCAATGGTTGTGTACTTGTATAGTTGTATTATGTAAATTCTTCTCTGTAACTTTTAATTTTGGTAATTTATTTCGAGGATATGTTTTTAACTAGTGTGTGTTTTAGAGCCTAGTAATTTATGGTTCTTACTCACCCAATCTCTCTCTTCTGAATTCAATTTCTCAGCATGTCATTGTTCAAGATTTTGCTTCATTATTCAAGACACGTCAAATTGGGTCAAATAAAATTGCTCAACAACAACTCATCATTTTCACATCTCACCCACCAAAAATTAAAAAAAAAAAAAAGAAAAAACGAATGTGCTTTCGTGATGATCGATGATGAAGATTGATCTGCCTTTGCGATGATCTGATTTGATGTTGATAATTTTGATTTTTGATGGTCTGCTGGTTTTAATCTGGTGTAGTTGTCTTTTTATGATCAATAAAAGAAAAAAGGATCTAGTCATCTGATTTTTTGATGATGTGATCAATTTGGTTATTGAATTAGAGTAATTAAATTAGAGTAAGAAAAAAGAGAGAAGAATTTCGAACAAGTTGAAGCAATAAAGCAGCTTCTGAATTGTGATAATTGTCGCCCACCAATATTTTAAATTTTGTTTTCCCTTTTTTGTTTTAAAAAAGAAAAATTGTTTTCCTTTTTTTATACCAAACAAAAGGAAATTAATTGGTTGTTAATCGTTTACGTTTTCTTAGTAATACCAAACAACTAGTAAGGGTAACACTATACATTACCCTTTCCCCTCCTAATTTGTTTCCATTCCGTTACCTTTACAAAGTTGATACCAAACGCCCCCTTAGTTTCATGTGGGTTTTTTTTTTAATTTTTATTTTATTTTGGGGTAATTTAGTATGAATTAGTACTTTTAGTTCAACTTGAAGAGTTGATAATGATAAGTGTCATTCTCGTGTAAGAAGAATAGGAAATGGAAGTTTTTGTTTATTGGTAAATATATGGTACTCCCACATTAATTATTATGAGATTATTGTAATATATTGATTTTGCTTCTGGGGTAGCTTAATTTGAGCTATAATTTGTTGGGTTGAAGTGGTTTTTGTGCGAATTTGTGTTTTTTTTTGCTGTTTATACTTAGTTGTTTCTTCTTGTTGTGTTTTTTCTTCTGAACAATGGGTTTTGACTTCTGATTGCATTTTTTCATGTCTATGTCACAAATTTGAGTAAGCTGAAAAACTGACTTGTGAAATTGAGGATATATGGATGGAATGACAATTTCTTTGCAGTTGTAGGGTTCTATGCTGCTGAGTGCTGACCTGCTGTAATGATGTTGCTGCTGCCCTGCTGCTTGTTGCTACTGCTGTTAAACAATTGTTAAAGTTGTAATGTTGAACAATTTTATTTTTTTTTGGGATGAGGTGTTGAGCTTTTATAACTTTGAATTATAACTTTGAAGTTTTAGAACTTGTTAATGTTGTTTAAATCTCATTAAGCATTTATGCTACTACATATGTTGTTGAATATAATATTTATATGATTTAAGCCCACAAAAATTGCAGATTAAATCCCAAATAAACAAGGCCCAAAAAAATTCGGTTTGGTTCGGTTTTCTCTTTTGAAACCGAAATTTGTATGGTTTGGTTTGGTTTGGTTTGGTTTCAAAAGTAAAGTGGTGCGGTTTGGTTTCCAAAAACCAAAAACCGAACAAAAATTGCAGATTAAATCCCAAATAAACAAGGCCCAAAAAAATTCGGTTTGGTTCGGTTTTCTCTTTTGAAACCGAAATTTGTATGGTTTGGTTTGGTTTGGTTTCAAAAGTAAAGTGGTGCGGTTTGGTTTCCAAAAACCAAAAACCGAATTAGTGTGGTTCGGTTTCGGTTTGGCCTATAAACCAAACCGAAAACCGAACTTTCACCCCTAGTCTGGCCGGCTGGTACCAGTTATGATGGCGCCTGCTTTGGCTGCTACGAGGCGGCCATCAAGGCTGGGCTGCGCTTCCCACTACATCCGGTTGTTCAGCGGATCTTGGATGGGTATGAGTTGGGGTTATGGCAGTTAGCCCCGAACTCCTAGGTCAACGTACTCGGCTATGTGGCCGGGTGCGAACTGCACGGGGTGGAGCCGAACTTCGAGGCTTTCGCCCACATGAACTACCTCAGCCGGACCCCTAAGGCAGGCGGTACCGGCTGGTATCAATTGACGAGCCACAGGGGCTACCTCATGACGAGAGGTAAAGCAAACAAATGGAAGGACTGGCGGAGCACCTTCCTTATCATTGAGAGTTCAGACACAGAGCTGAACAAGCGCTTAAACAGGTGGAACAGGAATCCGCCCCTTCTTGCAGGCGGCCGCAGCATGCCGCCCGTTCCCCCCAAGGCTAAGAAAGAGATCCTAGATAAAGGACTCTTCAAAGTAGAGTCGAAGGTGAACTCTACTTCAGGGGTACGAGAGGAAGTACCCCTGCACTGCGTCCCGAGCTTCAAATGGCTCTACGACGAGTACTTTTTGGCCGCTTATGGCCTCAGCAGTCGGTGCTCAAGAGGTAGCCGGCCTGTCGAATACTCTGTTGTTCCATGCATTTCTTGTTATGACTTTTATTAACTTTGCTATTTGTTTTTGCAGCAGACGCCATGAGCAAAATTACCGCCTCCAAGACTGCGGCGGCCATGTTGCGGGCCTCCATCATGCAACAGTCTTCAACCGACTCCCCCAACAAGGGGGCACCCTTGGTGGGCTTCGAACCTTTCACCCTCTTTTTGGAGTTGTGTTTATGCATATACTGACTCTTTTCTTCTTTTTTAGACGGGCGCTCCTAGAGCTTCTTCTTCCCAACAGCCGGACCCCAAGGCCCGGAGGACGACTGTTGCGAGCTCTCCCGGTTCTACCAGGAAACATGTGGCGGCTGAGAAACAGCCGACCACTTCTTCTAAAACTCCAGCTGGGCCACCTAGAAGTATGAAATTGTCCTTGTAAATTTTAGACTTGCTCCCTCCTTTACTAGGTCTAATCCGTTTGTTTATGCTTGACTTGGTCGAAGTGGCCAAGTCTATGATCAAAGTCGTTCCTCCAGCTGAAAGGGAGGCGGTCAGGGGTGTCGGCACCCTTGACCTAGACGGGATTGCAGGGGTCCTTGCTGAGGTATACTTAGCATATTTTTGAGTGTTTGAATTCCAGGACGCCTGTTTTCTTTTCTGTTTGGAAACTGACGCCTGTTCCCTTTTTTACTTAGGCCCTGCTCTGAGTGAACGGCCTTCGCAAGCCGCTTAACCGGAAGAACAAAGAGGTAAAGGCTGCAAAAGCTATGGCCGCCTCTGACTGTGATAAGGCAATGTTTCAAATTGCCCAAAATGAAGTTCTGACAATTGATATTCTTTATTATCAGGCGCAGGCTACCGCCGCTATCCGGGCTCAGTTAGAGGCGGCCCAGAAGAGGAATAGTGAGCTGGAGGCGACCATCAACAACCTCAAGGCCGAGCTGAGACCTCTTCGCCAAAAGATGTCCTCATACGAAACCTTGGAGAAATCCTTGGCGAGCGTAAAGGTACGCCTGGTGACCCAGGAGAAGAGTCTTACTCAGGAGCTCTCGGAAAAGGCCGAGCAAGAAAAGAAAGAGCTGGTCTGGGAGATGATGGAAGACTCTGCTCAAATCCAGCGCATGACTTGGGGCCGCCTCTTCCCCAATGCCGACTTTGCCTCCTGGGAAAAAACGTACCGCCAGTATTCTGATAGATATAATCAAGAGATCTTGGCGGCTGCTGAGGAAGAGGCGTTGGAGGAGGAGGAGCAGCCGGTAGTGGCGCTTGTGCCGCTTGGGGGTAATGCATCAATAAAGGATGCAGCTGAAGCCGAGTCCAGCAAGAAGAGTGCTGACCAGGCGGCAGCTGCTAATATTGAAGATCTGCCCCCTTCTTAAGCTTTATGTCTTCTTTCCACGGCCTGCGTGCCGTTTGTTTGTATTTACCCGGCCAGGGGGCCGGGGCTCTGAATATTTTGCCGGTCTTTAATGACCGGCTTCTTTTTAATGAATATTTTTGTTTTGCTTCAAATTTGTTTAAGTATTGAATATTCTGATATCCAATTGTACACTATACCGACTGTTTTACATGGCCGATAGTTGCAGACAGGTACGGATAGTTAGTCACGCCGCCTATGCCCCTGGACGACTGGTTGTCTGTTTCCAGGCTAGACGATTAGTCGGCCATTTATCCAATCAATAATCGAAATATTTTAAAGACCGGATCCCCTTTAGGCAGGCGGTCATGTCATTTGTAAAATTAACCAAGTAGGAAAGTGGTTTCCTACTTGTCATGCTTTTAGGCTAGAGACTTTAGGCCGTCTAGGCCGACTGTTCCCCGCCATATTTAATCTAGTGTGAACAAATGCTGTATGAACACCATTTTAGTTTCATACTAAATTTTTAAGGAGTGACCAAGTAACTGAGTAGTAGAGGTATCAAGCGGTGGGCACCGGTTGTTCCCCTTTATTCGCCAATGTTTGTTGGCTTTTAACTCATAGGTTGTTAACCTAGCACGAGTAGTGGTTGAGAGCCCCTGTTTGCTAAAAACAGGCGGACGACTCATACCTTTTAGGCTCCATACTAAGTTTGAGAGAGTGACTATGAGTTAACTTTGGTGTTACTCAGTCGCCGTCACTTCGCTTGAGTAGTAAAGGTACCAGGCGGCGGAGGCCGGCTGAACCTTTTGATTCGCTAATGTTTGTTGGCTATTAACTCAAGAGGTACCCCCTGCATTTATCCCAAGTAATACAGGCGGTCATCTGACTCAGATCTCAACTGCTACCACTGGTTTGGTTAGTGATAGAGTTAGCCTTGTCTCAAAAACGGCTACGTGGTTGCCCTTGGGGACAGTCGTATAGGTGCCGTGTATTTAGTTTATAGAGCAATGTTCCACCCAAAAGGGAGCTGCTCTCTGCGACGAATTTCATCCGGAGGGATGCCGCCGGACGCCTGCTATGATGTTGGGACAAGTCGTATTAGTTTAAAGATTGGATCAGTTGGCTTGGCCCCTGGACTGATCATTCGGCTTGTGGCCTTGGTTAGTTCTTGGTGAACGTACGTGCTAAGTAAGAGGAGGGTAGCCGCCTGTTTAGGCACAGGGTCGGCCAGGCCCTGATCATTTTTAGCTAAGTATAAGGGGGGTGGTTGTGTGCTTTGGAACAAGTCGGCCCTCTTCTATGGAGAGTAGCCGACTATAAATCCAGACGGCATGCCCCTATGGTGATAAGAGTTTAATATTCAATGGAGAGTAGCCGACTGTAAAGGTACAGGCGGCATGCCCCTCTGAAGATAGAGTAAAATACTCAATGGTGAGTAGCCGACTGTAAAGGTACAGACGGCATGCCCCTCTGAAGATAGAGTAAAATACTTAATGGAGAGTAGCCCACTGTAAATGTATAGGTGGCCTGCCCCTCTTAAGTAAGAATAAAAATTAAACATGGAGAGTAGCCGACTGTTTGTCAGTAGGCATGCCCCTCTTAAGTAAAAATGAAAACTGAGTATGGAGAGTAGCCGACTATTTGTTAGTAGGCGTGCCCCTCTTAGTACAAAATTGAATATTAAGTATGCAAAATTTTATTAAGTAGCCCTTGACTATTTATATCATTCAAAAGAAATATTTCTTAAGATTATCTGCATTCCAAGTTCGAGGCAACGGTTGGCCGTCTGGTGTTTCTAGACGGTAGGTACCGTCCCTGACCTCTTCACAGATTCGGTAGGGTCCTTCCCAGTTGGGAGTTAGTTTGCCAGACTCATTAGCCCTTCCAACTGCTTCCATTTTTCTAAGTACAAAGTCCCCCACTTTGAGTGGACGCATGTGTACTTTTTTTGTTGTATGATCTAGTCATTCTCAGGCGGTAAATCTCATGGCGCAAGATAGCATTGCCCCTCCTTTCAGGAAGTGAGTCTAATGTCAGGCGCATTGCTTCCCAGTTTGCCTCTTCGTCATATAGCATTACTCGAAGAGTCGGCTCGTAGTGTTCTATTGGAAGAACAGCTTCCACACCATAACTTAGGAGGAATGGAGTTTCTTCAGTCGCCCCTTTTTCAGTCGTCTTAATGGCCTAGAGAACATGTGGTAATTCATCCGCCCATAGGCCGCCTGCTCGTTCAATCTTTTTCTTGAGACCGTCTGAGATGATTTTATTAAAGGCTTCTACCTGGCCGTTTGCTTGTGGACGGCCGACTGATGCAAAGTAGTGTGCAATTCCTTGGTCACCCAACCAGCTTTTGAGAACAGGCGTCTCAAATTGGGGACCATTATCAAAAACCAAAGACATGGGAACCCCGAACCGAGTGATGACATTTTTCCAAATGAATGAAATTACATCTTTCGTCTTGATTCCCCTTACAGCCTCCGCCTCTACCCATTTAGTGAAGTAGTCGACGGCAACAAGTATGTACCTCCTTCCGCCTGTAGCAGGCGTATATGGACCACTTAGCAAACGGTAGTGGGCTATGAATGGTAGTGAGGTCAGTAGCCGGACGTTGAATTAGTTTGCCAAACCTTTGGCACTTGTCACATTTTTTCACCATCTCCATCGCATCTGCTTCTAAAGTAGGCCAAAAGTAGCCCTGCCGCCTTGCCCGTTGAGCAAGCGTCCTACCGCCTATATGGGAAGCACAGTAACCAGAGTGAAGATCATCTAGTATCTCTCGTCCCTTTTCTGGAGTAACACACTTTAAGAAGGGTTGAAGGTACCCCCTTTTTTGAAGTTCTCCCTTTATTATTTCAAAACTGGTTGCTCGTTTTTTCAGTGCTGCCGCCTGTTGATGATCATCCGGCAGGGTACCATTTGTCAGATATGCCCTGATTGGATCCATCCAGGTTGAGCTTCTGTCTAAGATTCCAATAGGGTCTTCCTCAATGCTTCTCTTCTCCATTACTTCCCAAAAAACAGTTCGAGGAGTATCACAGAAGGCGGATGATGCTAATTTTTAAAGTGCATCCGCCTGGTTGTTTTCTGATCTCGGCACTTGGGTCAAATGGAAATCCTCAAGGGAGCCGACTGCTTGTCGGACCGCCTGTAAATACTTGATCATGGCCGGATGGGTTGCTTCGTATTCGCCATTGTACTGACTGACTATCAATTGTGAATCGGAACAGGCGTCTATTTTTCTTGCTCCTGCCGCCTTGCACATGCGGATTCCGGCTAGTAAAGCTTCATATTCTGCCTCATTGTTTGAGGCCTGAAAACTGAAGCGTAGAGCATACTCGTACCTGTCTCCCTCTGGCGATTGACATATGACGCCTGCTCAACAACCATTTGAAGTAGAGCTTCCATCCACATATACCTTCCAGACTTGGTCTGTAACTTGAGAGTCAGGAGGACGAGTCATCTCAGCAATAATGTCAGCAAAAGCTTGCCCCTTCACTTCTTTTCTAGGCTCGAAAGTAACTTCGAGGCTCTATATTTCTATGGCCCATTTGATCATTCGGCCTGACGACTCCATGATGGTCAGTGGCCGCTTGATAGGTTGGTCTGTATACACGACGACTGCATGTGCCAAAAAGTAGGGCTTCAATTTTTTAACAGCCCTGAAGAGTGCAAGACCAAATTTCTCCACTAAGGGATACCTCAACTCACCATTTTTCAGTACATGACTGACAAAGTAGACCGAGAGCTGACAGCCGTCTCTTTCAGCAAGGAGAACAGCGCTTAACGCATGATCAGAGACGGCCAGGTACATGTAGAGTACTTCTTTGGGAAAAAGGCTGACCAGCCTCGGCAAGGAATGCAAGTGAACTTTCAATTTCAGGAAGGCCGCCTCAGCATCCGGCCCCCATTCAAACCTTGCCTTTTTCTTAATTGCCTGGAAAAAGTATAGGCATTTGTCGCCTGATCGGCTTAGAAATCTTCCCAAGGCCGCCAGACAACCTGTTAACTTCTGAACCTCTCGGATGGTACGAGGGGACTGCATGTCGATGACCGCCTGCACCTTCTTAGGGTTCGCCTATATTTCTCTCTGATTGATAAGGAATCCGAGAAATTTCCCAGACTCAACTCCAAAGACACATTTCTTGGGATTGAGCATGACATGGTGCCGCCTGAGTGTGGCGAAAGTTTCTCGGAGGTCCGACAGATGATCTTTCTGAAGTTTAGACTTGACAATCATATCATCAATATATGCCTCGACATTTCTCCCAATCTGATCAAAGAACACAGTGTTTATCATTCGCTGGAAAGTGGCCGGGGCATTCTTAAGACCAAACGGCATGACCGTGTAACAGTATAACCCCTGATCAGTGACGAAGGCCGTCTTCTCCTGATCTTTCTCCCATAAAGGAATTTGATGGAAACCAGAGTAGGCGTCCATAAAGCTCATCAAAGCATGGCCGGCTGTTGAGTCGACCAGGTTATCAATTTTAGGCAGAGGGTAACTGTCTTTGGGGCACGCCTTGTTTAAGTCTGTGTAGTCTACACACATTCGCAAGGTGCCATTCGGCTTTTTAACAAGCACCACATTTGCAACCCAGTTTGGGAAGTAACATTGCCGAATGAATCCTGCATCAAGTAATTTTTTAACTTCGGCGGCTGCCGCCTGACTTCTTTCTTTGCCATGGTTCCGCTTCTTCTGCCGTACCGGCTTCTTTTTCGGATCCACAGCCAGTTTATGTACCGCCAGATCAGGACTAATGCCTGGAATTTCATGGACTTCGAATGCAAAGATGTCCTTGTATTGTTTCAATAGTTTGTGAATGTCGTCACCCAAGTCCCTTAGAGCAGTCGTCCTAACCTTGATTGTTCTGCCAGGACGCGAGTCATCTAAGATCAGGTCCCTATGCTCACCAGCTGGCTGAGGGCGGAATTCATCCGACCGCTCCTCTGCCAATGATTGCTATTTTCTGTCTTTTCTTGCGGCCCCTGTCTGGGATGCCTTTCTCTTCTTGCCGCCTGCTTCTTGAACAGGCGCACTCTCCTTGACATTGTCAAGGTCTATTTTTCCACCGCTCAACATAGTGGCCATAACAGTGGGCTTGACATTCGAGAGATAGCACTCTCGGGCCATCCTCTTATCTCCCCTTAGGGACCCGACTGTTCCATTATCCCTCTCAAACTTGAGCAACATAAGAGATGGGATTATAACAGCCTTGGAATTATTTAGGGTTGGTCGTCCCAGAATCATGTTGTAGGCCGAGAGTTCTTCTACTACCAGGAACCGGACTACCATGTGTCGTCCTTCCCCTTTTTCGCCCAGGCGGATGGGTAAATCCACTCGTCCCACTAGGTGGACGACTCCTCCTCCAAACCCTACTAAAGGGTGGGATGCCGGATGTATGCAATCAGTCTGATATTTTAGTTTCGACAGACATTTTCTACTGATGAGATCTGAGGAGCTTCCGGTATCTATGAGGATTCGGCCAACTCTCTGGTTGGCCACTTTACATTCAATAACGATAGGGTCGTCATGCGGCCCTCTTACCCCTCCTAGATCTTCTTCAGTGATGACAATCTCAGGAAATGAATATTTGGAGGGTCGTTCTTGGTGAACGGAATTTACATCTAACCGTCTGATATTGTCTTTGTTGCCCCTAATAGTGGGCCGCCTCCTGAGAAGCCGCCTGCAATGGTGTATACGACTACATCATCTGTATCGGAGCTGTCGGCCTGTTGATTCTTTTTGGTCGACTGCTTTTTCGAGGAAGTGTTCCCTGTAGATTTCTTGACATAAGTGTCAAGATCACCTTGCTCAGCCAGGCGGTCCAGATACCGCATGAGACTGACGCATTCATTGATGTGATGACCAACATCTTCATGATAATCACAGAATTTTTCTTGGTTCTGATTGTTTGCAGAACCCTTCATGGGGACCGGCTTCTCAATTGAGATCCGTCCCTTTATTTCCTTTAAAATAAATTGGCTATCCTTGTTAAACACATACTTTGGGGAGTATGGTTTGAATTCTTTTTTCTTCCTCTGGGACGGCTGTTTAGAGGAATCAGTTGCCCAGACCTCTTTTCTCTTCTCGTCTTTGTTTGACGACTGCTTCTATCGTCCTTCTCTTTTGTCGGACCTTTTCCCGTCTGACTGTTTTACCATACTACAAAGATCAGTCGCCTGTATATAGGCTTCCGCTTCAATCAAGGCCTCTTGAAGAGTCACCACCCTCTTTCGGACCAAATCAAATTTGAAGGTCGACCCGTCTTTGAGACCTCTGAAAAAGTCAGTATAGGCTACTTCATTCGGTAACCCTTGAATCTGTATTCTCATCAGGTTAAACCGCCTGATGTAAGAACGAAGCCCCTCCTTCTCTCCTTGCTGAATTGTTCCTAAATCAAGGGTCGTCTTCTTCGCAGGGATGTTCATGGCGAAGTTGGAGGTGAATAAGTAAGCAAGCGTCTTGAAGTTATTTACACAACCAGTCGGCAGGTTGCCGAACCACTGTTGTGCGATTCCTTTGAGAGTCGCTGGGAAACACTTGCACCAAGTGGGATCATCCAACCCTTGAAGGTACATCAGGTTGGTGAATGCCATCAGATGGTCTTCTGGGTTAGTAGTGCCGTCATAGGCGCCTACTAATACATTTTTCACTTTGGCCGGCTGAGCGGCTTCAGTAATTTCCTTGGAGAAGGCCGACGGCTGTTCACCAAGTCTAAGGAACCGTAGCTGCCAGTCCATAGGTTGGACATTTTTTGCTGCATGTCCACCAAACGGAGGTGGCTGTAAAAAATACTATTGTTGCGGTACAAACGGTAAATTTGGTACCGCCTGGTCGCTATGAAAGCCGGACTGACGGGAGGTGCCACCTGACTGACTCTCATGATACGACTGAGTATGCCTCATCGAGGTATTTCGCAGACTGTCTTGGAAGTTTGAAGTAGAGGCCGACTCTGACAATCGGTCACTCTTCTTCTGTTCTAGCAGTAGCCGAGCGTCTGTGTATGTTTTCCTCGACCCGTCCGCCTGAATATGACGAACAGGTTTCCTATTTCCTGGAGTAGGAAAACGGTATTTTGTGAAATCAAGGGCAGGTGGCTCCCACTTCCTAGATTTAGGATGAGGGGTCGCCTCTTCCCCTTCAACTGGCTTCCTCTTCCGTGAAGTGGAGGGTTTCTTAGCCGACTGCTCCTTGTCCAGAGCAGGCGACTTCTTGTTGATCAACTCTTGAATTTCTCCCTTGAAGTCCCTCATGAAGGTCATGAGTTCGTTCCTTGTGATGGGAGCAGACCCATCAGTCGGCTGCTGCCGAACAGGCGGTGCGCCTGCTGGCTCGCTTCCAGTTTGAAGATGTTCTCGTTCCCTCCTTTCGGTATGAAGGGTACGTCGGGCCCTTAGGGTCCTGTCTGAAGGTGTGTGAGCTTCAACTTCAAATTCATTCTCAGTATCGTGGTCCGACTGAACTAGAGGGTCGTCTAGGGGACGTCTCTCTTCAGGAACCGGTACAAACGTGGATGCCATCTCAGAAGTACTCTCCCCACAGACTGGAACCGGACGCCTGTACCTGCAAAACAAACAGATGCTCCGGATGATTGGAGATCCGCCTCCGACGGTCAAGTTAGTACTTGATTAAGGAGTAATTAATGCGGAAATTAAAGTGATTGGGTCTCTCTAGGTGAGAGAGTTTAATGTGTGTAATCTGCGTAATCTCTCTTAATGAGGATTAAGGGAGGTATTTATAACCTCGGGAAACGTGCCAATCTAGGTTTAGGTTAACCTTGGTTTGATTGGGCTTCCCTCGGAAATTGGGTCTGGGTGGCCGACTTCTCCATTAGGCATGGAGTATGCCACGTGTCATGACATAATAGGTCCAAGGCGGACTAATAAGCGTGTGCCACGTGGCAAACCCTAAGAGGTCCAACTGGGGAACACTTGGCATGACCTGATTGGCCCACGTGGCGCATTCCGATTGGTGGGAGAAAAATCCCCTAATCAGATACCTTAGTGAGACGGGCTACGTAACTCAAGCGGTATCCGGATGAATGGAAGTAGAAGGTTGTTTGCACGAGCAAGCAGGCGGGGTCAGGAGAGCTCTCCTTTTTCTCTCAAGAACTTTCTCTTAAAAATGGCAAAGTGAGGAATGAAAGTGATGGCATGAGGCTTACACTTGCACCTAGATCACACAATGCCCTGTTAATTTCGATATCTCCAAGCTTCACTGGAATCGAATAGCTATCTGGGTCTCCTAATTTCTTAGGGAGAGTATTCTGCAAAATAGCACTGCACTCTGCATTCAAAGCAATTGTAGTATTCTCTTCTAATTTCTTCTTGTTAGATAGCATATCTTTTAAGAATTTTGCATAAGAAGGCATCTCAGATATGGCATCTTAAAATGGAATATTAATATATATCTTTTTAAGAATATCAAGAAACTTACTGGACTTTTTCTCAAGTTTAGCTTGGGCTAACCTTTGAGGAAAAGGAACCTTAGGCACATACGGAGCAAGTGGATTTGGTGGTGCTTCCTTTGATTCATCCTCGACCCTAGAGTTGTCAACTTCCTTCTGACTTGCACCTGCTTCTTCAACGACCTCCTTTGATGGCTCCTTGGTAGGAGGATCTTCCAATTGATTTCCACTCCTCAGGGTAACAACATTCATTTGGCCTTTTTGAGGTTGTTCTGTCTGGCCCGGAAAAGTTCCTGGAATCTTTAAAGATTGGCTAACTTGATTGGCAAGTTGGCTTATCTGGTTTTCCATCAGTTTACTCTAGGCCTGCAATTGTTAGATAGAGCTATTTTGGTGTTGGATGGCACTATTTGTTGCGGTTATAAAGCTCTCTAACGTCACCTCAAGGCTAGATTTTTGAGGTTATGGTTGCATTGGTTGTTGGGTGTTAGGTGGTCTTTGTTGGAAGCAAGGTGGTGGTTGGTTGTAGTTGTTGGGTTTAGGTGGTGGTGGATTTTGCTGTGCTTGGGTGTTCTTGTATGAAAAGTTAGGATGGTGTTTCCATCCTTCATTATAGGTGTTGGAATAGGGGTCATAAGGCCTTGTGGGGTTAGAGGAGTAGAAAGCATTGGCCTGCTCAATTGACATCTCCTCTGTATTCTGCGAAATATGCGGGCAATCTGGTGCAATATGACCATGCACATTACACAATTGACACAACTCATGTGGGCTAGTAGAGGTTCCAGCTTGGAACTTATCAAACCTGCTTGTTAGTGCCTGCACAGAACTGGTTAGCATAGCTAAGGCATCAACATCAAGTTTACCTCCCTTTTTCACAGTATTTCGGCCTCCTGAATGATAGTTATCATTGGCTGCCATCTTCTCTATAAGTTCCTTTGCTTCAGTGGGGTTCTTTGTCAAGAGAGAGCCTCCTGACGCAGCATCGATGTAGATCCGGAACTCATGAGTCATGCCATTATAGAATGTCTGCATTAAAATCCACTCTGGAATGCCATGATGAGGGCATTGTCTCTGCAACCTCTTAAACCTTCTCCAAGCCTCATAGAGAGACTCATCATCTAACTGTCGAAAGGTTGAAAGCTCGTTCCTCAACCTAGCAGTCTTCTCCTGCCCTAAAAATTTCACTAAGAAGGCCTTCACTAGCTTGTCCCATGTATCGAATGAGCCAGTGCCTTCATCTCTCAACCACTCTTTTGCCTTATCTCGTAATGAGAATGGGAAAAGGCGTAGTCTGATTGCATCATCTTTAACACCATTCATCTTCATAGTATCACATTTCTCCAAAAAAACTATCAATATGACTTACTGGGCAATCATGTAGTAGCCCTGCGAATGAATCATTGGAGATGAATTGGATGAATTGCGGCTTGAGCTCGAAGTGCTGAGCCGTTAGAAGTGGTCTTATGATGCTAGAAAGGGATTTCGCTGGTTGGTCTACCATGTTTCTCCTACGTCGATTTCTAGTTCTCCTTATTCTTATAGTTGCCTCAATCTTAGAATCAAATGGTTCAAGATCTTCTGAACATGAGCGTCGTGTGGGCATGCACAAGAAAAACTAGAGAAAAAGTATCAAAAACACAAGAGAGAATAGCCGAAGCAACAAAATAAGCTTAGCAAAAACGAATCACAAATAATCTAATGATACCGTTAGTCCCCGGCAACGGCGCCAAAATTTGATAGGCGTGTCGCGTACCTAACAAAATATAACCTAACTAACCACTTCTATGAAGCAAGGCAAGCAAGGGTCAAATCCCAAGAGACTAAGGTTCAAAAATAATTAAATAGACTCAAATTCCTACTAAGCAAGAATCAATAATGATCGAATAACTAAAGAACTAATGTATGGAAAATCGAAAATAAACTAAAGAATATGAAGAAATCAGGCAATTAAAACATCCAAGATCTAGTATCACCACCAATTACTCTTGATGCAATTATATTTCTACCCCTAACATACGATTCCAATTGAACGGGGAAAAGTAAACCCTAATCAATACCAAGGACCTCTCTCGAGTATCAATGGCTTCCCTAACATACAATCAAACCTATTCTCATGGAATCATGCACATTAGAGACATTAAACACATTACTCTAACTTCCCAATTATCAACCCTGCTATTCTCATGTTGAATATCAAACCCTAAATTGATCTACTCAAATCCGTTTAAACCCAACTCTCGCTGTGATAGAAACAATGGAATAATCACAATACTAAAATTACGTCTAACCTTGTATTGTCATAATCACAATCAATGTAGCATAGCAGTTGCAAAAGTCATTAGAGAATTTAAAGATTTAATTCATGCATCAATCATAATTGGGCTACCCTAGATCTTGGAATAGAAAATCTACTCACACATATTGAAAGAAACAATAACAATCATAAATATGGAAAACATAATTGAAAAGCAAATATAATTGAAAGAGAATGAAGTAGAAATGAATACCAAGAATTCTTCAATTAAAAGGAATTAAATTGTAGAAGAACAATGCTCAAATCTTGTGCAAGGAATTAAAATTGCTTCCAAATAATAAACTAGAATTCTAGAGAGAGAAAGAGGAATAATGGAAAACTGAAAATTGTTTCTAATGATAATTACAAGGGGTATTTATACCCCTTAAGACCTACAAAAGATAAAAAAATTAAATCGGAGCTGCGCCATAACTTTGCCCGGTCTGCCGGGCTGTGCCTGCCCAATCGAGCACTAAGGATCAAAGTTGCGCAAATTGCTTCCGCTGGAGTTCTTCTTCGCCCAGTCCAACCGGGCAGGTTGAGCCCGATCGGGCGCGAGTCCAAAATCATCCTGCTGCCTTCTCTTGAGCTTCGTAGCAATGCCAAGCTTCTTCTACCACGCGCCCGGTCTGACCAGGCATGGGCTGCCTGATCGGGCGCTTAGCACAGATGCCATAAATCAACTTCTTTCTTCTTGGTCTTGGTTCGTTTTGTAGCTTGCTTATACGTTCTCGTCCACTAACATCTCCAAATCTCTCTAAACATGTCCGAATTGTCCGAAAAACTCCAAATTCCTGTAAAACTCATAAAAGTACACCAAACACACTAGAGAAGAGAATGTTAGCGGGAAATGGCTCAAAAGAGCCTAAAACCATGCAAAAACGTAGTGAAAAGTCGGGAAAATATATGTATAAAACGTGTATATCAAAGTCTCCTTTCCGTATAAATACCCAAGCTTTGGGATTTGGGAAGAACACTTGAGTGGAACTAAAAAGGTATCTCCTTAGAAAAGTGAGAAAACCTTAAGTTCGTAAAACTCTAGTTTTTATTGGTCAAGTCTCGACTAACCTTCGGGACTAAGACCATTCGGGTCCGGTTCGTGAGTACGAGCCGTTGGAGACCTTCGCATTTGCGGGGTTCAAGTTTTGATGTAAGAGCTCGGGATCAAGCGAAGCACGTGCCAAGGGTATGAATGTCTTTTCCTTCTCTTTCTTAATTTTTGTTTAATTTGTGATTGCATGCTTAGTTGCCTTAATTAGTGGGCGGGTCTTGGGCGAGTTTCACTTCCGTGTAGAGTCGGACTCTACGAAACCCAACAGCGGTATCGGAGCCGCGCTCACTTTTATTTTTGTAACTAACAATTAATTAAGGTGATTTTAAATGGATTTAAATTCCTTGTTGTGCTTTCTAATTGGATTAGAAGCTCGTTTTAATTAGTTTTAATCTCGTAGTTTTTTCTAATTTTGGCTGTCGAACCCAGATTTCGACTCAAAAATAGTTATTTTTGGGTGGAATCGATTTTCTAAATCGTTTTTGATCCTTTAGAATTGTCCAGAAGCCAAAATCCATCCATAAACATGTTTTTTGAGGGGTTTTTCGTTTTTGACGAATTTTTTTTAAATCTTTTAACCTTGATTAATTATTGCATGTTGAAGGTAGATTAAATGTATGGTTGAATCCCTAATCTAATGCAATTATAAACCTCATTAAGCATGTTTATGAAGTCATAATTGGTACTTAATTTGGTGTGTTCATTTTTAACATAAACTTGAATTTTTCACATTGTTGCAAATAAATTGCTTCAAGTGTGAATGTTTAAGGTGAACTTGTAATTTTTGATGTCCCTAATTTTTCAAAAATCCAATCTTTAATTGTTTATTTGGTTGGAACTTTGATTGCTAAATTCCATGTTGAACTAATTTTTGGATTTAATCATTTTGTGTTGATTAAAGTCCTAAAAATTCAAAACTTGTTATTGAATTAAATTAATCCTTCATGTTGGAAGATGAAATTTTTCAATTTTACACAAGTTATTGTTGGAAATTTTTCATTGGATGAAAGGGTTTAATTTTCCAACTCCTTTAATTTTGTCAAATCTCATTATTAATTTACATTTGATTAAATTAATTATGAGTAGTATCCCTTCAATTTTGTAGCATAAAGATAAACCTAAATTAATTCAAAGAATGGTTCTTGAATAATTTAGGCTTGTGCACTATTAAAATCGAATATATTTAAGTTAGACTTGTTAAAATTTTCATTATTGCCCGATTTTGTTTCTAAAATTAATTTAGAGTCACAATTATGTCACACATCTATCGGGATTAAAATCCCGAGTTAAAAGCACGCAAATTGAGGCAAAACACCCAAGCACCCTCAAGGCTAGCATGCCTAACATGCATAGCGAGATGGTGATGCCTTAAGTGCGCATAAGGGTGCTCCCACCTCGAGATGCAGCTGCTAGAGTGTGGCGGAGAGAGTGCACATGTGTTGCGTGATGGTGCATGGTCTATGGCTGCTGGCAGGGCCTTGCGAGAGCTGCTGGGCAGCGAGGTAACAAGCCCCAGCAAGCTAGCTACTCGCTGCCAGCGCCAACAAGCTACCTAGCATGCCTAGCATGCGTAGCGAGATACTGGTGCCAACATACGTGGTATGCATTGCTGGGAAAGCATGCTAGAGTCCAAAGCACGCAACCCACGGTTTTGGCTGGGTAATTTTTGCTTGAGTTGGGCTATCGATTTTTTGCATAACTTTGTCGTTTTAATTTGTTGGGTTTCGTAGAGTCCAACTCTCCGCGGAAGAGAAACCCGTCCAAGATCCGCCCACTAATGAAGGCAACTAATCATGCAATCACAAATTAAACAACAATTAAGAGATAGAAGGAAAAGACATTCATACCCTTGGCGCGTGCTACGCTCAAACCCGAGCTCTTACTTAAAAACTTGATCCCCGCAAATGCAAAGGTCTCCAACGGCTCGTACCCACGAACCCGACCCGAACGATCCTAGTCCCGAAGGTTAGTCGGGACTTGACCAATAAAAACTGGAGTTTTACGAACTTAAGGTTTTCTCAATTTTCTAAGGAGATGCCTTTTTAGTTCCACTCAAGTGTTCTTCCCAAATCCCAAAACTTGGGTATTTATAGGGAAATGAACCTTGATTCCCCATTTTATTTTAATAAAAATAAAAAAAAAAATTGCAATTCAATCACCAAGTTAAAAGTTGCAAGAGGAGGAGAAGGAGAAGGTGAGGACCACCAAGGGAAGGGACCAACCCACCTTGCTCTTTAAGGCAAAGACCAAGCATTAGTCCCCACTAGCCAAAACCGGACTACCAAGGCATGTGGCTGGCTGGCAGACTGCCTTGGTTTCCAAGGCTACCAGCTAACGCCTAGCACCAAGACTGGGCAGCCTGGCCAGCTAGCCAGCACACTACGCGGAATGAAACCCGCCAAGACCCGCCCCCATAATAAATGCAATTAACAAGCAAAACATAATTTAAAGCATAAGAAAGGATAAAAGATTATACCTTTGATGCGTGCTTCGCTCAACTATGAGCTCTTACTTGAATCTCGAAAACACGAGGCCTCCGACGGGATCGTACCCTCGAACCCGACCCAAGCGTCTTAAGCCTCGAAGGTTAGTCAAGGCCCGAACAAAACAACTAGAGTTTTACGAATTTCAAGGTATGCTCAACAATGGAGTTTCCTTTACTTTTTAACTCAAGTGTCTTCTTTCCCAAATACCCAACTCATGGTATTTATAGGGAAATGAACCCTTGATTTTCATTTCCCAACCAATGTGGGAGAATGAATAATTTTGATAATTAATTTAATTCCAAATTAAATTAATAATCAAATCAATCACAATGCAACAAGTGATAAGGGGAGAGAGAGAGAGTTAGGTGAGGACCATAAACCTTGGGGGGGGGGACCATTGCCTTGCTCCCCAAGGAATGCTCCAAGCCTTTGGTCCCCACTCACCTCAAACCACCACCAAGCATGCTGGGCTGGCAGCAAGCTAGCACACCAGCTAGTGCTGCCAGCTAGCACCAGCCAGCAAGCCCCGCATCACGCCAGCCAGCATATGCATGTTGTGCTGGGCGATGCTTGTGCTGCTGCTGCTGCGTGCTAGTGCTACGCGCTGCTAGCTGCTAGCGCGCTGCTGGCCCTTGCCTCTCTCGCCATCGCACACGCACACGTAAGGCCCCTCCCACTTCCCAGCATGCGTGCTGCTAGCGAGCCACGCATGCTGGGCATCGCCTCACCAGCCACACGCACAAGCATGCAAAGCTTGGTGCTGTGATTCTACGATGGCTTGCGATGGCCCTAGGCATAAGCACATGCACACGCAAGTGCCCAGCACTGCGATGGTGCTATGTTGCGTGTAGCGGTGGTGTGACAGACCTAGGCACAAGCACACGCATAGGCCTAGACATGCGATAGTGATGTGCTTGTGCTGCGATGGTGCGATGGGCTGCGATAGTGCCTAGGTACCCATGCACGCATGCTGTGGTGCTGTTGTGCCATGCGAAGGCACGCACACACGCACATGGTGTTGCGATGGGTAGCCTAGTGCGCCTAGGCTTGCGCTTAGCCATGCTAGGTGCATGCTAGCTCGAGTTAGCCTATCATTCACATGGCTAGGACACTATGATGCTACGGCTACGCTCGAACTTATTGCTTGTGATTTTGCGACGCTCGGTCTCGACGCCCTAGGCTCGATATCCGACGTCTGTATTCGTAAAACTCCGTCGACTCATTAAATCCTTCGAATTAATTCGTTGTCTCGGATCGGTTGTTCTATTGGGTTTGACCCGAAGGGTTCAGTTACGATTAAGCTGTAATATTAATTGTACCTTAATATTACTGATCGGAAGCGGCCTCTACCTAGGCATTCCGATCACTTGATCTTACTGAAGAATTAGCTCTATAATAATTCTAAACCCTCTATCAGAATAATACACTTGTTGGAAGGACGCCATTCCTTTCACCATTTGCCATATTTCATAATTGTAATATGCAACAATCACTAGGATGATCCGGACGAACTTAAGCATTGCAACTGGCGAAAAGGTTTCATCATAATCAACTACGTGAATTTGCCTGTAACCTTTTGCCACCAGTCTAGCTTTGTATATAGATACATTTCCATATTTGTCTGTTTTCAATTACAAAATCCATTTGCAACCGATAGGTGTGTAACCTTCGGGTAAATTAACTAAGTCCCAGACTTGATTTTCATACATGGAGTCCATCTTGGATTTCATGGCCTCTTGCCATTTAGCAGAGTCGGGGCTCGTCATAGCTTGTTTGTATGTCGCTGGCTCATCTGCATCCATAACTAGGATGTCTTGATCTTCGGTTAAGGCAATACCAAGGTATCTGTCTGGTTGAGATCTTGGCCGTTACTACCTACGCAGTAGGGTTTCGTAGAGTCTGACTCTACGCGGAAGGGAAACTCACCGAAGACCCGCACACTAATTAAAGCGACTAACCATGCAGCCACTAATTAAACAACCATTAAAAGAGAGAGAAAGACATTCTTACCCTTGACGCGTGCTTCGCTTGAATCCCGAGCTCTTACTTGAACACCGCAAATGCGAAGGTCTTTGACGGCTTGTACCCACGAACCCGATCCGAACGATCCAAGTCCCGAAGGTTAGTCGGGACCCGACCAATAAAAAACTAGAGTTTTACGAACTTAAGGTTTTCTCACTATGCTAAAGAGATGCCTTTTTAGTTCCACTCAAGTGTTCTTCCCAAATCCTAAAACCTTGGTATTTATCGGGAAATGAACCTTGAATTCCCACACTCAATCAATGTGGGAGATTTACAATTTTCCCATTTTGATTTAATTAAAACAAAAATTACAAGTTACAAGTGGCACAAGGAGGATGAGAGATTAGGTGAGGACTATTTCCAAGGGGGGGGGGACCATAGCCTTGGTGCCCAAGGCAATGCCCACAACCCATGGTCCCCACTTAGTCAAATCGGCATCCCTCCATGTGGCTGGCTAGCAGCCTAGCACCAAGGCTGGGCAGCCAGCCAGCACACACACGCACAACCCAGCTCAATACTGGCTAGCGCATGGTGCTGTGCGATGCTATGCTAGCAAGGCTGCCAGCGCCTAGCACCACGCATAGCATAGCACGCTTAGCATGCTGCTATGCGATGGTGCGTGGCTGCAATGGCTAGGCGAGCAGTGCCAACCCATGCCTTGCGTCAGCGCCTAGCATGCAAGCAAGGCCTAGCCTTGCGATGCTTGGGCGCATGGCATGCTAGCACACACGCAAGGCTGCGATGCTTGCGGTGGCTAGCTAGCATGCATGGGCCTAGCACGCCTAGCATGCTAGGCTTGCGATGGGTCTTCCCTAGCCTAGCACGCACATGGCTACGCTAATGTGAGGCTACAACTAGTCTCATACTTGTAACTTGATTGATTTCACGTCTTGTCGAATTCTAAACTCAATATCCGACGTCTTTGTTCGTAAAACTCCGACGACTTATCAAATCCTTCGGATTGATTCGTCGTCTTGGATTGATTGTTCGATTGGGTTTGACCCGAAGGTTCAGTCAAGACTAAGCTGTAATATTAATTGTACATTAATATTACTGATCGGAAGCGGCCTCCACCTAGGCATTCCGATCACTTGACCTTACTAAAGAATTAGCTATCCAATAATTCTGAACCCTCTATCGGAATAATACACTTGTTGGAAGGACACCATTCCTTTCATACGCAGGGTAATAGGTTGAGCATTTGCATTGTCAGTTCGAATTTGCACATTGTCGGTTTGACTCTAACCAATGGCAACAGCTGCTGCTAAAGCACTTTGATTGTCAGTTTTGTCAGGTTGACTTTGTTGCTTATCCTCCCACTTGTCATTTTGTAAAGGTGTTCCTTCTCCAAAAAGACGCCATCACGAGCAACAAACACTTTGTTCTCCGATTTACTATAAAAGTAATACCCCTTGGTTTCTTTAGGGTTGCTCACACAGAAACACTCGTCTGATTTTGGGTGAAGTTTGTCAGAAATTAATCTCTTGACATATACTTCGCAACCCCAAATCTTAAGAAAAGACAACCTCAGAGGTTTCTTTGTCCATAATTCATATGAAGTCTTTTCGACAGCTTTTGACGGAGCGCGGTTCAGTGTTAGTGTCGCAGTTAGAAGTGCGTGTCCCTAGACTGAGATAAGAAGTTCACTAAGACCCATCATTGATCGAACCATGTCTAACAAGGTTTGATTCCTTTGTTCGGATACTATGTACCATTGTGGAGTTCCAGGAGGTGTCAACTCTGAAAGAATACCATTTTCTTTCAAGTGATCATCGAATTCATGGCTCAAATACTCGCCACCTCGATCCGATTGAAATGCTTTTATTTTCTTACCAAGTTGATTTTCAACTTCACTTTGAAATTCTTTGAACTTCTCAAAAGATTAAGATTTGTTCGATATAAGGTAGACATAACCATAGCTATTGTAGTCGTCAGTGAAGGTAATGAAATATCGATAACCTTGCCTTGTGGGTGTACTCATAGGTCCACATACATCCATATGTATTAGAACTAATAAGTCACTTGCCCTTTCTCCCAACTTGGAGAATGCATGCTTTATCATCTTGCCTAATAGACATTCTTCGCAATTTTCAAACGACTCTAAGTCGAATGAGTCAAGAACACCTTCCTGAAGAAGTTTCTTGATGCGTTTGATGTTAATGTGGCCAAGATGACAATGCCACAAGTACGTTTGACACGAATCGATGGTCTTAGCTCTTTTGGCGGTATCATAAATTTGTCTAAACATATGCAGTTTTATAGAACATATAAACAAGAAATTTTAACAAACCAACCATTGATTAAGTCTTATGATCAAAATAACTTGGTGTCCAACACCATAGATCAAAAGTATGTTCAAAATCATAAGAAACAACCATTGTTTAATTACAAGTCATAGACAAAATAAATGTGCCAATAAGCACGATCAAAAGACCTCTTTGTCGTCCGTTTTTTCGATGCACATGGTATCCAATACCCTCTCACTTGGTTCCAAAAAAGGAAACATAAAGTGAGTTATACATGGTATCCAATACCTATGAATAGCTTAAAACACAAGTGTTAATGAAGATACTTGAGGCAGAAGCCACATTCCTCTCCTCCTCCTCCTCCTTTCGGAAGAGCTTGTGTTCCCTCTTGTGGTGGCCTTGCCGACCACAATAGAAGCATCGCATCCTTGCCTTGTTCTTGAACTCCTTCTTCCTTGCTCTCAAGGGCCTCTCGGTTAATCCATAGGAGGAGGCTCGGCTAAGAGATTACACCACCTCTTTTAAAGAGCATGTCTCCTTTCCCGAAACTATATGCACTCTAAGTGCATCATAGCCTGAGTGGTGTGAAGCAAGCAAGATATGCCTCGCCATCTCATCCTCCAATGAGATTCCAAGAAGCTTCATGTGTTTGAAGAGTCTAGTCATTCCAAGCACATGAGGTCGGAAGGGCATGCCGGATCTCAATTTGGTATTGTAGACCCTTAACCATAGTCGGCGCCTTTCCTTAGCAAGACAACCCACATCCAGTGGCTTTATCTTCATGTTTGAGAGTGACCTAGTCAAATCAAACACGAGTCCATCATAGTTTCCATTGTCACTCTTGGTGACTCTTACATTGACAACATCCTCAAGCGCTTTGAGGAAAATATCCGAAAATAGAAGGAGAGCTTTTCCTTCAAATCTTCAGGGATGGAATTAGCCATTAGATGTGTGAATTTCTTGCAATCAGAAGACCATTTATCATGAGCCTCATCGCTCATGATTCCCTTAGAGAAGAAGCTTGGAATGGGAGAATACTCCAAGGAACAATTCCGAAGAGTTTTCCTGAGTTCCTCCTCCCATTCCTTGAAGTTAACCAAGTTAAGGATAAAAGCCAACTTGTCGGGGAGTTCCGGGCATATAGAGTTGTTGTTTATGTTACTTGCAGACATGTTTCTACAATTAAAAGAATTTGAGATGAAAAACCATTCATAAACCAATAAGTTTGAAATATAAAGCGTTCATGCAAATTTTCAATCTTATTGAGCATTTTATCAACGCATTAACATTAATCCCTTTTAGGCGAGAATAAAACGATTCCAAGATCCCAAAAATCAAAAAGTGATTAAGCATGCTTTGGCTTGTCTTAACACTTAATATTTTAGGGTAAGCAATCCAATTGCTAATAGCACCAAGCTACTCTTGGTTCGATAAAACATCGCATCTAATGCTTCCTTGACATTTTATCTCCATTGCCACGACATCTAAGGACTCCTTACCGATATCGTTGAGCTTAACCAAGACAACTTGTATACCTAGTATACCTTACGTTTTTAGGGAAGTAATGATTCCTTGCTTTGGCGTAGCCCATCACATACGCGAATTAGTTCGGTAAGTGTTGTTCTCGAAATGGCTTATTTTAGCTCAATAATTTAGGGACCTAGGGTTTCTATGTTGGTTGATTTAAGTAAACTTAATTAATCATCGCAACATTTGAAATCCTAAACATGCATCTAACATATCCTTCATATATATAAGTACAATTATATATAGAAAACGTGAAATAAGATGCATTTGGCAACTAGCTAACCCCTTGAAATCTTCAAATCATCATGAGTCTTTGATGCACCATCTTGGCTCGTTTTCATAGAAACTCCGTCTTGAGACATCCCCTCCAAAATGAAATTACTAGCTACTACGACTAGGATAAATCTAAATATTAAGGTACAAAAATACATAACGGATCGCAGTCCGTATTTACTATCCTAATCGGGCCCCACTAGTCGACATATTCACGAAACCTGTGAAACAATATATATTCCATTGCCCATGCATTTTACAACGAAAAACAAGTAACAATGCATAACGCGCGCGATCTAGTAACTACCATAGGTGGTTAATCCAATTAACACGCCTAATTAAAACTAGTCAAAGTTGATTAACATTTTATGTGATTAAGACGCAATTAGTTCATGCAATAAACGAAGCTCCCACTAACTTCCGCATCCAACTGAATTAATCCAATTAATAAAGCCGGTTAACCCTAATTTTATTAAAATTAAAATTTTGCAAAAGTCGGAAAAACCGAGGCCTAGCCTCGTTAAAATAATTAAATAATATTAAAACGACAAAAATTTTGCAAAACCCGATAGTCCAATTCAAGTAAGAAATCAACCCATCCAAAATTCGTGGGATGCGCACCATGGCTGCCTAGCAGTGCTTGGGAGTTGCGGCTGCATGTGCTGCGTGAGCAGCCCGGCTAGCCTTGGTGGCGCTTAGGTGTTTTTGCCTCGGTTTGCGTGTCTTTTCTCGCGATTTTAATACTATTATATGTGTGACATAAAATTAATTCTAAATTTATTTTAGAATCAATTTAGGGAAAAAAATGAAAATAAAACAAGTCCAACTTAATTAAATTCAATTTTAATGGTGCACAAGCCTAAATTATTAAAGAACCATTCTTAAAATAATTTAGGTCTTTCTTTATGCTACAAAAATTGAAGGGCTACACTCATAATTAATTCAACAAAATATAAATTAATAATGAGATTTGACAAAAATAATGGGGTTGGAAAAATAAACCCATTCATCCAATGAAAATTTTCCAAGTTTAACTTGAGTATAAATGAAAAAATTACATCTTCCAATATGAATATTAATCAAAATTCAATCACAAGTTTTGAACTTTAAGGACTTTAATCAACTTAAAATGATTAATCCATAATTTGTTCAACATGGAATTTAGAAATCAAAGTTCCAACCAATTAAACAATTAAAGATTGGATTTTTAAAATATTAGGGACTTCAACAATTACAAGTTCACCATAAACATTCACACTTAAAGCAATTTATTTCCAACAATGTGAAAAATTCAAGTTTATGTGAAAAATGAACACACCAAATTAAGCACCAATTATGACTTCATAAACATGCTTAATGAGGTTTATAATTGCAGTAGATTAGGGATGCAACCATACATTTATTCTACCCTGAACATACTATAATTAATCAAGGTTTAAAGATTTAAAATTTTTCGTCAAAAACGAAAAACCCCTCGTAAAACATATTTCTGGGTGGATTTTGGCTTTTGGACAAACCAGAGGGGTCAAAAACGATTTGGAACATCGATTCCACCTAAACATCACTATTTTTTAGACAAAATCAAGGTTCGTCAGCCAAATTAGTAAAAATAATACGATATTAAAACTAATTAAAACGAGCTTCTAATCCAATTTGAAAGCACAACCAGAAATTTAAATTTATTTTAAATCACCTTAATTAATTATTAGTTACAAAAATTAAAGTAAGCGCGGCTCTGATACCGTTGTTGGGTTTCGTAAAGTCCGACTCTACGCTGAAGAGAAACCCACCAACTAATTAAGGCAACTAAGCATGCAGTCACAAATTAAAAAATAATTAAGAGAGAGAAGGAAAAGACATTCATACCCTTGGCTTGTGCTTCGCACGAACCCAAGCTCTTACTTCAAAACTTGAACCTCGCAAATGCGAAGGTCTCCAACGGCTCGTACACACGAACCCGACCTAAACGGTCCTAGTCCTGAAGGTTAGTAGGAATTTAAGGTTTTCTCACTTTTTTAAGGAGATGCCTTTTTAGTTCCACTCAAGCTTTCTTCCCAAATCCCAAAACTTGGGTATTTATAGGGAAATGAACCTTGATTTCTCATTCTCAATCAATGTGGGAGATTTGCAATTTTCTCCATTTTATTTTAATCAAAACAAAATAAAATTGCAGTTCAATCATCAAGTTACTAGTGGAAATAGGAAGAGAGGGAGAAGGTGAGGACCACCAAGAGAGGGGACCAACCCACCTTGCTCCCAAGGCAAAGACCAATCATTGGTCTCCACTAGCAAAAATTGGACCACCAAGGCATGTGGCTGGCTGGCAGCCTGCCTTGGCTGCCAACTGGCGCCTAGCACCAAGGCTGGGCAGTCTAGCCAGCCAGCCAGCACACACGCACACAGCCAGCATGCATGCGCAGCCAGCCAGCACAAGGCCAGCCAGCACGCAATGCTTTGCTGCTCCTTGGTGCGTGCTTCTGGGCGCTGCTGCTATGCGAGATTTAGCACGCATAGCATCCTGCTGCCTGCTAGCACTGCGCCAACGTTTAGCATGCTACCAAGCTTTAGCCTTGCGATGCTTGTTTAGCCAGCTAGCACACACAGCCTCGCACACACGAATTGCTTGTGATGCTGTGTGCTGCGTTGTGCGATGCTCAGGCTTGGTGCGTGGCTGCGATGGCTAGGCGCCTAGCATGCTAGCTAGCACGCAATGCATTATTCCTGCGATTCTTGCGAACAGTTCTTAGGCTATGCCTCGCGACATGTGATGGCTAGCTAGCACGCATGGCTCTAACATGCCTAACATGCTAGGCTTACGACTAGCATTGCGAGGGACCTTGTTTAGCCTAGCACTCACATGGCTAGGCCAATGCGAGGCTACGGCTAAGCTCGAACTTGTAACTTTATTGATTTCACGTCTCATCGAATTCTAAATTGGACTCGACTTGCGACGCTCTATCTCAACGCTCTAAGCTGGATATCCGACGTCTTTGTACGTAAAACTCTGAGACTTATTAAATCCTTCGGATTAATTAGTCGTCTCGGAGTGGATGTTTTATTTGGTTCGACCTGAAGGGTTCAATCAAGATTAAGCTGTAATATTAATTGTACATTAATATTACTTATCAGAAGCGGCCTCCACCTAGGCATTCCGATCACTTGATCTTACTAAAGAATTAGCTTTCTAATAATTCTGAACCCTCTACTGGAATAATACACTTGTTGGAAGGACACCATTCCTTTCATAATTATTTTTACTTAAATATTTTAACGAGGCTAGGCCTCGATACCTCCGGCACTTGCAAAATGATTTTGACAAATTTTGGGTTAACCGACTTAATTAATTGGATTAATTAAGTTGGATGCAAAATTTAGTGGGAGCTTCTTTAATTACTTTAACTAATTGCATCTTAATAACATAAAATGTTAAACAACTCTGACTAGTTTTAATTAGGCGCGTTAATTAAATTAACCACCTAAGTTAGTTACTAGTTCGTGCGCGTTACGCATTGTTACTTGTTTTTCCGTTGTAAAATGCATGGGCCATTCACATATAGTCAATGGATGAATGGAATATATATTGTTTCACAGGTTTCGTGAAAATGGCAACTAGTGGGGCCCGATAAGGATAGTAAATACGAACTGTGATCTGTTATGTATTTTTGTAAATCTAAATACGGTCTGCGTACAGTTGCGTATTTTTGTACCTTAATATTTAGATTAATCCTAGTCGTAGTAGCTAGTAGTTTGATTTTGGCGGGGATGTCTCGAGACGGCATTTATATGAACACGAGCCAAGATGGTGGGAACGAAGACTCTTGAAGATTTGAAGATTTTAAGGGGTCATGCTAGTTGCCAAACGCATTGTATTTCATGTTTCCTATATATAATTTGTACTTATATATGTGAATGATATGTTAGATGCATGTTTAGGATTTCAAATGTTGCGATGATTAATTAAGTTCACTTAAATCAACCAACATAGAAACCCTAGGTCCCTATAATATTGAGCCAAATTTTCCAATCCAAGAACGACACTTACCGAACTAATGTGCGTGGTGATGAGCTACGCTAAAGCGAGGCATCATTGCTTCCCTAGGAACGTAATGTATACTAGGTATACAAGTCATCTTGGTTAAGCTCAACGATATTGGTAAGTAGTCCTTAGATGTCGTGGCAATGTAAATAAATTGTCAAAGAAGCATTAGATGCAACGTTTTATCGAACCAAGAGTAGCTTGGAGCTATTAGCAATTGGATTGCTTACCCTAAAATTTTAAGTGTTAAGACAAGCCAAAGCATGCTTAACCACTTATTGATTTTTGGGATCTTGGAATCATTTTATTCTCGCCTAAAAGGGACTAATGTTAATGCGTGGATAAAATGCTCAATAAGAGTGAAAATTTGCATGAATGCTTTGAATTTCAAACTTACTAGTTTATGAATGGTTTTGAAAGGAATGGTGTCCTTCCAACAAGTGTATCCTTTTGATAGAGGGTTCAGAATGATAGAGCTAATTCTTCAGTAAGGTCAAGTGATCGGAATGCCTAGGTGGAGGCCGCTTTCGATCAGTAATATCGAGGTGTAATTGATATTACAGCTTAATCTTAACTAAACCCTTCTGGTCGAACCTAATCGAATCACCGATCCGAGAAAACGAATTAATCCAAAAGGATTTAATGAGTCGACAGAGTTTTACAAATACAGACGTCGGAAATCGAGCCTAGGGCGTCGAGACCGAGCGTCGCAAAATCACAAGCAACAAGTATGAGCGTAGCCATAGCTAGGCTAGGCTAGCTCATCGCATGCATAGGTGCGCCATGTGTGTGCTAGGCGAGGCACAAGTGTTAGGCGCCATCGCACCCTTAGCATCATTCCTAGGCGCGCATGGCTAGCCTATCGCACCAAGCACAACCATCGCAGTGCTGGGCACTGGCGCATGGGCCTGTGCGTGCATGCCTCGCACCATCGCAGCCCTATCGCGCCAAGCACAACACACACATGTGCGTGCATGTGCGTGGGCACTGTCGCAGCACCATAGCATCACGCACAGCACCATCGCAGTGCTAGGCACATGCGTGTGTGCGTGTGCGTGTGCACCGTCGCCCAGCAGCCTCGTAATGAGGCACCGAGCTGTGTGCTTGCGTGTGTGCCTTCGCATGGCAGCACCAAGCACAACAAGCTAGCAAGCAGCACCAAGCCTAGCATGCGTGGCTCGCTAGCAGCACGCATGCTAGGCCTTGCGTGCGTGAGTGCGCTGGCTGGGCTGTGCGTATGCTGGCCTAGCTGGCTGGCTGTGCGAGAGGGCCTGTGCGAGTGTGTGTGCGAGGAATTACAAGGCAGCAGCACTATGCTCGCAGCGCCAGCGCCCAGCAGCTCGCAGCGTGCTAGGGGCTGATGCGTGCTAGCACTGCTTGCTAGCATAACAAGCTGGCTGGCTGCCCAGCCTTGGTGCTAGGCGCCTGGTGGCAGCCTTGGCAGCCAAGGCAGGCTGCCAGCCCAGCTGTCTATGAGATGCCGGTTTTGGTGAGGGGTGGGGACCAAGCTTGGGAAAAGCCTTGAGGAGCAAGGCAATGGTCCCCCTACCCATTCATGGTCCTCACCAAACCTTCTCTCTCCACTTGACACTTGTTGCATTGTGATTGAGGAGCAAGGCAATGGTCCCCCCACCCATTCATCGGGATTTTAAAGTAAGAGCTCTTTGGGAGCGAAGCATGCGTCAAAGGTATAATTCTTGTTCTTAATCGTGTTTGATTAAGTTTATTATGCTTGTTTAATTGCTTTAATTAAGGGGCGGGTCTTGGTGGGTTTCCTTCTGCGTAGTGTCGGGTCACTATAAAACCCTACAGCGGTATCGGAGCCACGCTCCTTTTAATTTTTGCAATTATTTTTTAATTAAGGTGTTTTTAAAAGAATTTATTTTCTGGTTTATGTTCATCTAATTAGATTAGATGCTCGTTTTAGTTAATTTTTAAAACTCGATTTTATTTTCGATTTGGCTGTCGAACCCAGATTTTGGCTCAAAAATAGTGATTTTTGGGTGGAATCGACATTCTGGAACTGTTTCAACCCTTTCAGGATTGCCCAGAAGCCAAATTCGAACAAGAAACCCAATTTTTTTTGAGGTTTTTCGTTTTTTAACGAAAATTTTAATTCTTTTTAAGCCTTGATTAATGCAAGCATTACAAGGTTATATTAAATGCACATTTGCATCACTAATCTACTAGTTCTAAAATATCCTTGAGCATAATAATGGAGTGTTTATTAGTGCTTAAGTTGATATACCAATTTATCACATAAACTTGTTCTTCACAAATTTTGCAAATAAATTGCAATAAGGTGTGAAAACTTGTTGTGATTTTGTATTTTAAGTTCCCAAATAATGTTAAAGTTCTAATCTTTAAATGTTTAAATGATTGGAACCCTAACCCTAAATTCCATGTTGAACAAAGTTTGGATTTTTTCATGTTTTGGTTGATTAAAATCCATTAAGTTCAATTACTTGTGAGTAAAATTTGATTAATCTTCATATTGGAAGATGTAATCTTGGTATTTACACAAGTATGCAAGTTGGAAATTTTTTGTTATTGGATGGTTAATTTATTTTGGTCAAATCCATTGTTAATTTGCATATTGGCAAGATTAATTTTGGACATAGCTCATTTTATTTTAAGCATAAAGTTTGACCTAATTTTTGTTCAAAATTGAAATTTTGGATAAATTTAGGCTTTTGCACCAATAAAATAAATTTTAAGTTAGACTTAATTTTATTTTATTATTTTCCCTCAAAATAATTCTAAAATGTAATTTGGAATTAATTATTGTCACACACGAATCGGAATAAAAATTCCGTGTAAAATGCACGCAAAACGATGCAAAACTACAAGCGTCACCAAGGCTAGCGGGGCTGCCTAGCAGCCCACATGTAGGCTGCCTCTGGTGCGCTTATGGCTGTGCATCGTTGGTGCGTGGCAGTGTGGCAGTGGGAGAGGTGTACTGCCGTAGTGCTAGTTGCATGGCAAGGCTGCTGGAATTGCTTGTGCGTGCTGCTGGGCAGTGAGGCAGCAAGCCCTAGCTAGCCTGCCAGACACTGCAAGGCACTAGCTAGCAAGCTGCTAGTGCTGGCTGGCGCAGCATGCAATGCTGGGCGTGGATGCTTGCACACAGCACAGCAAGCGCAGCATGCCATGGGCTGCTTAGCAGCCATGTTGCGCATCCACCTAAGTTTTGTGTGGGGTATTTTGCTTAAGTTTGAGCTATAATTTGCGATTATTCCGTTTTAAAATATTTTAATAATTATTTTAAAGAGGTTAGAACCTCGGTATTCGATTTTGCAAAATTTTGACAAATTATGGGTTATGCCGACTTACTTAATCGAATTAATTAAGTATGGATGCGAAATTTAGTGGGAGCTTAATTAAGCGCATAAGCATTTTGCGTTTAGAAATAATGGATTAAACCACTTTGACTAGTTTTAATTAGGCGCGTTAATTGGATTAACCACCGAAGTTAGTTACTAGTTTTGCGTGTTTAATTATGTATTTCGTAAAATTGCATGGGCCGTTCACAAATAGTGAACGGGTGAATGAAAGATTACTTTCAAAACAGGTTCTTTGAAAATGGAAACTAGTGGGGCCCGACTAGGATAGAAAATACGGACTGCGTTCCGTTATGTATTTTTGTAAATCTAAATACGGTCTGCGAACCGTTAAGTATTTTTGTACGATTAGATTAATCTTAGTCGTTCTAGCTAGCTTCTTTTATTTCACTTTGGCCAAGATGTCTCAAGACGACGTTTTGACGAAGACGAGCCAAGATGAAGACCCATGGAAATTGAAGATTTCAAGGGGTCATGCTAGTTTTCAAATGCATCTATTTTATGCCTTATATATTGTTATTATATATGATTGCTAGATGTATGTCTAGGATTTCTATTATGTTGCGACGATTAGTTAAGTTCACCTAAATCAACCAATATAGAAACCCTAGGTCTCATAATAATATTGAGCTAAAATTTGTCGTTCCAAGAACAACACTTACCGAACTAATGCGCGTACGTGATGGATTAAGCCAAAGCGAGGCATCACTACTTCCCTAGGAACGTAAGGTATACTAGGTATACAAGTTGTCTTGGTTAAGCTCAGCGATATCAGTAAGGAGTCCTTAGATGTCGTGGCAAAAGAGATAAAATGTCAAGAATGCATTAGATGCGACATTTTATCAAACCGAGAGTAGCTTGGAGCTATTAGCAATTGGATTGCTTACCTTAAGATATTTAATGGTTAAGACAAGCCAAAGCATTCTTAACCATTTCTTGATCTTTGGGATCTCTGAATCATTCTATTCTCGCCCATAAGGGACAATTTTTAAAATGCGTGGATAAAACTGTTCAATAAGTTTGAATATGTGCATGAACGCTTTAAATTTCAACTTACTGATGTATGAATGTTTTTTCAATTCAAATTCTTTCAATTGTAGAACAATGTCTGCAAGTAACTCAAACAACAATCAAATGTGCCCGAAATTCCCCGGAAAGTTGGCCTTTCCCTTAAACTTGGTCAACTTTAAGGAATGGGAGGAGGAACTCAGGAGAACTCTCTTGAATTGTTCCTTGGAGTATACTCTTGATACTCCCATTCCACGCTTCTTTGCCAAAGGGATCATCACCGACGAGGCTCATGAAAAATGGTCTTCCAATTGCAAAAGGGTCTTACGACTCATGGCAAATTCAATCCCGGAAGATTGGAAGGAAACTCTTTCCTCCTACCTTCCGGACATGTTCCTCAAAGCACTTGAGGACGTTGTCAATGTAAGAGTCACCAAGAGTGACAATGGCAACTTTGATGGACTCGTGTTTGACTTGACTAGGTCACTCTCAAACATGAGGATAAAGCCACCAAACGTGGGATGTCTTGCTAAGGAAAGGCGACAGCTTTGGATCAAGGTTTACAATGCTAAATTGAGACCCGGCATGCCCCTCCGACCTCATGTGCTTGGAATGACTAGACTCTTCAAACACATGCAGCTTCTCGGAATTCCATTGGAAGATGAGATGGCGGGGCATATCTTACTTGCTTCACTCCACTCGGGCTATGATGCGCTTAGACTGCATATCGCTGCGGGAAAGGAGACACACTCTCTCAAGGAGGTGGTGCAACTACTTAGCTAAGCCACTGCCTATGGAATGACCAAAAGGCCCTTGAGAGCTAAAGAGAAGGAGTTCAAGAAGGTCAAGGCAAAGATGAGATGCTTCCATTGTGGCATGCAAGGCCACTACAAGAGGGAATGCATGCTCGTCAAGGAAGAGGGGACCACTCCGACTACCTCAGGTATCTTCCTTAACACTTGTGGATTAAGCTTATCATAGGTATTAGATACCAAGTATTACTCACTTAATGTTGCCTTTTCAGGGACCAAGTGAGAAGCTTATCAAGTGTTGGTGCAAGAGCAAGAAGACGACGAAGATGGTTTTTCGGTCGTGCTTGCATGCACTATTTTGTTTATGACATGTAATTAAACTATTTCTAGTTTTTCATCATGCTTTGAACATATTATGATCCATGGTATTGGACACCTAGGAATTTCAAGTGTAAGACTTTGACAATAGTTGTTTCAAGTTTGTCTCACAAATTTATGTTCAATTAAATTGCATGTTTTACATATGATTATACAAAAGTTGATACCACTAGCTAAGACCATCGAGTCGAATCAAACCTACTTGTGGCATTGTCGTCTTGGCTATATTAACATCATACGCATCAAGAAACTTCTTCAAGAAGGTGTTCTTGACTCATTCGACTTAGAGTCGTATGAAAATTGCGAAGGATGCTTATTAGGCAAGATGATAAAACAACCATTCTCAAAGTTAAGAGAAAGGGCAAGTGACTTATTAGGTCTAATACACACGGATGTATGTGGACCAATGAGCACACCCGTAAGACAAGGTTACCAATATTTCATCACATTCACCGACGATTATAGTAGATATGGCTATGTCTACTTAATGTCGAATAAGTCTGAATCCTTTGAGAAATTCAAAGAATTTCAGAAAGAAGTTGAAAATCAACTTGGCAAGAAAATTAAAGCACTTCGATCGGATCGAGGTGGCGAATATTTGAGCCATGAATTCGACGATCACTTGAGAGAAAATGGCATTATTTTAGAGTTGACACCTCCCGGAACTCCTCAATGGAACGGAGTGTCCGAACGGAGGAATCGGACCTTGTTAGACATGGTTCGATCAATGATGGGTCTTAGTGAACTCCCTATCTCTTTCTGGGGACATGCGCTACAAACAGCAGCACTAACACTGAATATAGCTCCGTCAAAAGCTATTGAAAAGACTCCATATGAATTATGGACTAAGAAACCTCCTAGGTTTTCTTTTCTCAATATTTGGGGATGCGAAGCATATGTGAAGCGATTAATTTCGGACAAACTTCACCCCAAATCGGATAAGTGTTTCTTTGTGGGATATCCAAAAGAAACCAAAGGGTATTACTTCTACAATAAATCCGAGAACAAAGTGTTTGTTGCTCGTGATGGTGTCTTTTTGGAGAAGGATCACCTTTCCAAAATGACAAGTGAGAGAAAAATCGAACTCGACGAAGTTCGAGAGGACGAGCAACAATGTCAACCTGACAAAACTGACAATCTAGATACTTTGGAAGCATCTAAGAAGATTGGTCAGAATCAAACAGACAATGTAAATGCTCAACCGATTACCCTACGTAGGTCGCAACGGCAAAGATCTCAGCCAGACAGATACCACGGTATCGTCTTAACCGATGATCAGGACATCCTAGTAATGGATGGTGATGAGCCGATGACATACAAGCAAGCTATGACGAGCCCCGACTCTGCAAAATGGCAAGAGGCCATGAAATCCGAGATGGACTCCATGTCTGAAAATCAAGTCTGGGACTTGGTGAATTTGCCCGAGGGTTATACACCCATTGGTTGCAAATGGATCTTCAAAATGAAGACAGACAAGGATAGAAATGTATCAATATACAAAGCTATACTGGTGGCAAAAGGTTATAGACAAGTCCACGGGATTGACTATGATGAAACCTTTTCACCAGTTACAATGCTAAAATCCGTTTGGATCATCCTAGCGATTGCTGCATATTACGATTACGAAATATGGTAAATGGATGTCAAAACCGCCTTACTTAATGGGATTTTGGAAGAAACTGTGTATATGACACAGCCAGAAGGTTTTGTCGATCCAGGCAATGCTGGAAAGGTTTGCTAGCTAAAGAAGTCCATTTATGGACTAAAGCAAGCCAGCAGAAGTTGGAATCTGCGATTTGATGAAGCCATTAGCAAGTTTGGTTTTATCAAGAATCCAGATGAGTCTTGTGTATACAAGAAGGTCAGTGGGAGTGATATTGCATTCCTAGTTCTATATGTCGATGACATACTGCTCGTTGGAAACAGCACAAAATTATTGGAGTCCGTAAAGGGCTGGTTGGGAAAGTGCTTTTCCATGAAGGACTTAGGAGAGGCACAGTACATATTGGGCATCAAGATTTACAGGGATAGATCTAAGAGGATGATTGGATTAAGCCAGAGTACTTACATTGATAAGGTACTGGCTTGATTCAACATGAAAAATGCCAAAAGAGGGCATTTACCCATGTCCCATGACGTAACTCTCAGCAAGAAACAGTGTCCACAGACACATGTTGAGCGAGAAAGAATGAATCAGATCCCATATGCTTCGCTAATTGGATCGATCATGTATGCCATGATTTGTACAAGGCCAGATTTATCGTATGCCCTAAGTGCAACGAGTCGATACCAATCGTACCCAGGAGAGGCGCATTAGACTGCCGCCAAGAACATCCTTAAGTACCTGAAAAGGA
This sequence comes from Chenopodium quinoa, assembly GCF_001683475.1. Taxonomy (NCBI): domain Eukaryota; kingdom Viridiplantae; phylum Streptophyta; class Magnoliopsida; order Caryophyllales; family Amaranthaceae; genus Chenopodium; species Chenopodium quinoa. The sequence continues at coordinate 2,264,034 of NW_018744469.1, forward strand.
ACAAGGATAAATTCCTGGTGTATGGAGGCCACAAAGAACTGGTTGTTTAAGGTTACATCGACGCTAGCTTCCAGACTGACAAAGACGACTTCAAGTCACAGTTGGGGTACATATTTTGTGCAAATGGAGGAGCGTTTAGCTGGAAGAGTGCCAAGCAGAGCACCACTGCAGACTCTACAACTAAAGCCGAGTACTTCGCCGCTTCTTTTGGATATCCCACAAAGAAACATTTATCCAATTTGGGGTGAAGTTTGTCCGAAGTTAATCGCTTGACATATGCTTCGCATCCCCAAATCTTGAGAAAAGACAACCGAGGAGGTTTCTTAGTCCATAATTCATATGGAGTCTTTTCAACAGCTTTTGACGGAGCTCTATTCAGTGTTAGTGCTGCTGTTTGTAGCGCATGTCCCCAGAAAGAGATAGGGAGTTCACTAAGACCCATCATTGATCGAACCATGTCTAACAAGGTCCGATTCCTCCGTTCGGACACTCCGTTCCATTGAGGAGTTCCGAGAGGTGTCAACTCTGGAAGAATGCCATTTTATTTCAAGTGATCGTCGAATTCATGGCTCAAATATTCGCCACCTCGATCCGATCGAAGTGCTTTAATTTTCTTGCAAAGTTGATTTTCTACTTCTTTATGAAATTCTTTGAATTTCTCAAAGGATTCAGATTTATTCGACATTAAGTAGACATAGCCATATCTACTATAATCGTCGATGAAAGTGATGAAATATCGGTAACCTTGTCTTGCGGGTGTGCTCATTGGTCCACATACATCCGTGTGTATTAGACCTAATAAGTCATTTGCCCTTTCTCCTAACTTGGAGAATGGTTGTTTTATCATCTTGCCTAATAAGCATCCTTCAAAATTTTCAAACGACTCTAAGTCGAATGAGTCAAAAACACCTTCTTGAAGAAGTTTATTGATGTGTTTGATGATAATATGGCCAAGACGACAATGCCACAAGTAGGTTTGATTCGACTCGATGGTCTTAGCCCTTTTGGCAGTATTCTCGATGTTATAGACCTGTTTGTCTAGTGACAGCACATAAAGACCATTTTCTGAATGTGCCTTTCCATATAAAACATTATCAAAATATATAAAACAACTATTGTTTTTTATTTGAAATTCGAATCCTTTGGCGTCTAACGCCGATATTGAAATAATGTTTTTGGTCACTCTAGGAACATGATAACATTTTTCAAGTTCTAGAACAAGCCTAGTGGGCAAAGACAAACTGAGAGTTCCAACGGAGACGACAGGCATCCTTGCTCCATTGCCAACCCGAAGCTCGACCTCTCCCTTCTCTAGCTTCCTACTTATCCTTAGTCCCTGAGCATTGGAACAAAGGTGTGAGCCACATTCGGTATCTAATACCCATGATGTTTTGCTAGCGATGTTTAAGTCTATAACGAAAATACCTGATGAAGAAGCAACGTTGCCGTTCTTCTTATCTTCCTTGAATTTGAGGCAGTCCTGTTTCCAATGTCCCTTCTTCTTGCAGTAGAAACATTCGGAATCAGATTTAGAAGAAGCTGCCTTCTTGTCCTTGTTGCCCTTGGCAGACTTTGACTTAGGCGGGAATTTCTTCTTTTTCCCTTTAAAGCTCTTCTTTTTGCCCGCACGTTTGAACGGCTTGCCCTTCCTCACCATGAGCATGTCATGCTTGCCCTCATCCTTGAGGGTTTGCTCGGCTTGCTTCAACATACCATGAAGCTCGGTGAGGGTTTTCTCCATACTATGCATGTTATAGTTCATCTTGAACTGATCATAGCCTTTGTGAAGGGAGTGGAGAATGATGTCAATTTCCATTTTGGTTGAATACCCAGCATCAAGCCTTTCCATATTTTCAAATAATCCAATCATTTTGAGAACATGCGGGCTGACTGACTCTCCTTTCTTGAGCTTGCTCTCAAGGATCTGCTTGTGGGTTTCGAACCTTTCAGTTCGGGCCTGCTCTTGGAACATATTCTGAAGTTCAGAAATGATCTCAAAAGCTGTCTTCTTTTCAAAGAAAGTCTTTTGAAGGTGCAGAGACATTGTGGCCAACATGATGCATTTGACATCCCGATTGGCACTTTGCCATCGGTTAAGGGCAGCCTGAGTGACCTCCTCATTGGGAGCGTCGGGCATTTCCTCATCAAGGACGTATTCCTTTTGCTCTTGCATTAGTACAATGCGGAGATTTCTTTGCCAATCAAGAAAGTTTGGCCTGCTCAACTTCTCCTTGTCGAGAATTGAGCGCAAAGAGAATTGGTTGTTGTTTGAGTTACTTGCAGACATGATTTCTACAATTTAAAGAATTTGAAATGAAAAACAATTCATACATCAATAAGTTGAAATTTAAAGCGTTCATGCACATATTCAAACTTATTGAACATTTTATCCACGCATTTTAAAAATTGTCCCTTATGGGCAAGAATAAAATGATTCCGAGATCCCAAAGATCAAGAAATGGTTAAGCATGCTTTGGCTTGTCTTAACCATTAAATATCTTAAGGTCAGCAATCCAATTGCTAATAGCTCCAAGCTACTCTCGGTTTGATAAAATGTCGCATCTAATGCATTCTTGACATTCTATCTCTTTTCCCATGACATCTAAGGACTCCTTACTGATATGGTTGAGCTTAACCAAGACAACTTGTATACCTAGTATACCTTACGTTCCTAGGGAAGTAGTGATGCCTCGCTTTGGCGTAATCCATCACGTACGCTCATTAGTTCGGTAAGTGTTGTTCTTGGAACGACAAATTTTTAGCTCAATATTATTAAGGGACCTACGGTTTCTATGTTAGTTGATTTAAGTGAACTTAACTAATCGTCGCAACATAATAGAAATCCTAGACATGCATCTAGCAATCATATATAATAACAATATTTAAGGCATAAAATAGATGCATTTGGCAACTAGCATGACCGCTTGATATCTTCAATTTCCATGGGTCTTCATCTTGGCTCGTCTTCGTTGAAACGCCGTCTTGAGACATCTTGGCCAAAATGAAATAAAAGAAGCTAGCTAGAACGACTAAGATTATTCTAATAGTACAAAAATACTTAACGGTTCGCAGACCGTATTTAGATTTACAAAAATACATAACGGAACGCAGTCCGTATTTTCTATCCTAGTCGAGCCCCACTAGTTGCCATTTTCAAAGAACCTGTTTTGAAAGCAATCTTTCATTCACCCGTTCACTATTTGGGAACGGCCCATGCAATTTTACGAAATACATAATTAAACACGCAAAACTAGTAACTAACTTAGGTGGTTAATCCAATTAACGCGCCTAATTTAAACTAGTCAAAGTGGTTTAATCCATTATTTCTAAACGCAAAATTCTTACGCGCTTAATTAAGCTCCCACTAAATTCCGCATCCGTACTTAATTAATCCGATAAATTAAGTCGGCATAACCCATAATTTGTCAAAATTTTGCAAAATCGAAAATCGAGGTTTTTAGCCTCGTTAAAATAATTACCAAAATATTTTAAAACGGGATAATTGCAATATTATAGCTCAAATATTAAGCAAAATCACCCAACACAACTCTTGGTGGTTGCGCTCCATGGCCTTAGCCTATGATGCATGGCGCACCATGGCTGCTAAGGCAGTGTGTGCTGGCTGGGGCTTGCTGCCTCGCTGCCCAGCAGCAGCACAAGCCCCCCAGCAGCTCACGCTACACACGCAACAGCAGCATTGGATGGCTGGGCTGGCGCTTGGTGCTAGCATGCTGCGCCCAGCACATCACACTACGCTGGCCAGCACCATGCATGCTTGCACGCATGCTGGCGCCTGGCAGCAAGTGGGGGCTGGCTGGTGCTTGCTACCACGCTGCCCAACAGCGCATCCAAGCAGCCAGCAGCTAAGGCCACTGCCAAAGCCCAGCCGTAGCTTCCCTCGCCACACAGTCACGCACCAATTGATGCACAGCCATATGCGCACCATAGGCAGCCTACATGTGGACTACTAGGCAGCCCGGCTAGCCTTGGTGACGCTAGTGGTTTTGCATCGTTTTGCGTCCATTTTACTCGGAATTTTAATTCCGATTTGTGTGTGACAATAATTAATTCCAAATTACATTTTAGAATTAATTTCGAGGGAAAATAAAATAAAATTAATTCTAACTTAAACTTAATTATTTTATTGGTGCACAAGCCTAAATTTATCCAAAATTTCAATTTTTGAACAAAATTAGGTCTACATTTATGCTTAAAATAAAATGAGCTATGTCCAAAATTAATCTTGCCTATATGCAAATTAATAATGGATTTGACAAATGGGAGTTGGAAAAATAAATTAACCATCCAATGATAAAAAATTTTCCAACTTGCATAATTGTGTAAAATACCAAGATTACATCTTCCAATATGAATATTAATCAAATTTTACTCACAAGTAATTCATGTTTTGGTTGATTAAAATCCAAACTTTGTTCAACATGGAATTTAGGGTTAGGGTTCCAATCATTTAAACCTTTAAAGATTAGAACTTTAACATTATTTGGGAACATAAAATACAAAATCACAACAAGTTTTCACACTTTATTGCAATTTATTTGCAAAATTTGTGAAAAACAAGTTTATGTGATAAATTGGTATATCAACTTAAGCACTAATAAACACTCCATTATTATGCTCAAGGATATTTTAAAACAGTAGATTAGTGATGCAAATGTGCATTTAATCTAACCTTGTAATACTTTCATTAATCAAGGCTTAAAAAGAATTAATATTTCCATTAAAAAATGAAAAACCCCAGAAAAATTGGATTTCTGGTTCGAATTTGGTTTCCGGACAATCCAAAAAGGGTTGAAACAGTTCCAGAATGTCGATTCCACCCAAAAATCACTATTTTTGAGCCAAAATCTGGGTTCGACAACCAAATCGAAAATAAAATCGAGTTTTAAAAAATTAATTAAAACGAGCATCTAATCTAATTAGATGAACATGAACCAGAAAATTAAATTCCTTTAAAACACCTTAATTAAACAATAATTGCAAAAATTAAAAGGAGCGTGGCTCCGATACCGCTGTAGGGTTTCGTAGTGACCCGACACTACGCGGAAGGAAACCCACCAAGACCCGCCCCTTAATTAAAGCAATTAAACAAGCATAATAAACTTAATTAAACAAGATTAAGTACAAGAATTATACCTTTGACGCGTGCTTCGCTGCCAAAGAGCTCCTACATCAAAATCCCGAAAAGACGAGATCTCCGACGGATCGTACCCTCGACCCGACCCAAGCGTCCTAAGTATTGAAGGTTAGTCAAGACTCGGACAAAATAACTATGAGTTTTATGAATCAAAGGTTTACTCTTTCTTAGAGTTGCCTTTTTAATTTCACTCAAGGTTGTATTCTCAAAATCCCAACCAAGTGGGTATTTATAAAGAATGGGGACTTGAAACCCCTTTTCATGATCAATGTGGGGTCAAGTGCAATTGCAATAACTTATTTAATTCCAAAATAAATAATTATGCAAAACAATCACAAGCCAACAAGTGGAAAAAGGAGAGAATGGGTTAGGTGAGGACCATATCCCATGGGGGGGACCATTGCCTTGCTCTCCAAGGGAAGCTTGGTGGCTTTGGTCCCCACTTCTCCTTAAACCGCCATTTACAAGGCAGCTAGGCTGGCTGCCACCTGGTGCTGCCAGCACGCACAACCACCTAGCATGCTTGGCTGGCGCACCACGCATCACCCAGCCCAGCACTTGCGTGCTGCTAGCAAGCCACGCCTTGTGCTGGGCGCTGGGCGCTGCTGCCATGCTATCACAGGAACACGCACACACATGTGTGGTGCTGCTGCCTTGCTATCGCAGGCACACACACATGCATGCGTGGCTCTCGCATAGCCAACATAGCCAGACCAGCATACGCATGGCCCTAGCCAGCCAACACCACTCACCCGTGCTTGCACAGCTACGTGCATCCAGGCCAGCACGCACTAGCGCTGTGCTTGGTGCGTGGCCTGCGGTGGTGCCTAGCACACACGCAAGGCCAGCGCTGCCTGCCAACTAGCTGTGCTTGGTGCATGGCCTGCGATGGTGCCTAGCACTCACGCAAGGCCAGCACTGCCTTGCTAGCTTGCTGTGCTATGGTGCACACGCACACGCACTCACGCATGTGCCTAGCACTGCTATGGTGTTGTTCGTGGTGCTAGGGGGCTGCGATGGTGCTCACACTTACGCACATGCACATGGGTGTTGTGCCTTGTGCGATAGGCTAGCGATAGTGCCCATGAACACCTATGCACCCAGGCTAGCACGCTGCTAGCTCCGATGGGTTGCCTGGTGCTTGTGGGGCTCGCGATAGCTGCCATGCGCACCCAGGCACCCATGCTAGCATGCTGCTAGCTTGCGATGGGCTATCAGGGCGCGCCTAGGCTGCGATAGTGCCTAGAATACCATGGTGCGCCTAGGATTGCAATGAGCTAGCCTAGCCTAGCTACGGCTAAGCTCATACTTGTTGCTTGTGATTTTGCGACGTTCGATCTCGACGCCGTAGGCTCGATTTCTGACGTCTGTATTCGTAAAACTCTGTCGACTCATTAAATCTTTTCGGATTAATTCGTCGTCTCGGATCGGTGATTCGATTGGGTTCGACCCGAAGGGTTCAATTAAGATTAAGCTGTAATGTCAATTGTACCTCGATATTACTGATCGGAAGCGGCCTCCACCTAGGCATTCCGATCACTTGACCTTAGTGAAGAATTAGCTCTGTAATAATTCTGAACCCCTTATCGGAAGAATACACTTGTTGGAAGGATAACATTCCTTTCATAGTGAACTTCCTATCTCTTTGTGGGGACACACATTTCTAACTGCGGCACTAACACTGAACCGCGCTCCCTCAAAAGCTGTCGACAAGACTTCATATGCTTTATGGACGAAGAGACCTCCGAGGTTGTCTTTTCTTAAGATTTGGGGTTGCTAAGCATATGTCAAGAGATTAATTTCTGACAAACTTCACCCAAAATCAGACAAGTGTTCCTTGGTGGGTTACCAAAAAGAAACAAGGGGGTATTACTTCGACATGAAATCCAAGAACAACAAAGTGTTTGTTGCTCGTGATGGTGTCTTTCTAGAGAAGGAACACCTTTCCAAAATGGCAAGTGGGAGGAAAATCAAACTCGACGAAGTTCGAGAGGATAAACAACAAAGTTAACATGACAAAACTAATAATCAAAGTGCTTAGAAGCAGCTGTTGCCATTGGTTAGAGTTAAACCGACAATGTGCAAAGTCGAACCGACAATGAAAATGCTCAACCTATTATCCTACGTAGGTCGCAATGACCAAGATCTCAACCAGACATATACCTTGGTATTGTCTTAACCGAAGATCAAGACATCCTAGTTATGGATGGAGATGAGCCAGTGACATACAAACAAGCTATGACGAGCCCCGACTCTGCAAAAATGGCAAGAGGCCATGAAATCTGAGATTGCCCAAGTCTGGGATTTGGTTAATTTTCCCAAAGTTTACACACCTATCGGTTGCAAATGGATTTTCAAATTGAAAGCAGACAAAGATGGAAATGTATCTATATACAAAGCTATAATGGTGGCAAAAGGTTATAGGCAAATTCACGGAGTAGATTATGATGAAACCTTTTCGCCAGTTGCAATGCTTAAGTCCGTTCGGATCATCCTAGCGATTGCTGCATATTACGATTATGAAATATGGCAAATGGATATCAAAATCGCCTTCCTTAATGGGATTTTGGAAGAAACTGTGTATATGACACAGCCGGAAGGTTTTGTTGATCGAAGCAATGCCGGGAAGGTATGCAATCTTAAGAAGTCCATTTATTGACTAAAGTAGGCAAGCAGAAGTTGGAATATGCGATTCTATGAAGCCATTAGTAAGTTTTTTTTTATCAAGATTCCATATGAGTCTTGTGTCTACAAGAAGGTTAGTGGGAGTGACATCACATTCCTAGCCTTATATGTCGATGACATATTACTCATTAGAAACATCACTAAACTGTTAGAGTCCGTAAAGGGCTGGCTGGGAAAGTGCTTTTCAATGAAGGATTTGAGAGAGGCACAATACATATTGGGCATCAACATATATAGGGATAGATCTAAAGGATGATTGGATTGAGCCAAAGTACTTATATAGATAAGATAATGGCACGATTCAACATGGAAGGGGCCAAGAGAAGGCACCTACCCATGTCCCATGGCAAAACACTCAGCAAGAAACAGTGTCCACAGACACTTGATGAACGAGAGAGAATGAGTTAGATTCCATATGCTTCGTTTATTGGATCGATCATGTATGCCATGATATATACTAGGCCGGATATATCGTATGTCTTGAGTGCTACGAGCCGATACCAATCAGACCCAAGAGAGGCGCATTGGACTACGACCAAGAATATCCTAAAGTATCTGAAAAGGAACAAGGATAAATTCCTAGTCTATGGTAGCTGTAATGATTTGGTTGTTGAAGGTTATACTGACGTGAGCTTCCAGACTGACAAGGTACATATTTTGCCTTAATGGAGGAGCGTTTAGTTGGAAGAGTGCTAAGCAGAGCACCACTGTAGATTCTACAACTGAAGCCGAATACTTGGCACCTTTGGAAGCAGCTATGGAGGCAGTTTGGATTCGTAAGTTCATTGGTGAACTTGGTGTTGTACCCTCAATTAAGGGTCCAATATACCTTTATTGTGATAACAATGGAGGTATTGCTCACGCCAGGGAGCCAAGGGAACATCAGAAGGTTAAAGATGTCAAGCGGCGATTTCACATGATAAGGGAATGGAAATCCGAGGGTTAAATCAGAATTTGTAAGATTGGAACGGACAACAATGTAGCCGATCCTTTGACTAAACCTTTGTCTCAAGTGAAGCACAACAAGCACGTTGAGGCAATAAGAATCAAGTATATTGGAGATTGGCTTTGATTTCCCTGTATTGGTGTTTTAATTAAACCCGATGTAAAACACTATGTGGAACCATTCCATTTGAGAGGAATTAAATTTTCTGCAAATTTATGATTACTCCATATCTATTTAATTGTGGTTTAGAATTAAATAATGAGTCTATTCGATTTCTAAGAACATTCAAAATAGGGTATCAAGACCATGTCTTAGATAAAGAAACACCTGTTAAGTGCACATTGAATATTTTAATCGAAAATTATCCCTAATCGAGGTCATTTAAACGATGGACGATTAATGACCACTTGAGATTAGTGTGTAGTATGATTTATAGCACCATTTCTTGTGCTACAAGGATATGATAGTCATAAATCATTTACACATGTACTAGTTTGGAACTGTATCGGATAGACTTATGAGAATACTTTACGAGATATCAAATCGTCATAAGTATATTTCTCATTATAGCTATCGGAACCTTTTTCCTCGACCATGAGTACTGCAAGTTCTCTTATTTGAGTTCTAGTCATTTTGATGTTGTCAAACGTGTTCCGTAAATGGGGATTATAACGACAATACTCAGGCGACTAGGTCCTCTTCGTAAGGGAAGCTTAAAGTACAAAACTAGGAATGTCACCCTATTAACAATAGGGAATATGTCTTTGTTGTTACAAGACCTTTCGAAGAGCGAGACTGTGAAAATGCAAGGCTATGCTCAGATGGATTTTAGAAATCATTTGTTTATTGACAGTCAAACTCGGGAATTGAGAAACACTTCTAAACGTAATAAGGATGACGAAGAATCTTACCTTATAGTTCATGAAGAGACATTAAGCGACATAGGAAATGGGCTATACACTAATTGCACACTTGTCCGGAAGGACAACTGGGATATTGAAAGGAATGGTATCCTTCCAATAAGGGTTATTATTCCGGTAGAGGGTTAAGAATTATTAGAAAGCTAATTCTTCAGTTAGGTCAAGTAATCGGAATGCCTAGTTGAAGGCCGCTTCTGATCAGTAATATTAATATACAATTAATATTACAGCTTAAACTTGATTGAACCCTTCGGGTCAAACCCAATCGAACAACCGATCCGAGACGATGAATCAATCCAAAGGATTTGATGAGTCGTCAAAATTTTACAAACAAAGACGTCGGAGATCGGGCTTGGAGCGTCGAGATCGAGCGTCGAAAATTCAACAAGCAATAAGCTTAAGCTAGGCCGTAGCCTCGCACTGGCCTAGCCAAGTGAGGGCGAGGCTAGCTCGAGCTAGCATATGCATCGCAATGCTAGCCGCAAGCCTAGCATACTAAGTGTGCTAGGGCCATGCGTGCCACTAGGCATAGCCTAGCACTGCCCGCAAGCATCGCAGGCACAATGCCTTGCGTGCTTGCTAGCATGATGAGCGCCTAGCCATCGTAGTGAAAGTAATGGTGTCCTTCCAACAAGTGTATTATTCCAATAGAGGGTTCAGAATTATTAGAAAGCTAATTCTTCAGTAAGGTCAAGTGATCGGAATGCCTAGGTGGAGGCCGCTTCCGACCAGTAGTATTAATGTACAATTAATATTACATCTTAATATAGATTGAACCCTTAGGGTCGAACCCAATCAAACAACCGATCCGAGACGACGAATCAATCCGAAGGATTTTATGAGTCGTTAGAGTTTTACGAACAAAGACGTCGGATATCGAGCTTAGAGCTTCGAGACCAAGCGTCATGCATGCTAGCTAGCCATCTCAAGCATCGCAGCCTTATGTGCTTGCTAGCATGCTAGGTGTCTAGCCATTGCTGCCATGCAGTAAGCGCCAGCATTGCACAATAGAGTGCTAGGCAATGCATGATGCTGGGAAATGGCACGCACCAAGCAGCATGCTAGGGCCTGGCGCTAGCGCATTGCTCGCGCAACATCGCATAGCACCACGCACCAGCCAGCAGTGTGTTAGGCATGCTAGGTTGTGCGTGTGCCTCGCATAGCAGCGCCTAGCATTTACGCACCACGCAGCAGCCTTGCTAGCAGCGCTTAGGCATCAACCCAGCATGAGTGGCTCGCTAGCAACACGCATGCACTGGCTGACTGCGCATGCATAGCAGCTGCCTATGCGTGTGTGTGCTGGCTGGCTGGCCAGGCTTCCCAGCCTTGGTGCTAGGCGCCAGCTGGAAGCCTTTGCAGCCAAGGCAGGCTGCTAGCCAACCACTTGGCTTGGTGGTCCGGTTTTGCTAGTGGGGACCAAAGCTTGGTCTTTGCCTTGGGGAGCAAGGTGGGTTGGTCCCCTCCCTTGGTGGTTTTCCTCTTCTCCCACTCCTCATATTGCCACTTGTAACTTGGTGATTGAATTGCAATTTTACTTTGTTTTGATTAAAATAAAATGGGAAAATTGCAAATCTCCTACATTGATTGTGAATTGAAAATCAAGGTTCATTTCTTAATAAATACCAAGGTTTTGGGATTTGGGAAGAACACTTGAGTGGAACTAAAAAGGCATCTCCTTAGAAAAGTGAGAAAACCTTAAGTTCATAAAACTCTAGTTTATATTGGTCAAGTCCTGACTAACCATCGGGACTAGTACCGTTCGGGTTGGGTTCGTGGGTACGAGTTGTTGGATACCTTTGCATTTATGGGGTTCAAGTTTTGAAGTAAGAGCTCGGGTTCGAGCGAAGCACGCGCCAAGGGTTTGAATGCATTTTCCTTCTCTCTCTTAATTGTTGTTTAAATTTTGATTGCATGCTTAGTTGCCTTAATTAATGGGCGGGTCTTGTGCGGGTTTCTCTTCCGCATTGAGTCGGACTCTACGAAATCCAACAGCGGTATTGGAGCCGTGCTCACTTTAATTATTGTAACTAATGATTAATTAAAGTGATTTAAAATGGATTTAAATTTCTTCTTGTGCTTTCTAATTGGATTAGAAGCTCGTTTTAATTAGTTTTAATCTCGTATTTTTTCTAATTTTGGTTGTAGAACCCAGATTTTGACCTAAAAATAGTGATTTTTAGGTGGAATCAATGTTCTAAATCGTTTCTGACCCTTCAGGATTGTCTAGAAGCTAAAATCCATCCAGAAACTTGTTTTTCAAGGGATTTTTTGTTTTCGACGAATTTTTTTAAATCTTTTAACCTTGATTAATTATTGCATGTTGAAGATAGATTAAATGTATGGTTGCATCCCTAATCTACTGCAATTATAAACCTCATTAAGCATGTTTATGAAGTCATAATTGGTGCTTAATTTGGAGTGTTCATTATTCACATAAACTTGAATTTTTCACATTTGCAAATAAATTGCTTCAAGTGTGAATGTTTATGGTGAACTTGTAATTTTTGAAGCCCCTAATATTTCAAAGATCCAATCTTTAATCGTTTTTTTTGGTTGGAACTTTGATTGCTAAATTCCATGTTGACCTAATTTTTGGATCTAATCATTTTTGTGTTGATTAAAGTCCTAAAAGTTCAAAACTTGTTATTCAAATTAAATTAATCTTCATGTTGGAAGACGTAATTTTTCAATTTTACACAAGTTATTGTTGGAAATATTTCATTGGATGAAAGGGTTTAATTTTGCAACCCCTTTAATTTTGTCAAATCTCATTATTAATTTACATTTGATTAAATTGTTTTAAGAATGGTTCTTAAATAATTTAGGCTTGTTTACCATTAAAATTGAATTTAATTAAGTTGGACTTGTTGTATTTTCATTTTTGCCCCAAATTGATTCTAAAATAAATTTCGAATTAATTTTATGTCACACGTATAACGGGATTAAAATCTCGAGAAAAGGCACGCAAATAGAGGTAAAAACACCCAAGAGCCACCTAGGCAAGCCGGGCTGCTCACGCAGCCCACATGTGGCTGCCTTAGGTGCGCATAAGGGTGCTCCACCTATAGATGCAGCTGTTGTTGTGTGGTTGATCATGTGTGTGCTGCTGTGTGCTTGGTGCGAGGTGGATGGCTGTTGGCCATGCTTGTGCGTGGTGCTAGGCAGCGAGGTAGCAAGCCCCAACAACCCAGTCATTCGCGTCTTGATCACATAAAATGTTAAACAACTTTGAATAGTTTTAATTAGGCGCGTTAATTGGATTATCCACCTAAGTTAGTTACTAGTTCGCGCGCATTACGCATTGTTACTTGTTTTCATTGTAAAATGCATGGGTCATTCACATATAGTGAATGGACGAATGGAATATATATTATTTCACAGGTTTCGTGAAAATGGCGACTAGTGGGGCTCAATTAGGATAGGAAATACAGACTGCGATCCATTATATATTTTTGTAAATCTAAATACGGTCTGTGTACCGTTGCGTATTTTTTTACTGTAATATTTAGATTAATCCTAGTCGTAGTAGCTAGTAATTTTCTTTTTGGCGGGGATGTCTCAAGACGGCGTTTCTAAAAAGACGAGCCAAGATGTTGCATCGAAGACTCTTGAAAATTTGAAGATTTCAAGGGGTCATGCTAGTTGCCAAATGCATCATATTTCATGTTTTCTATATATAATTGTACTTATATATGTGAATGATATGTTAGATGCATGTTTAGGATTTCAAATGTTGTGATGATTAATTAAGTTCACTTAAATCAACCAACATAGAAACCCTAGGTCCCTAAAATATTGAGGTAAAATATGCCATTCCAAGAACAACACTTACCGAACTAATGCGCGTATGTGATGGGCTACACAAAAGCGAGGCATCACTACTTCCCTAGGAACGTAAGGTATACTAGGTATACAAGTTGTCTTGGTTAAGCTCAACGATATCGGTAAGGAGTCCTTAGATGTCGTGGCAATGGAGATAAGATGTCAAGGAAGCATTAGATGCGACGTTTTATCAAACCAAGAGTAGCTTGGAGCTATTAGCAATTGGATTGCTTACCCTAAAATATTAAGTGTTAAGACAAGCCAAATGATGCTTAAATTAATAACTTTTTGATATTTGGGATCTTGGAATCATTTTATTCTCGCCTAAAAGGGGCTAATGTAAATGCGTGGATAAAATGCTCTATAAGATTGAAAATTTGCATGAACGGTTTAAATTTCAAACTTATTGGTTTATGAATGGTTTTTCATTTCAAATTCTTTCAATTGTTGAAACATGTCTGCAAGTAACTCAAACAACCAGTTTTCATTGCGCTCAATTCTTGACAGGGTGAAGTTGAGTGGGCAAAATTTTCTTGATTGGAAAAGGAATTTGTGTATTGTTCTCATGCAAGAGCAAAAGGAATACGTCCTTGATGAGGAAATGCCCGACACTCCCAATGAGGTCACCCAGGCTGCCCTTAATTGATGGAAAAATGCCAATTGGGATGTCATGTGCATCATGTTGGCCACTATGACTCCAGACCTTCAAAAGAATTTCTTTGAAAAGGAGACGGCTTTTGAGATCATTTCTAAGCATCAGAATATGTTTCAAGAGAAGGCCCAAACTAAAAGGTTTGTAACCCATAGGCAGATCCTTGAGAGCAAGCTCAAGAAAGGAGAGCCAGTCAGCCCGCATGTTCTCAAAATGATTGGATTATTTGAGAACATGGAAAGGCTTGATGCTGGGTATTCGACCGAGATGGCAATTGACATCATTCTCCACTCGCTGCACAAAGGCTATGATTAGTTTAAGATGAACTATAATATGTACAGCATGTACAAAACTCTCACCGAGCTTCATGTTATGTTGAAGCAGGCCGAGGAAACCCTCAAAGATGAGGGAAAGCATGACATGCTCATGGTGAGAAAGGTCAAGCCATTTAAGCGCTCGAGCAAGAAGAGAAGCTTTAAAGGGAAAAAGAAGAAGAATTTCCTGCCTAAGTCAAGTGCTGCTAAGAGTGGAAAGGACAAGAAGGTAGCTTCTTCTAAATCCGATTCCAAATGTTTCTATTACAAGAAGAAGGGACATTGGGAGTGGGATTGCCTCAAATTCAAGGAAGATAAGAAGAACGGCACCGTTGCTTCTTCATCAGGTAATTTTTTTATAGACTTAAACTTCGCTAGAAAAACATCAAGGGTATTAAATACCGGATGTGCCTCACACCTTTGTTCCAATGCTCAGGGACTAAGGATAAATAGAAGGCTAGAGAAGGGAGAGGTCAAGCTTCGGGTCGGCAATGAAGCAAGGTTGTTTTCCGTATCCGTTGGAACTCTCAATTTTTCTTTGCCCTCTAGGCTTATTTTAGAATTTGACAATTGCTATCATTTTCCTAGAGTTACCAAAAACATTATTTCAATTTCGGCGTTGGACGCCAAAGGTTTTGAATTTCGAATTAAGAACAATAGTTGTTCATTTTATTTCGATAATGTTTTACACGGTAAGGCATATTCAAAAAATGGTCTTTATGTGCTTTCTCTTGACAAACAAGTTTATAACATTGATGATATCGCCAAAAGGGATAAGATCGTCGAGTCGAATCAAACCAACTTGTGGCATTGTCGTCTTGGCCACATTAACATCAAATGCATCAAGAAACTTCTTCAAGAAGGTGTTCTTGACTCGTTCGACTTGGAGTCGTTTAAAAATTGCGAAGGATGTCTATTAGGAAAGATGATAAAGCATCCTTTCACCAAGTTGGGAGAAAAGGCGAGTGACTTAATTGGTCTAATACATAAGGATGTATGTGGACCAATGAGTACACCCGCAAGGCAAGATTATCGATATTTCATTACCTTCACCGACGACTATAGTAGATATTGTTTTGTCTATCTTATGTCGAAAAAATCTGAATCTTTTGAGAAATTCAAAGACTTTCAAGGTGAAGTTGAAAATCAACTTAGCAATAAAATAAAAGCACTTCGATCGGATCCAGGTGGCGAGTATTTGAGCCATGAATTCAACGATCACTTGAAAGAAAATTGTATTCTTTCAAAATTGACACCTCCCGGAACTCCACAATGGAACGGAGTATCTGAACGGACAAATCGAACCTTGTTAGACATGGTTCGATCAATGATGGGTCTTAGTGATCTTCTTATCTCTTTCTGGGGACACACACTTCTAACTACGGCACTAACACAGAACCGTGCTCCGTCAAAAGCTGTCAAATAGACTCCATATGAATTATGGACGAAGAAACCTCCGAGGTTGTCTTTTCTTAAGATTTGGGGTTGCGAAGCATAAGTCAAGATATTCATTTCTGACAAACTTCACCCAAAATCTGACAAGTGTTTCTTTGTGGGCTACCCAAAAGAAACCAAGGGGTATTACTT
The DNA here is from genome assembly GCF_001683475.1 of Chenopodium quinoa. NCBI lineage: Eukaryota > Viridiplantae > Streptophyta > Magnoliopsida > Caryophyllales > Amaranthaceae > Chenopodium > Chenopodium quinoa. Next base: position 2,280,115 of record NW_018744469.1, read on the forward strand.
CCATAATAAATCCAAAAACAAAGTGTTTGTTGCTGTGATGGTGTCTTTTTGGAGTAGGAACACCTTTCCAAAATGGCAAGTGGGAGGAAAATCGAACTCGACGAAGTTCGAGAGGATAAACAACAAAGTCAACATGACAAAACTGACAATCAAAGTGCTTTAGAAGTAGCTGTTTCCATTGGTCAGAGTTAAACCGACAATGCAATTGCTCAACCTATTACCTTGTGTAGGTCGCAAAGGCCAATATTTCAACCAAACAGATTTCTTGCTATTGTCTGAACCGAACATCAAGACATCCTAATTATGGATGGAGATGAGCCAGAGACATACAAACAAGCTATGACTAGCCCCGACTCTGCTAAATGGCAAGAGGTCATGAAATCCGAGATGGAATCCATGTTTGAAAATCAAGTGTGGGACTTGGTTAATTTGCCCGAAGGTTACATACCTATTGGTTGCAAATGGATTTTCAAATTGAAAACAGACAAAGATGGAAATGTATCTATATACAAATCTAGACTGGTGGCAAAAGGTTACAGGCAAATTCACGGAGTTGATTATGATGAATTCTTTTCACCAGTTGTAATACTTAAATCCGTCCGGATCATCCTAGCGATTGCTGCATATTACGATTATGAAATATGGCAAATGGATGTCAAAACTGCCTTCCTCAATGGGATTTTGGAAGAAACTGTGTATATGACACAACCAGAAGGTTTTGTTGATCCAAGCAATGCCGGAAGGTATGCAAGCTTAAGAAGTCCATTTATGGACTAAAGCAGGCAAGCAGAAGTTGGAATCTGTGATTCGATGAAGCCATTAGTAAGTTAGGTTTTATCAAGAATCCATATGATTCTTGTGTCTACAAGAAGGTTAGTGGGAGTGATATCGCATTCCTAGTCTTATATATCGATGACATATTACTCATTGGAAACAACACTAAACTGTAAGAGTCCATAAAGGGCTGCCTGGGAAAGTTCTTTTCAATGAAGGACTTGGGAGAGGCATAGTACATATTGGGCATCAAGATCATAGGGATAGATCAAAGAGGATGATTGGATTGAGCCAAAGTACTTATATAGATAAGGTACGGTCACGATTAACCATGGAAGAGGTTAAGAGAGGGCACCTACCCATGTCCCATGTCATAACTCTCAGCAAGAAACAGTGTCCACAGACACCTGATGAGTGAGAGAGAATGAGTCAGATGCCATATGCTTCGCTTATTGGATCGATCATTTATGCCATGATATATACTAGGCGGATGTATCGTATGCCTTGAGTGCTACGAGTCGATACTAATTAGACCTACGAGAGGCGCATTGGACTGCGGCCAAGAATATCCTAAAGTACCTGAAAAGGAAAAAGGATAAATTTCTGGTCTATGGTGGCCGTAATGATTTAGTTGTTGAAGGTTATACTGGCGCGAGCTTCCAGACTGACAGAGACGACTCCAAGTTGCGGTCGGGGTCATATTCTACCTTAACGGAGGAGCGTTTAGTTGGAAGAGTGCTAAGCAGAACACCACATCAGATTCTACAACCGAAGTCGAATACTTGGCAGCTTCGAAAGCAGCTAAGGAGGAAAATTGGATTTGTAAGTTCATTGGTGAACTTGGTGTTGTACCTCAATTAAGAGTCCAATAGACCTCTATTGTGGTAACAATGGGGCTATTGCTCATACCAGGGAGCCAAGGGAACATTAGAAGGTCAAACATGTCAAGCGGAAATTTCACATGATATGGGAATGGAAATTCGAGGGTGAAATCAGAATTTGTAAGATTAGAACGGACGACAATGTAGCCGATCCTCTGACTAAACCTTTGTCCTAAGTGAAGCACAACAAGCACGTTGAGGCAATGAGAATCAAGCATATTGGAGATTGGCTTTGATATCCCTGTATAAATGTTTTAATTAAACTCGATGTCTTAATGTAAAACACTATGTTGAACCATTCAATTTTGGAGCAATGAAATTTTCTAAAAATTTATGATTACTCCATATCTATTCAATTGTGGTTTAGAATTAAATACTGAGTCCATTCGATTTTTGAGAATATTCAAAATAGACTATCAAGACCATGTCTTGGATAAAGAAACACCTGTTAAGTGAACATTGAATATTTTAATCGAAAATTATCCCTAATCGAGGTCATTTAAACGATGGAAGATTAATGACCACTTGAGATTAGTGTGTAGTATGATTTATGGCACCGTTTCTTGTGCTACAAGGACATTATAGTCATAAATCATTTGCACAGGTACTAGTTTGGAACTATACCGGATAGACCTATAAGAATATTTTAAGAGATATCAAGTAGTCATAAGTATATTTCTCATTATAGCTATCGGAACCTTTTTCCTCGACCATGAGTATTGCAAGTTTTCTTGTTTGAGTACTAGTCATTTTGATGTTGTCAAACGTTTGCCGTAAATGATGATTATAATGGCAACACTCAAGCGACTAGGTCCTCTTAGTAAGGGAAGCTTACAGTACAAGACTTGGAATGTCCCCCTATTAAGAATAGGGAATATGCCTTTGTTGTTTACAAGGCCTCTCGAAGAGCGAGACTGTGAAAATGCATGGCCGTGCATAGATGGATTTTAGAAATCATCTGTTTATTGACAATCAAACTCGGGAATCGAGAAACATTTCCGGACGTAATAAAGATGACGAAGAATCTTACCTTATAGTTCATGAAGAGACATTAAGAGACATAGGAAAGGTGCTATACACTAATTTCACACTTGTCCAGAATGACAAGTGGGAGATTGAAAGGGATGTTGTCCTTCCAACAAGTGTATTTTTCTAGTAGAGGGTTCAGAATTATTAGAAAGCTAATTCTTCAGTAAGGTCAAGTAATCGGAATTCTTAGCTAGAGGCCGCTTCCAATTAGTAATATTAATGTAAAATTAATATTACAGCTTAATCTTGACTGAACCCTTCGGGTCGAACCCAATTGAACAACCGATCCGAGACGACGAATAAATATTTGATGAGTCGTCAGAGTTTTACGAACAAAGACGTCGGATATCGAGCTTTTAGCGTCAAGATTGAGCGTCGTAAGTCGAGTCGAATTTGGAATTCGACGAGAAGTGAAATTAATCAAGTTACAAGTTCGAGCCTAGTCGTAGCCTCGCATAGTCCTAGCCGTGTGAGTGCTAGGTTGGGAAAGACCCCTTGCAATGCTAGCCGTAAGCCTAGCATGCTAGGGCCATGCATGCTAGCTAGCCATCCCATGTCGCTAGGCATAGCCTAGCACTGCACGCAAGCATCGCAACCTTGCGTGCTTTCTAGCATGCTGGCGCCTAGCCATCGCAGCCGCACACCATGCTTGAGCATCGCACAATGCAGCACACAACATTGCAAGTCACGCACCATTCTTGAGCATCGCATTTCGTAGCTGACAGGCGGTATTTATGGTCGTTACTAAGACACCTCTATCAAATGATATTTGTAGTCCTAAACATGCAACTATAAGATTATAGAGGCAAGTTAAGGATCGAACACAGGGAAACGATTAAGCACCGCTATTTATCTCCTAATGTTAATCTAGTTCGATCAAGAAGTATGGTGGGTAAAGTAATGACTAAAGGGGATAGAATAACAAATAAAACAAGCACTAGGGGGAAGGATGAAACATGCTATGAATTCAACGAAGTTAGGCATCGGAAAATTGGTTTACATGTAACCCAAGCAACTCATACAAGGCAATGTCAAGAATACTCTCTAATCACCTATCGGGATTAAGAGCTATCCTAGCTAGCATACACTTACACTATCCTCATAAGGCATACAAACTAAGGTCATGCAATAATCAATCACCTAATGACTATTCTTAAATCACACTATCTTTTTCAAAGATGTTTCTACGAAGACTCTTGAAAATTTGAAGATTTCAAGGGGTCATGCTAGTTGCCAAATGCATCATATTTCATGTTTTCTATATATAATTGTACTTATATATGTGAATGATATGTTAGATGCATGTTTAGGTCATGCAATAATCAATCACCTAATGACTATTCTTAAATCACATTATCTTTTTCAAAGATGTTGCATCGAAGACTCTTGAAAATTTGAAGATTTCAAGGGGTCATGCTAGTTGCCAAATGCATCATATTTCATGCCTTCTATATATAATTTCGAATACAGGATGTGCCTCACACCTTTGTTCCAATGCTCAGGGACTAAGGATAAATAGTAGGCTAGAGAAGGGAGAGGTCAAGCTTCGGGTCGGCAACAAATCACACCTACCTGTGGCATTGTCGTCTTGGCCACATTAACATCAAATGCATCTAAAAACTTCTTCAAGAAGGTGTTCTTGACTCATTCGACTTGGAGTCGTTTGAAAATTGCGAAGGATGTCTATTAGGCAAGATGATAAAGCATCCATTCTCCAAGTTGGGAGAAAGGGCAAGTGACTTATTGGGTCTAATACATATGGATGTATGTGGATCAATGAGTACACCCGCAAGGCAAGGTTATTCATATTTCATTACCTTGACCCACGACTATAGTAGATAAGGTTTTGTCTACCTTATGTCAAACAAATCTGAATCTTTTGAGAAATTCAAAGAATTTCAGAGTGAAGTTGAAAATTAACTTAGCAAGAAAACAAAAGCACTTCGATCGGATCGAGGTGGCGAGTATTTCAGCCATGAATTTGACGATAACTTGAAAGAAAATGGTGTTCTTTCAGAGTTAACACCTCCCGGAACTCCACAATGGAACGGAGTATTCGAACGGAGGAGTCAAACCTTATTAGACATGGTTTGATCAACGATGGGTCTTAGTGAACTTCCTATCTCTTTCTGGGTACACGCACATCTAACTGCGGCACTAACAATGAATCGCGCTCCGCCAAAAGTTGTCGAAAAGACTCCATATGAATTATGGACGAAGAAACCTCCGAGGTTGTCTTTTCTTAAGATTTGGGGTTGCAAAGCATATGTCAAGAGATTAATTTCTGACAAACTTCACCCAAAATCAGACAAGTGTTTCTATGTGGGCTACCCAAAAGAAATTAAGGGGTATTACTTCTACAATAAATTCGAGAACAAAGTGTTTGTTGCTCGTGATGGTGTCTTTTTAGAGAAGGAACACCTTTCCAAAATGACAAGTGGGAGGAAAATCGAACTCAACCATGTTCGAGGGATGAGCAACAATGTCAACCTAACAATCAAAGTGCTTTAGAAGAAGCTATTGCCAATTGTCAGAGTCAAACCGACAATGTGCAAAGTCGAACCGACAATGCAAATGCTTAACCTATTACCCTGCGTAGGTCGCAACGGCCAAGATCTCAACCAGACAGATACCTTGGTATTGTCTTAACCAAAGATCAAGACATCCTAGTTGTGGATGGAGATGAGTTAGCGACATACAAACAAACTATGACGAGCCCCGACTCTACAAAGTGGCAAGAGGCCATGAAATCCGAGACGGAATCCATTTCCAACAATCAAGTCTGTGTTGGGTTTCGTAGAGTTCGACTCTACGCGAAAGAGAAACCCGCCAAAGACGCGCCCACTAATTAAGGCAACTAAGCATGTAATCACAAATTAAACAACAATTAAGAGAGAGAAGGAAAAGACATTCATACCCTTGGCGCGTGCCTCGCTCGAACCCGAGCTCTTACTTCAAAACATGAAACCCGCAGATGTGAAGGTCTCTAACGGCTCGTACCCACGAATTCGACCCAAACAACCCTAGTCCCGAAGGTTAGTCGGGACTTGAACAATAAAAACTAGAGTTTTACGAACTTAAGGTTTTCTCACTTTTCTAAGGAGATGTCTTTTTAGTTCGACTAAATTGTTCTTCCCAAATCCCAAAACTTGGGTATTTATAAGGAAATGAACCTTGATTTCCCATTCACAATCAATGTGGAGATTTTCAATTTTTTCATTTTTATTTTAATCAAAACAAAAATAAAATTTCAATTCAATCAACAAATTACAAGTGGCGATAGGAGGAGAGGGAGAAGGTGAGGACCACCAAGGGAGGGGACGAACCCACCTTGCTCTCCAAGGCAATGACCAAGCATTGATCCCCACTTAGCAAAAACTGGACCACCATGCCAAGTGGCTGGCTGGCAGCCCGCCTTGGCTGCAAGGGCTGCTAGCTGGCGCCTAGCACCAAGGCTGGGCAGCCTGGCCAGCCAGCCAGCACACACGCACAGCCAGCCGCAAGCATGCGCAGCCAGCCAGTGCATGCGTGCTGCTAGCGAGCCACGCATGCTGGGCGCTGCTGCTAGGGGAGGCACAACATGCGCGCTACTGCTTGCTAGCACACACGCACAACCTATCATGCCTACCACGTTGCTGGCTGTTGCGTGTTGATTGCGATGTGAAAAGCGTTGGGCTGCTGCCATTCGAGGCCTATCACGCATGGTGTGCATCGATGCCTGGCCCAGCTAGCACACACAGCCTCGCACACACGCATTCCTTGCGATGCTATGTGCTGCTGATGAGTGACATTTATCTCACTCTTAGGGTAATATTTTCTAGTAGTTTTAGTAATAATTCGATCCAGTTTAGTATGTTTTTACTATGATCTACCTAGTTCGAGTATTCTACCTTTGTGATGCGTAATGTGTATTCATGTGGTTTAGGTAGTCTATACTCCCCTCCCCTTTCGTTGTTTTATGCTTTGCCTTCTTGTTCCGTGATTGTAGGTGTACGCCGTTGATTAGGAGATGGAAGAAACAAGGGCAAAACGAGAAGAATTCCAGACCAGACAAATGGCGCGGGCGCGCCACCAGAGGAGCGAGCGCGCCTCCCTTGAGCGCGGGCGCGCTGATGAGCTGGACCAACCATTAAATACCCACTTTGGAGCGGGCGCACATTTCGAGGAGCGGCCGCACCATCATTTAACGCGCGGGCGCTCCTGACTGTTGTGGATTCAAATCCCGAATTCAGTCCAATCAACAAAAGGGAGGCAAAACGGCTATCTTGGGACAACATTCTATCATTAGGATTTTTTAGCATAGAAACCTTGGAGGAGAGCTTTTAAGGAATTTTTCTAGGTTATTGTTTTAGCCCTTTTGTATTGAACAATCTTGAGAGTTTTTAGTGTAATTTCATTGCCCATCAATATTAGTTTTACTCTTAGTTTTTAAAGAAGTATTTTGCAACATTGATGTATGGTCAAGCTTGGAGATTGGATGATGTATGGTTCTTTATTTGGATTTCAATGAAGGTTTTGGTATATTTCTTTATTTTCTCTTGTTTTTATGATTAAAGTTTCTACCTTTGTTAGTTTAGTTGATAAAAACCTTGTATTTCTTACTATTTCATTGGTTATAATGTTGCTTAGTATGATTGTAGTTGTAGTTATGGATAGTGAGTAGTTTCTTGTTGCTAGGGGTTTGGTGAAGATATGCTTTGAGTTTGATGTATGTTAGGCTAGGTTAATTTGGAATATAAGTGATTAAATCTTCCTTGTGCTTATACTTATTAGCCACTCCATGTTTATGGCCATATGCATATTGTGGTTGAGTGACTTGAACTAAATCATGACGATAGTGTGATTTAAGAATAGTCATTAGGTGATTGATTATTGCATGACCTTAGTTTGTATGCCTTATGACGATAGTGTAAGTGTATTCTAGCTAGGATAGCTCTTAATCTCGATAGGTAATTGGTGAAGGATAATTAGGTCGTTGGACTAACTACCATCAACCAAACAATATTTATAAACCTACACCTACACTAAACAAGTTTAGTGGTAAGTAGAGGGTCGAACCACGGAGACGACATAAACACTATCAACACCACCACCGATTAAGCTAGGTCAAAGAGATAGGATGGATAGAACAATAAACAAAATGAGATTAATATAAAGTTAAACTATCACCAAGGGAGAGGGTCAAACATGACAATGATCTTCAATAAAGTTAGGCAATGGAAATGAGTTTACATGCAAACCAAATATCTCATATAAGGCAATACCAACAATACCATCTAACCACCTATCGGGGTCAAAGGCTTTCCCAACTTAACACATGCTCATACTATCGTCATAAGCTGTGAAAGTTAAGGTTTTTGCATAGAATCGATCACCTAATGGATATCCCTAAGTTACACTATCGTCATAACTTAGTTCAATCCACCCAATTACAACACATGATTGGCCATTCACATGGAGTAATTAGTAAAACATGGTTACAAGGTATATTTAATCACATATAACCAACATTTGTCTAGCCTAATACATTCAAGATTCACCACATGCTATCATCAATCCCTTAGTAAAGGGAATTACTCACTAATCATGAACAACTAACACAAAACCCAGCAAGAAGAACAAAGAGAAGCAATTAAACTAAACAACTACTCTAATCAAGCAAGAAATTAAGAAAGAACAATAAATGAGATAGAGTTTAGAATGCTCATTGAAGTATTGAAAAGGAATCCAAAACAATGTCACTTTGCATCTTCATCTTCTTCAATCCACCATTGAAGCTCTTCACTTTCTCTCTCTAAAATACCCTAAATTACTCTTAATCTACATTACAAAGTATAAAAACAAAGATTAAAACTAAATCTAAGCCTAATCTATGTGAAGATTGATGGAGAGATGTTAGGGTTTAACCCCTCAAAGAGGAGAGAGAAAACCCCAAAGAAAACCACCACCAAAAACTTGGCCAAAAAGAGGAGGAAGATGCATTTAAAAGACCCGTATCTGCTCGTGCGCGCCCGCAATAGAGGCCTGCGCGCCCGCGCTCTGGGATTGGCCTGGCAGCGACATTTATTTTCAAACGGCTATAACTTCTGTTCTAGGAGGCTTCTCGGGGCGTGCAACCTACTGTTGGAAAGATCTTAAAGTCTAGTTTCTAATGCAACTTGAATCACCTGAATCCGATTCGTAGATCAAAAGATATAGCTAAAAGAGTGAACAAAGGTTAGTTTTGGAGTTCAGGCCCTTGAGCGCCCGCGCCTATCTTAGGAGCGCCTGCGCCTAAGCCGCGCCCAAATCGCGCCTACATTCTGCCTCCAATATTTTCGACCCCAATGTTAGGCACACCCGCGCTGGGTTTGGCGCGCCCCCGCCATTCTGAAAGCGCGACCCGCGCAGTCCGCATGGCCTTGCTTGCTTGCTCCTTAAATTCCTTTGTAGCTCTTCAAATGAACTCCAATTGTCCAAGCTCTTCATTCTCTCAAAATCAACTCCAAAAGCCTACAAAACACGAGGAAAAGCACAAAAACATAATAAAGAGAGAAATAGAGCAAAAGGGGTACAAACAAGGGACAAACGTATAAAAATACCGTGATTAGAGGATCTAAAAAGTGGCATAAATGACACTTATCAGTAATTAGAGAGTATTCTTGACATTGCCTTGTATGAGTTGCTTGGGTTACATGTAAACCTATTTTCCGATGCCTAACTTTTTTAAATTCATAGCATGTTTGATCCTTCCCCCTAGTGCTTGTTTTAATTGTTATTCTATCCCCTTTAGTCATTACTTTACCCACCATACTTCTTGATCGAACTAGATTAACATTAGGAGATAAATAGCGGTGCTTAATCGTTTCCCTGTGTTCGACCCTTAACTTGCCTCTATACTCTTTTAGTTGCATGTTTAGGACTACAAATATCATTTGATAGAGGTGTCTTAGTAACGACCTAAAATACCGCCTGTCAAATTGGCGCCGTTGTCGGGGAAACGGTTTCCATTGTGTGTTTATTTTCTTAATGAGACTAGTTCTTTTCTATTCTTTTGTTTTTTCCGTATCTTGTCAGTGCTCACTTTCTGCTTAGCTTTGTATATGCACAGGAGGCTTAATTGCTCTAAGCCTTTGGTGTCCATAGACCTCGAGCTAGAGCATACTCTGGCCCAATTGAGGAGACAAGCAAGGGAGAGACCCACTTCAAGAGGAAGTGAAAAGTTTCCCTACCCCATCTTCACCCACTTCAAGTGAGGAGGGTGAACCATCCACAGGCTCAATTCCTAACCCATTTGCCAATAACCATAATCAACAAAGCATGGCTAATCAAGGAAACATGGGTGATCAAAGGTCACTAAAGCAACTTGGAGCACCCGAACCATATGCCTCTCAAAGTAGGATCTTATCCCCCACCACTCAAGCAAACAATTTCGAGATAAAGCCTAATTTCATTTCAATGATAGAGAAAAGGCAATTTATCGGTGGGAAATTTGAGAATCCCAATGAGCATCTCAAAGAGTTTCTCAAGTATTGTGACACTATCAAGATCAACGGAGTCTCCTAAGAGTACATAAGATTGAAGATGTTCCCGTTCTCACTCATGGGAGCGGCAGAACATTGGTTGAACAAGGATGTTCCTCCCGGTTCCCTCACAACTTGGAACGAGGTAAATACGGTGTTCCTAGGAAGGTTTTACAATCACAAGAAAACTGTCGAGGCTCGCTCAAAGATTCAAAGTTTCTGCCAAAGAGGTGGAGAGTCTCTTTGTGAGGCATGGGAGAGATTCAAAGAGTGACAAAGGCAATGCCCACACCATGGGATTCCTAATTGGCAAGTTCTCCAAACATTCTACGGAGGACTCTCCCCTCAAAGCAAGACTAGCCTTGATGCCGAAGCCGGAGGCCCAATCATGAACAAAAGGGAAGATGAAGTGGAGAGTATCATAGAAGACGTGCGCAATTATGAGGATTGGTACGAAGGTGAGAGGGAAGCCACTTCTACCAAAGGAACGGTACAATCCATCGAGCAAACCAATGCCATCACAAATCTTCCCAACCAAATGGAAAAGATGGCGAAACAAATGGAGGAGTTCATGAAATCAAGTTCTCAAAATACTTCCCCCCTTCTCCCAAGGGAGGCCATGGTATGAATCCTTCTACTTCTTCTCCCTCTAATTACAATTCCATGCCTCCCGGTTGTATGTTTTGTGATATATGTTGAGGCTATGATCATAATTCTCAACAATGTATGTCCATAAGTGAAGGTCCCCCTCCCCATGAAAATGATGATAATGTTGAAGATGTTAATGCCATGAATTTTGTGCCCCGTGAGGGAAATGCTAGAATGCGGCCAAATTGGAATCAAAACTTAAACCGTGGTTGGAATCAAAACCAAGGTTGGAATCAAAATCAATGGAATCAAAGTGGTGGTGGTTATGATAACCAAGGCCAAGGTAGGGGAAACTCTTCCAATTACAATGGAAGAAGTTACTCAAACCAAAGGCCTAATTGGAATCAAAACCAACATCACTATTCCAACAACCAACAACGTCTTAATTCCAATCAGGGTTCCGGGGGTAATAGACCTCAAAATTCTTCTACTTTCTCACAAAATAGTAGACCCCCCGGTTTTGACCAACTAAGGCCCCATTCTCAAATTCCCCATACTCAACCCCTCCAAATAGAAGCCCCTTCGGATCCTATGATGACTATGCTTCAAAATTTCATTAAAAGTCAAGAAAACCATAATAAGAGTCAAGAGGAGGAAAAGAAACAAATTAAGGCACACATGAAAATGCTTGAGACCCAAATCTCCCAAATTGCCCAACCAAGTTCTTCATCCTCCCCTTCTTCATCTTCTTCTTTACCTAGCCAAGGTGTCAACCCCAAGTCTATTTATGCCATTACTAATAGAAGTGGGAAGATCCTTGAGAGTGATTTAAATGTTGAGAAGAGTTCCGATATGAGGATGGGACTTGAGGTTGAGGATGAATCATCAAGAGAGAGTGAGGTTCTAGAGGGAAGTGCTGGAAAGAATGAGACGGGTGAGAAAGAGAAAGAGAAGGAACCCGAAAAGGAGAGCACCAAAGATCAAACACCTTTACCCCTTAATCTCCAACCTAGGAATGAGAGGTTTCCTTTTCCCCTAAGATTTGCTAGGTCTAGGTTTGATGACCAATTTGGAAAATTTTTAGATGTAGTAAAGAGCTTGCATGTTTCTATACCCTTTGAGGATTCTATGAAAGAGATGCCACACTACTCTAAATTCCTAAAAGACCTCCTGAATGGAAGGAGATAAGTCGAAACCGTTAGCCTAACCGCAAATTGTAGTGCTATTCTCTCTAGTAAGCTACCAACCAAATTGCAAGATCCCGGTAGTTTTTCCATCCCTTGTTCTATCAATGAGGTTCATTTGGGGAAGGCTTTGTGTGATCTAGGTGCTAGTGTGAGTTTAATGCCCTTCTCGGTCTACCAAAAGCTTAATGTGGGAAGTCTTTCACCTACAAACATCACCCTCCAACTTGCAGATAGGTCCACAAAATTGCCTATAGGGAAAGTAGAGGACATACCCCTTAGAGTTGGTAAGTTCACTTTTCCGGTGGACTTTTATGTTCATGAGATGGATGAAGATGAAAGAATTCCTATAATCTTGGGTAGGCCATTCCTAGCTACTTATAAAGCAATTATTGATGTCAAAGAAGGTAAGATGACCTTGAAGGTTGACAATGATTCTATCGAATTTGATTTGAATAAGGTAATGAGACAACCTTCCTCTAGTAATGAATGCTTTAGAATAGATACAATTGAAAACTTGATGAATGAGTTTAGATACCCTCATATGCATGCTTCTAATGATCTACTTGAGAATGTTTTCTTGAATGAGAATGAGGTAGGTGATCAAAAGGAGATGCAATTATATGAGGAAATGCTTGATGAGAAAGAGGAGACAACCCCCGAACAAGAGATGCTCCAAACATATGAAGTCTTCAAAGTAGAAGAGGAGGAAATCTTCAATGGTAAGGGAGCTCTGAAGGTAGAATTGAAACCTCTACCTTCAGGCTTGAGGTATGTCTTTTTGGATGCTAATGATACTTTTCCGGTCATTGTCAATGCTAACCTCACGGAAGAGCAAACCTCCTCATTGCTTAATGTTTTGAAAAACCATAGGAAGGCTTTGGGTTATACTCTTGATGATCTCAAGGGTATAAGCCCCTCCATATGCATGCATAAAATCGATTTAGAGGAGGGTGCTAGGCCGTGTAGGCAATGGCAAAGGAAACTTAATCCTCCCATGCAAGAGGTCGTGAGGAAGGAAGTTTCCAAGCTACTTGAAGAAGGGATCATCTATCCAATCGCTCATAGTGATTGGGTGTCCCCGGTTCAAGTAGTGTTGAAAAAGGGAGGTATGACGGTAATGGTCAATGATAAGCAACAATTGGTCCCAACTCGGCTTGTTACGGGTTGGCGTATGTGTATTGATTACCGCTAATTGAATGCCAATACTTCCAAAGACCATTTTCCATTACCGTTTATCGACCAAATGCTTGAGAGGCTTACAAAGCATGCCTTTTATTGCTTTCTTTATGGTTATTCGGGATTCTTCCAAATCCCAATTGACCCAAAAGATCAAGAAAAGACCACTTTCACTTGTCCCTACGGTACTTTTACTTACCGTAGGATGCCTTTTAGTCTTTGTAATGCCCTGACTACCTTCCAAAGATGCATGATGTCAACTTTTAGTGAAATGATCGAGGAAGAAATGAAAGTTTTTATGGATGACTTTTCCGTTGCTGGAGGCACATATGAGAAGTGCCTAATGAATTTATCTCGTTGTTTATAAAGGTGTGAGAGTGCCAACTTGGTGCTCAATTGGGAGAAATGACACTTCATGGTGGAAAATGGCATTGTTCTTGGCCATAAAATCTCCCAAGCGGGCATCGAAGTTGATGGTGCAAAGGTTGATGTGATTGAGAAGCTTCCTCCTCCCACAAATGTAAGATAAGTGAGGTCCTTCCTTGGTCACATCTCTCTAGCAACAGGATAAAGAATTAGTATTTGATGAAGTTTGTCATGAGTCATTTTTTAGGTTGAAAAAGGCTCTTTGCACCGCCCCCATAGTCCAAGGACCGGATTGGTCTTTACCATTCGAGCTAATGTGTGATGCAAGCGACGAAGCCATTAGATCGGTTCTAGGACAAAGAAAGGATGGGATACTTCACATTATATACTATTTGTCCAAGACTCTCAATGATGCTCAACGGAATTATACAAACTACCGAAAAAGAGTTCTTGGCGGTTATTCACTCGTTTGAGAAGTTTAGAACCTACCTCATTGGTTCTAGGACAATAGTGTATATCAATCACTCGGCTCTCAAATATTTGATAAGCAAGAAGGAGGCCAAACCGAGGTTGTTGAGATGGGTCTTGGTCCTTCAAGACTTTGATTACAAAATGAGAGATAAGAAGGGAGCCGAGAACGTGGTGGCGGACCACCTTTCTAGGTTGGGAGGTGCAAGAATACATGAAGACGGTTTTCCAATTGAAGATGCCCCAATGGATGATGTCTTATATGCTCTTGAGGCAAAATCGGAGCCTTGGTATGCGGATATTGTGAACTACTTGGCTTGTAGTGCCATACCTCCGAATTTCACTCCTCAACAACATCGAAGGCTCAAGCATGAAGCAAAGAAATATATATGGGATGACCCAATGTTGTTGAAGAGAAGGGTGGATGGACTTTTGAAAAGATGTGTTCCTAATGAAGAGTTCCAAGATGTGCTCTCAATGTGCCACTCATCCCCTTGTGGTGGTCATATGAGTGCTCAAAAGACCGCTTCCAAGGTTTTGCAATGCATGCTCTTTTGGCCCTCTCTATTCAAAGATGCTTGGCAATTTGTTAAGACTTGTGATAGGTGCCAAAGGACGGAGAACATATCAAGGCGTGATGAGATGCCCTAAAATCCGATTGTTGAGCTAGAAATTTTTGATGTTTGGCCAATTGACTTCATGGGCCCCTTCATCTCATCCCAAGGAAACCGGCACATTCTAGTTGCCGTTGATTATGTTTCCAAGTGGGCGGAAGCCGTGGCATCTCCCACCAACGACTCAAAGGTGGTCATCAATTTGTTCAAGAAAGTCATCTTCCCAAGAGTCGGTGTTCCTAAGGCAATCATAAGTGATGGAGGTTCACACTTCAAGCACCATAAATTCAACAAGCTTCTTTCAAAGTATGGTGTATCGCACAAGCGAGGCCTTGCTTACCACCCCCAAACAAGTGGTCAAGCGGAGGTCACAAATAGATTGTTGAAAGTCATCTTGGAGAAGACCGTTGCTAGAACAAGGAAGGATTGGTCTAGTAAGCTCATTGATTCATTGTGGGCATATAGGACCGCCTTCAAGACTCCTATAGGGACTACCCCCTATAAGCTTGTTTATAGGGAAGAATTGCCATTTACCCGTAGAAATGGAGCACCAAACACATTGGGCAGTCAAGCAAATCAACTTTGATCTCCATAGTGCGGGTGAGCAAAGACTTCTAGAGCTTCATGAGTTGGAAGAGTTGAGAATGAACGCCTATGATAGTGCAAGCCTCTACAAAGCAAGAACCAAGGCATGGCACGACGCTCAAATTTTCAAGAAGGAATTCGTGGAAGGACAAAAGGTCCTACTCTACAATTCAAGACTCAAGCTCTTCCCGGGGAAATTGAGGTCTAGATGGAGCGGCCCATTTCAAGTATCCAAAGTCTTTCCTTATGGCTCAGTTGAGGTATTCAATGACAAGTACCCTCCATTCAAAGTGAATGGGCACCGTCTCAAGCCATACTATGAGGGTCAACTAATCGAGAAGCCGGAAAATTTATCGCTCATTGATGTTTTCAAATCACCATGATTCTCTTGTGAAGGGCGTCAAGCTAATGACGTTAAAGAAGCACTTACGGGAGGCAACCCGGTTTCTAACTTTTTATTTATTTATTTTATTTCCTTTGCTACACTTGAACTAATCCACCTAACACTTTTCTTAATCAATTGTGATGTAGGTGTGATTGTGTATGTCCTTAGGAAAGAGAGATAAGAGTTGAAGAAAAATGAGAAAAAAAAAAAATTTTGAGGAGTTGTGGTCGAATAAAGACCAAAGACAGAGAGCCAGCACGATTTGGACGCGGCAGAGGAGCGAGCGCGAGTAGAGAAAGGCGCTGGCGCGCGTCAAATAGGCGCGGGCGCTCCAGTTCTTGGGTAACAAATTGCCTTCATTCCAGAATGTAGGAGTGATTTTGTCGCGCCATAGAAGCGATTCGCGTCATCAAAGGAGCGCGGGCACGCCATCTGCTTGGTCTAAAAGGTCTCCGATTCCAGAAAGAAGGAGTGATTTTTTCGCGACTAAAGAGCGGCACGCAATATCAAAGAGGCGCGGGCGCGGGCGCGTCAATTGTTTGGTCTAAATTCCTGGGAGTTGGAGCGATTTTGTCGCGATTTAGGAGCGGTCCGCGTATACACTGAGGCGCGGGCGCGCCTGTATTTGTAGTGGGCGTGCCTTTCTGGGTTTCAGAAAAAAATACGGCTTCATCTCTTAATTCCTCACTAACTCCCTCAACCCTCACAAACATAACCCACCTCCCTCATTACCTTTCTCTCTCTTCGCGGCCGCTCCTCACCACCCATACTCAAGATCCGTTGCCACCATCTTCTACCATCCTCATAAATCAATCATCCTCAAAGCTTCAATCATTCATCATCATCACCGTTTGTTCATCACCAAAGAAAGCAAATAGGCATCCTCAACACCAACCGCAATGAACTTCTTTGCTACTCAAAATCTTCAACAATTCGCCACCAAAGCAGCAATTTATTCGCATAAAGGCAAAGATATTCAAATTCCTTCATTAATTATTCTCTTTTGATTAATTTTAAAGCAAGGATTTTGGTTATCTAAGGTTATTATCGAGATTTAGTTAATTATTGTTGAAAATATTGTTGTATTCTGTTGAAATTGTTGTTAGATATATTCGTTGTGTTGGTTGGATTATTATTACTTGTAGACAGGTACATTGTGGTTTTGTGGAGGTTAAGGGTGGAAATAGCCAGGATTTGGCTTTGAAAAAGTAGTGAAAACAGAAAAAAAAAAAAAAAAAAAAAAAAAAAAAAAAAAAAAAAAAAAAAAAAACAAAAAGAAAGAGAGGTGGGTAGTCATGAGTCTAAGGATTGGGAAGAAGAGAAAAACCGCAAAGTCGGGACAATCGTCCCAAAACACAGAGTCGGACCAACCCAATGTCTTACCCACCTTAAAATTCTTAAACAAAAGCCACTCCTCCATATACTCTAACATGAAAAAACGAAAGTTGAGACCTTCTAGGCGCTACCATCGTGGAGACATGATAAAACATGGGATAAATGACGATTTGTGGACTCTTTTTGACAACCTTCGACTAGGGTCATTCGTAAACTCTTCATTCATGACCTACCAAGAACCCACCTTAGAGTTTTTCTCGGCTTTTCGAGTTGAAACACTAGAAGACAACGACTTTCGGATATCTTTCCAACTCTTCAACAACCCCCACACCATGTCACTAGCACAGTTCAACCAAGCCCTAGACTTTCACTCAGATGCAGACCTGGCCTCCTCTACCCGCTCTATGAGAACTTTAGGGAGTATAGTAAGTACGCTTGGTGGCGTTCCATTTCAGGTAAAAATGAGTTTCGTACCAGGACTTCCATAGCCAGTGAGATTTGGCACCCTGTCCTTAGGATCCTACACCGTTTATTAGGGTATTCTATCATTAGTAAACAAGACCTAGGAAAACTGACTAAGGAAGAGGTCATTTGCCTGTGGATAGCCACAAAGGCAGAGCATGTACGGAGATTGAATTTGGGATTCCTCTTTATGCAAACTTGCCAAGCCATAACAAAGGGAAAAAAGCCAGGATAGATACATTGCGGGGCGATGGTCACTAGATTGGCCGCCATGTTAGGTTACACTGACCTTCTACCTCTATGCACGGCAATAAGTAGTAGTGGGGATATTTACCTTGACTTGGACCAGCTTTGCCGCTCTGATTTTATTACTCCCACGGAAAACCCCAATGCTTTTAGGTGGCTAGTTAGAGGAGCCCACCATTGTTTCCTCCCTAAGCCTCACTTCACCTCCCTCACGCGTCAGTCCTCTAATGTGTGGATAGTTTTGAGAGATAGCGGGTGAGTGCCCGATGTTGTTGGGGACGATGACGTAGGGATAGGTAATGAGGAGGAGGTTCAGGAGTAGCAGCAGCAGCCGGTTACCCAGCAACCCACAGGTACAGGTACATTTCCGCTATCTGACATAGCTAGACAGTTGCAAGTGATTTATGAGTCACAGCAAGACCACCATCTGCAGAAGTAGGCCCTCTATGACTCAGCTGTGGATAGAGGAGAGATTGCTCCCCCCGTGAACTACCCTAATAGGCCGCCTCAGCACGGCCCTGTTTCTTCTTGGGGGGGGGACAATCTCCCCACTTACCCCTACTAGCAAGGTCCTTTCGAGCCTAGTAGGGAGCTCCGCAACTTCCCAGAGGACGGGCAGTACGATCATCATGTGCCCGGCATGTGTGACTTTAAAGGGGACCCTACTTACCCCTATGTGCATCCTGATCACCTCGCCCCTCTATATTCCTAGTCTGAGGACAATCCCTCTGATCCTTTGCCAAGTTGGCAAGAGGATCTTTACAGAGGTCACTACGGTTGGCCGCCGGGCTTTGACGGTGATTGGGGCCTTTTCGGCCCCCCCTAGTGGCTTCACTTATGAAGAGCCGCCACGTCGGCCTGGCTCACCTAGTGAGCCCAGCTCTAGTGGCCAGTAGGCTACATCCCTTGAGTATATTTCTCTCCCCTGCTTTTGTATGCTTATTTTGATGAGTAGGAGATATACTCTTGGTAGGGAGTGACTTGGCTGGGATTTTTACCTGCTTGCCTGCCGGTCTTTCATTGTTTTACTTATACCTTTATGCTGTTGATTCTGCTGAGTTGCATGACTGTTTTCTTTGGTTGATTTTCCCCTATTCACTAATATTGTTGATGAGTTTTTGATGTGTTTTTTTATGATGATGCTATTTTAGGGATGCTTACTGTTGATGATGATGATTACTAGTATTCGCCGACATGGCGATTGACTAGTGCAGGTGTGTATATATGGTTCGATGATTTTTAAGGTAATGTTGATTTTGGAGGAGATCTAGAAATTTTGTCAAGGGTAGATTAGTTTATAGTGAAGAAAAAATAAAAGTTTACAAAAAAAAAAAAAAAAAAAAAAAAAAAAAAAAAAAAGCCGAATGAGAGTTGCATTTTGTTTTTTTATTTCATTTTTCAACCTTCATTCAGGCTAACCCTTTTGTGTATATAGTTTTTTTTCTCTTAATTTGGATACTCACCCCTTTTAGGATGCATGCTTTCACTTCGGATATGCTTACTTGGGCGTCATTTCGGTGAGATCTTTCTTTTTCCTTTTTTTTTCTTTCCTTCACTGTATTTTTCGTTGGTGTGCTCTAGGATAGTTGTAGTTTAATGGAAGTTGAATTGTTCGAGGATGTTTGCTATTAACACCTAGTGTGTTTGGGGCCGTTGATGTTGATATTTAACGGCCACTTGTTTGTCGATTGGGATATATTTGATTATGCTTACTTCCTCTTCTATTTCCACTTTCTTGGATTTCAAAAAAAAAAACAAAAAAAAAAAAAACTTAATGGTCCTGCATTCTTGAATGTTTTTATTCCTAAGGATTAAGAGTTTTCGCGTTCTTGGATTGCCATTGGTTGACTCTAACATATGCCTATGCTAAGGTAGTTGTGCTAGAACTTGTAAGGCCCACCGAACCCAAATTCGCTTGTTTGTAGTAAGAAGGTGTTACCCTCATTGGGGGATTTGAAGCCCTAAAGGTAGTTTTTGTAACCCGATGTGAGTTTTATTGTTCAAGCCTCCAACACTTATTGTATGAGCGGCATAGGATCCTTACCAAGGCATGCTTAGATTGAGAACTTGATGTCTAACAACCCGAGATTGCGACCGAACTAAATCTAGGGAGGACAAAGGCATTTTCTTCGGTGACTATTTTGCTTTTCTAGGATTAGCTTTTCTTTTGTTGCTTCCTTGTAATTTCATTTGCATATCCCCCTTGCTAGCCATGTTGAGCCTACACCTCCTTGTTTGTAGCATATTACAAACCCTATGGCCCTTCTATTTCATTTTCTTCACCCGTAGAATTGTGAAATTTGAGCCATGAAAGTTTATTGTGATTTTGGTTTGATAAGTTGGAAGGTGATGGTTTGATATGAAAAGTAAGGTTGTTTTAGATATTTTTGGTTTTTATTAAAAGAAAATGTGAATTTAAGAAAAAGCCGTCCATAGTTATAAAAGGCAGGGACAAAGTAATAAAGGTTGACAAAAGCATGAGCTAAAAAAAATTAAAAAAAAATGAAAATGAAAAATTTTGAAAATTTGCAAAAAGATTTTGATGTATTGTCCTCCCTAGTTTGCGCATTGAGGACAATGCTCAATTCAAGCTTAGGGGAGAGGTTCTACGCATTTTATTTATAGTTTTGTGAGATTATGTTGAATAAGCTTGGGGCAGATGTATTTTTGCTTGGAAATTGGTGATATTCTACGTTGTTTTCGGGAATTGGCGCCATTATTTGCTTCACAATTAGGATTTACCACCAAATTTTCATATTTTTCCTCACCTTTACCTCATAGCCTACATTACAACCCCTTTTAAAGTCCTTTTGACTTGGATTAGTTGAGTCACTAGTCGGTGGAGGGAGCTAGATTTCAAGCATATGGAGAGGTCATGACTTGGTAAGATGTCGGGTCACCCTTGTTTCATTTGTTCCGGCTCCTTCGTGGAGTCATGAGATGCTACCTTGAAGGGTGGATTTGAATCTAGATGAGGGAACGCGGTAAGAATGTATGGAATGCGGGTGGAGTGGAGCATGTTAGAGTTCTCTATGCTTAGCATAACTTATCTTTCAATCAACCATTGGCATCCAAAAACGTGCTTACTCTTAGTGCTTAGAAAGATTGTCATCCATCTATGCTTGTCTTTTCAATATGCTTTTCATTTGCATGTTTTGTTCCGTGTTTGTAGTTGATTTTCTTCTTTATTTGCTCCTTTGTTTGGGTTTGTTTTGAGCATGTTGCCAAGAGTTGTGGGTTAAACTCTTTGGAAACCCCCACGAGAGCATACTCGTCCTCATTGGCGACTTTGAGGTTTAAATGGCTTGTTGTTTATGCTAAAAACAACCGTGAATCCTACGAAAGTGAGTTAGTGTGAATTACTTTCCCTCCTTTTCTATTTTCTTGTGTTTGAATAATTGTTTCTTATTTTTCTTTGCCCTTAGCTTTGCTCGAGGACGAGCAAAGGTTTAGCTTGGGGGAATTTGATGAGTGACATTTATGTCACTCTTAGGGTAGTCTTTTCTAGTAGTTTTAGTAATAATTCGGTCCATTTTAGTATGTTTTTGCTATGATCCGCCTAGTTCGAGTATTCTACCTTTGTGATGCGTAATGTGTATTCATGTGGTTTAGGTAGTCTATACTCCCCTCCCCTTTTGTTGTATTACGCTTTGCCTTCCTGTTCCATGATTGTAGGTGTATGCCGTTGATTCGGAGATGGAAGGAACAAGGGCAAAACGGGAAGAATTCCAGACTAGACAAATGCCGCGGGCGCGCCACCAGAGGAGCGAGCGCGCCACCTATAAGCGCGGGCGCCCCTCCCTTGAGCGCAGGCGCGCTAATGAGCTGGACCAACCATTAAATACCCACTTTGGAGCGGGTGCACATTTCGAGGAGCGGCCATGCCATCATTTAACGCGCGGGCGCGCCTTACTGCTGCGGATTCAAATCCCGAATTCAATCTAATCAACAAAAGGGAGGCAAAACGGCTAACTTGGGACAACATTCTATCATTAGGATTTTTTAGCACAGAAACCTTGGAGGAGAGCTTTTAAGGAATTTTTCTAGGATTGTTTTAGCCACTTTTGTATTGAACAATCTTGAGAGTTTTTAGTGTAATTTCATTGCCCATCAACATTAGTTTTACTCTTAGTTTTTAAAGAAGTATTTTGCAACATTGATGTATGGTCAAGCTTGGAGATTGGATGATGTATGGTTCTTTATTTGGATTTCAATGAAAGTTTTGGTATATTTCTCTATTTTCTCTTGTTTTTATGATTAAAGTTTCTACCTTTGTTAGTTTAGTTGATAAAAACCTTGTCTTTCTTAATATTTCATTGGTTATAATATTGCTTAGTATGATTATAGTTGTAGTTATGGATAGTGAGTAGTTTAGGGGTTTGATGAAGATATGCTTTGAGTTTGATGTATGTTAGGCTAGGTTAATTTGGAATATTTGTGATTAAATCTTCCTTGTGCTTATACTTATTAGCCACTCCATGTTTAAGGCCATATGCATATTGTGGTTGAGTGACTTGAACTAAATCATGACGATAGTGTGATTTAAGAATAGTCATTAGGTGATTGATTATTGCATGACCTTAGTTTGTATGCCTTATAACGATAGTGTTAATGTATGCTAGCTAGGATAGCTCTTAATCCCGATAGGTGATTGGAGAGTATTCTTGACTTTGCCTTGTATGAGTTGCTTGGGTTACATGTAAACCTATTTTCCGATGCCTAATTTTGTTGAATTCATAGCATGTTTGATCCTTCCCCCTAGTGCTTTTTTTAATTGTTATTCTATCCCCTTTAGTCATTACTTTACCCACCATACTTCTTGATCGAACTAGATTAACATTAGGAGATAAATAGCGGTGCTTAATCGTTTCCCTGTGTTCGACCCTTAACCTGCCTCTATGCTCTTTTAGTTGCATGTTTAGGACTACAAATCTCATTTGATAGAGGTGTCTTAGTAACGACCTAAAATACCGCCTGTTAGCTGCGCTGTGCGATGCTCAAGCATGGTGTGTGGCTGCGATGGCTAGGCGCCAGCATGCTAGCAAGCACGCAAGGTTACGATGCTTGCGTGCAGTGCTAGGCTATGCCTAGCGACATGGGATGGCTAGCTAGCATGCATGGCCCTAGCATGCTAGGCTTATGGCTAGCATTGCGAGGGGTCTTGCCCAGCCTAGCACTCATACGGCTTGGACAATGCGAGGCTACGGCTAGGCTCGAACTTGTAACTTGATTAATTTCACATCTCGTCGAATTCCAAATTCGACTCGACTTACGACGCTCAATCTCGACGCTAAAAGCTCGATATCCGACGTCTTTGTTCTTTACACTCTGACGACTCATCAAATCCTTCGGATTTATTCATCGTCTCGGATCGGTTGTTCAATTGGGTTCGACCCGAAGGGTTTAGTCAAGATTAAGTTGTAATATTAATTGTACAGTAATATTACTAATTGGAAGCGGCCTCCAGCTAAGCATTCCTATTACTTGACCTTACTGAAGAATTAGCTTTTTAATAATTCTAAACCCTCTACTAGAAAAATACACTTGTTGGAAGGACAACATTCCTTTCAATCTGCCACTTGTCTTTCTGGACAAGTGTGCAATTAGTGTATAGCCCCTTTCTATGTCGCTTAATGTCTCTTCATGAACTATAAGGTTAGATTCTTCGTCATATTTATTACGTCTGGAAGTGTTTCTCGATTCCCGAGTTTGATTGTCAATAAACAGATGATTTCTAAAATTCATCTAAGCACAGCCATGCATTTTCACAGTCTCGCTCATTGAGAGGCCTTGTAAACAACAAAGACATATTCCCTATTGTTAATAGGGGGACATTCCAAGTCTTGTACTGTAAGCTTCCCTTACTAAGAGGACCTAGTCGCTTGAGTGTTGCCATTATAATCCCCATTTACGGCAGACGTTTGACAACATCAAAACGACTAGTACTCAAACAAGAGAACTTGCAATACTCATGGTCGAGGAAAAAGGTTCTGATAGCTATAATGAGAAATATACTTATGACTATTTGATATCTCTTAAAGTATTCTTATAGGTCTATCCGGTATAGTTCCAAACTTGTACCTGTGCAAATGATTTATGACTATCATGTCCTTGTAGCACAAGAAACGGTGCCATAAATCATACTACACACTAATCTCAAGTGGTCATTAATCGTCCATCGTTTAAATGACCTCGATTAGGGATAATTTTCGATTAAAATATTCAATGTTCACTTAACAGGTGTTTCTTTGTCCAAGACATTGTCTTGATAGCCTATTTTGAATATTCTCAAAAATCAAATGGAGTCAATATTTAATTCTAAACCACAATTGAATAGATATGGAGAAATCATAAATTTGCAGAAAATTTCAGTGCTCCAAAATTGAATGGTTCAACATAGTGTTTTACATTAAGACATCAAGTTTAATTAAAACATCTATACAAGGATATCAAAGCCAATCTCCAATATGCTTGATTCTCATTGCCTCAACGTGCTTGTTGTGCTTCACTTAGGACAAAGGTTTAGTCAGAGGATCGGCTACATTGTCGTCCGTTCCAATCTTACAAATTCTGGTTTCGCCCTCGGATTTCCATTCCCTTGTCATGTGAAATTGCCGCTTGACATGTTTGACCTTCTAATGTTCCCTTGGCTCCCTGGCATGAGCAATAGCCCCATTGTTACCACAATAGAGGTCTATTGGACTCTTAATTGAGGTACAACACAAAGTTCACGAATGAACTTACAAATCCAAACTGCCTCCTTAGCTGCTTCCGAAGCTGCCAAGTATTCGGCTTTGGTTGTAGAATCTGTTGTGGTGCTCTGCTTAGCACTCTTCCAACTAAACGCTCCTCCGTTAAGGTAGAATATGTACCCCGACCGCAACTTAGTGTCGTCTCTATCAGTCTGGAAGCTCGCGTCAGTATAACCTTCAACAACTAAATCATTACGGCCACCATAGACCAGGAATTTATCCTTGTTCCTTTTCAAGTACTTTAGGGTATTCTTGGCCGTAGTCCAATGCGCCTCTCCTTGGTCTAATTGGTATCGACTCGTAGCACTCAAGGCATACGATACATCCGGCCTAGTATATATCATGGCATACATGATCGATCCAATAAGCGAAGCATATGGAATATGACTCATTCTCTCTCACTCATCAGGTGTCTGTGGACACTGTTTCTTGCTGAGAGTTATGCCATGGGACATGGGTAGGTGCCCTCTCTTAACCTCTTACATGGTTAATCGTGCCAGTACCTTATCTATATAAGTACTTTGGCTTAATCCAATCATCCTCTTAGATCTATCCCTATGATCTTGATGCCCAATATGTAATGTGCCTCTCCCAAGTCCTTCATTGAAATGCACTTTCCTAGCCAGCCCTGTATGGACTCTTACAATTTAGTGTTGTTTCCAATGAGTAATATGTCATCGAAATATAAGACTAGGAATGCGATATCACTCCCACTAACCTTCTTGTAGACACAAGACTCATCTGGATTCTTGATAAAACAAAACTTACTAATGGCTTCATCGAATCGCAGATTCCAAATTCTGATTGCCTGCTTTAGTCCAAAAATGGACTTCTTAAGCTTGCATACCTTCCGGCATTGCTTGGATCAACAAAACTTTCTGGTTGTGTCATATACACAGTTTCTTCCAAAATCCCATTAAGGAAGGCAATTTTGACATCCATTTGCCATATTTCATAATCGTAATATGCAGCAATCACTAGGATGATCCAGACGGATTTAAGCATTGCAACTGGTGAAAAGGTTTTATCATAATCAACTCCGTGAATTTTCCTGTAACCTTTTGCCACCAGTTTAGATTTGTATATAGATACACTTCCATCTTTGTCTGTTTTCAATTTGAAAATCCATTTGCAACCGATAGGTGTGTAACCTTTGGGCAAATTAACCAAGTCCCACACTTTATTTTCAGACATGGAGTCCATCTCGGATATCATGGCCTCTTTCCATTTAGCAAAGTCGAAGCTAGTCATAGCTTGTTTGTATGTCGCTGGCTCATCTCCATCCATAACTAGGATGTCTTGATGTTCGGTTTAGACAATACCAAGGTATCTATTTGGTTGAGATCTTGGCCGTTGCAACCTACACAAGGTAATAGGTTGTGCATTTGCATTGTCAGTTTGACTCTAACCAATGGCAATAGCTGCTTCTAAAACACTTTAATTGTCAGTTTTGTCATGTTGACTTTGTTTCTCTACCTCTCTAACTTCGCCGAGTTGGATTTTCCTCCCACTTGTCATTTTGGAAAGGTGTTCCTTCTCCAAAAAGACACCATCACGAGCAATAAACACTTTGTTCTTGGATTTATTATAAAAGTAATACCCCTTGGCTTCTTTTGGGTAGCCCACAAAGAAACACTTGTCTGATTTTGGGTGAAGTTTGTAAGAAATTAATCTCTTGACGTATGCTTCGCAACCCCAAATCTTAAGAAAAGACAACCTCGGAGGTTTCTTCGTCCATAATTCATATGGAGTCTTTTTGACAACTTTTGACGGAGCACGGTTTAGTGTTAGTGCCGCAGTTAGAAGTTTGTGTCCCCAGAAAGAGATAAGAAGATCACTAAGACCCATCATTGATCGAACCATGTCTAACAAGGTTCGAGTCCTCCGTTCCATTGTGAAGTTCCGAGAGGTGTCAATTCTGAAAGAAAACCATTTTCTTTCAAGTGATCGTTGAATTCATGGCTCAAATACTCGCCACCTGGATCCGATCGAAGTGATTTTATTTTATTGCCAAGTTGATTTTCAACTTCACTTTGAAAGTCTTTGAATTTCTCAAAAGATTCAGATTTGTTCGATATAAGGTAATGAAATATCGATAACCTTGCCTTGCCGGTGTACTCATTGGTCCACATACATCCGTATGTATTAGACCCAATAAGTCACTTGCCTTTTCTCCCAACTTGGAGAAAGGCTACTTTATCATCTTGTCTAATAGACATCCTTCGCAATTTTTAAACGACTCCAAGTCGAATGAGTCAAGAACACCTTCTTGAAGAAGTTTCTTGATGCATTTGATGTTAATGTGGCCAAGACGACAATGCCACAAGTTGGTTTGATTCAACTCGACGATCTTAGCCCTTTTGTCGATATCATCAATGTTATAAACTTGTTTGTCTAGAGAAAGCACATAAAGACCATTTTCTGAATATGCCTTACCATGTACAACATTATCGAAATAAAATGAACAACTATTGTTTTAATTCAAAATTCAAAACCTTTGGCGTCCAACGCTGAAATTGAAATAATGTTTTTTGTAACTCTAAGAACATGATAGAAATTGTCAAGTTCTAAAATTATCCCAAAGGGCAAAGCCAAACAGAGAGTCCAACGGATACGACAGACATCCATGTTTCATTGCCGATCCGAAGCTCAACCTCTCCCTTCTCTAGCCTCCTATTTATCTTTAGTCCCTTAGAATTAGAAAAAAGGCGTGAGCAACATCCGGTATCTAATACCCATGATGTTTTGCTAGCGAAGTTTTAGTTTATAACAAAAATACATGATGAAGAAGCAACAGTGCCGTTCTTCTTATCTTCCTTGAATTTGAGGCAATCCCGCTTCCAATGTCCCTTCTTCTTGCAATAGAAACACTCATAATCGGAATCGAATTTAGCATGACTTGACTTAGGCGGGAAATTCTTCTTCTTTTTCCCTTTAAAGATTTTCTTCTTGCCTGAGCACTCAAATGGCTTGCCCTTTCTCACCATGAGCATGTTTTGCTTTCCCTCATCTTTGAGGATTTGCTCGGCCTACTTCAACATTCCATGAAGCTCGGTGAGAGTTTTCTCCATGCTGTGCATATTATAGTTCATCTTGAACTGATCATAGCCTTTGTGCAGCGAGTGGAAAATGATGTGAATTGTCGTCTCGGTCGAATACCCAGCATCGAGCCTTTCCATGCTCTCAAATAATCCAATCATTTTAAAAACATGCGAGTTGACTGGCTCTCCTTTCTTGAGCTTGCTCTCAAGGATCTGCCTGTGGATGACGAACCTTTTAGTTCGGGCCTGCTCTTGAAACATATTCTGAAGTTCATAAATGATCTCAAAAGTCATCTCCTTTTCAAAGAAAATCTTTTGAAGGTCCGGAGACATAGTGGCCAACATGATGCACTTGACATCCCAATTGACACTTTACCATCGGTTAACAGTAGCCTGGGTGACATCCTCATTGGGAGTGTCGGGCATTTCCTCATCAAGGACATATTCCTTTTGCTCTTGCATGAGAACAATACACAAATTCCTTTGCCAATCAAGAAATTTTGGCCCACTCAACTTCTCCTTGTCGAGAATTGAGCGTAATGAAAACTGGTTGTTTAAGTTACTTGGAGACATGTTTCTACAATTGAAAGAATATGAAATGAAAAACCATTTATAAACCAATAAGTTTGAAATTTAAAGCGTTCATGCAAATTTTCAATATTATTAAGCATTTTATCCACGCAATAACATTAGTCCCTTTTTGGCGAGAATAAAATGATTGCAAGATCCCAAAAATCAAAAAGTGATTGTGCATGCTTTGGCTTGTCTTAACACTTAATATTTTAGGGTAAGCTAGCAGTCCAGTTGCTAATATCTCCAAGCTAGTCATGGTTCAATAAAACGTCGCATCTAATGCTTCCTTGACATTTTATCTCCATTGCCATGACATCTAAGGACTCCTTACCGATATCGTTGAGCTTAACCAAGACAACTTGTATACCTAGTATACCTTACGTTCCTAGGGAAGTAGTGATGCCTCGCTTTGGCGTAGCCCATCACATACGCGCATTAGTTCAGTAAGTGTTGTTCTTGGAATTACATATTTTAGCTCAATATTTGAAGGACCTAGGGTTTCTATGTTGGTTGATTTAAGTGAACTTAATTAATCATCGCAACATTTGAAATCCTAAACATTCATCTAACATACATATATAAGTACAATTACATATAAAAACATGAAATAAGATGCATTAGGCAACTAGCATGACCCCTTGAAATCTTCAAATCTTCGAGAGTCTTCATCTTGGCTTGTCTTCATAGAAACACCGTCTTGAGACATCCCCGCCAAAATAAAATTACTAGCTACTATGACTAGGATTAATCTAAGTATTATGGTACAAAAATACACAACGGTACGCAGATTGTATTTAGATTTACAAAAATACATAACGGATCGCAGTCCGTATTTAATATCCTAGTGGGGCCCCACTAGTTGCCATTCATCCATTCACTATATGTGAATGGCCCATGCATTTTACAACGAAAAACAAGTAACAATGCATAATGTGCGCGAACTAGTAACTAAATTAAGGTGGTTAATCCAATTAACGCGCCTAATTAAAACTAGTCAAAGTTGTTTAACATTTTATGTGATTAAGGCGAAATTAGTTCATGCAATTAACGAAGCTCCCACTAAATTCCACATCCAACTTAATTAATCCAATGAATTAAGCCGGTTAACCTAAATTTTTTCAAAATTAAAAATTTTGCAAAATCCGGAAAAACCAAGGCCTACCCTCATTAAAAAATTTAAATAGAATTAAAACGGTAAAATTTTGCAAAACCCGATAGCCCAACTCAAGAAAGAAATCGACCCACCCAAAATTCGTGGGATGCGCACCATGGCTGCCTAGCAGTGCTTGGGAGATGCAGCTGCATGTGCTAGGTGCTGGAATGCTTGCCCAGCAATGCATGCCGTGCTTGTTGGCACCAGCAGCTTGCTACGCATGCTAGCTGCTTGCTGGCGCTAGCAGGCGAATGGCTGGCTTGCTGCCTCGCTACCCAGCAGCACACACAAGCATGGCCAGCAGCCATCCACCACGCACCAAGCACACAGCAGCACACACAAGCCCAGCCACACAGCTGCAGCAGCAACTCGAGGTGGAGAACCCTTATGCGCACCTAAGGCAGCCACATGTGGGCTGCGTGAGCAGCCCGGCTAGCCTTGGTAGCGCTTGGGTATTTTTGCCTCGATTTGCATGCCTTTTCTCGGGATTTTAATCCCGTTATACTTGTGACATAAAATTAATTCTAAATTTATTTTAAAATCAATTTAGGAAAAAAATGAAAATAAAACAAGTCCAACTTAATTAAATTCAATTTTTAATGTTGCACAAGCCTAAATTATTCAAGAACCATTCTTAAACAATTTAGGTTTTTCTTTATGCTACAAAAATTGAAGGGCTACACTCATAATTAATTGAACAAAATATACATTAATAATGAGATTTGACAAAACTAATGGGGTTGGAAAAATAAACCCATTCATCGAATGAAAATTTTCAACTTTAACTTGTGTATAAATGAAAAATTACATCTTTCTATATGAAGATTAATCAAAAATCAATCACAAGTATTAAACTTTAAGGACTTTAATCAACACAAAAATGATTAAATCCAAAAATTAGTTCAACATGGAATTTAGCAATCAAAGTTCCAACCAAATAAACAATTAAAGATTGGATCTTTGAAATATTAGGGGCTTCAAAATTGCAAGTTCACCATAAACATTCACACTTGGAGCAATTTATTTGCAAAAATGTGAAAAATTCAAGTTTATGTGAAAAATGAACATACCACATTATTTGCAAAAATGTGAAAAATTCAAGTTTATGTGAAAAATGAACATACCACATTAAGCACCAATTATGACTTCATAAACATGCTTAATGAGGTTTATAATTTCTGTAGATTAGGGATACAACCATACAATTAATCTATTACATGTAATAATTAATCAAGGTTAACAGATTTAAAAATTTGCGTCAAAAACGTAAACCCCTCGAAAAACAAGTTTATGGGTGGAGTTTTAGCTTCTAGACAATCCTGATAGGGTCAGAAACAATTTAGAACATCGATTCCACCCAAAAATCACTATTTTTAGGTCGAAACCTGGGTTCGTCAGCCAAAATTAGAAAACATACGAGATTAAAACAAATTCAAATGAGCTTCTAATCCAATTAGAAAGCACAACTAGAAATTTAAATCCATTTTAAATCACCTTAATTAATTATTAGTCACAATAATTAAAGTGAGCGCGGCTCCAATACCGCTATTGGGTTTCGTAGAGTCAAACTCTACGCGGAAGTGAAACCCGCCTAAGACCCGCCCACTAATTAAAGCAACTAAGCATGTAATCACAAATTAAACAACAATTATGAGAGAGAAGGAAAAGACATTCATACCCTTGGCGCATACTTCGCTCGAACCCAAGCTCTTGCTTCAAAACTTGAACCCTGCAAATGCAAAGGTCTCCAACGGCTCGTACCCACGAATCCGACCCGAACTGTCCTAGTCCCAAAGGTTAGTCGGGACTTGACCAATAAAAACTAAAGTTTTACAAACTTAAGGTTTTCTCACTTTTCTACGGAGATGCCTGTTTAGGTCCACTCAAGTGTTCTTCCCAAATCCCAAAACTTGGGTATTTATAGGGAAATGAACCTTGATTTCCCATTCAAAATTAATGTGGGAGATTTGCAATTTTCCCATTTTATTTTAATCAAAGCAAAAATAAAATTGCAATTCAATCACCAAGTTACAAGTGGTAATAGGAGGAGAGGGTGAAGGTGAGGACCACCAAGGGAGGGGACCAACCCACCTTGCTCCCCAAGGCAATGAATAAGCATTCGTCCCCTCTTAGCAAAATCCGACCTGCATGCCAAGTGGCTGGGCTTGGAAGCCAAGGCAGGAAGCCAGCAGCCAGCCAGTGCATGCGTGCTGCTAGTAAGCCACGCATGATGGGCGCTGCTGCTAAGCGAGACATAGCGTGCTACTGCTTGCTAGCACACACGCACAGCCCAGCATGCCATGCAAGGCACAGCACGCATGGTGTGCGAAGCGTTGGGCTGCTGCCATGCGAGGCCTAGCATGCATGGTGTGTAGCGATGCCTGGCCCAGCTAGAACGCACAGCCTCGCACACACGCATTGCTTGCGATGCTGTGTGCTACTCTGTGCGATACTCAAGCATGGTACGTGGATGCGATGGATAGGCGCCAGCATGCTAGCAAGCACGCAAGGTTGCGATGCTTGCGAGCAGTGCTAGGCTATGCCTAGCGACATGCGATGGCTAGCTAGCACGCCTAGCATGCTAGCAAGCACGCAAGGCTGCGATGCTTGCGAGCAGTTCTAGGCTATGCTTAGCGACATGCGATGGCTAGCTAGCACGGTTAGCATGCTAGGCTTGCGACTAGCATTGCGAGGGGAATTGCCTAGCTTAGAACTCATATGGCTAGGCCAATGCGAGGCTACGGCTAGGCTCGAACTTGTAACTTGATTGATTTCACGTCTCGTAGAATTCCTAATCGACTCAACTTGCAACGCTCGGTCTCGACGCTCTAAGCTCGATATCTGACTTCTTTGTTCGTAAAACTCTAACGACTCATCAAATACTTCGAATTGGTTCGTCGTCTCGGATCGGTTGTTCTATTGGGTTCGACCCGAAGGGTTCAGTCAAGATTAAGCTGTAATATTCATTGTACATTAATGTAACTAATTGGAAGCGGCATCCACCTAGGCATTCCGATTACTTAACCTTGCTGAAGAATTTATTTTCTAAAATTTCTGAACCCTCTACCAAAATAATACACTTGTTGGAAGGACACCATTCCTTTCAGTCTGGGACTTGGTTAATTTGCCTGAAGGTTACACACCTATCAGTTGCAAATGGATTTTCAAATTGAAAACAGACAAATATGGAAATGTATTTATATACAAAGCTAGTCTGGTGGCAAAAGGTTACAGGCAAATTCACAGAGTTGATTATGATGAATCCTTTTCGCCATTTGCAATGCTTAAGTCCGTCCGGATCATCATAGCGATTGCTGCATGTTACAATTACGAAATATGGAAAATGGATGTCAAAACCGCCTTCCTTAATGGGATTTTGGAAAAAACTGTGCATATGACACAGCCGGAAGGTTTTGTTGATCCAAGCAATGCTAGGAAGGTATTCAAGCCAGGTAGTCTAGCCTTGGTGCTAGGCTGCCAGCCAGCCACTTAACTTGGTGGTCCAATTTTTCTAGTGGGTATCAAAGCTTGGTCTTTGCCTTGGGGATCAAGGTGGGTTGGTCCCCTCCCTTGGTGGTCCTCACCTTCTCCCTCTCCTCCTATTCCCACTTGTAACTTGGTGATTAAATTTCAATTTTATTTTGTTTTGATTAAAATAAAATGGGAAAATTGCAAATCTCCCACATTGATTGAGAATGGGAAATCAAGGTTCATTTCCCTATAAATACCCAAGTTTTGGGACTTGGGAAGAACACTTGAGTGGAACTAAAAAGGCATCTCCTTAGAAAAGTGAGGAAACCTTAAGTTCGTAAAACTCTAGTTTTTATTGGTCAAGTCCCGACTAACCTCCGGGACTAGGACCGTTCGGGTCAAGTTCGTAGGTACGAGCCGTTGGAGACCTTCGCATTTGCGCGATTCAAGTTTTGAAGTAAGAGCTCGGGATTGAGCGAAGCACGCGCAAGGGTATGAATGTCTTTTCCTTCTCTCTCTTAATTGTTGTTTAATTTGTGATTGCATGCTAAGTTGCCTTAATTAGTGGGCGGGTCTTGAGCGGGTTTCTCTTCCGCGTTGAGTCGGACTCTACAAAACCTTACATATAGAGCCTTGAGTAATTTCTTGTCGATGTGACATTGCTAAAGAAGTTTGGAACAAAATCATATCCATGACTTGAACCTTGTGAGTTTTCATGTTAGGGAAATGTTTGTTTATAACCAATCATCCTTGACTCATGGCTTAAACAACCATGTCATTCAAATAAAACCAAAAACTATTGCTCTTTTACTTTGAATGTGAGTCTTTTTGTGTGTAAACGGATCGTTTGCTGATTACGGAACACAATAACCATTATTTGTTCCAGCCTTAGCTTTAAAAGGTCTTTAAACAAAGCAGATGACCTTACAACTGATGTAGCACTACTTGCTTCATTCCAAGCTTGTAAGTCAATAACTTAGCTTAACTGCATTGTTTTGAGGTCACTTCGAAAGTGGAACTGTCAAGCAGTATCTAATACTTTTGAAGATAAGTTGCTAAGTTGAACGATGATAACATGAACTCTTAAGTAGAATTGGAATCTCAAATTCCTTTTGTTTGTTCCTTATTTCCTATATTTTTTATCATACATAATCTTATAACTTTTAAGAACCATTTCTCTAAGTGTTTTGACTTTTATACTTTGTTAGGCATAATTAAGCATCTAATGCGCCGTAAAATAAAGTTCCATCTTTTCCTTCAATTCGTACTCGAATTACTACATCAATGAGTCCTACTCATTAGTGTATGAAGCGAAAATATATGTTGGTTGTCAACTATTGAAAATTTGAGTTTTTCAACTCAATACTTCATGTTTATCAAAACTATCTAGTATTTTCGATACATGATAATTAACCGTCCTTTCGAAATTTAGTCATAAATGTCAATTATGATAAGTCGTATTTTAGAAATGCCTTTACTTTCCTTGAGAACCATTCTCAAAAGATTTCCTTTTACCAATCGTTGGAAACATTATACTTTGATTTAGAACTCTACAAATATAAGTGCAAAGTTTTACCTTTTATCAAGATAACATGATATTAAGTGCTTTATCCACACAGTTAAAATTGTCCCATTTAGGTGAGAATTAAAACGATTCCAAGACCCCAAAAATCAAAAAATGATTAAGCATGCTTTGTCTTGTCTTAACACTTAATATTTTAAGGTAAGAAATACAATTGCTAATAGCTCTAAGCTACTCTTGGTTCGATAAAACATCGCATCTAATGCTTTCTTGACGTTTTATCTCCATTGCCACGACATCTAAGGACTCCTTACTATATCGTTGAGTCTAACCAAAACTAACGTGTATGCGATGCCTTTCTTTGGCAAGCGCATCAACATACCTTACTTCCCTAGGAAAGTAGTAATGATGTACTTTGGCACAACCCATTACTATTCTCATTAGTTCCGTAAGTGTCATTTTGGAATGACAAATTTAACTCAATTTTCTTTGGGACTTAGGGTTACTATGTTGGTTGATTTAAGTGAACTTAATTAATCATCACAACATGCAAATACCTAAACATGCATCTAAAATTGTAAGTATAATTGAAGATTCATTTGGCAACTAGCATGACCTCTTGAACTTGAGTCTTCAAAATCTTCAAGGGCCTTCGTTGCATCCTCTTGGCTCGTCTTGTTAGAAACGGCGTCTTTCAGACATCACCACCAATTATGCAACAAATAATAAGACTAGGACTAATCTAAATATTAAGGTACAGAAATACCCAACGGCACGCTGTTCGTATTTAGATTTGCAATTCGTATTTACTATCCCAGTCGGGCCCCACTGGTTGCCATTTTGTAAAACTTGCATTAGAATATATGTACCATTCATCCATTCACTAATGTGATTGGCCCATGCATTTTACTAAGTAAAACAATCAATAAAGCAAAACATGCGAAAACTAGTAACTAACTTAGGTGGTTAATCAAATTAACGCGCCTACTTTAAACTAGTCAAAGTTTATAATGGATTATGTGATTTAACGTAATAAAATAAGCTCAAATAATTAATGAAGCTCCCACTTACTTCCTCATCAAACTTATTAAAATTAATCCAATTAATTTAATTAAGTCGGTTTACCCAAATTTTGCAAAAATTATTTTGCAAGTGCCAGGAAAAACCGAGGCCTAGCCTCGTTTTAATATTTAAATAAAATAATTAAAATGGTAAAAATTGCAAAACGCATAGCCCTACGATGCTCGAGTGCCTAGTACCAAGCAACAAGGCTTGGTTTGCTAGGCCCGAGCCTCCGCTGCCTTGTGTGGCTGCTGCCCTTGGAAAACCACTTGTTGCGCCAAGCATGTGCAGGCGGCTAACAGCATCGCACCAAGTGCATTATGCATGCCCCGCCTGCATGCTTGCAATGCTAACAAGTGAGGGCCTCAAAGGCCTGCTGCTGTGCGAGCTCGTGCTGGCTGCAACTGCACATCGCAACCCACACATCGCACCAATTCAACACCAAGTGCACCAATGCTCGCACACCCACGCACTCATGCACACATCAATGAACCAGCCCCGCACTCCTCGACAGCCACATGCGGGCTGCACAAGCAGCCAAGCTGGCCGAGAGATGTGCTTGAGGCTTCGTGCCTCGATTTGCGTGCTTGTGCCTCGGGATTATATCCCAATTTTTTTGTGATAAAAAATTAATTCTTAATTATTTTTAGAATTAATATTGAGGAAAATGAATATAAAAGAATTCCAACTTATATAAATTCGTTTTAGAACTAACACTTGAGCCATTTTGAATTAAAACAAGTCTAACCGATTTTAGTGCATAAACCAATATTACTCGAAGAACTATTCTTGTAATAATTTTGGGTCAACTTGATGCAATCAAAAAATTGAATGCTTGTCTCATGATTAATTCAACCAAAGATTAAAATTAATTACGAGTTTAACAAAATTAGTTGAATAAATAATCAATTATCCAATGAAAATAATTTTACCAACAATTACTCATGTATATTTGAATATTTCAACCTTCTAATGAAAAATAATATTCAA
Source organism: Chenopodium quinoa (assembly GCF_001683475.1). Taxonomy (NCBI): domain Eukaryota; kingdom Viridiplantae; phylum Streptophyta; class Magnoliopsida; order Caryophyllales; family Amaranthaceae; genus Chenopodium; species Chenopodium quinoa. The sequence goes on from NW_018744469.1 coordinate 2,316,277, forward strand.
GCACAAGTATGAACATTCGTGATTTTAATCAACTTCCAAAATGATTAAAACTCAAAATATGTTCACTTTGGATTTTAGCAAGTCAAGATTCAACCAATTAAACCATTAAATATTCAATCTTTGACTATTTTAAGGGTTCAAAAATCATATTTAACATAAACTCATGCATTGCAAGCAATCTAATTGCAAGAATGAACAATAATCAAGTTTATGTATATTTTAGAGCTATCCAAATTAAGCAACCAAATCACATCAAAACATGCTTAATAAGGAATGAAATTGCAGTAGATTAATGCTATAATTAAACTCATAATCCAACAATTACATGTTTAAATTAATCAAGGTTTAAAGATTTAAATTTTTTTCGTTCCAACCGAAAAACCCTTCAGAAAAGCACCTTTTTGCAAATTTTGGCTTCTGGAAGGCCATTTTTAAACACTTTGTAGATAAAGTATGATTTAGAACATCGATTCCACAGAAAAAAAAAAATACACTACTTTTGGGTCGAAATCTGTGTTCGTAGTAAAAAAATAGCTATAATACAATTTTAATCCAATAAAAACGAGATCCAGATCTAATTAGGTTGCTAATCCAGAAACTTAAATCCATTTTAAACCTTAATTAATTTTTAATTGTAAAAATTAAATGGAAGAGGCTCTTATACCGCTGTTGGGTTTTAAGATGCGCGTGAACCGTGTGGAATTAAAACCCGCCCGGACTGCATAAATAATTAATACAACGAAACAAACTGACATGCAATTTGTTTTGGGTAAAAACACCCATGACACATGGCCCAATAGAATGGTGACACATGTCACCCTAAGAGAGGTTCAAAGTAAACCAATCCACAGCTGACACATGGCATCTCCAGTCATTGGGAAAAAGGCAGCTTTTAGGCCTAATTCCTGAGACAGGTCGTACAACGGCGCAGCCCAACAATCCTAGGTTTTCGTAACCTAGGATAGTGGCACGAATCCTAAGACCCTGTAAAAGGGATATGTATCCCACTAAGGGAAATCATTCAGAAAGATTCACAAAAAACAGAGCAATCATTAATTGCAGATATTTAATTCTCCGCTAATAGAATACTCCCGATCTCGGAATCCGAGAAGATACTTTACTTTTCGCACTTTTTACTTCATTCGAACACGTTCTAACTTGATCGTCGCAGGCGGAACTCCACCCAATCGCAGTCTCCGTTGTTTTGCAAGTATAGTCGCCTAGAATCCACTCTAAGTGTTAAAACTCTCCCGAAGGACACAGAAAACCCCGAAACATTTTGGTGCGGTTTGTGGGGAGAATACTTCTTAGATGGCTTCACATTCTGTACCGCCTCCTAATGATAAACGCCCTATGTCCGATGTTCAGCTCTATACGGACGAAGACAGTGATGACGACTTTGAGGTCGAAACGTATGTGGCCCCTAATGGGTCACTCAGAACCAGGCGCGTATGCCCCACTAAAAGAAGGGAACGGGGCGACAATCAAGTAGGTCCAAGTCAACCATCTAGACAGCTGTCGGGACAACCCCGGGCGGCAGAAGGCACAACTCCAATCACTTGTGAGGAACTCATGAGATTCATGACAAGTTTCAAGGGGGAGATAAGGGACCTGATCGATAAAAGGACGGCTGGCTCCAATAAGGGTCAGTCACCCAAGAAGCCTTCCCATTCTGGGAGGAACAAGCTTGTTAAGGACCGAGAGCCCACTCTGCATCCTAAATCAAAGGGGGGGTGGGGCAGTCGTCGTTGATCGATCTTATAAAGATCCGATTCCCTGAGACACAGAAAGAGGAAGGTTATTTGGCATGTTCAACCGGATGGCTCAAAGAAGACTTATACTGATGCCCGAATGTTAATCCAGCAGAAGAAAAATCAACAACTGTCTAAATCGGCTTCAACGTCGAATTACCCAGACAGCTTTCAGAATGCCTCAATGGGGTATTCTCAATCTAACCGAGAGAGTCAGTTAGGCGGCATGTCCATTCGCACTCGCCCTCAGATAATCCTTTCGGCTTTGTATGTGCCTCAGCAACCATACATGCCTTATGGACAACCTTACGTGCAGCCGACCCTCTTTGGAGGTCAGGCGACATAAAACGTCGAACCTTTAGACTAGCAGTTCCGTTAGCTAAAACTTGGGGAACAACCTTTTGCATTCTCCAAGGAGATAACCAAGGCAGCACAGCTAGCCAAGGTTGAAAATGTTTTGGTGGGTACTTATGATGGTACCACCAACCCGGAAGACCACAAAATGGCTTACACCAACCTCATGTACTTACAGGGGTTGGATGATGCTACCTGGTGCCGATGCTTCCCAGCCACATTGAAGGGTATTGCCCAACGATGGTTTGGCAACCTGCCAGCCGGATACATCAATAGCTTCAAGACGCTTGCGTACTTGTTTTCTTCTAACTTCCACTAGTAGAAATTTTGACATAGGCACTCCCCCCCCCCTTTAGCACCGGTTCTTGAAAACCGGTGCCAAAAGAAATGGGTGGGATTGGAAAATTCAGAGTTAGCACCGGTTCCAACCAAAACCGGTGCTAACTATTCTAATTAGCACCGGTTCAAACCGGTGCCAACCAAAAAAAAAAAAGAAAAAAAAAACAAAGAAAGCAATAGAGTTGTTACCGGTTCGTCTTAAACCGGTGCCAACTATAGTAGTTAGCACCGGTTTGAACCGGTGCCATTAAAAAAACCGGGCTTCTCGTATTTCTTCTTCTTCTTTTCTTTCCCCTTGATTTTTCAACACTTATTTTTTCCCTCGTTCTCACCTTCTCTTCCAGGCCACCACCTCCGAATTCCCACCTTCTCCATTAAAGCCGTTTTTGAGCTCTCTATCTCCGTTGAAGCAGCTGCATGCACCTCCTTCTCTGTCCATATCTCTCCTCCATTGAACTCGTGCTCTCTATTCTCCATTGAAGCGCATTCTAAGTTTTCTCACCTCCATTGAAGCAGCTTCGAGGTAAGATTTGGGCCATTGTGGTCTTCTTAATCTACCGAATTTCTTCGGAACCTAGGGTTTGTCATTGATTTGGTTTTCAATTTTGTAATTTTAGGGTTCTGGTTTTATTTCTTATTTTCATCATCGTCTCGTAAGTATTCCTTATTTAATTAAATTACTGCACATTATGTATTTAATATTAAGAGCATTTATACAAAATAAATGTAGGAGTAATGTGTTTATTGAGAGCAGTAGTTTATATTGAAGTTTTTGTTGTGTAAAGATTAGGTATGGTGGTTATGACTTATGTTGTATGTCAAGGTAGGTAGTACACAATAGGTTTTATGATACGGAACTCCCATAATGACTGAAGTAAATTAAGTAGCTTTAAGGTGGCATTCCACACATGTATAGATCAGTTAGTTGGCAAATATTAGACTATATAGCTTTTCCTCTGGATCTCTAAGATAGCCTGCTGGTTGTTTGAAGCCTTCAAACTCCTTAACTTTTCTTTTCCTACCTATTTATTCTCTTATTTTCTATAGTTATGTTTGGTGAATTTGACATTGCATAAGCCATAAGGATTAAAAATATATAGAACAACTTTTTTTTTCGAAAAGTTCTATGGGTGCTTTGGTAATGTATATAGGCCAATCTAGACGTGTCTTAAATCTTAATTCTTTAGCTATGTGATGAGGTAGGGAGTGATTCTTCACATGTTTTAAAATTACTACATCATTTAACAAACTTTATAGGGAGATGAGACCTTTAGTTTTCCTTTGTTTAAGATCAGAGAAATTTTTTTCCTGCTTATCAAAGAACCAGTAGAGTTTCATCGTCTATGATACAGGGGCTATAGTTGCTATACACATCACTTGTAAACAGCAATATAGAAACTCAAATTTTGTTTATGTGAAAACTTGCATGAATAAATAGATTTGCAAAATCAGTCAAACTTAGCTTACATTGTAGCTGCTATGAGGAATTACAGAGATCGCTATTCATGCTAATTAGGTCAAGGTTTTTTTAAGGGTTTATCAGTTATCACTATGACAGGGGTTTTTAATTAGATGCGTAAAAAAGTAACCCGACTCGACCTTACAGTAATCCAATCAATATTTCGACATATATGGACAAAATAACTCACAGGTTTTACATGATGTAAGGAACCCTCATGTTAAGGCTCATAATGGCTACATCTCTTTTCTTGCATTGTAATTGAATGCATATTTTATTCCTTCTGTAGGTTGTGGGGAAAGGCATGTTGGTTATCATTTTCGATTCTAGAAAGCTCTCTTTTCTACATTTTGTAATGAAATGCATAGGTTCTACTCTCATCTAGAGCCTTCCTCTATGAATTCTCCTCTGCTTTTTAATAGAAAAATTAGATGTATTTATAGTTTCTCGTTGTGTGAACTAATTATGGTTTAGTTGGTTACTTGTATTTGTGCTTCCGCTGACTGATTAGGTTCTTTCCAGTGACTCATGTTCAACTTTCAATCCCTGGCAACTCAAGACACCAGATTGGTAGAATGCTTGCTGTTGATGCCTTGTAAGTATAATCCGGATGTTTTTCCACTTTTATGTCATTGGTTTATAGAGTTTTAATCATGAAAACAAATTTGGGAGGGAATGCACAGGCTGACTATGAGAAATTGTGATATTTTTCTTGACTTTTGGTGTTGATTTTAACAGTATCTCATTTCTAATTGGATGAGCATGAGTCATTCTAATTCCATTATTAGCTTTGTTTAGTGAAGGTTTTTAAGACAAATTTCTTTTTCCATTTGCTTTTTTATTCAATTCATTTTGCTTCTGTTTGTTTTCTTTTTCTTTAATTACCCTCAATATATTTCAAATGAGCTATAAAACATATAATAGTTGAAAAGTTATATTTCAGTAAACAGTAATTTATGTTATACTCCGTAGCATTTAGCAAACTAGAAGTTCTCAAGTAGCATATAGCTTTCTGAATGTATCAAATGTCACATCGGCTGGATCTATGTTATTTGAATTGTAGTACAACATATATATATAACTGATATTTACTTGGTGCTTGTGTACTTGTTAATTTGTTATTGACATAAATTTATTCTTGGATATATTCTCTAATTAGTTTACTAGAAAAGAGTGAGTACATGCTAACATGCACACCTCATTTTACTCTATACCAACCACCACTTGTTAGTAGATTTGTAGAAGCAATTAATCAGATTGGGAGTGCATGCATGTTTTAGTCTATACTACCTCTGTCTTTGTTCTACTCACTAGCTATTTGTGTAGTGGCCAACATGCATGTTAGAGTGTTTGACCAATTTGAGCTTCGGTTCTCTAACTGTCTACAATCTGCATATTCTATAAACTATCAGAGAATATCCTGTAATCTTCTGGGACAGAATAGGGGATGGTTTCCAAGTTTATTGCTAATTCAGATCAGCTCTTGTGCTGTGGAACATTGACAAGGCTTATGAATTTTATAATATAGAAACAATTGCTTGCCATAGGCAAAATTTAATATATTATATTTATTTACTTACAGGGTTTAATATATTGTAATATTCTATCTATTTACTTGCAGGATAGGGAACTGTTTTTTATTAGATCAGTGTCTAAAATTGGAGCTTCTTCAAATTCTATCGTCATAAAAGACACTCGTGAGGTATGATCTATATATTAATTGAATTTTCATATGCAACATTTGAAAGGAATGGTGTCCTTCCAACAAGTGTATTCTTCCGATAGAGGGTTCAGAAATATTACGGAGCTAATTCTTCAGTAAGGTCAAGTGACCGGAATGCCTAGGTGGAGGCCGCTTCCGATCAGTAATATCAATGTGCAATTGATGTTGCAGCTTAATCTTAACTGAACCCTTCGGGTCGAACCCAATCGAATCACAAATCCGAGACGACAAATTAATCCGAAAGGATTTAATGAGTCAACAGAGTTTTACGAATACAGACGTCGAAAATCGAGCCTAGAGCGTCGAGACCGAGCGTCACAAAATCACAAAGCTACAAGTACGAACATAGCCCTAGAACCACACTGGCCTAGCCATGTGGATGCTAGGCTAGTTCAAGCTAGCATGCACCTAGCATGGCTAGGGGCACCATCGCAAGCTCAAGGCGCACCATCGCAACCTAGGTGCACCATCGCAGCCTAGGCATGCGCATGGCAAGCCATCGCAAGTGCCACAAGCACCAGGCAGTTCATCGCAGCTAGCAGCGTCCTAGCCTGGGTGCCTGGGTGCATGTGGCAGGCTATCGCAGCACGCAAGCCCAGGCCAGGCACCATCGCAAGGCATGGCACCACACACAGCACCATCGCAATGCCAGGGGCTTGCGTGTGTGCCTCGCAGCCTCGCACAGCAGCAGCAATGATGCGTGTGGGCTGGTGCGTGTGTGCGTGCAATGGGGATGCTAGGTTGCTGGTTAGCAGCACCACGCATGCATGTGTGTGTGCGTGTGTGCATGCCTCGCACCAAGCATAGTAGTGCTAGGCACTAGCTGATGCGAGCGTTGCGTGGTGCATGGTGCGTGGTGCGTAGGATGATGCGAGGGAAGGGCCAGCATGTGTGGCTCGCTAACAGCAGCATGCTGGCTGTGCTAGCAATGGCGCGCAAGGAGGTGTGCGTGGGCAGCTAGGGCCAGTGCCAGCACGTAGCACCAGCACAGTAGTAGCAGTATGCACTGGCTGGCTGGCTGGGTGCTGGGCAGCAAGACGATGCTAGCTGGCAGCCCTAGCTGGCACGCTAGCTGGCAGCCAGCTAGCTCACCTTGATCCGGTTTTGGGAATTGTGTGTGGGGACCAATTCATGGCCTTGGGGATCAAGGCAATGGTCCCCCCAAGCCTTGGTCCTCACTTGGCTTTCTCTATTATTGTGCCATGTGTCGATTTGTGATTGAATTGATTAATCATTTAATTTTGGAATTAAATAATTATCATTTTACCAACTCTCCCACATTGATGGGAGATTGGAAATCAAGGGATCATTTCCCTATAAATACCAAACTTGGGTATTGGGAAATGAACAACCTTAAGTGGAATTAAAAAGGAAACTCTAAGAAAGAGTAAACCTTTGATTCGTAAAACTCATAGTTATTTTGTCCGGGTCTTGACTAACCTTCAAGACTTAGGACGCTCGGGTCGGGTCGAGGGTACAATCCGTCGGAGATCTCGTCTTTTCGGGATTTTGAAGTAAGAGCTCTTTAGGAGCGAAGCACGCGTCAAAGGTATAATTCTCGTTCTTAATCTTGTTTGATTAAGTTTATTATGCTTGTTAATTGCTTTAATTAAGGGGCGGGTCTTGGTGGGTTTCCTTCTGCATAGTGTCGGGTCACTACGAAAGCATACAACATTGTATCACTATAATTAAAGGAAATACTTAATGTATCTCTGTCCTATAATAATGAAGACTTGTGAAAGTTCCACCAATAAAAAATGTTTTTTTTTTTGGATATTAATTATGTATCAAGACCATCAATCCTCTTAGTATGATAGTGTTGATCAGTCATAAAATTTTGTACTGGGATCTTGCTTGTGTTAATTATATTTATTGAAAATGATGTAGTTTGAAAATTTGTGGTTTATTGATTAAATTATTTCAGAATTCACCCTATCAAAGACCGTACAACATCTATGCCTTAAGTCCCAATATTTATGATTGCCCAAATCCAACCTACTACCTCTGTCTTTATTGATTAAAATGCACAATCTGAAGCACTAGGGCTAAAGTTTCTGTATGTTTCAGATATGAAGCTACTACTTAAAACTTCTGTGACATTATTTACTTCTAAGTAGAGGAATAAAATAACCCCTCGTTGCTCCTTGTTTGTGTAATGATGAATCTGTTTTGTTGATACGTCATTACATCGGGTCATATCTTCTTTATATGTCATGCTTCTATTTTCCTTTTGGCTTAAGCTAAGTGGTTACAGAGTATGAATTAGAAAATTTAATTTGCAATATAACTAGAATTAACATGTTTCACAAGGTCACTTTAGCAGAATGAATATAGGCTATTTTTTTTATAAAAAAAAAGGCAAATTATTGCTTCTGATATCACAGGAGAGAAAAACCCAAACTGGTTTTAATTGTTAAGCGTTTTTTTTTTTTTTTTTTTTTGTGGTGGTGTTAGGCTGTTAACCGTGTTTCTAAATTAGAGTGTAAGATCACGAAGAATAATAGAATTCAAGTGAAAATCCAGATTATACAGAGCTACTAAAAGGCTTATATTATCAAACTTATCTCACAAGTGATAATTTTAGATCTGTACATCTGTAGCACAATCACAAGTGATAATTTTAGATTTGTATATCCTAAAACAGTGTGAAGTATGATTTCAGGTAAAAAAAATTGCTATAAAATCAGGCTGCCTAGCTATCGAGATACCAATTTGGCTCTGTGCTAAAGCTTTTATATTTCCCCATTTCTATCACATCTACCTAGAATTCCTTGAATTGCAGGCCCTAACTTCTGTAGTGTTTGTTTTTCTTGTTGTCCTGGTTTTCTGTCTGTTTCTTCTCTGTGTGCCTTGCTGAATTCTGGATTTGGCGTGTGTTCTGGAGTCTGTTCAGCTTTGATTCATGCCCTGAGTCTGTCTTTTTTATCTGCTGGGTTGAGTTGCTATTTCTCTAGCTCTTGTTTTGTCTATTGTGTGCTGCTGCAGGCTGTGTTCTACTGTGATGCTGAGCTAGTCAGTGTGCTGGGGGTGTTTGACTGTTCCTGTGCCTGCTCAGAGCTTTTGTTTTTTCAGCTGGGTTTTAATTGGAATTATTTGTTGGATCAATGATTTTAGTTCTGTGTTATTGCTGTTTCTGGTTGACTGCTAGCTTATCAGGTAAAGTGGCTTATTTGATAAAGTCATAGACTTGTAGTGGTTGTACTAAAGACCTGAGATCAAGTCAGACTATATCATTATCTAGAGTTAATGGGTATTTGTTGTTATGTTTAGCTAGATGATGGTGTGCTTGTTATTCTTCTATTTCGTAAAATATTAGTTTTATTGAATTAATAGTATTTGGCTTTTGTTTGATTTTTGGATATTTGGCTAATGATTAGATATTGTTGATCATTTAATTGCTTATTGCTGTTGTTTGTTTTTTATTACAGGTCCTGCCCTTTTGGTTGATGTACCAAGGGATAGCAACATAACTGGTACCCATCCTAAAATTCTATTTGTTCACCTTCTCGTTTTGTGCCTTTAAAAGTGTGCAACATTAACTGAAGAGTTTTCATTTCTCTAATGAGCTGGTTACTTGGCATTAGAAAAATTTAGGGGAAAAAAAGCTATTAGAATAATGGTTTCACTTGTATCCCTAAAGTGTTGTCACTGAATAATAGACTAACAACACCATATATACCTATTTTTGTCTATTGTGTGTTGCTGCAGGCTGTGTTCTACTGTGATGCAGAGCTAGTAAGTGTGCTGGGGTTGTTTGACTGTTCTTGTACCTGCTTAGAGCTTCTGTTCTTTTTGTCCATGCTGGTTTGCTATGGTTTGTCTTATAACTTGAAACTATCTTATAATATTTCTTACTATTGTTCATCTGGCTTTAGGTTAGAGAATCGTCTCTCAAAGCATAATATGTTTATGCATCATATGCGAGTTGAACATAAGGATCTAGTGCCACCCATGATCATTTCTAGAAATCAGTTTACAATGATCAGTCAACACCAAGTAGCTGCAAGGGAGTACTTGGAAGCGCATAAACAAATGCCAAATTCCCCACTGACCAATCTCTGTGTCGGTATGTTTTATGTAATTTTATCCAATCTGATTAATGTGAGTGTGCTGGTGTTGATTCTCCATTTAACTGATGCATCTTACTTTGCAGGGACTGCCTTAATCAATTTAGCCCTTGGACATAGACTTCAAAACAAGCATCAGTGTGTTGCACAAGACTTAGCTTTCCTTTACAACAATCTGCGACTTTGTGAAAATAGCTAGGTAAGCTAGAAGAAAAAGAAAGAGTTTAAACCATACGTCCTAAAGTACGAGTTTAATAAGGACTACTACTCTATCCTCATGGAGATCAAAGACCGGGTAACCATTGAAAAATCGGCTTCTTAAAGGTTCTGTAAAAAAAATTGGAACAAAAACAAGTATTGCCACTTCCATGAGGATATTGGCCACGACACCAACGACTACTATAGTCTCAAGCGGCTGGTAAGGGGGTGTTAAAGTCTTAAATTCTGAAGTCCAAGGTAACCCTGTGGACAACCTCCTGCTGATAGTTCGGAAACTGATCAAGAGCCGATCTACACAATAGCAAGCGGTTTTGTGTAGGTCATGTCAGGCGGCTGGATGTCAATTCAGTTGATGAGGGCTAGGCGTTTACTGACACCTTTCTAGAGGTCATCATCACTGAGAAAGACAGGGGCAAGGTCAGTCGACCACATGATGACCCCATTGTTATTGAATTTACAGTGGCCAACCAGAAGGTAGGCCAGATCCTTATTGACACAGGCAGTTCGTCTGACCTCATCAGCCACAAGTGCTTGGCGAACCTCAAGTACAAGCCTGAGAGCATGCACAAGGTGTCTCACCCCTTAGTTGGTTTTGGGGGTAGAGTAGTGCATCCAGTAGGTCGAATTGACCTACCCATCCGGCTAGGGGAGAAGGGAAAAAGATGCCACATGGTAGTCCGGTTTTTGATCGTTGAGGAGTTGACTAGGGGTGAGCAAAACCGGGTACCCAGTCAGTTTTAATGGATCCGGAACCGCAACTTGGTTATAACCGGGTCCAAGATTTCGGAACCAGAACCGGAGTTGGTTGTAACCGGGTCCCGTAGTGGCGGAACTGGGGGGAACCGGTTCCAAGACGAGGTACCCAGTTCTTATTTCAATTATTTCCCAAAGTTAAAACTAAATTGCAATACAACTTTAACTACAAAATTAATTTCTGAAAACATACAAAATTTCAAAATCAAATTCAAAAACCTAGAAATTCCATCAGGTAATCTTATAAAAATCATATAATGTAACACAATCACAACACAATTTCGGTGATTTGAACAACACCCTACAAGCACAATTCTTTGAACTTTGAATATACAAGCATAGATCTACAAAAATTGTATGATAAAAAACCCAAAAAAAAAAACAGAGAAAAGGGCGAAAAATACCTAAAGACCCGCACGAGATGAACGAAAGATGGGTTGTGATCTTCCATATATTAGACTTTGTTCAATCATGGTTAATCTGAAAGATTTAAGTATGAAGAGCAAGAGTAAAGGAAGAATTTCACTAAACTAGGTACTTCGATTTTTTTTTTTTTTTTGGTTTTAATTTGATTTGGTTAAGGATTAATTCCCCCCTCTTTTTTTTAGTTGGGGAATCTAATAGAAAAGGAATGAAATTTATCGTGGTAAAAGAAAAAAGAAGAAGATGGCATGCTGAAAAGGAGGAGAAAGAAAAGGGGGGGAAAGGTGTTGGTAATTTCTGCAAACACACATAGAGAAAAGAGATGGATAGCGTACAAGGAAGTAGAGCCACTAACTGATAAATATATTTATCATATCTAACCGGGTACCTAGTGGGTATCAGGTCCAAAATTTTAGGATTTGGGAACCGGAACCGGTTATAACCAGATCCGACATTTTGGAACGGTTACAACCGGGTCCGACATTTTGGACCCGGTCCCGGAACCGGTGAGACCAGTTTCGGGTCCGGACCCGGCGGGTCCTAACCAGTTCCGGGTCCGGTATTGGGTATCCTGGGTCTTTGCTCACCCCTAGAGTTGACCGCCTAGAATCTGATATTAGGTCGTCCAACACTTAACAAATCAAAGGTTGTCATCAATCCATCCCTTATACTTCTGAATTTTGAGAGGAATGATGGGTCTGTTAGCTCCCTAAAAAGAGACAAGAAGAAGGATAGAGAACGTTACCTCTCAGGCGTCAAGCCCACTATGGTCGCATCCGGCTAGGGTGAGGAACCAATAAACCTTGATGAAATCAAGGAAGCCGCACCTCCTCCAATAGCAGCCGGTAAAAAGAGAAAGGTCGACCAGTTGGTGGCCATGAAAAAAGAAAAGCAATAGCAATCACTGACTGGATAAACTCCGTCCCAAGCCGGTTGGCGAACACATTGATATCGCTCTGGACGACTCACGTCCGGATCGCACTATAAAGGTGGGGACGGTTGCTTTTGCTAAACTGGGTGAAGATTTGCATAATTTGTTGAAAGAATTCAAAGACATCTTTGCCTTTGAAGTGGATGAGATGCCAGGCATCAGCCCAGATCTAGCTATTCACAAACTTGTCGTGGATCCTAAAAACAAGCTGGTTTGAAGAAACCATGGCGAGGAAAGAAGTCAGGCGGCAGCCGCTGAAGTAAAAAAGCTTTTAGACCCTGGTTTCTTTCGGCAATGTTACTTCCCTGGTTGGGTAGCAAATGTTGTGCTTGTAAAAAAGTCGAATGGTACCTGGCGCATGTGTGTTGATTACACAGATTTGAACAAGGCATGTCCGAAGGATAGTTATCCACTTCCAAAGACCGACAGTCTGGTCGACTCCACAACCGGCCATGCCTTGATGAGTTTTATGGACGCATATTCAGGCTTTCATTAGATACCCTTGTGGAAAAAAGATCAAGAAAAGACAGCATTCATCACTGATCAAGGGTTATTCTGTTACATTGTGATGTCGTTTAGCTTGAAGAATGCGCCTGCTACTTTCCAACGAATGATTTATACAATCTTCATTAATCAAATTGGGAGGAATGTAGTGGCGTACATTGATGACATGATAGTCAAATCCAAGAAAAAAGCGGATCACCTTACTGACCTCCAAGAAACGTTCACCACCCTCAGGCAGCACAAGGTCATGCTCAATCCCAAGAAGTGTGTTTTTGGTGTTGAGTCTGGGAAGTTTCTCAGATTTTTTATTGTTCAAAGGGGGATTGAGGCCAAAGAAGTTCAAAAATTAACTGGTTGTCTGGCTTCATTGGGGAGATTACTCAGCCGGTCAGGTGACAAGTGCCTCTATTTCTTTCAAGCCATCAAAATCAAGACTATGTTTGAATGGGGGGGATGATGCTGAGGCGGCCTTTTAGAAATTGAAAGATCACTTGCATTCTCAGCCAAGGCTTCGTAGCCCTCTGCCAAAGGAATGATGTACATGTACTTAGCTGTCTCAGACCATGCCCTCAGTGATGTTCTCCTTGCTGAAAGAGATAATACCCAGCTCCCGGTCTATTTCTTTAGCCAGTTCTTTGAAATACTGAACTACGGTACCCAATTGTTGAAAATTTTGGCCTTGCTCTTTTCATGACAATAGGGTTCAGGGTTTAGGGTTCAAGGTTCAGGGTTCATGGTTCAGGGTTCAGTCAAGAAGTTGAAGCCTTACTTCTTGGCACATACGGTTGTAATCTAAACAGATCAACCCCTCAAGCGGCCAATGATAACCTTGGATTCATCCGGTAGGAAGCTCAAATGGGCTATTGAAATGCAAAGCCTTGAAATCACTTTCGAACAAGGAAGGCAGTAAAGGGTTAGGCGTTTTCCGACTTCATTGTCGAAATGACAAGGCCGGCTGGGCCGGAGAATCTTGACCAGGTTTGGAAAGTGTATGTAAATGGGAGCTCTACTATGAACGGCTGAGGTGCAGGCGTAGTATGCCAGTCCCCTGAAGGGGACAAGTACGAGTATGCACTACGGTTCAAGTTTCAAGCCTCAAACAAAGAGGCAGAGTATAAAGCCCTGTTAGCCGGTATACGCATGTGTAAGGCGGCAGGGGCAAGAAAAGTTTACGCCTTTTCTTATTCCCAATTTATCGTCAGTTAATACCATGGTGAATATGAGGTTACCCATCCGGCCATGATCAAATGCTTGCAGGCGGTCAAAAAAGAGGTTGGGACACTTGAGGTTTCAACTAAGTCAGGTGCCTAGATCAGAAAACAATCAAGTGGATGCTCTCTCTAAGCTGGCATCATCCGCATCCTGTGATACAACTCGGTTAGTCTTTTAGGAAGTCATGGAAAAACGAAGTATTGAAGAAGATCCCATTAGAGTCCTAGACCGAAGTTCAACCTGGATGGAAGGCATCCTGGCTTATCTAACAGACGACATTTTGCCGAATGCATACCCAGAAGTTGTTGCAATGAAAAAACGTGCAGCCAGCATTGAGATTCATAATGGATAGCTTTTTTAGAAAGTTTATTTGCAACCTCTCTTGAATCGCATCACCCTAAAAAAGGGGGCAAGTGGTGCTAGAGGATCTGCATTTGGGTTTTTGTGCATCACACATAGGCGGTAGGTCTTTAGCAAAAAAGGCCAGGCGAGAAGGCTATTTTTATCAAACTCTTAAGGTAGACGCCATATAAATTATGAAGAAATGTGATAAGTGTTAAAGATTTGGCCAACTCATTCACCGTCTGGCTACTGATCTGACGGCCATTTACAGCCCAATACCATTCGCCAAATGGGGCATGGGCATTCTTGGTCCGTATACCGCTGCAACAGGCGGACGGCGATATATTTTAGTTATTGTTGACTACTACACCAAATGGGTAGAAGCAGAGGCGGTAAAAGGCATAAAGACATAAGATGTCATTTCCTTCATTTGAAGGAATATTATCACCCGGTTTGGGGTACCTATGTCTATGGTCTTTGACAATGGCCCTCAGTTTGAGACGCCTACTCTCAGGAATATTTTGGGAGATCAAGCGATCTCACATTGCTTTACATCAGTTGGTCATTCCCAAGCGAACGACCAGGTTGAAGCCTTCAACAAACTTATCTCAAACGACATTAAGAAGAAAATTGAGAGAGTCAGTGGTTTATGGGCAGATGAGTTGCCTCATGTCCTATGGGCCATCAGAACAACTGAAAAAGGGGCAACCGGTTAAACCCCATTCCTCATGGTTTATGGTGCTGAGGCTGTCTTGCCTATTGAACATTATGAGCTGACTCTTTGAGTCATGCTTTATGACAGAGGCTAACTAGGAGGCTATGCGTAGCATTGGACTCACTCCTGGAGCACAGGGGCAATGCCACCTTGCGTCATGAAATTTACCGTTTGAGAATGAAAAGAGCTTACAACAAAATAGTACACAAACAGCCCTTGAAAGTAGGGGACTTTGTGTTACGGAAAATGGAGGCAACCGGTAGGGCCAATGAGCAAGGAAAGTTGACTCCCAAATGGGAAGGCCCCTATCGGATTAATGAAGAAGTGAGATGCGGCACCTACCCCCTGGAAACCCCAAACGGTAGGCAGTTAGCAAGAACTTGGAATGTAGACAACTAACAAAAATACTACTTCTAAGACTTCAGAAATTTTGTAAATAAAGTCTATCAATGAAAAGTTGTTCTTTATTTTCAATCATATTTATTGCTATATAAACATCGTCTGTGCAATGTACAAACGGACCTGTTACTATTTTATACATCTGCTCTAACATGAGTAGATATAAGCCAAGTCCAAAAACTTATCGGCTATGTGTTGATCATATTTTAACCCCCTGATAAGGCCAATGGCCAGATGATATTAAAAACCGTCTACTCCAACACGGGTAGGCAACCGACGACGCCCATCCGGGTGAATTCGTCACAGAGAGCATCTCCCATTCGGGTGGCACGTTGCTCCATAAACTTAAAAACAAAAGGCCCTACCGGTTGTCCGGATTAAGATAACTCGCAGTCGTTTGAATGATCAAGTGAGACCTGGATAACATAGATTATCGCCTATTCTGAGACAAACGGCAAGTATTAATCATCTTTGTAGGATATTACCTATTGTTGCTCAAAAGCACCACAAACGATTAAAATTTTAAGATCTAAGCTAAGCCAGAAACCTAGCAGCAAAGACCTTGCTCGCTTAAAGCAACCACACACGGCTAATAGTCGTTTGCTCCAATAGCAAAACATTCGACGAAGCCTATATGAGTATATTCGTCATTGAAAACAATTGGCAGACTGATTAACCCATGAGGATTAACTCCCAGCCGATTGACCTAAATAATATAAGATGGAATCTAGGCGGCAAAGCAAATGCCGCATGTCTCATTGACACCAGCCGTAATACGGCTTCCATCCCTACTTAGACAAATTCTCTCTAAGAACTAGTTGTTCAATGGACGATTGTCCGCCTAGTTTAGGGTAATCACCTTCCTGATTGAAACCACACATACATCCATCCAGGGGCAAGAGGCAACCGGTTCGTAAAGTACCGTGTGCCATTAACAAGTTAGATTGCAAGCAATCGTATAACAAAAATATTTTTTTTGTTAAAAATCGAACCCAGTCGGCTATTTCATTAAAATCCCCTGGCATAAAAAGACCGAGAGAGAAAGAGATATCAATGTGATTGTTGACTTGACATTGAAATACTCGGCACGCAGGCCGAAAACAAAGACAAGCTTAAGTTTGCTGAGGAGGAGGCACAGACTGATCCTGGCCTGAGGGGAGCTCGTCGTCAGGTTGCCTTCGTTGAACTTGGTCATTGTCAACCGACACTTGCTCTTCTTGCTCATTGAGCTCCTCATCCTCCTACTCCTCATTAGACAGCTTAATGTCGGCCCATTCTTCAAAGGGAGTCGGCGCCTCAAGACCAAGGGATTGAGTATCGTATACCTTAGAGGCATACTTATACCTTAAATTGAAGAACACCCAGTCATAGTCCGTATGGATGAGATTCCATGCCATTTTCATGAAAGTTTCACAATCTCGCTCATTCTCATCCACCAATCATTCTTGTTCAGCAGCCAGCTCAACCTTGTGGTCAATTTGCACCTGGATCAACTCATCATTTAGGTGGGAGACATCTGCCCTAAGCTAGGTATTCTCTTTGTCAGCATCCTCCAGTGCCTTGAGATCTAACTGAAGGTTTTTAATTTGAAGCTCAAGTTCAAACGTCTTATTATTGGCCGTCTCCACAGCAGTTGTAAGCTCCTTGATCAGCTCCTCCTGTGTCATCTCTCGGGCTTTAGTCCTTATGTCATTCATTGTACATTTGTATTGAGCAACATCAAGGGTATCAGCCGCCCGTTTATTGCGTCTCTTGCCTCCTCTTGCTTCTTTTTAAAAGGGCTTTGAGCCCTTCAACTCTCAACATTGCTTGCAAAAATAAGACGGTTAAAAGTTAATTTAGCTTTGTTAACACAATTGGCAAAAAGGTTACCTCAGCTGGCAAGAAGTTAATTTAGCCCAAATAACACAGCCGGCGAAGAAGTTACCTCAGCCAGCAAGGCGGTAATGCGATCCATGGCGAAGAAGTTACCTCAGCATCCGTCTTGATGATGCCGATTGGGCAGGCGTTCCTTTCCTTGCCTTTGAAGGAGCTTTGGAAGGTTCTTCTGCCTTCCTTTTGAGCATTTTTGTGATGGAGCGTGGAATGTTCTTACTTCCACCCTGCAAGTCAAACGCAGGGGTCACAGTCGGTTAAAAGTCGTCTGGTGACAATAAATGTTAAGGTAAAAGATAGCCGGAGCTTAACCCATCATCCTTGTACGGTAGTTGGGCTCTTTCCTTTTCTAGTTGATCTTTCTAGATCTGGGCTGCTGACCTGGCAGGCGTCTTTGCAAAATTCACCATTTCTAGACCTTTTTCTACAAAAGGAAAACCGGCTGGTTAAATACAAACAAATCACAAAAACACTACAACCATTTGTACGCCTCCTCCACCTCATTGACGGCATCCGCCTTGCAGTGATGACGACTCCTCTAAGTCAGATCGTTGGACGACCTCATCGCCGTCTCCTTGATTAGAGTCCTCCAAAATGTTGTCACTTGAAGTGTTGGGTGCACCTGGAGGATAGTAAGATTCTATGTCAGCCAGCGCCTCAGCTGAGCTGTCTGATCTATAGTCTAAGTCAATTGCCGTCCACTTCGTCCGAGCCATACTGTCCTGCACATGCACAGAGACGCTTGGATTCGAGGAAGAGCAAGGGTGGTTCAAACACCCCCAGACGGCATCCCCAGTCCCAGACGACATCCCCAGTCCCAAACGGCATCCTCAGTCCTAGACTCAGCCGTACTAGAAGACCTGCTGACTACTGTCGTAGGCTGTGTCGAGTGTGTGGTGGGTGAATCCATTATTCAAATACAATATATATAGATGGTAGAAGCTTGAAAGAGTTGCGAAGGGGATAGACGGTACCTCGAAGATATTTCTAAAAGAAAGGCAAAGCGTTAACCAGCTGTAATAGGCAGGCGGATACCAATCAGCTGCTTGAGACATACGCAGGTGGTTGACCGGATGTACCCCCTTGAAAAGCAAGTGGATTTTATGGAAAGGTACCCAGAAGCTTCTTGACAGTTCTGTCTGTTGGGTACACAGGTGGATGGCCAGCTGTATCTACTTTGAAAGCAAGAGAATTGGTCGGGAAGTGCTCAAACGGTAGTCTGGCTGTGTTTAGCTGAAAAAAGGGAACTCTTTGGAAACTTCCCAGGAGTTTCAGGTGTTTCTTGTTTGAGAACTACACAGACGGTATACCGGCTGTGTCAAATGGAAAAAGCAGACGGGTTGAACTCAAAATGTGATATTTAAATCCTCTCAAAAGGCAAAGATTCTTTGTCTGAAAGTTTTTGTGAATGTGCGAAAATGGGGAGTGAAAATGATATTTATACAAGGGTAAAAATCAGGGGTATTCCTGTAATTGCCTCATAAAGTGAACGGTTAAAACCGTCCATCAATGCTTGTGTGACAAGTGTCACAGGCGTAACGTGGCACGCCACATCACCCTTGTGAGGGGCAAATGTTTTTGGTAAAAATACCCATGACACATGGCCCAATAAAATGGTGACACTGTCACCCTAAGAGAGATTTAAAGTGAACTAATCCACAGCTGACACGTGGCATCTCTAATCATTGGGAAAAAGGCAGCTTCTGGGCTCAATTCCTGAAACAGGCCGTATAACGGCACAGCCCAACAATCCTAGGTTTTCTTAACCTAGGATGGTGGCACGAATCCCAAGACCCTATAAAAGGGAGATGTATCCCACCAAGGGAACACATTCAGAAAGATTCACAAAAAACAGAGCAATCATTAATTGCAGATATTTAATTCTCCCGATCTCGGAATTCGAGAAGATACTTTACTTTCCGCACTTTTTACTTTATCTGAACACATTCTAACTTGATCGTCGGAGGCGAAACTCCACCCAACCGGAGTCTCTGTTGTTTTGCAGGTACAGGCGCCCTGAATCCAGTCTAGGTGTTGTAACTCTCCCGAAGGACACTTAAAACCCCGAAACACAATTATTAAAATAATAAACACATAAAGATGAGGAGAGAGAAATTAAGTTAAAGACTTCCTTACCATTGTAGCGTGCTTCTCACGAACTCGAGCACGAACCTTCAAAAGCTCAAGACCCGCAAGCGCGAACCCTTCTACTTCGCACACCCACGCGCCCGAGCAAGGTTCTTACCTCGTAGCTTAGATGAGGCTAAACCAAAAACTTGAGTTTTACGAACTTAAAGGTTTTCTCACGCTTTTAGGAGATGCCTTATTAAGTTCAACTCAAATAGTGATTTCCCAACTCCTAATGTTGGTATTTATAGGCAAAGCACTCCAAAAAACCTCAATCATCTTTCCATGTGGGAGAGTTGATAAAATGAGAATATGAGCAATTAATTTAATTCTAAATTAAATTAAATAAGCTAATCATAAGTAAACAACAAATGGCGCCTAGAGAGAAGGAGGGTAGGTGAGGACAAGAAAGGGAGGACCATAACTCCCCTTGCTCCCCAAGCAAGCCCCTTCACAAAATCTTGGCCAACCATGGCGCGCCAGCTGTGGCCTGCCTTGCTGGCGGCATGGTCCCTTGGATGGGCCTGCCAACGGACCATCGCTGGCTCGCACACGCAGGCCTTGCATAGTTGATGAGGGAGTAAACGCATCGTCAATTTTCTATCCCTAGATGAAATACAATTTATACAACCGAAACAAACCCAATACAAATATAAGGTAAGCATAGGGGTCGAACCACATAGAAAGATTAAACACCACCAAATGTTATCAACAAGATATGTAAACCTAAATCTAAAGACATTAAAACAAAACACTAAGGGAGATGGTTTAGGCATAACATTCACTCAAGCATAGCAAAGGCATGGAAATTGAATCGAAATGCGAACTAAGTAACTTGTGTTGATGATTTAAAACACAACCTAACAGCTTATCAGGGTTAATTGTTTTCTCAACTCAAGCACAACTTACACTATCGTCATAAGCCACACGAATCGAGGTACAAATCAAGCAAATTATTCAATGGACATTCCTAGATCACGCTATCACCATAACCTAGTTCAATCCACCCAACTACAACAATTAATAGGCCTCTCAAATGAAATAATTGGTAGAACATGGAAAACAAAGCATTTTAATCACTAACAAATCAACTCCAAACCCTAAAACATGCTTAAGATTCAACTATACCACCAACATCCCCTTAGTAAGGTAACTACTCGGTATTCATGCTAATAACAAGATTAATCAACAAATTAACAAGCAATAACATGATTAACAAGCAATACCAAAAACAATAATCAAACACAATAAACAAAATAGAGAAGAGAAGGTAAGAAAGTGCTCATTGATTGATGATGGAAGGTTCAAATACAAGTCTTGCTCTTGAATCTTCAACAACCGAACTTTACCATTGATTTCCTCACTTTCTCTCTCTAAAAGCTACTTCTAAAACTAACCCTAGAAACTAGAGAGAGAAAGAGAGCTAAAAGCTAATTAAGAGAGTAATAAAACTAAGCTCCCCTTTTCTAACTACCTCAAAAATGGAAATTTATATTAAGCTAAGAAAAGAAAGTAAAAACAAAGGAAAAATAATAAAGAAAGAAAGCAAAAAGAAAAGAAAAGAAAATAGAAAATAAAGAAAGAAAATAGGAATGGAAAATATAAAAGAAAAGAAATTAATAAAAACAAATCCCACTAAAGTCAACCCACCCCCTCCCCCCCCCCCCCCCAATTCTCCATCTTTTCGAATTGAAGCTGCTCTAATATGGGGTTTAATCCCATGCTTCAATTCCCATCAAACACCATCATCAATCATCATCATTAAATCACCATTGTTCATCATCATCGCCTATCATGGAGCATTAATCAAGGTCGTTCATCTTCTAAACAACCACGTGAGACGCTCGTAAACAAGTGGTTCGGTCGAACAGAAGGTAGGTTCGGCCGAACTATGGGTTGGTTCGATCGAACCAAAGGTGTGGTGCGAAGGTGGTGGTTGATTGGTGGCGAGAAGTGGGGCTTTAAATTGGTGCGTGTTTGTGGGGTGATGGAGGAACAGGTGGTGCGCTATGAGGTGATTTTGTGTGTTGAGGACTTGAGGTGCAGCTGTTGTTGTGTTTTGAGTGGCGCGATGCGGCAATGATGGTTTGACTTAAGACCTCGAAACCGAACTCATTGACTTGAGCTCGAACCTACATCAACAAACAAAATCGAAGAGAGGATTGGGACAAAATAAAATGAAAATAAGAAGTAAAATAGTAATTAGAGAAATAAAACTAAACTAATAAAAACTATACAAGTAAATAAATCAAATAAAATAACAAAATAAACATAAATCTAATTAAAACTATTAAAATTATAAAGAAAAAGAACGAAATAAAATAAATCCAAAGCAAATAAAATACGAAAATAAACTAGAAACCAATTAAATAACAATTAAACTAAAACATACATAAATTACCAAATAAACTAAAAACCTTATTTAAAAGAAAACAAGAAAATAAAAGGGAAGAAAATAGCAAAAATAAATACGGAAATAACCTAAATACAACCCATATAAGTGACACAAATGTCACTTTTCAATGGCTATGCGGGTTGTTGTGCGTGGCTTGACTTGTTGCGGGCTGGCTAGTGCTAGTAGCAGCTGTGAGGCCCAGCGCGCTAGCGTGCGACTAGCCTTGCTAGCATTGCTAACACGCAAGCTTGGCCAGCCAGCACCCGCATGGAGCTGCTAGGCTTGCGGCCTAGCTAGAGCTTAGGCTAGCAGCCCTTGGTAGCCTAGCCCTCGTATGGCTAAGCCAACGCGAGGCTACGGCTTAACGTTGACTTGTTATTTGACTTATTTATTGTATTCATCAATTCCTAAAATCGACTCGACATTCGACGTTCAGCTTCGACGCTCTAAGCTCAGAATCCGACGTCTGAATTCGTAAAATCCTTATCGACTAATTTAATCCTTCGGATTAATTCGTCGCTTTTGTTCAGTTACACGATTAGGTGTGACCTGTAGGGTTCAGTCAAGAGCAAGCCATAAGATTAATTATACATTAATCTTACTAATCGGAAGTGGCCTCTAGCTACTTGACTTTACTAAAAAATTAGCTTTCCTAATTTAAATTATGATCCATCGATCGAAGTAATACACTTGTTTGAAGGACACCATTCCTTTCAAAAACCCACCCCTCCTGTTCCCCTACTACGAAATCCACCCTTCTCTTGGTCCCCCACCACGAAACCTTCCCCCTTCCCGTTCCCCGTACCATGATTCCCACCCCTCTCCCGCTCACCACCACGATTCCCACCCTCATTCCGCCACAACGAAACTCACCCCCATCACGTGGTTGGGCTGTTTTCGGGAGCTGGGGGAAGGGGATAGTCGGTAATCGGGGATGGGAAAAGGGGAGGGGATAGGTTTTAAAGATTGGGGCAAGGGGAGGGGGCGGTAATAATTGACAAATTTTTAATGGTTTTAAGGTAGTTATTGACAAATTTTGAGGGTTTTGAGGTAGTAATTGACAAATTCCCCCAAGCTTAACTTTTGCTCGTCCTCGAGCAAGACAAAAACAAAAGAGAAAAGGAATAAGATTTATTCAAACAAGATTAACACACTTAAGGAGATAAGAATGTACACTAACTTACTTTCGTAGGAATCACGGTCAATTTTAGCAACTAAAGACAAGCCCTTTAAACCCCTAGATCGCTCTAGAGGACGAGTGTGCTCTCGTGAGGGTTTCCTAAGTGTTTTACCCACAACTCTTGACAAAACCCAAGAAAAACAAGGCAAAGCATAAAAAGGAAATCAAAAGAAAAGAAAGGAAAATAAATGTTTATGAATGGACTTTTTCAAATGAACAAGTACAAATGAATACAACTCTTTCTAAACAATAGAGGAATGTACACTCAAGATGTCCAAGGTTGATTGAAACATAAGAAATGCTAAGCATAGAGAACTAATAAGACACAATTCACCTTCATCCCAAACAATCTTACCGCGTTCTCCCTAGTTTCAAATCTACCTCTAGTGAGCATCTCAATGATTCCTCTAAGGAACTGGAAAAGAAGAGATTTTAGGGCTACTCGACATCTCGACTATGGAAAACTGCTCCATAAGCTTGACTCTCATCTCCCTCCACCAACTTGTGACTTAACCATAAAGGTCAAAAGGTCTTTTAAGGGTTATAACGTATGGGAAAAAAGGGTAAAGGTAGACTACAAATTTGAAAATTTTAGTGGTATACCTAATTGTGAAGCATTATAATGGCCAATTCTCAACACCATAACCAAGCTATCACCAAAACTCAAACAAAAATATCAACACCCCCAAGCTTATTCAAAGAAAAATCACGAACATATAAACAAAAAGCGTAGACACGCTTCCCCCAATCTTAAATGGAGCATTATCCTCAATGCTCTAAACTAGGGAAATCATAACTACGTCAAAATATTTTTGTGCTTTTCATTTTCTTTTTGTTTTTTTTTTCACTTTAGTGCTTGGTCCTCGCCTCTTTTGACTATGGACGACTTTTTCAATTTTACATTTGCTTTTATTCACAAACTTATACACAATACATATTTGCTATACAAAATGAGCTCGTAACTTCAAACTATTGCACTTATAATCACCAAACAAACTCATCACCACTAGCTTCAAAAAAACCAAAGGTGAAAAGAATGAAACAAATGGTATGAAGTCTAATAATATGGTTAGAAAAGAAGGTATAAGTCTCAAATGGTTAGCAAAGAGGCAAATGTAAACCCAAAACCAAAAATATAAATTCAAAACCTAGAAAAGCAAAAATAACCACCCCGAAAAGATGCCTTTGTCCTTCCTAAATGGTTCGGTCGCAATCTCAGGAGATAAAAGTCAAGTTCTAGATAAAGTAAGCGATAGTCAAGGATCCATGTGCCACTCATGCAAAATAGGTAGAAGGATAGAGAAAATGAAACCTCACATGGCTGTACCAAAAACTCACTATTGGCTTCAAATTCACTATAGGAAGCAACACCTTCTTACCACAAGCGAGTAGACTAGGGCTTCAAGGTCCCAAAGTTCTTAACTTACTACCTTAGCATACTTTATCCTACAATCAACCCAAGATATCTCAAAGCATGCAAACCACTACTATTTAGGAAGAAAAGCATTCAAGAACACAAATCCAAAAGTATTATGTCTAAAATAAGAACAAAACAAAAACACATTGCAAATTTGCCTTGATAGAAACGAAAATATTTTTGGATTTTACAAAATAAAGAACATGGAAATGCATATATAATTGCGCATTCAATATATGAATCAACATCCCACCAAACATGATAGAATACCCTCCCCCAAGCTTGAATGAGACACTACACTCAAATCATAGACCATAGAGTCCATGGGAGGGGAAAAGAGAGAAATCAATCCAACAAACCAACACATAGTCTTCAAGCCATCAACCATTAGAGAAAGAGAAAGGAAATATATTACCGGATATAGGTGGGTGTAAATACCCCCAAATGACACAATTAAACCTTTCAAAGCCAATTTCCTCCAAAGTTATGCCTCATATACCGTATGCTAGGAAAGAGAAGTCAAACTTCCTTGATTCTTGATCCAATACCAATGCACCAAAGTATATCAAGTTATGTACCTAGAAAAGGTCACACAAACATTTCCATGAGAGAAAATCTATACTAAAAAAGAAAAGAAAATGAAAGCAATAAACACGGGTTACTTCCCGAGAAAGGCTTGCTTAAGGTCCAAGCTTGACCGCTCTAGTAAATAATATTGCAACGAACGCAAGAGCTTGTCAAATGCACTATTACACATCTCATAATATAACAAGTAGGCAAATGAAGGGAAGAGGACGTGCAACAAGATTATTCCACACAAGTGAGGAGGGAGATGCCAAAAGATAGAAGAAAAATCAAGAAAATAAGAAAAAGAAGAAGAAGAAAAAGAAAAAGAATAAAAAGGCAAAACCTCCTCAAATCTTTTTGGGTGGCAAAATCACCCTTTTCCTCAATAATCGATGAGAGAGGGGCTTGAATATCACCAACAGAAAGAAGGTCCCTAATAAGCTATTTGACAAAATAAGGGAGGGACATAGGATAGTAGGGGATATGGTTAAATCTTCTTCAAAAAGGGACATGAGAAAAGGTAATATGAGCAATGGTCTCACCTATGATCTCTTCCTCACCACCATTCCTTAAATCACCAATAAGAGCATAGAAATCAATCATAGAATCCTCAAAAGAAGAACACTCATGATCTCCATCTCCCTCAAACATCCAACCTCCAAAAGAAACCACATCTTCCTCTCTATCACAACGATGAACAACAACTCCCTCAAGATCCTCAAAGCCTAGAGTCTCAAAACCATGCATGAAAAGATGGAAATTCATTTCAAACTCATTTCTCTCCCATGAAGCATTATCAATGAACTCACTCAAAAGGCTACGAGTTTTCGTTACTCCTTCAATGAACACACTAGTCATAACCTCAAATGAGTCCAAAATACTCATGGATCGAAGGGTCACAAGCATGCAAGGTAGACTCATCAAGATGGGGAAGGGGGTTGGAATCCACAAAATCAACATTTTCTTCATTCTCAACTCCTCCACCATCATCCAAGGGAATCCAATCTCTCTTGGTTTCTCAAATTCATCCTCATCCTCTTCATGAATTCCCTCATCCGAAATTGAAAATGGCTCACTCACATCCTCACCAAGGGTACGTAGCTCCCAAAGGGGGTGAATGAGGGGATGGAAGGCGCTCAAGCTCAAAAGGGGAATGAAAAGGATCAAAATCCTCAAAAGTCCTCTCATCACAAGAAAATCTCCCCTCACCTTTACACCCTTAGCCCATATCATCCTCAAAAGCACTCTCACACTCTAAGTGAGGTGCCTCGCATCCATTTCCAACAACTCTAGCACTCATCACTTGGGCAAGTCTCACTTCTCTCAACTTTTGTTCCTCTTGAAGCTCTTGGACTTGTTGGGCGAGATATTACATTTGGGCAAGAATTTAGGCATCAATGTTATTGGGTTGAGGCTCACAATCACCATTAACATGCATATCATCAACGTTAGAACACACCTCATCACAATGACCATAAGAGGGAAAGGAATTAACATGCATATTTGGATCATCACAAGGCATATTAGAATCATCAAGAGAGTTCATGCAAAAATTAAGAGAATCTTGACATTGAGAATCAAAACAAGAAACATGACATTCTCTATCATAAGAATCTCTAGCAAGCCATGTGAAGAAATTTCAAGCATCACGGATAGGCAAAAGATAGAATCTACCATTATACATATTCTCAACCATTCCCCTACTATACTCATTCATGCCCCAATAAGCTATACTACAAGCATCACTAAGAGAATAACAATGGAAACTAAGGAAACCATCAAGTCTTTCAAAATAGGCATAGAAGGGTTCATCATCAAATTGAGGAAAGGATAAGCATACCATTTTTTTTTTTTTTTACACAAAGCAAACAACAATCAAAACTATACACAAGAACCTAGCTAATCTAATCAACACAAACTAATGAACGCCTTAATCCTAGGAAATGTTGCCAAAAATTTGATCGGGGGATAATAGGTCGTTGGTCAACCATATTAGATCAAATCAACAATTTATATTCCCAACCTAACTCTATCAAGTTTACACTAGATAGTGGCAAGCTACGGTCGAACCACAAGGACTAAGTGTATATATTTGAGCTAATTAAACTAGTAGGAAGGGTTGTGAGAAAGAGAGAGAAACAACTAAAACGCTACTTAAAGAGATTAACAAGGTACTAGGGAAAGGAGAATCCAATTACATTAATGAATTCAATGGCAAGTCACAATTAGATGATCATGATCTCAATTAGGAACGATTAACACACTCAACTCACTCCCGCACAATTAAGCATGTTAATTATCCTACTAAGCTAATTCACTCCCGCGCAACTAGCCTAGAAAAGGTATGGAAGAATCTAGACTCTCAATCAACTCACTTCTTCACAATTGATTGTAAGCACAATGAAGAACCTAGAATCAATACCTAAAAAGATTCTAGTCAATGTAAGCATCATCCAAACACAATAATCAAGAATCAATTGCATACTAATCACAACCAATCACTCAATTCATCAACCTAACCTTCATCCATTTCCCTAGAATAATAACTAAGCAAACATAATAAAGATGAACATGGAAAACAAGATAAAACTAGAATTAAAGCAAGAATCAAACAACCAAACTAAATAACTACTCTAATCAACAATGAATTAAACAAAAACAAGAATTAAACAAAGCAATAAAGGTGAGAGAAAGTTAGAAAAGCTCATTGAGTTGATGAGAAAAGAATCCATAAAGTTGCTTCTTCAACCTCTCAAATCTCCATTGAAATCCAAGCTTTCTCTCTCTAAAACTACTCCTAAACTAGAGAGAGAAACTCATAATCTAAACCTAATCCTAATTAGAGGAGAGAGAAAATGTAAAACTTCCCCCCCCCCCTAAAGTCTAAGAAATTGTCTTATAAATATTACAAGAAGAGAAAGAAGGAAATCAAGAAATTAAGCTCAAAAAAGACCCAGAAAACCGCGCCCGCGGTAGCCAGAGCCAAGCCCGCGACAAGGCTTCTCCGAGGCATCTCCAGAAAATTGCAAACATGGGAAAAGCAGAGGGCCACGCCCGCGGTTGTTTTGGCCGTGCCTGCGGCGGCCTGGGCTGGGCAGCTTGCTCATGCTTGCTTGCTTCTTCAATGCTTCTTCTTATGAAGTTTTTCGGCTGTCTCTCGGGTCATCAACATCGAGAAAGCCAAGTACCTAGACAAATAGACCAAGAGAGGAAAGGGTGAAAGATCACATAGAAAAGCACGCAAATTAAGCTGAAAACCGAGTATAGAGCACATTATTCACAACTAAGGCCTAAAAACATAAACTAAGACAATATTAATTAAAACAAGAATAAAAGGACTAGAAATAACCAAGAATGACCAAAATAAACATAAAACTAAGGGAGAAAAACTCCCTAAAATGTGTCATAAATTACACTTATCACCATGCTTCGCAATAATAACAGTTTATTAAGAAAGTTTTGACCAATACCTGAACTTAGTTGGCAATGGAACCTCTGGCGTTCTTCAACTAACCCCAACCATGCCTTCCTTAAATCAAGCTCAGCACAGATCTAATTCGTTTCCTACCTTAGACCATAATTTCTACTTAAACAAGTTATATTGTGTTTATGATGAACTTTTAAATAGCAAGGAAATTCCTCATTTATTACCCATTCATAAATAAAAAACACAAAACCCGAGCAATATTAATTGCGGAATCTCTCTGAATCAGTGAGAAAAACCCATTTACTTTCTACACTTTTACCCATCCGGAATCATTCTAACTTGATCGTCGGAGGCAGAACTCCACCCAACCTAAGTTTCGTGGTTTTGCAAGTACAGACGTTAGGCGCGCATACTCAGGATTGTAACTCTCCCGAGGGACTCCAAAAACCCCGAAACAAAAAGTATTATTTTAATTCAAAGTTTTTTTTCATAATCTTTGAAATATTTTATTGAATGATTTGGAAACTTTAGGGCATATTATTTTATAAAAGGAAATTTTAAAGTCAACGAGTTTTTATAGAAAGTCAAATACTAGTTTGTCTAGGAAAGGGATCATTAAGGGTAAAAAGGCAATATAAGTCTAGGAGGGTTTTAGAAAAGGGAGTATAAATACCCTTCACATGGGCAAATTAAACTTTGCCCAAGGTGGAGAATGTTTTGGGTATTTTTACCAAGGACACGTGATCCAATGGGAAGGTGACATGTGTCACTTTAGGAGAGGTTCATATAGAACCAATCCCTTGCTAACACGTGGCATCTCTAATGATTGGGAAAAATGGCGGCTTTTCTTGCCCAATTCCCGAGGAAGCCCACCATTCTAAGGTTTCTGTAACCTAGGATGGGGCACGTAATTCGAGACCCTATAAATAGGGAGATGATTCCATCACGGTGGACATTAAAAAAAGATTCCCGAAAAACCTGAGCAATCATTAATTGTAGATACTCTCTTCGAATCCAAGAAAGACTTTACTTTCCGCACTTTACATCTTCGAACACATTCTAACTTGATCTTCGGAGACGGAACTTTACACCACCAGAGTCTCCGTTGTTTTGCAAGTACAGGCGTCTAGAGACCAGTCTTGGAATTTTAACTCTCCCGTAGGACATCCGAAAAAACCCCGGAACATTTTGGCGCCGTTTGTGGAGAGAGTACTTCTGAGATGGCTTCACAGTCTGTACCACCTCCTAATGAAAAACGGCCTATAGCCGACGCCCAGGTCTATACAGACCAAGATACAAATGACGACTATGAAGTCGATACATACACTGCCCCTAACGGGATACTAAGAACTAGGCGCATTTGTCCCACCGAAAGGAGGGAACGAGACGACGAACAGGCAGGTCCAAGTGAACCAGCCGGCCAGACGACTGGTCAGCCCCAGGCGGCCGAAGGCTCCGCTCCTATCACCAGAAACGAGCTCATGACCCTCATGACAAGTTTCCAAGGGGAGATTAAGGACCTGATTGATAAACGGACGGCTGTTTCCACCAAGGAACAGTCGGCCAAGAAGCTCTCCCAGTCTGGGAGGAACAAGCCGATCAAAGATCGAGAGGCTACTCCTTACCCTAAACCTAGGGAGAGACAGTCGCCCTTGATCGACTTAACCAAATTCCGATTCCCTGAGCTAGGGAAGAGAAAGGTCATCCGGCATGTGCAGCCGGATGGTTCCAAGAAAACTTATTCTGATGCTCGGATGTTAATCAAGCAGAAGAACAATTAACAACTGTCTGAGTCGGCTTCAACGTCGGACTTAAAGGACAGCTTTCAGAATACCTCAACGAGGTATTCCCAGTCAAACTGAGACAACCAGACAGGCGGCATGACCGCCTACTCTGATCCTCATATGCTTCATGCGGCTTAGTATGCGCCTCAATAGTCGTACATGTCGTATGGACAACCCTACATGCACCCTACTCTCTTTGGAGGGCAGGAGGCACAAAACGTCCAACCTTAAGACTAGCAGCTTCATCTGCTCAAGCTTGGGGAACAACCTTCTACGTTCTCCAAGGAAATCACAAAGGCCGCATAGCCGGCCAAGGTGAAAAATATGTTGATACTACCAAACCATAAGACCATCTAATGGCTTATACTAACCTCATGTACTTACAAGGGTTGGATGACGCCACCTGGTGTCGATGTTTCCCAACTACATTGAAGGGCATAGCCCAACGATGGTTTGGCAACCTGCCAGACGAAGCATAAATAGCTTCAAGACGCTTGCGTACTTTTTTGCTTCAAACTTCTCTATGAACATCCCTGCAAAGAAAACAAGTCTGGACTTGAGTGCCATACAGCAGGGAGATAGAAAAGGGCTGAGGTCTTATGTCAGACGGTTCAATCTGATGAGAATTCAGATTTAAGGGTTGTCTAACGAAGTGGCCTACACAGACTTCTTCAAGGGTTAGAAGGACGGGTCGACATTTAAGTTTGACCTCATCAAAAAGAGGGTTGCTACCCTCCATGAAGCTTTGATGGAGGCGGAAGCCTATATACAGACGACCGAGCTCTGCTCCATTAAGAAACTGTTGGACCCTAAAAAGTCCGACAAAAAAGAAAGTCGGCCAACACAACCGGCTAGAGAAGAAGAGAATAAAAAGAGAAAGGAGATCTGGGTAGCTGATACTTCTGAACAGCCAGCCGAGAAGAAAAAGAAGGAAATTAAACTGTACACCCCAAAGTACGAGTTCAATAAAGACTGTTACTCCATCCTCATGGAGATAAAAGACTGGGTGACCATCAAGAAGCCGACTGCCATGAAAGGTTCCATCAAAAACTGGAACAAAATAAATACTACCACTTCCATGAGGACATTGGCCATGACACCAACAACTGCTATAGTCTCAAGCGACTGTTGGACCGTCTAGCTGATAAGGGGGTAATCAAATCCTATATTCTGAGGTCCAAGGTTACCCTACATACTAACCATGGACAATCATCTAAAAAGAAGCCTCAATCTGCTAATAGTTCGGACACTCATGAAACGCCGATCTATACAATAGCAGGCGGCTTTGCCGGAGGCGGCCCAACAATCAGGGGTAACAAGGACTACATCAGATGGCTCGATGTCAACTCCGTCAATGAGGGGCAGGCGTCAAAGGACTCTTTCCCTGAGGTTATTATCACTGAAAATGATAAGGGCAAAGTCAGGAGACCGCATGATGACCCTATTGTCATCGAACGCAAAGTGGCCAACCAAAGGGTTGGCCGAATCCTTATTGACACAGGCAGTTCGTCTGATCTAATCAGCCACAAATGTCTGGAAAACCTCATGTACAAGCCCGAAAGCATGCACCAGGTCTCTCATCCCATAGTTGGATTTGGGGGTGGTGTTGTGCATCCGATAGGTCGGATAGACCTACCCATTCGCCTGGGAGAAAAAGGAGAGGGACGCTACATGGTGGTCCGGTTCTTAGTTGTCGAAGAGCTTACCGCCTATAATATGATTTTGGGTCATCCCACCCTAAATGAATCCAAATATGTTATCATTCCTTCACTTATGCTTCTAAAGTTTGAAAGGGATGATGGAACAGTCGGCTCCCTAAGGGGAGACCAGAAGATGGCTAAGGAGTGTTATTTCTTTGACGTCAAGCCCATTGTGGTCGCATCTGGCCCTAGTGGAGAAACTATAAACCTTGACAAAGTCAAGGAAGCCGTGCCTGCTCCTACAGCAGCCGGCAAAAAGAGAAAGGCCTTTGAAGTGGAAGAGATGTCAGGCGTCAGGCCGGATCTTGCTGTCCACAAACTCGCCGTGGAACTACAAAAGAAGCCAGTTAGGCAAAAGAAAAGAAAATCACGGTGAAAGATCATAGGCGGCAGCCGCCGAGGTAAAAAGCTGATGGATGCTGGGTTCATTCAGCAATGTTACTACCCGGACTGGGTAGGAAATGTTGTTCTCGTTAAAAAGCCGAGGAACTTAGCGCATGTGTGTAGACTACACAGATTTGAACAAGGCATGTCCGAAGGACACTTATCCAGTTCCAAAGATCGATAGTCTTGTCGACTCTATAACTAGTCATGCCTTGATGAGCTTCATGGACGCCTACTCAGGCTTTCATCGGATACCCTTGTGGAAAAAAGATCAAGAAAAGACGACATTCGTCACTGATCAAGGGTTATTCTGTGACACTGTGATGCCGTTTAGCTTGAAGAATGCGCCTGCTACTTTCCAACGAATGATTTATACAGTCTTCATTAATCAAATTGGGAGGAATGTAGATGGGTACATTGATGACATGATAGTCAAATCCAAGCAAAAGGCGGATCACCTTATTGACCTCCGAGAAACGATCATCACCCTCATGCAGCACAAGGTCATGCTCAATCCCAAGAAGTGTGTCTTTGGTGTTGAGTCTAGGAAGTTTCTCGGATTTTTTATTGATCAAAGGGGGATAGAGGCCAAACCAGAAAAGGTACAAGCGATAATTGACATGAAGTCACCCCGCACTGTCAAAGAAGTTCAAAATTTAACCAGTTGTCTGGCAACATTGAGGAGATTCCTCAGCCGGTCAGGTGACAAGTGCCTCTATTTTTTCCAAGGAATTAAATAGAAGACAAGATTTGAATGGGAAGAGGATGTTGAGGCGGCATTTTAAAAATTGAAGGAGCACTTGCATTCAATGCCAAGGCTTGTCAGCACTCTGCCATATGAGGTGCTTTACATGTATTTGGCCGTCTCAGATCATGTCCTCAATGCTGTACTCTTGGCTGAAAGAAACGGCATCCAGATTCCAGTCTATTTCATTAGCCATGTTCTTCGAAATGTTGTACGGTACCCCATGGTTGAAAATTTTGGCCTCGCTCTTTTCATGGCAGTTAAGAAGTTAAAACCTTACTTCCTGGCACATCTAGTTGTGGTCTATACAGATCAACCCCTTAAGCGGCCAATGACAACTTTGGAGTCATCCGGCAGGATGCTCAAATGGGATATTGAAATGCAAAGTCTTGAAATCACTTTCAAACCTAGGAAGGCAGTGAAAGGTCAGGCGTTTGCCGATTTATTGTCAAAATGACAAGGTCGGCTAAGCCGGAGAATCTCAACCAGGTTTAGAAAGTGTATGTAGACAGGAGCTCTACTATGAACGACTGTGGTGCAGGAGTTATATGTCAGTTCCCTGAAGGGGACAAGTATTAATATGCGCTACGGTTCAAGTTTCAAGCCTCAAATAATAAGGAAGAATATGAGGCCCTACTAGCCGGTATCCGAATGTGTAAGGCGTCAGGGGCAAGAAAAGTTAACGCCTGCTCTGATTCACAACTAATTGTTAGCCAATACCACGGTGACTACGAGGCCACCCATCCGGCTATGATCAAATACCTACAGGCGGTCAAAGATGAGGCCGAGACACTTGATGAATTTCATCTAAGTCAAGTGCCCAGGTTAGAAAACAATTAGGCGGATGCTCTCTCTAAGCTGGTATCATCCGCCTCCTTTGATACGCCTAGGTCAGAATTTTGGGAAGTTATGGAGAAAAGAAGTATTGAACAAGATCCCATTGGAATTCTGGACCGAAGCTCGACTTGGATGGATGGCATCCAGGCTTATCTCGTAGACGGCACTCTGCCGGATGCATACTCAGAAGCTGTTGCAATGAAGAAACGGGCCGCAAGCTTTGAGATTCATAAAGGAGAACTTTTCAAGAAGGGCTACCTACAGCCGTTATTGAAATGTGTCACCCCAAAAAAGGGGAAAGAGGTTCTAGAGGATCTGCACTTGGGATTTTGTGCATCATATATAAGCGGCAGGACTCTAGCAAAAAGGGCCAAAGAGCAAGGCTACTTTTGGTCCACCCTTGAGGCAGATGCCATGGAAATGGTGAAGAAGTGTGACAAGAGTCAAAAATTCGGCAAACTCAAACACTCTCCGGCTACTGATCTAACGGCTATTTACAGCCCAGTGCCATTCGCCAAATGAGGCATGGACATTCTGGGTCGATATATGTCTGCTACAGGCGGACGGAGGTATATCTTGGTTGCTGTTGACTACTTCACTAAATAGGTAGAAGCAGAGGCGGTCAAGGGCATAAAGACAAAGGATGTCAACTCCTTCATTTGGAGGAATATTTTCACCCGGTTTGGGGTACCTATGTATATGGTCTTCGACAAGGCCCCCAGTTTGAAACGCCTACCCTCAAGGATTGGTTGGAAGATCAAGGGTTCTCACATTGCTTTGCATCTGTTGGCCGGCCCCAAGCAAACGACCAGGTTGAAGCCTTCAACAAGCTAATCTCAAACGGCACCAAGAAGAAAGTAGATAAGGCTAGCGGTCTATGGGAAGATGAGTTACCTCATGTCCTTTGGGCTATCAGGACAACTAAAAAAGGGGCAAGCGATAAAACCCCGTTTCTCATGACATACGGTACAGAAGTCGTCCTGCCTATTGAGCATTATGAGCCAACTCTTCGAATCATGCTCTATGATGAAGAGGTAAATTGGGAGGCCATGCGGCTAGCATTAGACTCACTCCCTGAGTTCAGGGGAAATGTCGCCTTGCGTCATGAGATTTACCGTCTGAGAATGACAAGAGCCTACAACAAAAGAGTACACAAACGACCCTTAAAAGTGGGGGACTTTGTGTTACGAAAAATGGAGGCAACCAGTAGGGCCAATGAGCATGGGAAATTGACTCCCAATTGGGAAGGCCCTACCGGATCTATGAAGAAGTACGAGACAGCACCTACCACCTGGAAACTCCAGACGGCAGGCAGCTGGCTAGATTTTGGAACATAGACAACTTAAATAAATACTACTTCTAGGATTTGTAAATTTTTTGTTGTAAATAGAGTTTATCAATGAAAAGATGCTTTATTTTCACATACTTGTACAAAAGGACTTGTAAAATTTTATGTCTGCTCCAACATGAGTGGATGCAAGCTAAGTCCAAAAATTTAGCAGCTATTTATGAGGCCAATGGCCAGATAACCTTAAAATCAACGCCTGCTCCAACTTGAGCTGGCAACCAGCAACACCCATCCGGGTGAATTCGTCGAAGAGAGCATCTCCCATTTGGGTGGTACATTGTTCCATTACTTAAAAACATTTAAGACCCGGATAACCTAGAAAACCGCCTGTTTATACCAGACGGTAACTGGAATTTTGGTTGGATTTAATCTGTCGTTGCTCCAAAGCACTACAGACGGTTTTAGTTCAAGAACTAAGCTAAGCCAAAGCTTTAACAGCTTAAGCGTTTTTCACTTAAAGCAACCACACACGGCCAAAGGCCGCCTGTTACTAAGTGGTTAACAACAGCTGATTATTCTAAGGGATAATTACCAACCAATTGACTTGAATAAACTAAGATTGGAATTTGGACGCCTATCTTTCCAACGCAGAATTAAATCCTGAAAATTGATGCAGATGTAGTCAATGATCGTCTGACGTTTAAACCGGATGCCTAGTAGACAACTGCCCACTTGGGTTGGGATTAACACCAAGTGCACACTCGTCCAGGGGCAAATTAGCCTGGAAACCGGTTAGCCGCATGCATTCGGTTACTTAACAAAAAATTGCAAAAATTGAAAATTGCAAGAATTGAAAAATTGAAAGATAATTTGACAAATACCGACATAGTTGGTAGAACATATCATTAAAAAACCGACCAAGAGGCCGGGAGAGTACTTGTTAATCGGATCCACATCCAGTGAAAAGAGACATAAAAATACACGGCACGCTGGCCAGAATTACAAGCATCTGAATTACTGAGTCGGGGGTGAAGGCGT
Organism: Chenopodium quinoa; assembly: GCF_001683475.1. Lineage (NCBI taxonomy): Eukaryota > Viridiplantae > Streptophyta > Magnoliopsida > Caryophyllales > Amaranthaceae > Chenopodium > Chenopodium quinoa. The sequence goes on from NW_018744469.1 coordinate 2,352,232, forward strand.
ATCCTTTCCAGGCGGGACTAGGGCAGAGGTCTCCTAGACTTCCTCAAGATCCTCCTCTTCTCCTTCAGAGACCGCTTCCTCCTTGATTGCTGTGGTTTCCTTCTTGACCCAGTCCTGGAATGGCTCTAGCTCCGGCTGGTTTCCTCCTTTGCTAGGATAGCAAGATCTGCATATCTGTTGGCAAGCTCCCAGGTGTTGTAATCCGCCTCTGGACTCAAGAGGGACCAAGCCATCCTCATGCGGTTCTCACAATCGTGCTCATTCTCCTCAATGAGGCGGCTCTACTCAGCCTCCAGCGTGGCCCTGAAGTTTTTTTCTCAAAGGTGGCCCTTTCTTTCAACAAGCGCTCACTGTCTGATTTCAAAGAGGCGTTCTCCTTCTTGGTGTCCTCCAAGGACTTGAGAGCATCCTCTTTCTTTTTAAGCTCGAGCTCAGAGTTCTCAACCACCGCCAGCAGATTGAAGATCTTTGTGTTGGCCTCATTGAGGGATTTTCGAAGTCGTTTGATAGATTCCGCCTGTTGCAAAAGCTCAGACTTAGTCTCGAGGTCATGAATAATCATTTGGTACTAAGCAACATCAGACGTGTTGAGAGCTTCTCTTTTTGCCCGCCTTACCTCTTCCGGTTTCTGGGCATACGACTTTTTCAGCCCCTCCACCAGCATCATCGTCTGTGCATTAAAGGTGTTAGATTACAACTGGTAAATACTAAGAAAGTAAAACTGAAAGTGAAACACTCATACCTTAGACAACATGGCTAGGATGCGGTCAACATTGAACGCATGTATCCTCAGGATGGCCTCCTTGTCTTCTTTTGTAGGTGGTTAAGGTATACCATGCCCTCCACCCGCCTAGACTTCAGCTCAAATAGTGCATCTTGACAAAGGCCTCCCAGCCGGGATGGAGACCTTGCATCTCGTAGGCGGTGATGTAGCCTAAGATGTTAACGCAGGAGTTTGGGGTTAACTGCCACATGCTTAGGCCATATCCTCTAAGGATAGCCTTTATTGCATTGTGAAGGAAGAAGCGGAGCCCAGCCAAAAATGCCGCCTCATAGAAGCCGAAATATCTATTGGTGTTGGGCTGGTCGTCATTCCAAGCTATGGTCCCTAGCTCAGGCGGCAAGAGGACGCTTGAGTTTAACAGTCTCCAGGTGCCTCTATAGATTTGCCATGTCTCTGGCTGAGATATGGATTTGAAGTGGATCCCCTTTGTTATTCCATGGTTGCCTCTCCTCTTCCTCACTATCCACATCCGGAGATAGAGAGCTGCTAGAGGCTACAAAGTCAGACCTAGAGGCGGATTCACTCCTGTCTCTCTTAGGGGCAATCACATCCGCCTCCTCCTGACCAGATATGGAGGTGGCCTCTTCTCTGTCTCCATTTTCGGACTCTAGAATCCCATCACTGGGAGTGTTGGGTGTGCCCATGAGGGATCCTCTTGCCATCTCGGCTTGTTCTACCTCAGGCGGCATTTTTTCGGTGCTCTCCTCCCTATACTCCGGGTCTACATCCGTCTTCCTAGTCCTAGCCATAGTGTCCTGCACAGACACGGAGACGGTCGGTTTGGGAGATGAGCAAGAGTGATCCAGGCGCCTAGAGGCAGCTCCCTCAGTTCTAGACTCACCCGTTCCAAGGGGCTAGCCGCCCACTAAACTATGGTGTGTCGTGTGTGCTATTGGTGAATCCATTAATGGAGTAAAATGTACACAAACAGAAATATATGAAAGAGTTGAGAAGAGGTGAAACGATACCTATGAGATGAGCTACAAAGTAGTCAAATGGTGACCGGCTGAACTGACAGGCGGGAACTGAATAATTTCTTGCTAGAAGGCTCAGACGGGTAACCGGTTGTACCCACATGAAATGTCAAAGCTTGCTTGAAGGTACACATGCAGTTCTAGAGAAGATAACCGGATGTACCCCTTGGAAAAAGAACAACTGTTTGCAAACTATCTAGACGGTGTACCGACTGTGAGTAGTGAAATGAAAGCAACTACTTGCAAGGTATACAGGCGGTTAGTAGAGCGTATCTCTCTAAAACAAGGAAGTCTCTTTCTTAATTTTTGGAAATGACCAAAAACGAAAAGGTAAAATCTATTTATCGAAGGGTAATTCAAAGGGAATCCCCGTAATTTCCCTGGAAGACGAACAGTTAAAAAGTCATTCTCCAGTTGTCGTTTGACAAATGTCACAGGTGCCACGTGGCATGCCACATCACACGCGTGAGGGGCAAATGTTTTGGGTATTTTTACCTAGGACACGTGGTCTAATGGGCAGGAGACACGTGTCACTTCAGGAGAGGTTCACATAGAACCAATCCCCTGCTGACACGTGGCATCTCTAGTGATTCGGAAAAAATGGCGGTTTTTCTGGCCCAATTCCCAAGGAAGCCCACCATTCTTAGGTCCGTAACCTAGGATGGGGGCACGCATTTCGAGACCCTATAAATAGGGAGATGATTCCATCATGGTGGACATTAAAAAAAGATTCCTGAAAACTTGAGCGTTCATTAATTGCAGATACTCTCTTGGAATCCAAGAGAGACTTTACTTTTCGCACTTTACATCTTCGAACACGTTCTAATTTGATCATTGGAGGCGGAACTCCACCCCATCGGAATCTCCGTTGTTTTGTAGGTACAGGCGTCCAGAGATCAGTCTTGGAATTGTAAATCTCCGGTAGGACATCCGAAAAAACCCCAGAACAGAGTATACCCAAAGGTAACTCTCTTTCTCTCTCCTCTTATTTTCTCTTCTCCTTAATTTTTCGCATTCCCTTTATTTTAATTTTAATTTTTTTCACACACCACCACCACACACTCCACGGTGCCCAGCTGCCACCACCACCACAGCTAGCCACCGCCGGCAGCAACAGCAGTCGTGGGAGGTGTCGTCAACCACCCTCCCTTTCCCCCCTTGTGCGTGCGTGTGTTTTGTTAAAAAAAATATTCTTTTTTAATTTTAATTAAATCTACTGTTAATCTAATTATTGTTTTTGGGTTTTGTGATGATTTTATGATGTTTGATGATAAGTATTTTTTATATAAATTTTCAGATTTGGTTTTGAATTAAAAAGCCCCCAATTATAAACCCTAGGTTTCTAAGTTTATGAATATTAATGGAAATTGCTTATGGGTGATTTAAATTATTGAAATAGGTGTTTTAAAACACAATTATAGCAATTTTAAATGATTTAATAAAGCTGGAATTTTTATATATAAGCTATAATTATGTTTCTTGAAAGGATTTTTAATTACCAATTAATTGGGAATAAAAAAGTAAGGGTTTTAAATTAAATTTCAGCTTGTTTTAGAGGGTCTATGAGTGATTTAAAGAGTGTATATATTGCTAGAAATTTTTGTGGAATAGGTATTAATGCCTCTTTGTAATTTTGGTTTGTAGGAGATTTTCAAGTGAATGATTTTATTTAGTCGTGGCGATTTTGAGATCGTATTCAAGGTACGTTCGTGTACTTGGTAATTATTTAAGTATGTTGAAGCATGCTAGGATTTGATAAATTAATTCCAAGTAGTATCATGATAGGGGTTGGTTGGAATTTGTTGATTGGATTGTTGTTGGTAAATGATTTGTGATGTATGAATTAATTGTGATGAATTGGTGATTGGAATTAATTATGTTGGCATATTGATTATGGACCACACTTTTATTATTAGCATGATTGAAAGCATGTTTAATTAAACTAAATGTTTAATTTAGTTTGGAATTTGGAAAGGAAATTTTATTATGGTTCATATAATTTTTATTGATGCTATAAGCATGAGGAAGGAGCTATTAAAGTTTCTTAGTACACAGGAATAAAATGTATTGTGGTGCCTAAGTGCACTTAAGGTGTTTCTAACACCAAGCTAAGGGATAGGATGTGCGGCGTATTATGCGTCTAAGGTAACTTTGACACCGAGGTAGAAAAACAAGGGTTCAACAATTAAATTTATGTGGTCACTAATTATTCAAGAATTAAATTTGTATGTTTGATTGCTTGAATGAATTATGATGTTTGACTGTGTTATGGTTTGTGAGTCATCACCAAGTCTAATAAAATGTAAACAACGTAAAGTGAAAGAGATTACGCACCAAAACTCTTGGAACGTATATATATATACCTTGAGTATGAACATATAGGGGGGAGTTATGGGGTTTTATATATAACCATAGCTTCTACTGGGAGCACCAAACGCTGTATTTTCCTTTTTATTTATTTTATGCGCAGGACGTCCAGTCACTTCATGTGACATTTGTCTACCTGTTAGCTCCCGGTGTAGTTTACCTCAATTTATTCGGGGCAGGGATTTGGTGGGAAACCTATTCGATGCGTAATCAAATGAAATAAGCAATTCATTTATTTATCGGTTGGTTGTTTTGTATGTTGTATGCTTGTAAACAAGTGCAACAAGGTAAGTTGTGTGTTGATAGGATGAAAGCATGTTAGTGTGTTTTATTACGCTTATGTACTCAGCATTGCTGACTGTGTATTGTATATTTGTTTAGCCTTGTCTTTATCTTGGCCCAACGACGACCCTTTTCTAATGGCGAGTAGTGGGGACAAGTAGAGAGAAGCTTTTCAGGTGATGAAGCATTTTCATGAGGGGCATGAGTGAAGAGCGAATCATGCTTAGTCTCTATAGGAATACGATGTGTTTTAATTGCTTTGAATATTATTTATTTTATTATGCTCACGAGCCTAACGTAAAGGTTTTCAGTATTGTTTGGTTTTAAGGGCCTACACTGGTTCCAAGTTGTAGGTTGACTTTGTTTGACTTTACTTTCGTTTGGTTTGCCTTTTTAAGTTGACTTGTTTTGAATGGTTTTAAAGTTAGTCTTCCGCTGTGTGTCTTTGATATTTGCCTTAGCCGTTTTCACGGTGGCGGTAATGTCTTAGATTTTCCTATTTCGTATTTAAAAGGGCAAAATAGGTATTTTAAAGAAAAGGAATTTCTAGGGTGTTACACCAGTTTCCCTTCAGTCCTTGCAAAAAGAACAAGATCTACGTACTGGTAGGCCAAGGCTCAGACGCCATAATCAGCATCCTGATGCACAAGGTCCCATGCCATCCTCATCTGGTCCTCCCAGTCTTGTTCATTCTCCTCAATGAGGCGGCTTTGCTCAGCCTCCAGAGTTGCTCTGAAATTGCCCTAGGAGGCAGCCATCTCACCCTTCAGACGGTTGACGTCTGCTCAGAGACTGGTGTTTAGGGCTGGCAAACCCTGACCCGACACGAAAACCCGACCCGAACCCGACCCGAAGTTACTGAGAGAGACCCGAACCCGAACAACCCGAATTCGACCCGATTTGACCCAAATTTCATATTTCGTAATAATATTAAGTTTTACACTATTTTTAATAGTTTCTAAGCATAACCCGAAATCGACCCGAAATCTGACCCGATTCCGACCTGCTGACCCGAATTGCCACCCCTACTGGTGTTCTCCTTGTCGGTTCCCTCCAGAGTTTTGAGGTCTGCCTGGGCGTTCTTGAGCGCCGCCTCAAGATTAGTGGCCTTTAAGTTTGCCTCAGCAAGAGTAGTCGTTAGCCGCCTAATGGATTCCGCCTGCGTCATTAGCTCAGCTTTAGTCTCAAGATTATTTATTGTATTCTGATACAGAGCAACGTCAGCGGACTCATTCGCCCGTTTATTGGCCCACCTTACCTCTTCCTGTTTCCGAGCATACGGCATCTTCAGCCCATCAACTCTCAGCATCACATGTACACATGCGAATGGTGTGTTAGAAAAACAACCGGCATTATACTTGAAAGAATGTGAATAAAGTTATTATACCTCAAACAGCAGGGAAAGTATGCGGTCGACATTAAATGACAGAATCCCAGGGATGGCCTCCTTGTCCTCCTTGGGTATAGACCTCAGCATCCACATCTGGCCATCGGGGGGATTGATCTGCAGCAGAAGGTAGATTTGGTGAGAAAGCTACATAGGCACCACCAACAGACTGCCGGCTCCTTGAGGAACCCTTCGACTGTAGCTGAGAACGTGACTTGACCATCATGGGCCAACCAGGCTCAAAGGGGGAGTCAAAGGAGTCATCCGTACCTTGGGGATGAGGTTAAAAGTTTAGATCGCCTACAGCCGCTGCAGAACCGTTTGTAGCTTTGGGTGGCTCGCCACCCTTCGGCACCTCAAGGGCACCCAACTTGTTTGAGAGGTCTATCCCCAAACCAGTGTTCTTGATACTCTTCCCGGCGATGGTCAGACGACCCTTCCCAGCGGAAACTCAGGAGCCATCTGAGTAGAAGACACCTTTCGGGTCTTGGCCGAGCTGGTGACCTCGTCGTCCGACTTCCGTTTGATCAGCTTGGTAAGGATCTGGGAGCCCCCTTTTCTCCATCCTGAAACAACTCAGAAATTAAGCATACAGTCGATTAAAGCCTTCTCTGTATAAATAAACTTGAAAGTGAAAAGGCTAGGGCAGGCAGTTTATACCTAGCCCTTAGCTACCAGTTAGGCTTTCTTCTTCTCCGCATTATCCTTGCAGATTTGTGGTGCAGAGTGGGCAGGCGTCTTATCTTGAGAAAGCATGTTTCTGCCGGTTTCTGCAAAAAGCGTCGTTTGTCAGATCATCAAGCAAACGAGTTCAGAAGTTAGAGACAATAAAGACGGCATAAAGATTGTCGAATGCATGCTCTACATACGTCTGTCAAATATGGTGCTCAAACCGCAGGCGGATAAGAACGCCTCGTCTCTCAACCACTCATGTTTGGGTACCCACTTCTTGGGTACAGTTATTAACTCGCCGGTTGAGAGGGGGTGTTTGTAAGCTCAAAGAACCTCGGCTCTATTATTTTCTCATAATCCTCATCCGGAACCTTTGGGAGAGCACACTTATGACCCAATAGATCCGGCTTTTTATTGTAATAGCGATATTCAAAGTTATCTCGCCATTTGGGGGCAGAAACCAGGTAAAACCTGTTCTTCCAATCATACCATTTAGATGGTTTGTCTAAGGTCATCAAATAATTGGGGTAGGTGGTCAAGGTGTACAATGCCCGCCAGCCGCCTGGGCTACGGCTAAGATAGTGCATATGGGTGCGCAAAAGCCTCCAAGCTAGGATGGAGGCCCTGCATCTCACAGGAGGCAATGTAGCCTAGAATGTTAACCCAAGAATTTGGGGTTAACTGCCACACACCCAGGCCATATCCTCGTAGGATAGCCTTTATTGCATCGTGGAGGGGGAAATAGAGACCGGCTAGGAAGGCTGCCTTATAGCAGCCAAAGTAATTGTTGGGATTCGGCAGGTCATCCTTCCAGGCAATGGTACCCAGTGCAAGCAGAACCCGGATGTCATAGCCCTCTCCAAGAGGACGTTTTAATTTGAAGTCTACCAGGACTTTTTCCATGTTCGCCCTATCTCTGGAAGACACATGGATCCGGAATGGATCCCCCTCGTTGTTCCACTTTTTTCTCTCTTCTGCCTCACTATATTCAACCGGCGATAGTGAGCCACTACTGCTCTCCCCAGAGCTAGACCTAGAGGCGGTCTCTCCCCCGTCTCTCTTGGAGACAACTTCACCATCTTCCTTAGAACCTGATACGGAGACGGCTTCTTCACCGTCTCCCTCTTCTGATCCAAGGATCCCATCACTAGGAGTGTTGGGTGCACCCGAAGGAGATCGTCCCTCCTCTTCAGCCGGTGCCACCACCTCAGCCGTCTCTTCCTCAAGTGGCACACCTTCTGTGCCTTCTTCCCTATATTCTTGATCAGGTGTCGTCCACATCGTCCGAGCCATAGTATCCTGCAAAGAAACGGAGACAGTCAAATTTGGAGATGAACAAGGGTGATCCAAACACCCAGAGACGGCACCCCCAGTCCTAGACTCAGTCGTACTAGGAGACTGGCTGACTACTGACCTTGGCTGTGTCGTGTGTGCTGTTGGTGAATCCATTTATTGAATAATATGTACAAAAACGGAAAAAGTATGAAAGAGTTGAAAAGGGGAGAGACGGTACCTCAAAGATTTGTTTCTAAAAGGGGTGTCAAGCGCTGACCGGCTGTAATAGGCGGGCAGAAATCAAGCAGCTGTTTGTGAAATGCATAGTCGATTGACCGGCTGTAACAAGTTGGGCAAGAAAGGATTGTCTGGAAAGTACACAAGCGGTTGTCTGAGAAGTACATAGGCGGTTACCTTGTATTGAAGGTACTAAAGGAACCTCTTGGGACGTGTGTAATAAACAAATTCTCTCAAAAGTCAAAGATTCTCTCTCAGAAAATTTCTCGTGAATATGCGAAAATGAGGGATGAAAACCTAGGTAGGGGCACATTTACCAATGACCATATAAATAGGGAGATTTGCCCCACTTTGAGGACACATTCAATTATTACAAACATTGAATTTTCTTACATTAGAGAAAACACCTGATCTCGGAATCCGAGAAGATCTCACTTTACTTTCCGCACCTTTTCACTTTCTCCGTACACGTTCTAACTTGATCATCAAAAGCGAAACTCCACCCAACCGGAGTCTCCGTTGTTTTGCAAGTACAGGCTCCCAAAATCCAGACTTAGTGACGTAACTCTCCGAGGGACCTAGAAAACCCCAAAACAAGTTTCATGATCTCATTTAGTTTATCAAGATCTTCTTCTTTATCAAATAAGGTTTGTAATTCTTCAATCGTTCTCTTGAAGATGATGGCTCATCTTTAGTCTCTTTATTCTTTTCCTTTTCACTAGTAGTTCATTTAGGGAGTGATACAGAAAACTTCTTATTTTTATCTAAGTTATGAAAAGGATATTTATATTTCTAAGGAACAATCTTTTCCTTATTTAGTGATACTTGTTTATTAAACTGATGTCTAACTTCATTTGTTAAAGCAAGTTGTACTTGTTTAACTTGTTCTCTTAGCTCACTTAAATTTTTATTAATATCAAATGTTGTTGCTAATAGCTTATTTTCAATATTCATACAACGACGATGTATACTATCAACTTCTATTTTTAGTTCACCAATTTGATCTACGATGTAATTAAGGATTGGACCAAAATTACTAGTATTTTCAGGAATGTGATAGTAGTGTTTGAACTCTGGTTTCTTACACTCAATAGATGGCCTAGAATTCTCCAATTTTACTTAATTTATATCTTGTTAACAACCGTATGACTCTGATACCAAATCAGCGATCTCAAACAATTATAAACAATAATAAACAATATCTGGACTTTTAATGACAATATATATATAATACTTATGGAAACCCAAACTTTATTTTTCTGACACTAATTTAACGTGAAATAACAATATTTTGATACTCCTAAATGACAATATAATTATAACCAATAACGGGTACAAAATAGCTAATTTGAGCACGGACAATATAATATAAGTAATGACAATAAAACTTTTAAAATGACTATGTTTTTTAAGTTTTAAACTTATGATATTAATAAGAGTCTGGTACATTTTTTTTTTTTCACGGATTAGTAGGCACGTTACTACCATTACCCCCTCGCCTCCATTGAAATCTTCCTTACAGCATCTTGTGAGTTTTCACTCCTCCATTGAAGCAGCTTCTGAGGTAAGATATCTTTTCTACGAATGTTGTTAAGTTATTGAACGATTTCCCTAATTTAATAAAATGTTGTTAATTGATTATAAATTTTAGGTCTAAGAATTCTGCCATTGATGAGTTCGGCGGCAGCGCTGAAGAATGTGGTGGCATCGGCGGTGGTGAAAGGAGTGGCTGAAGCAAGGGCACACATATTTGGGCATGTCCTTAACCTTACTGCCCAACGATCCGCTCATAAGGTACTTAGGAAGAAGCTTATTGGTGACAAAGTTACTGAATGGTACCCTTACGATGTTAAGCATGATGACCCTCTTATCATGGCTCGCCAACAACAAGAGTATTACTACTATTTTTTCATTTCTTGATTCATTTTTTTTTGTTCGTCTTTTGGCATTATGTTATTTGGTTATACATGTTTACCATTTGTTTGCCTGTTTGCCGATGTTTTTGTTTGTGTTGTTGCTCGTTGAGTTTTGTTTGCGGTGTTTATCTGTTGAGTGATTAAGTAACAATGAGTAGGAATATGGTAGGTTTAAACGAGACAAATCGAAAGGGAAGAGACAGGGAGGGAAAGTGATGGATTTAGTGTCTGTTTTGATATGGGTTGCGGGAGGGAAGGGAGTGGAACATAAAGGAAATGTAGGGATTGAATTCCGTACTTTTAATTAATCAAATTATTCCGTAGTAGGAAAAGGGTTAGAGGAGGAACTGCAAGCTCATTTCTTCTTTTCAAACTCAACAATGTCGTGTATTGTAAGAATACATTAGTGAAGGGAAGGGGTAGGGAAGGGGAAGGGAAAAAATTTGTTCTTATATTGGAGAAAATTGGCTTCCCACCACCATTAGTATCCAAACATACTGATAGAATATTTGGATTATAAATCTGATAAGAGTGGCTATTAATTGGATTGAAGTATGTTTAGTCTTCAATTTCTTTGTTTTCGAAAGAGTCGCAAGTTGAAGTAATCAGTAATTACTATATAACATTTGGGTACTTTATGCAAATTTAGGTTCTCAATAATGTTGTTTACAAGTTGGCTGTTATGTTTGTCTGTCAGAGTCTATAGTGGCTGTGTTTGTAGGTATATCAGCAGATGCTTTTTAAGTGTTTTCCTTATTAGCAGAGAGCATATCTGCTGTAAGAGATGACTTGCTAGCTAGCAAGAACATAGGACCAAAAATGAAAACGGATATCAAAATGAATTATTGTCTTAGATTGAACATGGTATTTGAGAGTTTGTTATATGGTCACAATTCTTGGTGTTATTTGGGTATATGTTTTCTCTTTTACTAGCCTGTAGGTGGTCTTAGAAGTAAACACTACCCATTCAAATATAAATTCAGCAACTCAAATAGTATACTAAGACAATGCATTTTATGGATTCTTAAATCTATGATCCTAGTTAGTTTCCTACTCTGAGGCACTAAAGGATGGTTTAGAAGGTACGGGATCGTTAGATGATTGGCTTGCGCTACATCCCAAAAACTTACTTTTTTTTAATGAACATGTAAAATATGCAATCAAAACATTACACGGGCAGTGAAGTTTTGTAGTATTTTTAAAATAGCTTATGCAGGAATGGCCTGTAAAAAGTAGTAACAAAATTATAAAGTAGATAATGAAATTTTGACGAGATAAGTAGTGGGGATAAATAAGGAAGAAAAAGGTCAATAAAGATAGATAAAAGTTAAGACGGTGTAACAAATCATTTAGCTGCCATGGCACTTGGAAATTTATAAGTGACTTAGTGAGAATCTAGAACCACAAATCTGATGATATGTCAATGAATAGCCAGATTCCCTTTCGCCATATAGTTGCTTATAAAATTTATTCAAGCAACATATTGGTAAACAATAAGCTTTCACTCAATTATTCCTATCTTTTTGGGCCAATTGGAAAAAACTCATCTTCTGTCAGAATTTAGAAGGTTGCACTTGTACAAACACAAAGTAATCCAAAGCCACCTGCTACTACATGTATGAATCCTTTCTAATATCCTTAATTATTGTGCAATAGACACTTCATCAAGTGCACCAAACAATCCTTCTTGCTGTTATTATATACTGAAGAGCCTATTTTAAATTTTGCTTAATTTTAAATGAATCATCCATGTATCACCCCTGCCGATTATTCTGAATTTTACGTGTGTTTGGGAGATCCTGTCCACCACGTAGTTTCTAAAGTATATCCTTATGTCATGGCATAGGGAATTTGTACTTGATAGTAATGTTGTTCATAGATTGGATGCGCTGCAGTCAAACACATTTTATACATTGTTATGCACCCATAAGTAAACCAAGTTCAACACAGGGTTAAGTCTTAAACAAACTCTTGTTTGGTGAATTCTTCAACTTGTCTATGGAATAGAGGTGTTCTTGTTTGCATCAATAGATAGATTTAATTGGCAAGGCCACCCATTGAATTAAGTTAATCTTGTCAATTTGGTAAGAAATCCGTAAGGCAACTTCTAGGAGTTGGTCTTTGCTTTCATCACTTTATTCTTTTTACTTATTTTGTCAAACTAGATTAGAAAAAATTACACCAGCTAGATCAAAACAAAAAATTCAGAGAAAAAACCATAAAGATATGACTTTCAAAGACTTCTTGCCACATCACAGCATAAAAGATTCAAATTTGAACACCTTACATAAGGTTATTAGAGTAAAGCCTTAGTAAAGAATTTATCTTCATGTCAATGCATTGAATAGAGTGAGGCATAAATCCATATCAAATATTTGTCTGAGGAACTTCTCACATTGTTTGTACATAAGCCACCCTTTCTTCTTGCATTACCTTGTCAAAATCTCTAGCATTCAAGAGCATACTTACTACCTTTACTTGGGTGGTAAAATAGGCAAAATGCATGTTCGAATTATCTTGCCTAGGTCACTAATTTATTTTGTGCATTTTCTTGCCATTACAAGCCATATTATGACCCAATTGATATGGTCTACCTAGGAAGAAATGGCATGAATTCCTAAGTGATTTCTCAAAAATCTTCCTTGAGGTCTTGCCTTTTGAACATTTATGCAAGCTTACATATCATCAAATGACAAGGTGACATATTAATATGTAATACCTCTGCCATATCTCCTACATCATTCTGTATAGTTTTATATCAAGTGTAACAACCTCATGGTCTCAGTTATCTTGGTGTGATATAAAAGTTTGAAAAGATCTGGATAACACTGAAAATTTTCCAGAGTAGCATTTTTGCGTTCGGTAACAATTAAGGTATGCAGGAAAGTACATCAATCTTGGATTAGCACAAGTACAGAATGAGGTTTTATGTATGGGTTGAAATTAACTATTTAAAGCCATCTCTTTGTTGCTTCCTCAAATCCATTTACTTTCAAAAACAAATTTCTTGGATAAGAAAGAATTGAATGAACTGTTAAAGTGGGCAAAAGATGCAAAATGAAGTTTTTTTCTTCCCAGTTTACAGTGTGTAGTTGTTTCTCTTGTCATTCTGTTGAATTGCCATGACTTGCTGCTAAGAGCAATGTGCTTGACCTATGTGTAACAAACTGAAGTAAAGAAGTCACTGTTTTTCTCTTAAGGCCTTTGTTTGTGAATGAACTGGTCTTAAGCTTTTTTTTTTTTGAAAAAGTAAAAAATTATATTTATAACTCAAAAATCAAGTACACCAAGAAAACGCTGCAAATCAGCAGACAACACCAGGACACTACCCCTCAAGAACAGCACTCCTACCCACCTGAACACCCTACTTACAACATAACCTGTTAAACCAGTTGAAATTGCTTCTACTGGTTTTAGCAGGCATTACGAAACTAACTCTTAGAAAAATCTCAAAGCACAAATTTCTAATTACAATTTCAGGCCTTGTGATACAACTCTCCCAAACCACTCTATTCCTTTGTTGCCAAATCCAGTATATCAATCCAGCAAAGAAACTTTGCATCACTCTTCTTTTAAACCTTCCTCTGATCTGCAGCAATTTGTCATTGCAATCTTCAATATTTGCAGGGTCCAACTGAATCTGAATGATCTTCTGCATTTGATCATAGCAATTCCTGCTATACTGACAACTAAAGAACAAATGATCAATAGTTTCAGGTTCCAGATTACACATAGGGCATAGATCATCACTAACCACCCCCAATCTAGCAAGGTGTGACTTAACTTTGATTCTTCTCCGCATTACCAGCCAACAAACAAATCTGTGCTTTGCAATGTTGAATCTGTTCCAAACCCAGTCACTCCATGCTACACTTTCAGAGCTTTGAGTGAGCCATTTATAACCACTTGCTACTGTATAACCAGCAAGATTATGAGACCATTGATTTCCTCTATAACCAGTCTTGAGCTTATCTATCACCCACCAAATCTGTCTCCAATTCCAGCTACAACTGGTCTTAAGTTTACTCAAAGGTTTTCTTTTGGCTGTTATCCAAAGCTTGTTATTCTTTATTAAGTCTTTTTAATCTTCTTTTTTATTTCTATTTTAATTTATCATTTTTAAACCATTTTAATTTAATTTAGCATTGGTTCAGTGATAGTTCATGCAGAAGTAAATGAAAACATTCAAATACTAATACTAAACTAAGTTTTACTTTTACTAATCAGACAACTCGACAGTAACAAAAGATAGTTGAATTGTGCCATATATGTATATATCAGTGTTGATTTGTGGCCCATAGTTATGTACGTACTTCTATGATTTCTATATATCTTAGCTGACTTATCTACTATGCATCCAGGCGCTTGAGTAAGAATGAAATGTTGAAGCGTCGTGGAAAAGGACCTCCAAAGAAGGGACAAGGAAGGCGTGCTTCTAAACGTAACAAGTAGAGTTGAATTGTGGCTTCTGTCTTAGGAGTGAGATAAGATTAATGCATCTAAAACACCCTGTAACTGTTAATGGTTTGAGCCTACATTTTATTTCCATCTCTTGTTAATTGAACCAGCGTCACATCTTCTGTTAGATTGTTGGAATTTATTTTCTCAGGGTGCAAATTATGTCAAATTCTCTTTTTCTTTCATGTCTGGTTTTTTGTAAGGCGTTAATGCACGTTAGTGTAGTTGTCAATGATATACATTGAGATAAATACATTTTCTCATTTTATTTGATATAATAGCCAAAAAAAAAAAAGAATTAAAAAAGATGCAGATTTGATAAAAATAAATAAATAAATAAAATAAAAGTCAAGTGTGTCAACTTTTTAGAAACGGAGGGAGTAGTTGTAAATTTGTAACAAAATCAAAACTTTTTGCTTTTAAAGGTAGTAAAATGAATAAAATTTGTTTAAGGTAGTTAAATATAAAAGTGGATTTTTCAAAGGTAGTAAAAGAAAAAAAAAATATATATTTTTGGGAAATTCCTCTTATTTCTACAAGTTCTATCTGGAAGACTTTTTTTTTTTTTTTTTTTTTTTTTTTTTTGTGTGTGTCATAGTCTACAGTGACTACCTAATTTTGATTTTATCGTACAGTGCTAATGACAAATGAATGAACTAGCTCATGCTTATGTGATTAATTGTTTAACTTTAATGATGGTAATAAGGATTAACCTTTCCTAACTAAAAACATCCTTTGTTAAACTCAATAGCAAAACAACCTCAACTCTGTCGTTCGCTCCACCACCACTACTATCAGTCCATAATTTTAATTCCACTGCCACCCACCCTACTTTCAGCCAATGACCCCTCTTGTTTGTGCCACCTTCCCGCCGCTCCTTTCTTCTTTCGCTCATATTTTCTTATTACTTTTTAAGGCTGTGGTTTTTTGGATGTGTATTAGTGGATTTTGGGAGGGTGGGGGTGGTTTTTGTGATTGTGTTACTTAGATGAAATACTACAAGGATGGGGGGTGGGGGGTTTGAATTGTAGTATGGAGCTTGCTAGTCACTTTTTTGCGAAATTAAAAGAAACTTAACGTAAGTAGAGAAATAGTGCAAGAGAGATTTTACGAAGAAAACTCCCTAGGCCAAATAGGAAGTGAAAAACCTCGACCCTAAGGGATTTTGACTCGAAACATTCCACTAAAATAGGCCAACGACTCTATTACAACCTATGAGGAACTTGAGCCTCTATCGAGTTCCTCAATGAAATCATATCCCTAACAACTATTCCCTCTAATAGTTACAGCTCGAAATCTTCCCTCATAGATCTCTCTTCTCACACAAGACTTCACTCAAAGCCTTACTCTTTCTCTTTCTCTCAAGCTTCACTACAAGCTTTCTCTACTTACAAAGAACTTACTCAAGTTCTCACCCCAATACAAGAGTTCACTCAAACCCTAATACTCCCCAATACAAGAGTTCACTCAAATCCTTAAACAACTTTTTTTTTTTTTTTTTTTTTTTGTAAATAGTAGAATTCATTACCAAAAGGAGCTGCAAAGCAGCAAACAGGAATACAAATAGCCCAAAGGCCAAAACTCCAAAACACCAAAAGCCCTTAAGGGCACACACCCACCAGCCAAGGTCCAAGGCCACCTTCTAGGAAGGGTTCCAAAGAACCTTGAACCAAACACGGCCCTTCTGAACTCAATGGAAACAAGCTACTCTCTAGGAGGATTACCCGAATCCAAAGGAACAGGACAAACAACAAGCTCACAAACTTACAAAAATGGGCCTACAAGATAGAAAAGGAAAAGGCAAAAGCCCAAAACACCTTCACCAAGAAGCTGCCAACAAGAGCAAACAAAGAAAACAGGCAACAGTAAAGCAAACAAAAACTAGCAACTAAAAGAATTACAAGCTTTGAGAAGCCAAGAACAGCAAACAAAGCCAACACCAATAAACTCAGCAGAACAGCAGCAGTAGAATCCAGCAAAACAGCAGCATAACAACACCAAACTAAGCATCTTCCACCATTACTATTCCTCAAAAACCAAGAACAACAAATAGAAACAGCGGCAACAGGCCCAGCAACAGTAGGAGCCAACAACAAAACAACACCTGATTATGACACACTAGCATACAACATGTAGTAGGCAGGGACAGCAGGCAACAACACTGGAAGGCAGCAGAGCAACAGCAGCTAGCAGGCAGCAGTGCAATAGAGCTAGCAGGCTGCAGTGCAATAGAGCAGAGCAGACATAGTGCAACAACAGAGCATACAGCAGCTGGCAGGCAGCAGAGCAACAAACAATAGACAGCAAAGCAGACAGCAGGGCAACAGTAGTTGGCAGTGCAACAACAGCAGAGCAATCAACAGTGCCACAGCAGCTGGCAGGCAGTAGAGCAACAAACAACAGACAGCAGAGCATCAAGACAGCTCAGAATCCCAAAGCTGATTGAAAAACAACCACAGTGCAGCAAGAGGATAGCAGCAGCAGCCATCATGAGCACCAGCAGAGCACCCCAAATAGCCAGCAACAGCAGAACATCATAAACAAGCAACCAGAAGCACCAAACCCACGCTGCAGCAACCAAAAAAAGAAGCAATAGCAGCAGCTAAGACCAGGGCACAGACAAAGTTACTTAGAGATCAAAAGAAACTTCCTATCATCAACTAAACACCGACAAGCAACTTTAAAGACAATATCTTTAAAAACAACATCAGTTAGAGCACACATGCCTTGAAAAATTGTTGCATTCCTCTGCAACCAAATGCCATAAACAGACTCAGCAAGGAACATTAAATGCAATCTGCAACTAGGCCTAGATTTCCTGCAATGCCGAATTGCCCACTCAATTTCCGAGTCAAAATTTTGAAATATTTTCCTACAATTCAGCAAATTCAAGACCTGTTGCCAAATCTTTTGAGAGTAATTACACTGAAAAAAGAGATGTTGTATGGTTTCAGGTTCTTGAAGGCACATCAAGCAAATAGGATCATAGTTCATATTCCACTTCATCAATCTATCTTTAGTCAACAAACGCCCCCAAATTGCAAGCCAAAGAGCAAAAAGACTCTTGGATGAGGCTTTATTGTTACAAAGAACTCTTTTCCAACACACTTTGGGATCTTGGTGCCTAAGAAGGTCATAAACCTTCTTAACTCTCATTTTCCCTCCTTGTTGAACTTTATCCCACACACCAATTCGATCGATTACTTCCCTGCATTTAAGGATCTTCCTCAAAACCCAAGAACTCTTTTGAGGAGCAGGAACATCCCACACATTCTTATTTTGAAATAGTATACATGAACCCACTTAACCCATAAAGAGTCAGACTTATGAGCACTATCCCAAAACACTTTGCAAATAGCAGCAACATTCCAATCAGCCAAAGAAATGATATTACATCCCCCACTAACCCGAGGAAGGCAAACTTGCTTCCAATAAACAAGAGCTTTTTTTGTTGGATTTGAAATACCAGTCCAAAGAAAGGATCTAAATCTAGCTTCAATCTCGGCCATAATTTTTTTGGGAAGAATAAAGATCTGAGACCAATAAGATTGAATCCCAAAAAGCACACCTTTAATGAGTTGAAGCCTACCAGCATAAGAGAGATGTCTGGTGGTCTAACTGTCAATTCTAGAAGTAACCTTAGAGACAAGAGGCTTGCATTGTTGGATAGAAAGCTTTTTAGAAGACAAAGGAACACCAAGATACCTAAAAGGGATACCTCCAGAGTCCGTTCCAAGAATCTGCTTAATCAACTCCTGCTCCTCCATAGAAACACCCCCACAATAGACTTCACTTTTATCAAGATTCGCTGCAAGATCAGAAGCAGTAGAAAACTTTCCAAAAGCAGAAAAAAGAAGGTTAACAGAGACAACATCAGCCCTTGCAAACATCAGGAGATCATCAGCAAACATGAGATGAGTAAGGTTCAATTTTTCACATCTCGGGTGAAAATTGAAATCAGGCAAAGCAACAAGCTCATGTAAACATCTCGAAAGATACTCCATGCCAATAGCAAAAAGGAAGGGGGTCATAGGATCTCCCTGCCTCAAACCTTTCCTAGTTGGAAAAGGAGGGGAAGGCACCCCATTAACCAACACAGAGTAAGAGACAGTAGAGATACACCCCATTATCCACTCAACAAACACAGCAAGAAATCAAAGCTCATACATCACATCTCTCAAAAAAGGCCATTCAATTGAATCATAAGCTTTTTTTAGATCAACCTTAAGCATACATCTTGGGTTAATAAATTTAAGAGTATAACCCTTAATGAGTTCGGTGGCAAGCAAAATATTATCCCTAATGTGCTTTCTAGGAATAAACCCCGCCTAAGCAGGATCAACAACCTCACCAATAACACCAACAATCCTCGCAGTTAAGATCTTGGAAATGATCTTATAAAGCACCGTGCAACAAGAGATAGGCCTAAAGTCCTTAACAAAAGAAGGGTTAGGAACTTTAGGGACAAGAGTGATAGTAGTACAATTCCATTGCAAAGACATTCTACCAGTTTTAAAGAAATCAAAGATCGCCTCATAAATATCACCCTTCACAACCTCCTAAGTATGCTTAAAAAATTTGGAGTTAAACCCATCAATACCAGGAGCCCTATCATCATTAATATTATTCAAAGCATTATTGATTTCATCAACACAACAGGCACAATAAGAGCCTGAGCAGCACTTGAGAGTTTCCTCCCAGATTTCATAGTAACCAAATCAATTCCAGGTAAAGAGCTAGTACAAGTTCTCATTAAGGCTTTAAAGAAGCTAGTCACCTCATTCTCAACATCAGTAGGAGATTTTAATAACACATTTTGAGCATCAAAAATAGAATCAATCCTAAATCTAGCTTGCTTGTGCTTCATGACATTAAAAAAATACCTAGTATTAGAATCTCCAAGCTTAACCCAATCCACCCTAGACTTCAGCTTGTAAATACTTTCCTGAACTCCCCTCCAATACTTCAAGGAATAAATAGCTTGAAACTCCTTCTCAATAAGGGAAGAATCAGAGGAACCCCGAGAAAGCTGGTCCTGAATATCAATAAGGGATTTTGCGCATCCTCAATTTTCCCATCAATGTTACTAAACTGTTTGAAATTATGCTCTTTGAGCTTAAATTTAACAGCTTTAAGCTTCAGCCACACCCTCACCATAGGGGAACTAGAAACACCCCCACTCCAAGCCTCTTGCACTATATCAGAAAAATTCACATGACTAAGCAGTTCAAAAATTTAAAAGGTCTTCCTTTTCCAGGCATAGAAGAAAAAACTTCAATAAGCATCGGGGAATGATCAGAAAGAGAAGGAGGCAAGAAAACAGCTTCAACATTAGGAAAATGCTGGAGCTAAGCATCATTAATCAAATCCCTATCAATTCTAGATTGGATTCTTGGTCCAACATGAGATTTATTAGACCAAGTAAAAAAGTGCCCCTTACTCTTAATTTCAACAAACTCCATACAATCGACAAAACCTCAAAAATCCCTAGCTACATAATCTAAAATCGAATTCCCACAAATTCTATCTTCATCATTCAGAACAAAATTAAAATCCCAACACAAAGCCAAGGAATAACACTAAAGCCATACTGCTGAATACCACTCCAAAGATGCTTTCTATCAGATATAGAATGAAGACCATACATAAAAGTACACAAAATTTGCCTCTGAAGATCTTTGGTAGAAATAATACAATGCACAAACTGCTCATGAGTACTTAAAATATCAACAGAAAGCTTATCATTTCTCCACCCAACCCAAATACGACCTCTTTGAGAACACACATAATTCGAAATCCAGGTAAAACAGTTGTAAATTTTCCTCTGAATTGTACCACTATTCTTCTGATTCACTTTTGTTTCAAATAAAACAAGAACATCACTATTACATCTGGAGAGTAGCTGTCGAACATCAGCTACCTTACCGGGGTCATTTAGACCCCTTGTGTTCCACAGAGTAAGAATCATTTCCCCAGAGGGGCCTACCCCCGCTTGGTCCAGCATGACCACCGTCACCAGTTGAATCCTGTAAAACAAGGAAAGGATTGTCATGTAATTGCACTCCACCAACCAGTTCCTTCCCTTTTTTCTTCAACACATTCCACCCATCATTAACAGAACCAGACGCATGAACTCCCCCATTTTTCACTTTTTAAACCCACACTTTGTTTTGTTGAGGTTGCCCATGAACCACCCTTCCAACACCTTGCCTATCAGGGACCTTATCAACCTGTGGTTGACAAACATGCCCAGCTTTGTTGCACTTTCACAAAAAGGTGGAGTCCATTCATACTCCACTTTTAATTCAACCTAATCCCCAGCCGGGTTTTCAACCAAAACAGATTTTTTGAGCGGTTTAGTAATATCAACTTCAACTAGAAATCTAGCAAATGATATTCTCAATTGCTTAGTAGTACATGCATCCGCACAAATAGGCACTCCAAGCACACTCCCAATTCTACTCAGTGTTTCGGTTCCCCAGCAATTCAATGGCAAGTTAGGAAGCTTAACCCATAATGGAACAGTACGTAAAATCTCAGCATTAAAATTAAACTTGTCTGACCATGGTTTAAGGACAACAGATTTCCCATTAAACATAAATGGACCATTACTCAACACAATACTACAAACACTAGTAGAACAACAATTAACAATAAAATATCCATCCTCATGCCAGAAGACATTAGGTTTAGCAACATCAGCCCAACGCTCCGCAATAAATTGATATACAGCAGCAATAGTAGGAGATAAACCCACCACATACATAACAATGGCATTCTCCCATTTTTTCCTACCCTCACTAATTTCATCAACGGGCAGAATAGCAATATGCTTACCGTTTTCCACCTTAGGAGCAATGAACTTCAGCGAGGCGCCTTTTGCATTTAGCTTTCCATTAAGCTCAGTATTAGTCTTCTGACCTTCAACTGGAGCAATTACATTAACTTCAATACCTAACCCAGAACCACCAGTCGAACTCGAAGACGTACCTGGGCCTGGAATTGAAACTGAGTTCCCAACAACCACAGCTGGATTCCTGGATGAAGTAGCAATACCCACATCTGGGTTCGCTGAATGAGCGCCCAAACCAGTAAAAAGACCCACACCCTTACTCGAATCTGGGATTACACCCAAACCTGAACTCGCTCCTACACCAGCCGGTTTAGAATTAGCTTTCGGAACCGAGCCAAAGTTGAGAGCTAAAAGTTCAGCATCCCGTCGGGAAATTTTGCGGCCGACGGGTGAACGAGCCCAGGAGCCGGAGTAACTGACTCATCCCCCTCATCAATCAGAAATGGGTTCGAGCTAACACCCACTAAGCTTGACGCAAATAGGGCTTCCAACACTTCTTTGGATTGCTTTTGAGGAGCCGGAGTTGACTGCTTTTTCTTCCTAGCCATGGAGGTTAATTTTGATGAAGAAGGAACCACCAAAAAACAAAGACCATTGACGGGAAAAATAGTCTTGCACTTTCTCACTCTAACTTTCTCTCTCTATGCATTCTGATGCCAAAAAAAACCAACATGGAACAACTAACCCAAAAACGTGGAGAGAAAATATTTCTTATTACTGCTCTACACATAAGAGATGTATGGTATAAAATTAATATGTTGGACACTTTGAGGCTTGTAAGGAACTTAGAACCTGGAAGAACTGACTCAAAAACGGGGAGAAAATATTTCTTTTCTACTGCTCTACCACTTGAGACAAACTCCATTATGGAATGACTCACTTAAGCCAGAAAGTTTGAAATGAATGAGAAAGTCTTCCTTTATAGTGCTTCAAAGACAAACCGATTCACCCCATGAACTTCAACCATAATAGTAGTGCTTCCTAAACTCTAGGCTTTATCTCCATTAGCACCATGAACATAAGAAGTAATGGAAGACATGGATTGGAGTCAAAAACATTTCTCCATGATCTACTTATTTTTCTTCACTAAAAAGTTGTTTCAAATTAAACGTACAAAGTTATTTTTATTTTCCAAAAGCTAAATAATTAAAAAATAAAAAATAGAAAACAATAAAATACTAACCAAATCAGATTTTTATCAATTAAAACTGATTCGGATTTTATTCATTAAGAATAAATATTTTATACTAAAATAACTAACCCATTTAATTTGAAATACTAAACTAATTAGAGATTAGATAAGAAACAACCTAAAAACAAATCCCTGAAATATAGGAGAAAATAAAGATAATAAATTATCATTTTGACTAAAAAGAAAATCAAATTTTATTTTAAAAATTTATCTTTAATAAAATAAAATCTATTTAAAATAAATTATACCAAGTCAAAATTAACTACCTAGAAAGTAGGCAAAGATAATGCAATGACTACTAACGTGAAAAACTGACTTCTAGTGTTGTGCTAACTCGTGTTCCTCCTATACATGGATTCTAGACTGACCCGTAAGGAACGGACTTGTGAGCATGACAGGATCTAGTTGTATCACCTAATCAAAAGTAATTACCTAAGTCCTCTAACTAAAGTAGATAGGGAAGTAGGGTCGAATCCACAGGGAAACAATGTTCTTTTATTCCTAATCAATAATTATAATCTAAATTATTAAGTAACCAAATTGTGTTTGTGTGAATTAAACTAATAATAAGCAAATAAAACTAAGAGAATAATCAATAATAAAAAGCTCTAGGGTATAGGTTCACCAATAAATAATACTTCAGGGTAAAACATACGATCAATTATCAATGTATAAGTTAACTAGATTATAAAGGGCTGTCGCTACGTATTATAATCACATAATTAATCTACTGGTATTAAATCTCATCTCTCGAATCTCGACCTAACCATTAATAGATTAACATGCCTGTTGAAACTAAGCCTAAATATCAATTCTCATCTTTCGAATCTCGAATCAATATTGCAAAACTCATACAATTAAACCTGCGCAAATCTAATTGCATAGTATTAAATCAATCAATAGGAAATTAATCAATCATAAATAATTAACAATAATAATTTACCCCTTTATATTATTCATGGATCCCCACAAACCCTAGATATAAAACTAGTCACACATAATTAAAAATAAAGTAGTCAAAACGGTTAAACAAAACATAATCAAAACCATAATAACAAGAAATTAAAGAGAGCAAAATATCATCAATCGTAAAAGAACTCTCGTTTTAAACAAATGTATCTCCTAGAAAATCAAGTAACATGTAAAACAATAATGTCAAAAGCATAAAAAACAAAAGTTTAACTAATGGAAAAACTTGATAAAAGCTAAACCCCAACTAAAGCCTAATACCTACGCAAGGATCAAGAAAAATCCTAATAAAACTAAAACTAAATAATAACAAAAATAAGCTGACCTCCCCGCCTACGGTACTGCTACCCCTTTTATATTCAAGCCCACCGACTTAACGAAAATCAAGTGGGCCTAAAACAATGAAACCCATTATAATGAATCTTGCGGCAACAAGCTCGCCCGGTTAGACCTTGTACCGCCCGATCGGGCCCGGTCAACAGAGCAGCGAACTGGGCGTCGTGCCTTCTTTAGTTTTGGGCCATTTCTTCTTTCTTTCCTACTTGGTCCGCGACACTTGTTTGGTCCATGATAATAATTAAACATTAAAACTTTGGACCTCTTCACTTAATCGAGCCCTTATTCACCAACTAAATTTATCTAGCTCAGTCTTGGGCTTCAAATATACGGTCATAAATTACGATCAAACTCCAATATCTTCGTAGTGGCACAATAAGCTCGGAAATTAACATAATTCTGCAAATTCCTACAAAATAATACCAACTCTACAAAAACACTGGAAAACGTATATTAGTAATAAAAATAGTTCCGTAGAGCTCAAATAAGCACAAATATAACCGTGGGACGGGGAATAAAAATATATATAAAATAAACTCATCACAGCAACGCACTCACTTCCTTCAAGATTGTCAGTTCCTTCGAGACTGAAGTTCCAATTTAGTTCCTTAGGCTTGTTCCAAACAATTTCTTTTATCCAACATACTTACATGACTCCTAGAAAAATGTACTCTTATTTTTCTATCTTCATGTTACTCTAATGAAGCTTCTACTCCAAATATTTTGTTCCTTCAAAAGAACTTCTCTTTGCTTGTTCCCACTCAAGAATTGCTGCTTATTCCTTGCAAAGAACTATTTCTCATTCTTCTTAGGAATTGCATACAAAGTCTAACAATACGTTTGCACATTTAGACTCCATCACTATGTGTTCCCTCTCAGGAACTCTTCTTTTCTTTGTGTACCTCCTGAGGAAATCAAGCACGATCCATACATTGTACGCTGGGAATCATCTTCAATAATGATCTAATCTGTTCTCAACAATCTTCATGCTTCATGACTTGTTCATGCACATCTCAATACACATATTAGTTAGATAATCATCATTTGTTCACAATCATCAAAACCTACAACAGATTGTTTCGGACAGATTGGGGTGGTTTGGGGTGGGTAGTTTCCTATGTTACTTGGACTCTTCACTTTATTTCACCTACCCGTATCGGACCCTCGACACTCGAACATGGGTATGACACTTGGACACTTCACTTTTTGTTCAAAATCATGGAATTTTTTCACAAAATAGCCGAGTCGGATGCTTAGACACGTATCCGTGTCAGACATGGGTACCCAACTCCAAGTAACATATGTAGTTTCAGGTGACAATAGGGTGTGTTCGGGTGGTTTTGAGTGTGGGTAGGGTTTTTTCGAGGTAAGTGTTAGGTTGTTTTGGGTTGGGGATTGTGATTTGGAGTGGGTGGGTAGTGTTGGGGCCTAAGGGGATGGTTTTAGATGTGTAGGGTAGGCGGTGATTGTTCGAGGGTAGTAGTGGTGGCAACTAGGCGACGGTGGGATTAACGATGGGGTGGTTCTTATGGCTTTAATGGTGGATTCACGTGGTAATGTTGTGCTAACTAAGGGTGAATTGGTAATTTTGTTATCAAGATTAAAAATTAGTCATTTTATAATTAAATTAGGTAAGAGGAGCATCCACTTGATAAGGCTAATTTACATTTTCGATAAATAAAATGACAAAGCTACCCTTAATCTATTTGGTGAAGGGACAAAACTACCCTAATTTTATTGAAATGACCGTAATATCCCCTGATTTACAATTTTTTGCACATTAGACTTATAAACTTTATTTTTCTCAATACAATAACAACAAATACAAATTGATTCTATATACAAATGAAAAGGGCCACCTATTTTAAAATATGGTAGAAATAATATCTTCTAAATATAATGTGAAATAATCAAAGGTCGCATTAAAGAATTTCTCAATATATTTTAAAGTTAATTCAAATATTTAGTAGAAGTACACTAGTTTGAACTAAGTTTTTCCTCAACCAAAAGAAGAAATTAGAAATTAATTTTATAAAGCCATTAGCAAGTTTAGGTTAGGCTGTATTAACATAGCACAAAGTGTTTGAGAAAGGTTTTTTTTTTTTTTTTTTTGACAACAAAAGATTCTATTAAAGAAAAACAATATTACAACCTAAACACAAACTAATACAAGAACACAAAACAACCTAAAAGACACACACTAAGTACCATTACAAGAAGAACAAAAAGAACAAAATACTGAAAAGGTCTTGTAGCAAACCAATAGCTGCGGAGCCCAGAGAACCAAAAAAACAAACCACATCCATATTGTGGACCAAGAGAAGCTGAATTAACTGAAACAATCAAGATGGACCAATAGTGCAGATCATAAACATTGAAGAGAACCCGAACTGGCATTGACAGCAAAGGAAAATCATGATGGAAATTGTTGGGAGACGGAAGAACCCGAAATATGCATCCTGTTGTTGAAGAACGGACCTTACCTTTGACACCATTCCACTCCTAGGGGTTGAAAAGCATATTTGCATCCTAGGATTCTGGGAACAAAACCTATAGAGTCATATACTTTAACAACTCTATGAGCGTGCATCCAAATGCAGGTTCTCTTCTTGCAACTCTACCAACAGAGAATGCAAGAAAATGGAGGACTTTGCTTAACCCAAACATTAAAAATGGGTAGCCTCTTTCAAGATATTGATTAACAGCGATGAATGACCTTGTCATCACCCAAACTAATAAAGGGATGATAGCAATTGCATGAATGCCCATATCATCCCACAACCTAACAACAAGACCTGCAAACCAAACTCTTTCCTCAAAACCACACTCCTCCTACAACCTGTGGGAAAACCATCCACCTGAGCAAATAACTCCATCCCCTAGAAAACTCTTTTAACTACCAGGGAAACACATTGAATTCACATCCTGACAAGGCTACTAGTAGGACCACCAACCCAACTAACAAGAGATTGCTTAATCTTACAACCCTTAAAACCAACCAACAAGGCTCAGAAGACCACGACAACACTTCGTTAATTTCGAAAACTAGAACTACTCTATGGAACTCTAACTCATGACCAAGTAGAGAAAGAGAATTATTTAAAAACAAAAACCCAATCAACAAAACAAGCAATTTATACAAGAACAACATAATTAAACTAAAGCAAACCAATAACAACAACTAAAAGATATCAAGCACACAAATAAGCAAGAGAACACAGGAAAAGGCAACAAGAACTGGATAAGACCTCACCGGCAGCAACCAAACCTAACATCAAGAACAATCGTCAACAGCAACGGAAAAAGAACCTCTCACCAAACTTAACCAATTTGAGAAAGTTGGTCTAAATGAAACTTCAATTTGATTAATAGGCAATGATAGCAAGGCATGAAAGAAATTTATCAAAAATAAAATTTTAAACCGAGACTAAAGCTCTGTTTATTTTTACTGAAAATTTTCAGGTGGATGATTTTCCATGGAAAAGTGCAACATGACTACGCAAACATATCTTTGATGAGGATAACAAACAAGGGTAAACTCAAACCAAACCTTTTTTTTTTACAAGAGGAGCTTATAAACAAAAACCAAACCAAACAAAGACCAAATTAAAAGGAACAATGAAGAAAACGTTGGCGACAAGCTCCCACAACCAGTCAATGAGCAAGAGAAACCCAACAACTCAGGACTTTACGAATACGGCCAGCAGAAAAAAGATAACAGGGCTGATCTAATATCCTGCAGCAAAAAGAAATACGAGATGTCATCTGAAGCAGAAGTTTCATCAAATGCCCGAGACAGTTCCGCAAGAAACTGATGTTAGAAGTGCTCCAATTTGGAACTTTATTTTTGTCTTACCCAGACACTATAATCCTTGTTTGGCCTAATTTCTATTTATCTAAGTGAGAAGCAGCTGCAGGACTTTGGCCACACAGCCACTTGACCAAGCACCGAAAACACAAATGAATGAAGACCTTTCTTTCATATAAAAAATTACTCAACACAGAAACTTTAGCCAAATCTAACAAACGTGAAAAACTGCAAATTTTATACATCTAAATGAATACTTTCATTCAAGCACAAAGCCATCCATCTGTAACTCGCAAACTTTCAGTTAAAGCCATCTTTAAGACTCAAGCCAGTGCAGAAGAAAAGGCCAACTACATCCATTATTTTACTCTTCGTCTTCTATCTTTGTCTCTATCTTGCCCCCTATCACTCTGATGATCATCCCTCTCAAGACCACCACTCTTCTCAAGGTCTCTTCTATTTTTGATCCTTTCACTGTCTGAATCTTGAGATTTAGATCTGTCCTTAGCACGGTAATCCCTGTCAGCATCTTCCGTCTCTCTATTCGATCCTCTGCGTGGTGGGCTCCCACTTTGACTCGTGCTGCGGTGCCGTTTTCGAGATGATTCTCGCAAATCATCTTTTTTGTCTCTTCGCTCCACTGTTCTTTCTGCAACATTTGTTGAAAACACATCAGCATGATTTAGTAAAGCAATGAATTAAGCTTTATTTTTTGCATACTCTATAGCTTTTTTACCCAAGCTAATGAGGGAATGAACAAGGAACATAACATAAAAACATACACCAATTTTGAAAATTTCAGAATCAGCCACAGAGAAATAGAATATCCCACATGCTATAAAAGAAAAATGCACAAACACAATTTTACGAAACATGGTGCTTTTTCTTTCTCTTCTTTTTTTTTTCCTCCATTAAATGGAAACACATGAAGCTATGTTCCGAAAGGAGAGGTGAAAGATGGCTCCTTTTTATGGAGCTAGCATAGTTTTTCATTACCATTGTCAAAAAAAGGGAAACTCTACACGCAGCCCTCCACTTTTGCACATTCTGTATGGTAGCCCGGGAAATCATATGATTCATTTTACGAATTTTACAATACAATCCACATATAACAAATACTATTATCTTAAATTTAATTTTCACTAAAAGAAATATTATATGAAATAAAATAATATGAAAATCCCTTATCTCCTCTATACCATCCAGTCCTCCACCATGTACAATCTCAAAAAACATGACAGCATCTGAACAGCAACCAGCGCCTTCCCCACAACATTAGTCAGGATCACTACATAGAGCCCCCCTCCCCCCCTCTCTCTCTCTCCCACCCTCCTTTTGAATCCCCGTCTCAGCAACCACATATAGCTACCACAACACCAACCCAATGACCTCTGACTTGCTGGCCAGTCGCCAGTTTATACTCTATGACAACTGTTTAGGGTAAAAAACACAAAAGCTTCTGCCCCTGACCTGACACTATTAACCAACTGAACACCCTAATGGCTGTTGCTAATTGACACCCCTCCTTTATAATGAACTGTGTTATCAGAAACATTGTGATATGAGGAAAGAGATATACATCGACTGGTGGCGCAGGCCTGTGGGGATGGAATGGTAGTTAAAGTAGTTAAGAGGGCTCTTCAGTTGGTGGCACTTCAGGTTGAGCAGTGACAGATTGGGGGGGTGGGGGAGCAGAGGAAAAGTATATAGGGAAAGCTTATGCTCTATGACACCCACTGATGTTTCTGGACCCTGATCTGCCACAGTTCACTAGCTGAACACCCAACTGGTTGTTGCTGCTCAACATCTTCACCCTTCCCTTTGTACTGCATTGTTGTGTAATCAGAAAATAGTGATATGTGGAAGGAGATTTATATTGACTAGTGGTATGGAGAAGAGGTGGTGCTAACTGGAGAGGATAAGAGGGATGTTCCGTCAGTGGCACTTGAGTTAAAGCAGTAACAGCGCAAAGAGCAGAGGAAACGTAAATAAGGGAAGAGTGTTTAGTTTTCAAAAGCAAATTACTTAAAAGTAATTTCTTTTTTAAAGTCACAAAAATGGTCAAACAAAAGCATAAGGTTATTCTGTAGTGTTTGCGGAAATAAAATTTAAAAAAATAAAAAGTAGTCCTCAAGCACATACAAACTCGAGAATTATAGTAGGTGTTCCATGATTAAATGCATCATCACCAATGCTCCAAAACTATGTACATAAATCACTTCATCAAACTAGATATAAACTATCTCCATTTGCGAAATTTCTTAGCATTGTAGGGAATTTTCACCTAGAATCCAACTGAATATAATAAGAAAACCTAAGTGTTAGGAGACTGTGCTCCTGGAAATACTGACAAGATTATTAGTTAGACTTGGGCTGAATGATAAATGCAAAACAAAGAAAGAATCACACAAGAAAGTTAGTTAAATTTAAAGCATTTTCAGTACTTAAAGTTAAGATAATGCAACCAAGGCACCAACATAAAATGTTTCAAACAAAGCCGAGTGACTGGCAGGGAGGTGGCAATGTCAGTCATCATCAAATTTTACAAGAATTGGCTTCAAAATAAAAAGCACGCGAAAGAAAAGCTAACCCCTAAGACAATAAGGATCAATAATATAAAATAAGGAAATAATGAATCAATTTCCATTAGAAATCACCAATCTATCAAAATCACGTGATTTACTTGCAAAGAAATAATCACAATTGACAAGTGAAAAGGCAAGATACCCTTTAGTTTCCCCTGAAAAAAATAAAGATTAGGCATTTTCTAAACAAATCACATCCATTCTAACCATCACATCCTTTCCTATTTATATACTTCCTCAGGCCGTTTTTTTTTTTTTTTTTTTTATTTTATTTTATTTACAACACTTTTACTACTCCAAATCATTTGGGACTAAGGCTTTGCTGTTGTGGTATTTACAGCACTTTTACTTCTACACTATTCAAATACTCCACTTTGACGAGTTTTAATGATTTATAGTTAAGGGAAAATGTAGTCATACGGGATCTTGTTCCATTAAACTCAATTTACACATTCATATTATCAAATTTTTATAATTTTTACAAATTGATAATTAAAATTATAAGCAATTGAAATCCAATTATTCCTCTGGTTGGATCGTTGGCTATAATGAATTGGCAAGCGTGAAATAAGAAGTGTTAAAAGTTTTTTTTTTTTTTAAAAAAAAAAAATTAATAAAAAAAAATAGAGGTATTAATATTGTGGGAAAGGAGAAGTATAGGTCAACCTAGCCCAATTTAGCAGACAAGGCCTCTTGGAAGTGGGGGAAAGAGTAATGGAATCCCAACCCTTAAAGTGCCCCTAAATTTCAAGGTTATAATACAAAACCTTAACACCAAACCAAGTACTTATTGGTCATACAAACTAATATTACAGGATAAGTAAATTCATTATAGTACAGGATATAAGAACGCAAAAGGGGGGCTGTACATACAATATACTATATTAAATAGTTAGAATAGAAATAGGACATTCTCATTATATTTGCATTAAAGTTGTGAAAAAAGAAAGTGGATTTATGCAATATATGACGAAGGAAATTCTTTCTTCCTAGGACATACAAAGTATATAGTAACATTTCTTTGGGATCTCCTCTTTGGATAAACGAACATTAGCTTCAACTTCTGGAAAAAGGCTGTATTAAAATTTAAATTTTTGAGGAAAAAACTTACTAATCCTGGGAAGATTTTCACTTGAATCCGACAACCCGTAATCTGATTCTAGACGTTTCCTATATATTGCAATCTTCTTCTCAATTTCCTCTGAACTTTTGATACCTCGTTCCTCGAGAGACTCCCGATATTCCATCAATGAAACTTCTAGACGTCTCAATTTTTGTCTGAACAAGTGTAGCCAAACATCAAAACACGTGTGAGGTTACATTGTAAAACACCATACAAGGGCTAAGGAATCCAACATTAGTAAATAATGATGTATTACAATGAAAACTAAAACACCCTAGTAATATCTTCCTCTATTCAAAATTTCTTGATACAATTCGACTTTTAACACTATTCACAAACTCTACTTTGACTAGCTTTTGTAATTTATAGATAAGAACAAACATAGTCATGTGGGATCTTGTTAGATTCCACTCAATGTGTAATTTCAAAATATACAACTTTTTATAATTTTTACTTATTGATTATTGAGATACTTACAATTGAAGTTATGCATTGGCAAATATGATAAAGGAAACATGTCAACTAATTTAGAACGGAAGAAGGTTTTTTTGTATTAATTTTCTACATTTATTTTTTACCAAACAACAAGAAATGGATTAGAATTATTTGCTCCATAAAGTATAGCATAACTCCAATCACAAGTTTCTCCAATATGGTAGTATAAAAGCATTACTTGCTCTAATCACTCGCTTAAACAGAAAAACTGAAGAGATGATGCAATTCTGATGCTCCGAAGCCACTCAATTCCACTAACACTAACACGAGCAATGTTTGAAAAAGCGCGCCTGCGCTGAGGCGCAAGGCAATAGGGGGTAAGCGCTTTTTTTTGGCCTGGGCGAGGCATTTTCAATAGGCGCACCCGAGGCGCACATGAGGCGCACCCGAGGCGCACATGAGGCGCACCTGAAGCAAATTTCTGCCAATTTTTTTTTACTGTTTATATAGTGCGCCTCACTTCAAAGAGACGCGCCTCAGGCGCTGCATAACACTTATCGCTTCAGCGCGCCTTGAGCTTTTTATATACATTGAACACGAGTGACTTAAATTACAACCACGTTCTAACATGCAATAGTTAATACAATGGGTAAAAGAGAGAGAGAGAGAGATTATTCTCAAGTAAGGACGTAAGCATAATGATGATGAAACAAACCTTTGCTCTTCATTCATAGTTATTTCTGGCTGTGTTGCAGCCCTAGTCTGAGTTGCATACTCACTATCCTCGGCATTAGACAGATCATCTGAAGTGTTCTCACTCCCAGAAGATGAGTAACCCAGCCCCAGACCACTAGAGCTTTGCTTAGGCTCATCATCATCTTCTTCTCTAGCCCACTTTGAGGCAGGCAAAACAGTCTCCGCTTTCTCTTTTTTCAAGAATGATTTCACTTCAGACTGCGGAAGGGAAAATTCTTGTGGCAGAGAGTTAGATTCTCGTGCTTCCACATCATCCCCATAATAGTTCCATGTTGTTGATCGTGCAGCCTCCATCTCAACATTCACATCACTCTGCACATTAGCAAATTTAGCTGAGCTTGGTTGGGCGTGTACATATTTCAAATCATCTTCCAGCTCAGATCCACGTTGCTTCTCAGCTTCTCCGAGATAAAGCAATCGTGCAACCATCATTTCTCGACCTCCAACAAGTGAAAGTCCATTGTGCCTACAGCGCCTCTCCAGCTCAGGAAGAGGGAGGCTTCGCAACTCTAACATGGCAGCTCCCTTGCCCATAGCCAAGGCTACATCCTGATTAGTCTTGCTCCCATCACTTGAACGTTCAGGGCAGCCAACCTTTTCTTCCATTTCTAGTACATCACCACAAATGGAATGGAAAGGTATAACCCCAGAAGCACTGGGTCGAAGAAAAGTAGCTCGCAACCCATTAACAAACGCATCGGAAAAAAGAAACCAGTCTGACCATACTTGAAGCACTTTCAACACTCTCTCCTACAATGCCAAAGTTTGAATCAGACAACTAGTGCAATAGAAATTTAATAAGAAAGAAATTGACAATTACCAAATCAAGATCTAACCTTAAGAGCTTCAGCAGTGATTCTTCCACTTATGCTACGATACAAGTCATTAAAGCTTTCCATTATGTCAGGCAACGTCACCTCAAATTTCGTACGGTACGCAGATGCGTTCTTCACTGGAGCACTGCTATTATGAAGAATGTCAGACACAAGCATCAATCTTGCAACTTTTGTGGGTATTGGTGTTTCCATCAGAGTAAGAGACTCCGTTAAAACTTCAACTATCTGCTATGCAATACAAGAAGCAACATAAGTTAAACCTGAACCATGAAGACATTGAAGTCCATCAATTTATATTGGACAGCATACAACTCCGCTAACAGCATCACCTTCATTAGTCAACCTCAGCATAAAAAAGTCAAGAGTTCGCAAAATGAGGCATGAAAAATAATCACTAAAACAGGCTAGGCCAGCAACAGAGACAAAAGCATTGGTTATCAAATCAAATAGATAATGTATACAATATAAGCCCAACCTTGTATTAAAGAAATGGGAAATTGGAAGGGCAGAAAACTAGCTTTGAATATTCAAGGATTAAGTATTTATATTGATTTGAAAAGGACTGAAGATATTGCCTATCTTCTTAAGAATGGCACAAAAGTACAATAAAAAAGATCTGCAATTGCAGTCAACATTGCACATTCAACAAACTTTCCTTGAGCTGAGAATTAGTAACTACAACTAACATTCACATTCAACAAAATTAAATACCATTTATACAAATGAAACTAGTGTTATATATCCAAGGATTGGCTAGAACTGGATCAATTTTTTTCCTTTTTTCCTTGCATAGTCTTTTTTCAGCACCAATCAGATGGTTGGTCATAAATTAGGCAAATTTGCACTAACTCTAAAGTTCCAGGTAATCCTTTTTGGAATAAAGGAAAAACCTAGGCACAAGCAAAACTTTTTCATTCTAATTCTAAAGAGAGTTTGGACTTTATAAATTCAGAATTCTAAACTATGTAGCATTGTTACGGATATAGGGTCAGAAACGGTAACAGGTATAGGTACAGGAACAGGGATGGAAAACGAAAAATTCAAAATTCAAATATTCGGGTACTGTATAGATACGGCCAAAATTAAATAAGAAAATATAGAAAATTTTAGGCAAATACACAAGGGTGTTATTGGCAAACTTACCTAAATCTTTATTATAAAAGTGAAGGGAGATGGAGTAGATTATTGGGGTGTGGCCAACCACACCGTGCGGCAAGCTGACACACGCCAAAACATTGACCTGGTAACCCCTAACCGACCGAGTAACCCATGATCGACCGAGTAAACCCTAACAGAATAAACCCTCATCAAGTAACCCCGGTCACACCATGTGGCCAGCACATATGAATTAAAAACTGGAAAAAAAAAATCAATAATTGACAGCCTTGACAAAATCAGAAAGAGTCAAAGATTTTAAGTAGAAAAACATTTTTCACAATTAAAAAAAAAGTACAATATTATCAAACCTTGAAAAAAAAAATCTATGATTAAAAAATTGATTATATATTCCATAGTTTCTTTTAGTCGTTTATATTTTTCACAAAAAAAAAAAAAAAAAAAAAAAAAAAAAAAAAAAAACACAACGTATACAACTTTCCTCGTTATTATATTATATACTCCCTTAGTTCTTTTATGTTCTACTTAGATACAATAGATATGCAAATTAAGAGAATATTGAAAAAGGTAGGTGGGTATAAGAAAACTAAAAAAGTAGGATAACTTTAAAGAGAATGAAAAAAAGGTAGGTTTATAAGAAAAAGGTGAATAAAGTAGGAGAGTGGAAAAGATTGTAATTATTAGGAGGTCGAAGGGGGTTAGATAGTAAAAGGGGTAAGCAAAAAAAAATTTAAAACAAAGTCAGTAGAACAAAAAAGAACAGACTTAGACGAAAAGTGAGTTTAAAAAAATCTAGGGGAGTAAATGTTAACAATTTTAAGACCATATAACTTTTTATAGGATTATAAATATTTATATAGAATTTCAAGCACAAATCACGTGCATAAACATTAATACTAATACTGTATAATACATGTGTGTTAGTGTACATAAGCATGCACCCTTTTCCAGTAAATACTGCACTCTTTTACTATAATTTACTAGTTAATTACCCCTCACATACACTTTTATCTACAATTCAATGCAACTTATCTATATCATGGAACAATCAAAATTGGAATTTTTGAGATGGTGGTAGTAGTATATTTCAGCACAAGCCATGCTATTCATCCACTCTTTAAACTTGGTTAGAACTTTACTTTACAGGGCCACAATCTTAAAAGCCACATCCATAATATTTTTTTAACCTTCGCCTACATAATCAAACCGACACAAAATGCATACCTCACCAGCAGCAAATACTGCACTCTTTTCCAGTAAATACTGCACTCTTTTACTATAATTTACTAGTATTCACCCCTCACATACACCTTTATCTACAATTCAATGCAACTTATCTATATCATGGAACAATCAAAATTGGAATTTTTGAGATGGTGGTAGTAGTATATTTCGGCACAAGCCATGCTATTCATTCACTCTTTAAACTTGGTTAGAACTTTACTTTACAGGGCCACAATCCTAAAAGCCACATCCATAATATTTTTTTAACCTTCGCCCACATAATCAAACTGACACAAAATGCATACCTCACCAGCTGCATCAGCATTATCCAAGGAAAATCCCATAGCATCTTTGATTTGACTTCTCTCTAGGGTCAAAGCACGCAGCATATCCTCAAACTCATCCCTTTGTGAGTCTGTAAGTGTCCTTTCAGGATCAATACGCTGCACATAAAAGGTAAAAGTTCCCTAAATTAGAAGAGAGGCCAAATATATGTTAGTAAGAATGCATACATCTATCATCAAAAAAGAAAGCCTTCTTAAAGGCATAGTGGTGATGCTAATAGATTTTTACGTAGAGCAAAATCCTAAAAATGCAAAAGTATGGGTAATTGTGTAAGACCCAAAAGCAGAAGCAAGAGCATTTTTAAAAGTACCCTGCTTCTTCCTGCTGCATATGTTGCACTAGAATCCTTCTCGGGATCTGGGCTTTTTGCTGTGGGAAGAGGAGGTGGCACCCACCTGAAACCAAACACAATGTAAACATACATATACCAATATGCAAATTAGGAAATTTCCAGAAGTTCTAGGGAAATATATAACTGCTAATGCAACAAAAATGAAAAAAGGGGACTACTTTACCTCCCACTACCAGTTATCATGATGAAAGGCTCTGTTCTCCATCTCTGGAGAGTGTCACCCTGAAACAAGTAAAAGACCATCAGAGAATAGGTTTACCTATTATAAAAATTCATTTCCCCAATACTTTGAAAACTACAAAGCGCACTAAAACGAAGCAGGTTTAAAGAGAGGAGAATTGAAAATTGAACATAGTATTATAAGTGAAGAATAAAACAGAACTTTGGTAGTGTTCAGTTATAATGCCACTAGTAAAATTTTGACTTTAAAATATGAAAGGATGTTAATAAAATTAAACAATGAACTTAAACCTAGTCCTTTGATATTATGAATTCAAGATAGAAAAATCAAATTTAATGTTTACGCTGTTGAAAAACTGATATTAGTGAATTTATAGAAATATACAAAGCACTCATGATAAATATGATAGACTTCAATTGTCAAACAAGCAAGACTATGTACCTTTTCAAATCAGTTTTACATAAAAGACAGAACAAGAATCAAAGCCGTCATGCAAGTTTAAGAACTTACAATGCACTCTCCCTAAAATGTCTGCTTATATTCAAATTATTTCCTTCACTGTTATACAGTCCATCTTCAAATGTTCATTGTGATTCAGATTTTTTTTTTTTTTTTTTTTTTTTTTGTGGATACCTTGTAATTCAGACTATATTCAGATAATTTTTGTATCAAGCTTAGTTTGACGGTTGCTTGTTTTTCAAGAATTACAATTCCATCTCGTACCATTCAGGAAAAAATCAACAAAAGTAAAAGATAGTTAACAGAGTACAAAGAGTCAATTTACAGTTTTTTATTTTTTTTCTGTGGTGATGGGGGGGCCTGGGGGGATTTTTTTCCCCAACATAATTCGCTGTTGGTTAATCATTGGGGTACGATATACTAAAGTTATTGTGATTATATGTCCTCTTTTTTTTTAATTGTTCAAAGCATGAAGCCAGTTTATGTTGCTTGCAGAAGGATTAACCAAACCAATTCATGCAAATACATGAGAAAACACACCTGAGCAAATGAATAAAGTCTCCAAACATAGTACATATGTTCCTTTGAGCCAAGGTCAAACAAGAAACTAAAAAGAGGATTCCCTCGTCCACGCTCCATTATTGCTTGCTCAAAAGCACACCCTCCATCTAAAACATATAAAGCCATGGTATCAATGACATGGCGAAGATGCCTATCCTCAGGAGGCACAACTGTTATATCTGGAACATTAGGAGTAAGGACCTAAAGATGGAAGCAGCAAAGGGTCAGAAAATAATAGAACAATTAAAGCATTTTTAAGTCCCCAATAAGTTAAGTTCTTCAAAGGAAGTAGCGAAAAGTAGATTGCATATCATAATCACAATAATTAATTTACCAATTGTGTGGAATAAACCCACCTTTGAAGACTGAAAAAATATCAAAACCCTAAGTTGTATATAAACAAGATTTTCTTCTTAAAAGTTTTTTACAAGAAATAAAATGTAATAATTAAAAAATAAAGGAAAAGAAAAGAAACAGCCCTAAGAACACATAAGGCTCCAGTTTCTCAGAAGAAATACTACAACAAAATTATCGCCTTCAAAGCAAATTCATCTAAAAGAAACCATCTCTCTTTTGCTTACACCCACACACCTTTTCGTACCCTCTCTGTCACTTTATCCACATTTTTCCTACACCCAACTTAAGGCTCCAGTTTCTCAAAAGAAATACTACAACAAAATTATCGCCTCAAAGCAAATTCATCTAAATGAAATCATCTGTCTTTTTCTTACACCCACACACCTTTTCATACCCTCTCTCTCACATTTAACAATTAGTTAAGCAAGAACTCGAGAATAGAACATACCAGCTCAGAGTTTTGATTTGAAACAGGAGCCACAGGGGTGCCTGAACCAGACAAGATAACGGTGCCACCCTATAATTCAAATAAAAAGAAACCACTGAGAAAAACAATTCTAACAGCCTAAGATGAAAGGGAGGGGGGGGGTGAACATTTTGCTTGAGACATTAGCAAAAAAGCTAATCAACCTCTTTACTTCTGATTGCCATATGGCCAGGTGGAGGTGCAGGTAATGCCTGTGATGGGAGAGCAACTGATTTACCCCATCCAATCTTCAATTCATATTCATAAACAACCACCCCTGAGGCACAAATTTAGCATAAGACAGACATTTCAGCTTCTATTTACATTTACAAAAGCTTCAAATAATGCTTAAGAAAGACAAAGAGTGAAACAAAATATCACAATCACAAGGGTAACTGAATGAATACATGTATATGGCACAAGGAACACTTAAATCTCATGGATAGCTTCCATTTTCTACACACCAAGTGTGTACAGTTATATCAATTCTAAGAACTAATGTTACACGATCAAGTACATGTTTAGTCAAACCAAATCCTTTATTTATTGTTTCCCACTTTACCCAGATTAAAAGACAGCCAAAAAGGGCCACCTGTTTAAGCGCTGAATCCATTTCCTTCATGATAGTACTATTAGTAAAGCACACACAATGAGAAAAGAAGTGGCAATTGGATTCAATTAAGCTCATTATCCCCACCATCAACCCTGTATAAACTGTCAACAGCAAAGCTCTAGCCAAAACTTAATTATATGGTAGAAAGATCACTAACTAAGAATGCCTTCTCATCAAGGGCTTGCTTCATGTCAATTAAAAACCCTTATATCAATTATTGTAAGGGAAGACATCTCACACAGTTTTAAGAGGAAAGGTTTCAGTGATAGGGAAGGGTGTAGGTACTGCAAACCATAAATTTCAGGATTAGGCATGGTATAAGTTAAGGAAGGCATAATAAACCCCAAAACAAAACATTTTATACCCACCAATCTCAAAGGGAGGGGAACATGGTGCAAAAACAAGGCCGTATCACTTAGGTTGGGCCATATCGTACAGGATATTCAATTTACAGAATTGAAATAATCCGTATCAACAAAGGGGTGTTCCATAAACCTGCCATCTTGTCCAAATCATATGTTCCGACCCCGATTAGTAATTTGGTGGGAGGCTTAACATCTTGGATTGAAACTCGAAGAAAAACTCCAATGAAAAAAGGTTATCACCAAATGTTTCCAATCTGGGGCTTGTGCTGAAATCTGTAGGTCTATTAGTGGAGCACTGATAGTTAATATGGGGCCATGTGGTGGTGGTGTTTTCTAGGAATTATTAGTATTTGTATGCTATTAGAGTAGTTAGGGTAAGAGGATTAGAGTGGGATACTTTAGGAATCTTTCACCATAACATTAAATAGGAAGTAACTTTTGCATGCAGCTTAGCTTTTAGAAAAACCACTTTTCATATTAACCCTTCGAGAGCCATCTCTTTTTTAGTTTTCCTTCCCTCCAGAAAATGTTTCTCCTTTCAATTCTCAAAGCTAATAAACATGAAGCAACCAATGCTGTAAATATCACTACTCACATTTGATTATGCCCAGATTGACGATTTATTCAATTTAATATGATGAATAAATAAATTTCAAAATACAAATACTTGGTATTAAGATTCAAACACAACCAGATTTAACAATATCAGATTCGTATTTAGATTTTCAGTTAAGAGTTGCTCAGACTAAAATGAATTTAATAGCTTAAGATAGAAGAATAATGCAGCTGAAGTATTTGTATTTAGAAAGGTATGATGGATTTAAGACTTTAAGTCGTGTAACAATGACAAGTGAGAGACAAGCTTGTGCTTAACCAACTGGTTTAAAATTGGATGATAAGGCAAAATACAGTAACCGGTCATTATCAACCTCATCCATAGATTTCGATACAAAGGCTCGCTGTTTCCCTTCTCACCTCAGTCAAGCCTTTGCAGAAGACATTCCATGGTCAGATTTGCATTATTTGGCACTATCCTCCTCACCACTCAGGAAGAGGAGTCGGACCACTAAGGGAAGGCACATCTAAAACTGACTACACAAGAGTGAGACAGTCAAGCTTCAAAGTCATAATACACACTTCCATACCCTGGAATTACCTAAAGAGGGCAGGGGGGGGGGGTTCTGAAAGGTAATAAACAACCAAGGAGTTACTTAAACTCATATTGCATGAGAGAGAATAATGACGCAACAAACCTTGCATTTCATCCTTAGCAGCCTGTGCTTCACTCCTATTCATAAAAGCAACAAATCCACAATTCCTTTGGCGCCTTCGTTCCTCTTCTGTCCTAGGCCACATAATTTTTACGCTAGCAATAGGTCCAAATCTCCCAAAGGTTCGCAAAAGGAAACTCTCGTCAACCTAAATCATGTAAAGCATTGACAGTCTCATCAATATCTCATACAATGATATTTGGAGAACAGCTATGTTCAAAATCTAGAAACTTTAAGCTTGTTCATATAATTTTTTCTGTAATGAAAAGGCATGGAAAAATTGTTCAGAGGACAAGGTTTTAACAGCAATTTCAGACTAACCTTTGGCGATAAATTTCCTACATAGAGATTTGTCGTTTGTGGATCACCATCATCAAAAGAACCCCTCCCAGCATCAAATTCATCAGGCAGCTCATCGAATCGAGTAATGGGCTTACAAAGGGTAAACAATAAAAGTCAAAGTTAAAAGCATAAGAATGCAACAGAAGAAACCAAAAGTGCTAGACAGAATAAGTATAGACCAGATATTTTTTCATAGGAATCCAAACAAACATGTCTCAACATTGACCAATTCCAATCACACCCCCCCCCCTCTTTTTTCTTCAAACCAAGTCAGGACTGATTATTGATGAATCAGGAAGAGCTCATCAGCAACAAATAGTTTATTATTATCTTTCGTGATGCAATTAATCTATGTCACTTTTTTAGCTCCCTTCATATCAATGGAAGGTGAAGACCACAAAAAAGCAATTAATCATGCACAGTATTACAAGCTGTCCTACCATCTCCTACTTTTCATTTCCCTCCTCTCTATATCTGAGTCTGTACAAAAGTAAATAAACCAGCCGATCCCATTCCAACCTCAATATGCGGAATCATCTTGCACCATATAATAGAGATATTATAATCCTTTCTTTATCAGCACCACATTTTTAATGTTAATAAATAATAGAGATATTAAAATCCTTTCTTAATCAGCAGCGCATACTTAAATTATTTATTTTTAACGGAGCAATAAAAGCTAATGTCTCAAGATAGCAAAAGCATTGGGGCAAACGCAAAACCATTCCAATATTTAAGTCGCACTTGGTGCAAGAGGAAATAGTAAATAAAGCAAGTTTGTCTCTCGCTTTCTCTTTACACATCCTGCTCTGGTGTGAATAAATTTAATAAGGCTGAAAGGACCAACAAACTGGGTATTCTATATCAAAATTAGATCCACTTACTGTAGGAAGTTCCCCTTCACGCCATTTATCACGATCTTGATTTCTCTTCTCTCTCATCTCTTGCTCATGCTTTAGCTCCTCCATAAAGTTGTCAATATTTCTCATTCTTCCTTTCTCTTTTTCTTTTGACTTCTCTCTGGGTTCCTGTATGTTTCAATGAAGCCTAAGAATTAGAACTCCAATCAACTGGAAACCAGAATAAAAAATAAAAAATAAAAAATTACATGATATGTTCCTACCTCCCTCTCATATTCTCTGCCTTTAGCTGCCATTGGTGGTGGTAAGAATGATGGAACATATCTGCCAATTGCGAACATCGATTTCACTTGGCAAAGCACCAACAGTGTTGAAAAGCAACACTTTCAAGAAGACAAGAGAGAATAGGTAGACTCGGAAAACAAAATAGTCTATTAACTAAGAA
Organism: Chenopodium quinoa; assembly: GCF_001683475.1. NCBI lineage: Eukaryota > Viridiplantae > Streptophyta > Magnoliopsida > Caryophyllales > Amaranthaceae > Chenopodium > Chenopodium quinoa. The sequence continues at coordinate 2,394,434 of NW_018744469.1, forward strand.
AACATGAAATATAAAGTTGTGCACTTTTGCAATAAACATCACACTAAGAAGCTACTTCTCGCCAAAGACTATAGGATGCTTTTTCTTCGTATAAGGAGACTTTGTTGAAAGCCAAATGACAACTCAACTCATTGACACTTTAGTAACTCAACTGTATGATGTATTTCAATCTAGTCATAAAATAAAATAATAATTGATTTTCATAAGTGCTTTTGTTTAGGAATAAGTATTGGTTCATAACATCAGTGACAACATTTCGCAGTACTTCCTATAAACACATTCTTGTTTACAAAACCATATTATAAAAGGACAGAGTGGTAAATACAACCAGAGGAAATCAGAATAATAAAATAAAGAGGTAAAAAACAAAAAATACAAAACCCCTGTTCAGAAATATCTTCATCAAATCACCTTTGTCACAATAACCTATCAATAAAAACACTTCTCTTTCCATTACAATATATTAAGGGTATATTAGCACTATACTATGCATTAAATTTCCTTCCAACGTATAGCATATAAGGTGTGAAAATTACTTTACTACTGCATGCTTCATTTTGGCTTTACCAACTTCAATAACCTACAAAATCATAATATAAAACATTTCTAGCCCATACATTTCCCTATCCTACATTAAATTTTACAAAAATGAATGGCTCTAGCAACAAAACAATGGAGATTATGTAACTAAGAATAAAAGAGAATTAAAAACAGAGACGAAATACTAAAGGAAAATACTTGGCACCTATACATAGAGTTTCCTCAAAAGCACTGAATTTTGAACTATTACATTGTCTTACCTTGAGGTAAACATTAACTTTTTCCATCCATTAAGTTGGTTATACTTTAGAAGCCAAAAAAGAGAGTTTGAACTATTGCATTGTCTTTCTAAGTAATTTTGAACTATTAATGGCCCAATTGGTAGGATGTAATATATGGTGGTAATGGTTATGATTTTCTATGTAATTTTGCAAGGAAAGTTCCATGACAATGGTAATGCTTCGCGACCTCAAGGTAAACAAAATTCATTCTCACTCATTACCACCGCTAGAAATGGTAATAAGACTGACTGATTGCGAATTGGGTGAAAGTAGGACACTCCAAATTCAGGGGATAAGAGAAATACATAGAGAATAACAAGTACTTGAGTGATACATGGGAATAGAGTTGCAATATTATTAACATTGACCCTAGACTTTTATGGAAAATATACATACAAGTTCATCACTCTTACCACCATTTATTACTACTTACCAATTTGGCTATATATGTTGTAATTACCCACTTTACAAGAACTATATAAGGAATTTTTTTAGTTTAGTAGACATTATACCCTCCTACAATTCACCAAACAAAATCACGCAGTTGCATCAAAAACTTTTCTTATTGCATAATTTCCACTTGTATCAGAAACATTAAGTTAGATTAATGCTTATGACGAAAAACATTTGCTACATAATTAGACAGCTAACAATAAATAATTTTGCTTACTTAATGTGACTGGTGGAATTAAAACAGAAAAAGAAAAAGAAAAAAAGGTGGCACACCATCATCAATTACTCCATCTCATCCATTAGGAGCCAAACAATAGACATGGATGACCACAAAAGCTAACAAGATTACAGCTCTAGAGTCTCAATTTTTAATTTAGTATAGAAAACAACGGTTATTCTAATTTGGATAAACAGCTACAATCCTACAATAGAAGCATGTTACCCTCTTAAGACTTTCGCTGCTATGTTATTAGTTTTATTATGCTTCATTCTTTCACATGAAAACTCTACCGGGTCTTATCTAATTTTTCTAGGCGTATTGGATATTATCTAAACTTGTAGGCTGTAATCTGAACTTATCTAGAATTAACTCAGTTGCCCTTACTAACCTAATATGAACTTAGTAACCCTTAATTCAGCATATCATAATGTATTGGCCACTAGCCGTTGTCCAAACTTCTCATCAAACATATTTCTACAAGGTGAAAGAACAAGGCCATAGCATGCTGGTTTCAAGTAAAAAGTCCATGTCAAACAAATAGAGCTACCATATATTTGCCGAAAAAATAGTGCATGAGATAAGACATATACCATACAGCTATACAAAAGATGCCTAAAAATACAATACAGTGATGCAATGAAAGAGCTGGGAAACTGTTACCTAACTATTCTAACATCTAATTCTATTTAAGAGATGTCGCCATAGTACAACATTATAGTTTTTAACTCACATTGTCTAATCAATGTATAATCTAAATGCATTCATTTACCTACTCCCCTTCTTTGAACCTGATACACCATCTTTGGAATTTCCACCTGCCATTTGTGAATAATAAAAGGCCCATATTTTTATTAATGTACCCAAAGTATAGTGTAAAGCATCTCCATAACACAAATGAAACAAGAGTATGCAACCGCTAATGCGCAAAATCATACCAAATATATTGTAAATATATTTCTTAGACTCATAATGCTAACCTTCAGAATCAGCTTTTACTTTCTCATTGGGATTGATTAAACCTCCTCGTACAAAAGCCTTCGACCCTGGAGCATCCTCTCCTTGAAATGACTCCAGAAATTCCTCATACAGACGAGCTGTTTCATCTTCTGCCCTCTACAAATATAACACCAATCAACATAAATATTTATCTTCCCACGCAGACCAATCAACATTCAAGCCAGATAAACAGTTGTACCTTCTTTTTTGCTTCTTTTTCTTCTCTATGCTTTTGGAAAGGAGTTTTCTTTCGAGTAATTGAAAAAGAGCTCATGTCGCTGATTCAGGAGTATTCAATACGAAAGTAAGTAAAAGAAAGAGACATAACAAGCTCATTTATACAACTAAGCCCATTCCCGACTACCCGAGGCAAGTACGGAGGCCCAACTGCCCAGTGCCCACGGAATAAAGTCCCAATTTTCATCCTAGACTCCTATGATTAAAGGTTTATAAACAAAAGTGGCTGCATAGTTGAAGTGGTTCAATATCAAATTCAAGTTTGGGAGAAGAGGTTCAATTTCATAGTTCAATCCTAAAATTAAAGGGTTCTGCAACACATTCGCAACCAAATTTAATTCAATCATCAAATCATACTCGAAAATCACATAATCTTTTAGAGAAAAGGCATATTTGATTCAATTATGAAATTAGGCTCGTATTTTTATTCTCTAGCAACATGTTATAATCTTTCATAACCTTACTAATTAGAACAAAAAGTTCAACAATTCGAACCCTAAATTTACTATACTGACAATTAAATTGAATTAGATCAACGACTAACCCTAGATTGTGAAATTGATATGATAATTACAAAAGGAAAGAACAACTTACCTCAGAAGCTGCTTCAATGGAGGATAGAAATGTTAGAAGGCGGCTCAATGGAGAACGTGGAGTGCGCTTCAATGGAGAACGTTCAGTGCTCTAGAATGGGAAATTGAGAGAGAGAGAGGAGGAGGAAAACAGGTAGGGCTACGTTCAATTTTTCTTTTTTTTTTTTTTTTTGTTTGGACAATATTTATCCATTATGGACATGTAGCAAATTTACCCATTCTTTTTTAATAATTCGACCTTTCGATTATTATTTAATAATCCGATCTTTGGAGGTCTTTAATTTTTATTGGTCCCAACCGGTCATGTAACCTATTAAAACAGGTTACATGACACGTGGCGGCATGCGATTGGTCAAAATAAAAATTAAAAAAAAATCAAAAAAATAAAAAAACACAAAAAAAAACCTAGCCACCCTACCCCCACCCACTGCCAGTCCTCCCTCCCCGATGGCCGGCGAACCCTCCCTCCCTGGCGGCCGGCGAACCCAACCTCTCCCTTATCCCCCACCCACGACACCACCCCTCCCACCTTGCCGGAAACAATCCCCTCCCCATCCCCACCCGAAACGCCACCCAAAACCCAAACCCCATCAAAACCGTTCAACCATCAAAACCATCTTCGATCTTCCCATTCAACCATCAAAATCGTTCATCACCATCAATCGACATCATCAACAACTAGCATCACAAAATCGGTGGTGGGGGGAGGGGCGACGGGTTTTCTCGAGGTGGGAGTTCGATAAAGGAGGGAATTGATGAAGGAGTGCGGTGGGAAAGTGGGTCGCGTCACCGGCGTGGGGGAGGGGGGAAATCGGCGAGCAGGGGGAGGGGGCAAACCGGCACAAGCGGTTTTCGTGGTGGTGGTTGACGATGGGAGTAGGCTGGGGTGGTTTTCGTGGTTGACTTGGATGGGGGCAACGATTTATGTGGCTTAATTGGTGGTGGGGGTTGCTGCTAGGGGAGGGGAAAAGGGAGTAGGTGGTTGATTGGTGGTGGGGGTGGTGGTTTGGGTAATGGTGGTGGGCTGCCAGGGGAGTGGCTGCTAGGGGATGGTGGTGGCTGAATTATTTGTGTTTTTTTTTTGACCAATTATGTAATGACACGTGTATTTTAAAATAAAAAAAAAATTTACCTCTTCAACCGGTTTCTGGTCAAATGGGACCAATAAAAATTAAAGAACCCCAAAGGTCGGATTATTAAATAATAATCGAAAGGTCGGATTATTAAAAAAGAATGGGCTAAAGGTCGAATTATTGGCATGAATTTTTCCTTAATATTATACTCTGTACTATAATAATTAAATAAAAAAAGCCCGTGTGATAAGTACATACGGAGCAATGTCACTAGGACAACAATTAGACCATAGTTGTTCAACACTATACTAAATAACACGAGCTAGATAGTGAGCAACAAAATTCTCTTCCCACTTTACATGAGACCAAGAAATAAAATCAAAAAAAGTGCAAGTATCTAAGACATCGTCAAGCAAGGAGTCCAAGTCCAAGAGATAGGTGGAAGCCTTCGAAAGCCTGGATATAATTGTGCTATTGTCTAACTCAAGGATGTTCTTTTTAAGGCCAAATTGCTTCGCCAACCGGACTACAAATATTGTTGTTTTGCACTCTGCTAGTTCAGGGGTCCAGTGAGCCTTATACCTTCAGACACCGGCAAAAAGGACCTCTCCTAGATGGTTGCGGGCAACAACACCAAGCCCCACCCAACCTTCAATGTTCAAAGTTGCATCATAGTTGATTTTGATGCAATCTTGCGGGGGTGGCTTCCAGATCTTAGGGCTTTTGGGAGGCTTAGGAGCTTTGCAACCATAAATCTTGGCATTGTATTTGTTATATAGTCTTCTAGGACAGACGCATAAGGACAGTATTATGTGTAGTCTCCTTGTTGTTGAAAAATCTTATTGTTGCACCTTTCTTAGATAAATAGAGAGCAACACCTCTTTATTAAGTCTTGACATCCACACAGCCCCAAGCTTCAAACAAATCTTTGAAATCGGTAAAATCATTAATCTTCACAAGCTTTTCACTATTAGCTTCAATCCATAGGTGTAATACCCCGTATTTTTAATGTATTTTATAAATTATTTATTTATTTAATTATTTGTAAAATATATTTTTGGGTCAAATTATTTTATTAATGAGACTTAAATAAAAAGAGTTTTATTTTTGGGTCAATAATTATGTTATCCGAATGTAGCCCATCTTCATAATACCATCCTATTTTTATATTTGGGCTAAATATTTCATCATTTAAGTATTTAATTTTAATAAAGCCCAAACCTACCTTAAACAACCCTACACTATAAACACTCATTCAATCCTCAAAATTTTGCCACCCAAAAGGTTAAATGGTGTAAGCTATTTTCCCCTTTTCTTTTTCCTTTCCTTTTCTCCTTGTGTTTGCTTGCTGCCGTGAAGGCTGCCACCGGGACCCACCTGTTGCCGTTGGCTGACCACCGACTACCGACCACCATCCGTGACTCTCCTTCTCTCTCCTCTTTTAATTATTAATTATCTTCATATTTATATTAATGGGGTTTTGATTTTTATTATTCAAAACATGTTTAATTAGTTTCAAAAATCATGTTTTAATGGTTTACAAGTATATTAAGGTTATTAAATTAGGTTCAATTTCAGATTTAATAAATTATTAAGTTAGGGTTTTAAAATTATTAAAGATATGATTTTTAGGGTTCTTACACAAATTGATTTGAGGCTTTTGTATGCCTAATGATTCTATTGATTAACTAGGCATAAAAGTATGTTTTAATAAAGTTTTAAGGGGGTTTTAAATTAAGTAATATTGCTTTAATTTTATTTAAATTAGTAGAATTGTGATTTTAATGAAAAGGTTTAATTACCCATTAAAAGAGAGGTTAATTAGGGATTTTAAAATAATATTCAAGATTATTATAAGTTGTTTAAAGTGAGTTTAAGTTGTTGGAAATTGTGTATACAAGAGTAATTGATGTAGTTTTATTGTCCCTTTATGTAGGAGACTTTGTTCGGGAAGTGTTCTAGGGTGTATGATTATTTTAGTAGCATTTTCAAGGTACGTACGCGTACTCGGAATTTTATATAGCGTGTAGAAGCATGCTATGATGTATTTTGATTAGTTCCAAGTTAGTATTGTTTCGGGGTTTTTTGGATGTCCTGCGGGAGAGTTACAACACCAAGACTGACCTCTGGACACCTGTACCTGCAAAACAACGGAGACTCCTGTGGGTGGGAGTTCCACCTCCGACGATCAAGTTAGAACGTGTTCGGAAGTAAAGATGCGGAAAGTAAATGGGATCAAGCTCCTCTTCGAAGGGGAGTGATCATCCGACTGTCTCAGACAGTCTCGGAATCCGAGCCTTAGCTCTCAAGTAGCGCAACTAAAGCTGGAGTTAATGCTCAGCAAGTAATGTACCCGTGTGTTAATGATTTATGAATGATGTTCCTTAGAGGGAACATCTCCCTTTTATAGGGTCTGGAAATATGTGCCCAGTACAGGATTTCAGAAACCTAGGACTGACTGGGCTTACTTAGGTATTTGGGCCCTTAAAGACCACTTTCCCAGTTGGCAATCCGCCTGCCACGTGTCGTGGCCTAATTGGTCCACCTTGGACCTATCACAAGGTGACACGTGGCAGAGTTTAATTGGTCCACGTGACGGGAGAAATCCCCTAATCATTTTCCCCTCACAGGGGTGACGTGGCATGCCACGTGGCGCCTATGACAGGTGTCACGCTATGATTCGCTAACGGTTTTTTATCGCTTTTTTTTTTTACCCTTGAAATTCTCCCCCTATAAATAGGGGGTGTCCAAATCATTTGGACATTCTAGAACTTTTTTAGAAGAAATTTTTGACTTAAAAGCTCTGACATTTTGGAACGACTGCCGCTTGCTTTTGGACCGCCTGCTCAAACAGCCGCCCGTTTCTCAAGAACTTCAGTCTTCTTTTCTTAAAGGTAACCGCCTGCTTTATTTTGCATTTTCTCTTTGTTTCTCTTTCTTTTTTGAAAATGGTTTCCCAAAAGCACACGGCATGGCCTAGGTTAGTGATCGGTCGGTCACTAGGGACGCTGAATCTAAAACTAGGAGTGCCGACCGCCCCTTGCTGAATCACCCTTTGTGAACTGCCCCAAGTCCGACTGTCTATGTGTCTGTGTAGGACACCATGGCTAGAACAAAGAAAACCGCAAGGGTGACAAATTCAGACGGCTCTTCCTTCTATGCACCTGTCAGTGAATTGTTTGACGTGTCGCCTGGTGCCCCAAGCACTCCCAGTGATTCCATTTTAGATAAATCAGGGGAGGAGGTTCAAAATGATATGTCGGGCTTTGTTGATCTAGCCCACCAGGCGGACTCCTCATCCGATAGCTCAAATAGCGACTCTGAGCCAAGCACTTCAAGCAAATTTTCGGATGAGTCTGAAGAGAGGCACTCTCAGCTAGAGACTGCGCGAGAGTCCCTCTCAGTAGATTTGGGAGTAAACTGGGCGGAGCCATCTGCCACCAACCGAGAGCAATATGTCGCCTATCATCATGTTCCCGCAGGCAGGCGGAAAATGATGGCGGAAAAAATTGGGAGCTTCAGAGCTGACCATGTCATGGGGCATGGTTATGTCCTATGCACGCCGGATGCCGAGGACACTATAGTTTGGCCCGAGCAGTCCAACTACGGGGACGCATGTTTTGGCTGCTATGAGGCGGCTATTAAGGCTAGCCTGAGATTTCCTCTACATCCGGCCGTAGAGAATATTTTTTACATCGTCTCCAGCCCTGACACAGTCAGGAACAAAAAATTCAACAGGTGGAACAGGAACCACCTTTCTTAATAGGCGGTTCTGAGATGCCGTCTGTTCCCCGTAAAGCAAAGGAAGAGATCCTTGAAAGAGGGCTCTTCAAAGTAGATATCCAGGGGAACCCCGAGACTGGGGCGAGGGAGTTCATTCCTCAAAATTATATTCCCAAGTATAACTGGTTATACGATGGGACATATCTGGCCGCCTGTGGCCTTAGTGAAGAGATGCGGAGAGGTAGATGACCGCCTGTTCAAGTGTCTCGTAAAACTTAATTAATTTTTTTGCCAAACCAACTCCTTGATTAATCTTTTGCAGACAAAGCCATGGAAAAGCTCTCGGCCTCAAAGAAAGCTGCTGCCCAGTACCGCTCGGCCATCTTGGGCAAGTGGTCAACTAAAGAGTCGCCTGCTGTGCAGGCGCCCAAGGTGAGCTTTTAACTGCAAATCTCATTTAGCTTTTTTGCCGTCTGCTTCTTACTTATTGTGGTTATTTTGCAGGGCAACTTAGAAAAGCCTTTTTCCTCCTCTCAGCCGGATCCCAAAGTTAGGAAATAGACGGCTGGTGACGTAGCGACCCCTGGGAGAGCCAGGAAACATGTGGCCTCAAGGCTAGGAAGCAACCCACCTCCAAAATCTCCAGCCATCCCTGCTGGCAGTCGGCTTGGGAAGGAGAAGGAGAAGCAGGCGGCTGCTGAAGGTATCAAAGAATTGTTGCCTTTCCCTTACCCTTTGAGGGTCAAATTCAATCAGCAGTCGTCTGGCACCTCTGAGGGCAGTCGGTCTATTGGCCGAATTTACGCCAAGTACTTACAAGGTATTGATTGTGCAGATGTCTCTCAAAGGCCGGATCTGGTTCAAATGGCTAGGTCCATGCTGAAGGCCATCCCCGTCGAGGACAGGGATACTGTTAAGGGAGTTGGCACCCTTAACCTGGAAGCCATACTGGCTATCCTAGCTGAGGTATGCTTAGTGAAAAATACTTTTTTGTTGTATAAATAATTGCCTGGTCGCATGTAACCGACGACTGTTTTTTGGCCGAGTGCAGTCTATGCTGCGATTGTATGGTCTCCGTAAGCCCCTAAACGAAAAGAACAAAGAGGTAAAGGCTGCGAAGGTCCGGGCCGCCTTTGATTCTGACAAATTTATGTTCCAGATTGCTCAAATTGAACTTCTGACTACTGACATACTGTATTATCAGGCGGCTGCCAACTTGCAAGTCAAAGAGGACTTAGAGGTGGCCAAGAAGAGGATCTCTGAGCTGGAGTCGTCCGTTAGAGACCTCAAGGTTGAGCTCGGGCCTCTTAGGGAGACGGACCAAGAAGCAGCCGACCTTCGTAGTAGGGTGGACAAGCTCAAGCTTCGCCTGCAGAACCAGGAGACTCTGCTTGCCAAGAAGTACCTCTCAAGGGATGATGAAGAAAAGGAGGCCATGGTCAAGGAAATGACGGAAGACAACAACGCCATTATGAAGATGACATGGGGGGATCTCTTCCCAGAGACCAGCTATGTGAACTAGGAGAATTAGTTTGCCGCCTCCTCCAAGGAATATAATGAAAAAATCCTGAATCAAGCCCAAGAGGACAAGGGAGAGGAGGGGGAGTCGTATGATTCTACTTCAGGGTAGTCGGACCAGGGAGAGGAGGAGGGGGAGGTTAATGAAACAGAATAACGGCCGACTGGGGACCTAAAGGATGCAGCTGTTGATGCTGATGTACCCCCTCCGGCTGCTTAAGCTTCCCCTTATTAAATCAACTTTTCTTCGGCCTGTGTGCCGCATGCTTTGTATCATTACTCGACCAAAGGGTCGGGGTTTGTTGACAATTTTAACATTTTTGTCGGTCTTATGGCCGACTGTTTAAATTAAACATCCGGCAGTTTTGCCGGATCTTCCAATTTTCACTTTGCTTTTTATTTTTGCATTTTTGTATGAATGTTTTGAATATTTTTCAAAATGCTGATTGTTTTGGTATACCGATTGTTCTTGCCCCTGGCCGGCTGTGTGCCTTGATGGATTGACTTGGAAATCTTTGATACTCTAAAGAGTATGGCTGATTTCTAGGTCAATCAATCACTATGGTGATTGCCCCAAACCAAGCGGACAGACAACCATTGGATACAGTCAGCATGATCCGGCTCTCAGCCTCAATATAGTTCTTTAGACGAACCACGCTTTGCCACTAAGTTTTGTACTTAATTTAATTTATGATTGTAAAATGTCCGTTTGTTTGATACCTGTATAGAACATGCGCCAAACTGGATGCGTAATCGAAGCAGCAACCGCATGTTGGGTTACATGCGGTAGCTTCAACTGTTTTGATAACCTTAATAGGAATAGTGGACGAATGCCGACTGTTTATAAAAAAGACAGGCAGCTTCATTCGTACCGTAGGTTCCGTGCTAGGTTGGTTGAGTGACTATGAGTTAACCTTTAGGGTTAATCAGTATCTGTCACTTGAACTTGAGTGAATGATAGAAATAGTCGGCCGTGGCCGCATGTTGTTTTTCCATTTACTAAGCTGGACTTAGCTTATTACCCAAATAGCTGCCAAGTTTAGAACTCAGCTTATGCCGACTATATTGTCCCAAGCAATAGCAGGTGGTTTCTGACTTAGATTTTAACTGTCTACCGCTTGTTTAAAGTAAGCGGTACGTTTATCTTCGTCTCATGTCAAACGACTGCGAGGTTGTCTTAGAGACATTCGGTGGGGCCGTTTGTTTTAGGTTTATAGAGCAATATGCCACCCAAATGGGAAATGCTCTCTGCGACGAATTCACCCGGATGGTTGTCGCCAAACGCTTGCTCAAGTTTGGGATAGATGTATTAATTTAATTTTATTAGGATCATCCGGCCATGGGCCTCAAGTTGATCATGTGGCCTTAGGCCTCAAGGTGATCATCCGGCCTGTGGCCTCATAAGGTTGTTCAGAAAAGAATATAGTTGCTAAGTTGTCTAGACTTAGCATTTTTACTCATGTGAGAGTAGGTGATTAAAAGACATAAGGCCGATTGTGTATTGCACAAGCGGCTTGCCCCACTGACGAGACTCGCAAAAAACTGAAAAATAAATTGCAAATTTTATTAATATGCTTTAATGTACAAATAATTTACAAATCTCTGAAGTAGTACTTTTTCAAGTTATCTACGTTTCAAGTTCTTGCTTGTCGTCTGGTGTTTCCATGCAGTAGGTGTCGCCTCTAACTTCTTCATAGATTTGGTAGGGGCCATCCCAATTAGGAGTCAGCTTTCCCTGTTCGTTGGCCCTACCGACTGCTTCCATTTTTCGTAACACAAAGTCCCCTACTTTCAGGGGGAGCTTGTGAACTCTTTTATTGTAAGCTCTCTCGTCATTCTCAGACGGTAGATCTCATGATGCAAGGCCGCATTACCCCTGCGTACTGGAAGTGAGTCCAATGTAAACCGCATGGCCTCCCAGTTAGCCTCTTCCTCATAAAGCATGACTCGAAGAGTCGGCTCATAGTGCTCAATAGGCAGAACAGCCTCTGCCCCATAAACCATGAGAAATGGAGTTTCACTAGTCGCCCCTTTTTCAGTCGTCCTGATGGCCCACAGAACATGCAGTAGCTCGTTAGCCCATAGGCCGCCAGCTCTTTCGATTTTCTTTTTGATGCCATCAGAGATTAACTTATTGAGTGCTTCAACCTGGCCGTTTGCTTGGAGGCGGCCGACTGATGCAAAACAGTGAGAGATCCCTTGGTCTCCCAACCAGTTCTTAAGAGCAGACTTCTCAAATTGAGGACCATTGTCAAAGACCATAGACATGGGTACTCCATACCGGGTGATGACATTTCTCCAAATGAAGGAGATAACATCTTTTGTTTTAATGCCTTTGACTGCCTCCGCCTCTACCCATTTTGTAAAGTAGTCGACAACAACCAAAATATATCTCGTCCGCCTGTAGCAAGTGTATACGGACCCAGAACGTCCATGCCCCATTTGGCGAATGGTACTGGGCTATGGATAGCCGTCAGGTCAGTGGCCGGAGAATGGATGAGCTTGCCAAACCTTTTATACTTGTCACATTTTTTCACCATCTCCATGGCGTCTGCTTCTAGGGTAGGCCAGAAGTAGCCTTGCCGCCTAACTCTCCTTACTAGGGTCTTGCCTCCTATGTGGGAGGCGCAGAACCAGAGTGCAAGTCTTCTAGGACCTCTCGTCTCTTCTCTAGTGTGACACATTTTAAAAAAAGGTTGGAGATAGCCTTTCTTAAAAAGCTCTCCATTATGGATTTCAAAATTGACTGCACGCTTTTTCATTGCGACCATCTCCAGGTAAGTATCCGGCAAGGTGCCGTCTGTTAAGTATGCTCGGATGCCATCCATCCAGGTTGAGCTTCGATCTAGGATTCCAATGGGCTCCTCTTCGATGCTCCTTTTTTCCATCACCTCCCTAAAAACTGATCTTGGTGTGTCACAAGAGGCGGATGATGCCAATTTGGAGAGAGCATCCGCTTGGTTATTCTCAGACCTGGGTACCTGACTTAAATGAAATTCCTCAAGCGTCCCAGCCTCTTCTTTGACCGCCTGTAAATACTTGATCATTGCCGGATGTGTGGCTTCATAATCACCATGGTATTGGCTAACAATCAATTGTGAGTCAGAACAGGTGTCCACTTTCCTTCCGGGAAAAGTATCTCAACCTGTCGCCTGATTCAGAAGGTCAGGGCCAGGAAAATAGCGAAGCCGGGGCCGCTTCTCGAAAAAGAGGGAGGAGCACTGATCCCAGCGGCCGCCTTACACATGCGGATGTTGGCTAGTAAGGCTTCATATTCTGCCTCATTATTTAAGGCTTGGAACTTGAAATGTAGTGCATACTCATACTTGTCTCCTTCAGGAAACTGACATATGCCGCCTGCACCACACCTGTTCAGGGTGGAGCTCCCGTCCACATATACCTTCCAAACCTATTCAAGGTTTTCAAGATCAGCCGGCCTGGCCATTTCAACAATGAAGTCAGCAAACACTTGTCCCTTCACTGCTTTCCTTGGCTTAAAAGTAATTTCAAGGCTTTGGATTTCAATCGCCCATTTGATCATTCGGCCGGATGATTCCATGGTTGTCATTGGTCGCTTGATTGGCTGGTCAGTGTAGACCACGACCGGATGTGCCAAGAAGTAAGGCCTTAACTTCTTAACTTCCTTGAAGAGGGAAAGTCCAATATTTTCAACCATGGGGTACCTCAGCTTTGCATTCCGTAGAACATGACTGATGAAGTAGACCGGGAGGTGGGTGCCACCTCTTTCAGCAAGGAGAACAACACTAAGCGCATGGTCTGAGACGGCTAGGTACATGTACAACACTTCTTTGGCAAAGGACTGGCCAACCTTGGTAGAGAGTTCAAGTGTTCCTTTAACTTTTAGAAGGCCGCCTCTGCATCCACCCCCCATTCAAAAATAGTCTTCTTCTTAATTGCTTGGAAGAAATAGAGGCACTTGTCGCCTGACCGACTGAGAAATCTCCCCAAAGCCGCCAGACGGCTTGTTAATTTTTGAACTTCTTTTACAGTACGGGGCGACTACATGTCTATGACCGCCTGCATTTTTTCCGGGTTAACCTCTATCCCTCTTTGATCAATCAGAAATCCGAGGAACTTCCCAGACTCAACACCAAAAACACATTTCTTGGGATTGAGCATGACCTGGTGCCACCTAAGTGTGGCGAATGTTTCTCAGAGGTCTGTAAGATGGTTCGTTTGTAGTTTGGATTTGACTATCATATCATCAATGTACGCCTCCACATTCTTTCCAATTTGATTATCGAAGACTGTATTAATCATTTTTTGGAAGGTAGCAGGCGCATTTTTCAAACCAAACGGCATCACAGTGTAACAGAATAACCCCTGATCAGTGACGAATGCTGTCTTTTCTTGATCTTTCTTCCACAAAGGTATCTGGTGAAAGCCTGAATAGGCATCCATAAAGCTCATCAAGGCATGGCCGGCTGTAGAGTCGACCAGACTGTCGATCTTTGGGAGAGGATAGCTATCCTTCGGACATGCCTTGTTCGAGTCTGTGTAGTCAACACACATGCGCCAGGTTCCATTTGGCTTCTTTATAAGAACAATATTGGCAACCTAATCAGGGAGATAGTATTACCGAATGAACCCAGCGTTTAACAATTTTTTCACCTCGGCGGCTGCCGCCTGGCTTCTTTCCTCACCATGGTTCCTCTTCTTTTGCCTTACTGGCTTCTTTTTAGGATCCACAACAAGCTTGTGGACGGCTAGATTTGGGCTGATGCCTGACATCTCGTCCACCTCAAAGGCAAAGATGTCTTTGAATTCTTATAAAAAGTTATGCAAGTCTGCACCAAGTTTAGCAAAAGCAGCCGTCCCCACCTTGACAGTTCGTTCAGGATGATAATCATCCAAAACGATGTTCATGTGCTCACTAGTCGATTGGGGACGGAGTTCATCCGGCCTTTTACCGGTCAATGATTGCTATTGCTTGTCTTTTTTCTCGGCCACCATTTGGTTGGCCTTTGTCTTCTTGCCGGCTGCTGTGGCAGCAAGCGCGACTTCCTTGATTTGCTTAAGGTTAGTAGTTTCTCCACTGGGGCCGGCTGCGACCACAGTGGGTTTGACATCAGAGAGATAACACTCCCTGGCCATCTTTTGGTCTCCTCGTAGGGAGCCGACTGTTTCGTCATCCCTCTCTAACTTGAGGAGCATAAGAGAAGGAATGATAACAGCCTTGGATTCATTCACGGTGGGACGCCCCAAAAACATGTTATAGGCCGTCAGATCTTCAACAACTAAGAACCGGACCACCATGTGGCGTCCCTCCCCTTTTTCGCCTAGACGAATGGGTAAGTCTATTCGACCTACCGGTTGTACCACACCACCTCTAAATCCCACTAATAAGGGATGAAAGACCTAATGCATGCTCTCGGGCTTGTACCTGAGCTTGGCCAGACACTTGTGGCTGATGAGATCAGACGAGCTCCCAGTATCAATGAGGATTCAACCAACTCTTTGGTTGACCACTTTACATTCGATGACAATAGGGTTATCATGCGGCCTCCTGACTTTTCCCCTGTCATCCTCGGTAACTATAACTTCGGGGAAGGAGTCCTTAGACGCCTGCCCCTCATCGACCGAGTTGATGTCGAGTCGTCTGATGTAGTCCTTGTTACCCCGGATCGTTGGGATGCCTCCAGCAAAGCCACCTGCTATTGTATAGATCGGAGTTTCATTAGTGTCCGAACTATTAGCAAAGTGGGGCTTCTTAGACGAATGCCCAGGGTTAGTTTGCAGGGTAACCATGGACCTCAAAATATAAGACTTGAGAACTCCTTTATCAGCTAGACGGTCCAACAGCCGCTTGAGACTAAAGCATTCGTTGGTGTCATGGCCAATATCCTCATGGTAGTGGCAATATTTATTTTTGTTCCGATTTTTGGCGGAACCTTCCATAGCAGCCGGCTTGTCAATGGAGACCCGGTCCTTAATTTCCATGAGGATGGAGTGACTGTCTTTATTGAATTCGTACTTTGGGGAGTACGTTTTTGTTATTTTTCTTCTAGGACGGCTGTTCAGAAGTATCAACCACCCAGACTTTTTTTCTTTTCTTTTCTTTTCTTTCTTAGTCGGCTGTAATGACCGACTCTCTTTTTTGTCAGACCTCTTTGAGTCCGATTGTTTACTAATGTTGTAGAGTTCGGTCGCCTGTATATAGGCGTTCTCCTCCATCAGTACTTCTTGGAAGGTAGCAACCCTCTTCTTGACAAGATCGAACTTGAAGGTCGACCCGTCCTTCAGACCTTTGAAAAAGTCTTTTGATAAGCCTCCTTATCATAGGTTGATAGAGGCGTTTTAGGGTGTGTTTTGATGCTTTTCATGAGTCTTTATGAGCTTTTGTGAGTTTTGACTCATCGTCCCATTTATGTGCAAAAGAGGGAAATTATGAGTGAAAGTGAGTGAGTTGAGCTCGGGAATGAAGTGAAGAGTACTATGAGTAGGCGGACCTTGGATGATGATTTGAGAGTGTATGAAGCATGGCTTGTTGATTCACAAGGAGGCAAGAAAGCAAGTTTGAAGAAGCTAGAAGAAGGTTCAAAGCAAGGAAGCAAGGAATCAAGGAAGAAGGGAAAAACAGTAGTGAATTGCTGCCAGGGCAGCTGGCAGCTGGCCAGAGCCGCTGGCAGCTGCTATTCCAGCATACGAAGGCTTCCAAGGCTGCCAGAGCCGCTGCCAGCGGGTCCAGAGCAGCTGGAAGCGGCAATCTCAGTTTTTGAGCAATTTTTGGCTTCTTTTTCAGCAATTTTGGCTTTGTTTTGGCACGTGTTTGGATATTACTTTATTATTATCATTGTTTTATGTTAATTAAGTTAAGGAAACACATAAATAGGTAGTTTTTGTTTAGGTTTAAGGATCTATCTTTTACTTTGGCAATCTCTTAGTTTTTTTTACAATTTTCAGAAAATTCTTTGTTTGAGAATTAAAATCCATGGAAGCTTAATCTTCCCGGATTCTTGGTTAAAGATTGAAGCTTTTGGCTACAATTTGTGAGATCTCTCTTCTTTTGATATCTATTGAATATATATTGTTCCTTGAATTAATTTTATGATTTGCTTTAATCAATTGCTAGGTTAGAATTGTTAGATTCGCTTGCATCTAATTAATCTTTCCAAAGTAGCAACTTTAGGTTATGAATGCATGCTTTTGGTTTATAACTCGAAGGAGGAATAATATTATTGAAGAAATTAGACCGCTTGTGTTAATTTGTTCAATCCTTGTTGATTTCTCCGTTTATTTTCTTCTTGTGGATGATTTAGAGCGCTTGTCTTATATTATACATTAGAAAGGGTTAGAAAGGAGCGCTTTGCTATTTCTAACTATTTATGAGAATTTAGAATCTAGGAATTCTACAACAAGGTGTTCAATAGAGCTTGATTGAGGAGACTTCTATGATCAATTTGTATGTTCATTAGTGGATTTCGCATAACCAAGACCGTTCTTCTCATTGATTACCTATTCGTTACGTTCGTTGTTCTTACTTAGTTCATTTATCATCATTGCTCGTGAAAACCCCCCTCGTTACTTAGGTTACTACCGTCCTAGAGTATTTCCACTTAGGTTTCCAGTTATTAGTCCCTTTTTCCCTGTGGATTCGAACTCGACTTCCCTAACTACGTTTATTTGCAGTTAGCTTAGTTGTGATATTTTTGGTTGCATACGACTGAGGCACACCAAATTTTGGCGCCGTTGCCGGGGACTAAGGCGTTACTTTTTAATTGTTTATCTTAGTAGAATTTATTTTAGGACTGTTCTTAGCTATCTTTCTTTGTTTGTTCGCTAGGGTATGATAAGTACCCGTTCTGCTAACAAAGAAGTTTTGCAGTTTGATCCAGAAATTGAAAGGAATATTTCCAGGTTGCGAAAAGAGGCAAAAACAACCCCTAGTGAATCAACGTACTCCTTCAATATTCAAGAAGAAGAGGAGATGGCTGACAATCGAACTCTAAGAGAACTTACAGCCCCTAACTTGAACCAACAACCGTTGTGCATTGCATACCAGCAGTTGGAGGAAGGTACTAATGTTGAGATCAAATCCGGTCTAATTCATCTATTGCCGGCATTCCATGGCATGAAGGGTGAAGATCCAAATAAACATCTGGCAGAATTTCATGTGGTATGTACTAGCATGAAACCGATTGGGATGACTGATGAGCAAATTCAGTTGAGAGCATCTCCTTTTTCTCTCAAAGATGCAGCGAAGGATTGGTTTTACTATCTTCCCCCAGGGAGCATAACAAATTGGGCAGGTTTGAAGAAGTGTTTCTTAGAGAAGTATTACCCAGCCACTATTTCTGCAAGCCTTAAGAAAGCTATCAGCAATGTGGATCAGAAGGAAGATGAGTCCTTGTATGAGTATTGGGAGAGATTCAAGAGATTGTGTGCTAGTTGTCCGTACCATGGGTATTCCGATCAAGACCTCATCCTATACTTCTATGGAGGTCTAACAGATGATGATTTGAGGATGGTGAATGCAGCAAGTGGTGGAGGGCTAGTGAATAAGACTCCAGGAGATGCAACTAGGCTGATTGCAGAGCTAGCAGAGAATTCTAGGCAGTTCAGTCAGAGAACTCCCACGCGCCGGGTGAATGCAGCAAATTCAAATACAACTGAGTTAGAGAGTCAAGTAGCTGATTTGACTTCTATGATGCGTGAGTTCATGGTGAACTCAAGGAATCCACAGCAACTGAATGCTTGTGGTTTATGCACCTCCACAGGACATCCCACTGATGCATGTCCTCAATTACAAGAGGAACAGAATGAGCAGGCCAATGCAATGGGTTTCCAAGGGCAAGGTCCGCAGAGAAGATATGATCCCTTTTCAAATACCTACAACCCAGGATGGAGAGATCATCCAAATTTGAGATATGGGAATTCCCAAGGAAACCAACAACATCAGCATGCTCAAGGTCAACAACAGTTTCAGCAATATAGGGCACCGTTCCTAACACCTCAAGGCCAAAGCTCTAATTCAGGTAATATGTCAACTGAAGAAATGATTAGATCACTAACTTCTAATGTTTCTACCATGCAGCAGAATATGATGCAGTTTCAACAAGAAACCAGATCAAGTATTCAAAACCTGGAGAATCAAGTCAGTCAAATCTCAAGTGCAGTAAGCCGACTTGAAGCTAAGGACTCTGGAAAGCTTCCATCCCAAACGGAGCTGAACCCTAAGCAACAAGTTAATGCAATAACATTGAGAAGTGGCAAAAAGTTGCAAGAAACTGTAGTTGCACCTAAGAAGGCTAAAGACTTGATTGGAGTTGAGGAGGAGGAAGTAGAACAAGAAACTAAGGCGAATCCGCCAACCTTTACCTCTTATGAGCCTGTGCCACCTTTCCCAGAAGCCTTGCAAGATACTCGAAGGTATGAGAAAGACAAGGATATTTATGAGACTTTCAGCAAATGTGAGGTAAATATGCCCCTCTTGAATGTGATTAAAAGTGTTCCTCGTTTTGCTAAGTTTATGAAGGAACTGTGTACGATCAAGAGAAAGCACAGGTTGGGAGGAAAAGAAAAAGTGAAGGTGAGTGCTCATGTTTCTGCAGTTTTCCAAAAGAAACTCCCAGAAAAATGTGGTGATCCTGGTATGTTTACTATTCCTGTTACAATAGGAGACACCACATTACACCGAGCCATGTTGGACCTAGGTGCATCAATCAATGTCATTCCCTACTCCCTGTTTAAATCTTTAGAACTTGGGCCTTTGCATGAAACTGGGGTAGTAATTCAGTTAGCTGATAGGTCCAATGTATATCCTAAGGGGGTAATAGAAGATGTACTTGTTAAGGTTGATGGATTGATCTTTCCTGCTGACTTTTACGTCCTTGACATGGAACATGACAAACAAGCAGCCCCCATCCTGTTAGGAAGACCTTTCTTAAAGACTGCTAAGACAAAAATCGATGTGTCTACCGGTTCTTTGACTATGGAGGTTGATGGGAAAGCAATTGTGTATAACATTTATGATACCATAAAGTATCCTGTTGATACTCATTCTTTATATTCTATAAATGTTGTCGATCCAATATTGCATGATGTTTCTAACATTGATCATGGGGATGAGCTCCTCACACCTATTACTAATGTTGTGTCTGGTGATTGCTTGGATTCTTCTATACCTACTAATGTGCAGGTGAAGGTGGCGGAATTGAATGAACAGTCCAAGCTTCCACCTATACCACTAGGGGCAACACCCACCCCGTCATCATTTCCGGGCAAGAAATTATCCCAGGTATACCACAAAGCAAAGAATAAGGTGTGGCATGACAAGATGAGCTCCCGTTGGAAGGGTCCAATTCAAGTTGACAAGGTCTATCCGCATGGAGCGGTAGAAATTCGGAGTTTAGAGACCAACAACATGTTCAAAGTGAATGGAAAAAGGCTCAAACCCTACTTCGAGGGTTTCAAAACCGAGAACGTGGAGTGCATCGATCTCTACGAGCCATCAATGGAGTAGCGAAGTGGGATGAGCCGCGTCGAGCCAACGATGTAAAACAAAGGCGCTAATCGGGAGGCAACCCGATCGAAAATCTTCCCCATTTCTTCTTGTGGTTTAGTTTTTTATTTTTCTTGTGATGTGAAGAGTATTTTTTATTGTGTTTGTGTAGGTGGATGCCTTGGGAGTATTTGTTATGCGCGAAGAGCAGCAAAAACAGAGCAAAACAGGCCAAAGGGGGGCTATCCCTGCAGTAGTCGCTGGCAGCTGCTCTGCAGCCGCTACCAGCGGGTCTTCCAGCAGCCCAACCTCCCCTTTTGCTGTCCCAGCCGCTGGTAGCTGCTCAAAAGCCGCTGCCAGCGGGTACCCCCCCTCCACGTTTATTTTTTCTAAAAAAAAAAAAAAAAAAAAAAAAAAAAAAAAAAAGATTTTACGCAGTATAGCCGCTGCCAGCGGGTCTTCCAGCAAAGAAGATCCAAAAGCTCTGCTTTAGCCGCTGGCAGCGGGTCCCAAGCCGCTACCAGCGGCCTTTCCAGCCTTTCCTGAATTTTTCACCCTTTTTGACCCATTTCTTGATTTCTAAAATCCAATTCATCCTTCTTCTCTTTCCCTTAGCAATCCCACACTCATACTCCCAAACCCTAACCCAATCTTTCCTACACACAATCCCTTTCCCTCACTTTCAAAGACAATTCAACCTAAAATTGTTTCAATTTCTCAATTTCACACTTGGCATTTGAGGAATTGTGAGAACCTTGGTGTTTGGAGGTTTGGTGGTGTGTTCATTGTGCTTTGAAGAATAAAGTGTGAGTTGTGCAATTCATTCTTAAGCAATGGGAAGAGACAACAAGGTGATACTTCAAAAGAGGGTGAATCACCCTCTTTTCCCCAAGCAAGTGACTTCATGGGAATTAGGCTCACTACAAAGGAGCAAGCTATTTGAACTCCAACAACCCAAGAGTATAGTGCAATGCACAAAGTTCTTCGATTTGGAGGCATTGCAAGAGGTTGGTTTGGAGGAGGTGATGGAGCACGAGCGCACCTACTTATGTGAGGTATACATGAATTCCTTTCCACTTTGACTAAGGGATGTCAAGAATTTCTTTCAATTTTAACAATAAGAACTATATCATGCCTTATGCGGTAATTAAAAATGCTTTTGGTTGGAATGATCTTCCCATGGGCAACACTTGGGGTCCCCATAGTTCATTTTTTCTTCTCGAAATTTTTGAAATCCTTGATAATGCCTAATCTTCCGGCTCCGGAGGTCCTTCTCCTTGAGGTTTTGCATCCTTCTTCCTTTCCCATACTTTTGTTTTAATTGTTGTTGTTCTTGCATTGAGGACAATGTTTCATTCAAGTAGGGGGGGAAGCAATTCTTGCATATCATTACAAATTGTATAGTTATCTTAATTTGATGGTTTTGTATAGCTATTTCAATTGTGTTTCAATGAAAAAAAAAAAAATGCAAAAAAAAAAAAAAATGAAAATTGAAAAAAAAAAAGAAAGAAAGAAAAAAGAAAAAGAAACCCGCTAAGTCGAAAACCTGAAAAGGCGGCTTAGGCAAAAATGGGGGCCCGGTTAGGTTGAAAACCCGAAAGGGCGACCTAAGCAAAAAAGTGGCTAATGAGTGGGTGAGAAAGTGAGATTTGGAAAAAGATGAGAGGCTAGGATGAAAACCCGAAAGGGCTCCTAGGCAAAATGAGAGAAAAAAGAGAGAAATGTTCATGAATTTGATTTTTCAAGGAAATTTCGCATCTATTTGCCGGAGTCGGTGTCATAAGGGGAGGAGATATAAGGAGGTGTCGGGTAGGTTTCATCTTGGTGATTTTGGGAGATAGTTGAGATTTTGGGGGATTTTGTTGATCATCTTAGGAATTTGAGAGCATGAGTTGTTTGTTTTCACTTTTGGATGTGGAAGTGCTTTTATTGGATTTTGGGTTAAGTTGAATTCTTGCTAGCCCAATTTTATCAAAAAGATTTCATTTCTGTAAGTGGTTGAGATTTTTTCTACTCATGGCTATGTGTTTATCGTTCTAAGTTGATTTTGGGGAATGAGTTAGAAAAGAAAATAAGGAAAAAAAAAGAGATTCAAGGTGTGAAGCATGGGGGAGTGTGAATGGTTGATAAATGCTAGAGCGCTTTGTTGAGTTGAGTGCGCGGAGCTTGTTGAATTTCACCATCTTCTGTTTTGAGCCTTAGTGAGGAGAGTAAGTTTTCTAAGTTTACTCGAGGGCGAGTAAAGGTTCAAGCATGGGGGAATTTGATAAGCCTCCTTATCATAGGTTGATAGAGGCGTTTTAGGGTGTGTTTTGATGCTTTTCATGAGTCTTTATGAGCTTTTGTGAGTTTTGACTCATCGTCCCATTTATGTGCAAAAGAGGGAAATTATGAGTGAAAGTGAGTGAGTTGAGCTCGGGAATGAAGTGAAGAGTACTATGAGTAGGCGGACCTTGGATGATGATTTGAGAGTGTATGAAGCATGGCTTGTTGATTCACAAGGAGGCAAGAAAGCAAGTTTGAAGAAGCTAGAAGAAGGTTCAAAGCAAGGAAGCAAGGAATCAAGGAAGAAGGGAAAAACAGTAGTGAATTGCTGCCAGGGCAGCTGGCAGCTGGCCAGAGCCGCTGGCAGCTGCTATTCCAGCATACGAAGGCTTCCAAGGCTGCCAGAGCCGCTGCCAGCGGGTCCAGAGCAGCTGGCAGCGGCAATCTCAGTTTTTGAGCAATTTTTGGCTTCTTTTTCAGCAATTTTGGCTTTGTTTTGGCACGTGTTTGGATATTACTTTATTATTATCATTGTTTTATGTTAATTAAGTTAAGGAAACACATAAATAGGTAGTTTTTGTTTAGGTTTAAGGATCTATCTTTTACTTTGGCAATCTCTTAGTTTTTTTTACAATTTTCAGAAAATTCTTTGTTTGAGAATTAAAATCCATGGAAGCTTAATCTTCCCGGATTCTTGGTTAAAGATTGAAGCTTTTGGCTACAATTTGTGAGATCTCTCTTCTTTTGATATCTATTGAATATATATTGTTCCTTGAATTAATTTTATGATTTGCTTTAATCAATTGCTAGGTTAGAATTGTTAGATTCGCTTGCATCTAATTAATCTTTCCAAAGTAGCAACTTTAGGTTATGAATGCATGCTTTTGGTTTATAACTCGAAGGAGGAATAATATTATTGAAGAAATTAGACCGCTTGTGTTAATTTGTTCAATCCTTGTTGATTTCTCCGTTTATTTTCTTCTTGTGGATGATTTAGAGCGCTTGTCTTATATTATACATTAGAAAGGGTTAGAAAGGAGCGCTTTGCTATTTCTAACTATTTATGAGAATTTAGAATCTAGGAATTCTACAACAAGGTGTTCAATAGAGCTTGATTGAGGAGACTTCTATGATCAATTTGTATGTTCATTAGTGGATTTCGCATAACCAAGACCGTTCTTCTCATTGATTACCTATTCGTTACGTTCGTTGTTCTTACTTAGTTCATTTATCATCATTGCTCGTGAAAACCCCCCTCGTTACTTAGGTTACTACCGTCCTAGAGTATTTCCACTTAGGTTTCCAGTTATTAGTCCCTTTTTCCCTGTGGATTCGAACTCGACTTCCCTAACTACGTTTATTTGCAGTTAGCTTAGTTGTGATATTTTTGGTTGCATACGACTGAGGCACACCAAATTTTGGCGCCGTTGCCGGGGACTAAGGCGTTACTTTTTAATTGTTTATCTTAGTAGAATTTATTTTAGGACTGTTCTTAGCTATCTTTCTTTGTTTGTTCGCTAGGGTATGATAAGTACCCGTTCTGCTAACAAAGAAGTTTTGCAGTTTGATCCAGAAATTGAAAGGAATATTTCCAGGTTGCGAAAAGAGGCAAAAACAACCCCTAGTGAATCAACGTACTCCTTCAATATTCAAGAAGAAGAGGAGATGGCTGACAATCGAACTCTAAGAGAACTTACAGCCCCTAACTTGAACCAACAACCGTTGTGCATTGCATACCAGCAGTTGGAGGAAGGTACTAATGTTGAGATCAAATCCGGTCTAATTCATCTATTGCCGGCATTCCATGGCATGAAGGGTGAAGATCCAAATAAACATCTGGCAGAATTTCATGTGGTATGTACTAGCATGAAACCGATTGGGATGACTGATGAGCAAATTCAGTTGAGAGCATCTCCTTTTTCTCTCAAAGATGCAGCGAAGGATTGGTTTTACTATCTTCCCCCAGGGAGCATAACAAATTGGGCAGGTTTGAAGAAGTGTTTCTTAGAGAAGTATTACCCAGCCACTATTTCTGCAAGCCTTAAGAAAGCTATCAGCAATGTGGATCAGAAGGAAGATGAGTCCTTGTATGAGTATTGGGAGAGATTCAAGAGATTGTGTGCTAGTTGTCCGTACCATGGGTATTCCGATCAAGACCTCATCCTATACTTCTATGGAGGTCTAACAGATGATGATTTGAGGATGGTGAATGCAGCAAGTGGTGGAGGGCTAGTGAATAAGACTCCAGGAGATGCAACTAGGCTGATTGCAGAGCTAGCAGAGAATTCTAGGCAGTTCAGTCAGAGAACTCCCACGCGCCGGGTGAATGCAGCAAATTCAAATACAACTGAGTTAGAGAGTCAAGTAGCTGATTTGACTTCTATGATGCGTGAGTTCATGGTGAACTCAAGGAATCCACAGCAACTGAATGCTTGTGGTTTATGCACCTCCACAGGACATCCCACTGATGCATGTCCTCAATTACAAGAGGAACAGAATGAGCAGGCCAATGCAATGGGTTTCCAAGGGCAAGGTCCGCAGAGAAGATATGATCCCTTTTCAAATACCTACAACCCAGGATGGAGAGATCATCCAAATTTGAGATATGGGAATTCCCAAGGAAACCAACAACATCAGCATGCTCAAGGTCAACAACAGTTTCAGCAATATAGGGCACCGTTCCTAACACCTCAAGGCCAAAGCTCTAATTCAGGTAATATGTCAACTGAAGAAATGATTAGATCACTAACTTCTAATGTTTCTACCATGCAGCAGAATATGATGCAGTTTCAACAAGAAACCAGATCAAGTATTCAAAACCTGGAGAATCAAGTCAGTCAAATCTCAAGTGCAGTAAGCCGACTTGAAGCTAAGGACTCTGGAAAGCTTCCATCCCAAACGGAGCTGAACCCTAAGCAACAAGTTAATGCAATAACATTGAGAAGTGGCAAAAAGTTGCAAGAAACTGTAGTTGCACCTAAGAAGGCTAAAGACTTGATTGGAGTTGAGGAGGAGGAAGTAGAACAAGAAACTAAGGCGAATCCGCCAACCTTTACCTCTTATGAGCCTGTGCCACCTTTCCCAGAAGCCTTGCAAGATACTCGAAGGTATGAGAAAGACAAGGATATTTATGAGACTTTCAGCAAATGTGAGGTAAATATGCCCCTCTTGAATGTGATTAAAAGTGTTCCAGCACTGCCTTGCCAGCTTGCTGTGCTATGGTGCACACGCACACGCACTCACGCATGTGCCTAGCACTGATATGGTGCTGAGCGTAGTGCTAGGGGGCTGCGATGGTGCTCACACTTACGCACATGCACATGGGTGCTATGCTTGGTGAGATAGGCTAGCGATAGTGCCCATGAGCACCCAGGCACCCAGGCTAGCACGCTGCCAGCTGCGATGGGCTGACTGGTGCTTGTGGGGCTTGCGATAGCTGCCATGCCCACCCAGGCACCCATGTTAGCATACTGCTAGCTTGCGATGGGAAGCCAGGGCGCGCCTAGGCTCCGATAGTGCCTAGCACACCATGGTGCGCCTAGCACACACATGGTGCGCCTAGGATTATGATGAGCTAGTCTAGCCTAGCTACGGCTACGCTCATACTTGTTGCTTGTGATTTTGCGACGTTCGATCTCGACGCCCTAGGCTCAATTTCCAACGTCTGTATTCGTAAAACTCTATCGACTCATTAAATCCTTTCAGATTAATTTGTCGTCTCGGATCGGTGATTCGATTGGGTTCGACCCGAAGGGTTCAGTTAAGATTAAGCTGTAATATCAATTGTACCTCGATATTACTGATCGGAAGCGGCCTCCACCTAGGCATTCCGATCACTTGACCTTACTGAAGAATTAGCTTTGTAATAATTCTGAACCCTCTATCGGAAGAATACACTTGTTGGAAGGACACCATTCCTTTCACCGGCAAGCTGGTCAGTCAACCTCAGGCGGCCAAAGGCTCCGTCCTCGTCACCAGAAACGAGCTCATGACTCTCATAACAAGTTTCAAAAGGGAGATTAAGGACCTGATCGATAAACGGATGACTGTCCCTACCAAGGAACAGTCGGCCAAAAAGCCCTCTCATTCTGGGAGGAATAAGCTGGTCAAAGACCGAGAGGCCACTCCTTACCCTTAACCTAGGGAGGAGCAGAGGCCCTTGTTAAATTTGGCCAAATTCCGGTTCCTTGAGCCAGGGAAGAGGAAGGCCACCTGGCATGTAAAGCCGGATGGTTCAAAGAAAACCTATTCTGATGCCCGAATGTTAATCCAGCAGAAGAAGAACATGCAACTGTCAGAGTCGGCTTCAACGTCGAACTTGTAAGACAGCTTTCAGAATACCTGAATGAGGTATTCACAATCAAACCGAGAGAACCAGACAGGCGGCATGTCTTCCCACTCTAGTCCTCAAATGCTCCATACGGCATCGTATGTGCCTCAACAGCCATACATGTCGTATGGACAACATTACAAGCAGCCGACCTTTTTGGGGGGCAGACGGCACATAATGTCCAGCCCTTGGATTGGCAGCTCCGACTGCTAAGATTGGGGGAACAACCCTCTGATTTTTCCAAGGAAATAACAGAGGCTGCCCAGCCGGCCAAGGTGAAAAATGTGTTGGTAGGTGCCTATGACGGTACCACCAACCCAGAAGACCACCTGATGGCATACACCAAACTTATGTATCTTCAAGGGTTGGATGATGTCGCATGGTGTAGATACTTCCTAGCCACATTGAAGGGCGTCACCCAACAATGGTTCGGCAACCTGCCAGCCGGATGCATCAATAATTTCAAAACGCTTGCATACTTGTTTGCGTCAAACTTCTCAATGAATATCCCTGTAAAGAAAACAAGTCTACGCTCAAATATCAGGCAGTTCAATCTGATGAAAATTCAGATTCGAGGATTATCTGATAAGGTGGCCTATAAAGACTTTTTCAAAGGTCTGAAGGACGGGTCGACCTTCAAGTTCGATCTTGTCAAGAAGAGGGTTGCTACCTTCCAAGAAGTACTGATGGAGGAGAACGCCTATATACAGGCGACCGAACTCTACAACATTAGTAAACAATCGGACTCAAAGAGGTCTGACAAAAAAGAGAGTCGGTCATTACAGCCGACTAAGAAAGAAAAGAAAAGAAAAGAAAAAAAGTCTGGGTGGTTGATACTTCTGAACAACCGTCCTAGAAGAAAAATAACAAAAACGTACTCCCCAAAGTACGAATTCAATAAAGACAGTCACTCCATCCTCATGGAAATTAAGGACCGGGTCTCCATTGACAAGCCGGCTGCTATGGAAGGTTCCGCCAAAAATCGGAACAAAAATAAATATTGCCACTACCATGAGGATATTGGCCATGACACCAACGAATGCTTTAGTCTCAAGCGGCTGTTGGACCGTCTAGCTGATAAAGGAGTTCTCAAGTCTTATATTTTGAGGTCCATGGTTACCCTGCAAACTAACCCTGGGCATTCGTCTAAGAAGCCCCACTTTGCTAATAGTTCGGACACTAATGAAACTCCGATCTATACAATAGCAGGTGGCTTTGCTGGAGGCATCCCAACGATCCGGGGTAACAAGGACTACATCAGACGACTCGACATCAACTCGGTCGATGAGGGGCAGGCGTCTAAGGACTCCTTCCCCGAAGTTATAGTTACCGAGGATGACAGGGGAAAAGTCAGGAGGCCGCATGATAACCCTATTGTCATCGAATGTAAAGTGGTCAACCAAAGAGTTGGTTGAATCCTCATTGATACTGGGAGCTCGTCTGATCTCATCAGCCACAAGTGTCTGGCCAAGCTCAGGTACAAGCCCGAGAGCATGCATTAGGTCTTTCATCCCTTATTAGTGGGATTTAGAGGTGGTGTGGTACAACCGGTAGGTCGAATAGACTTACCCATTCGTCTAGGCGAAAAAGGGGAGGGACGCCACATGGTGGTCCGGTTCTTAGTTGTTGAAGATCTGACGGCCTATAACATGTTTTTGGGGCGTCCCACCGTGAATGAATCCAAGGCTGTTATCATTCCTTCTCTTATGCTCCTCAAGTTAGAGAGGGATGACGAAACAGTCGGCTCCCTACGAGGAGACCAAAAGATGGCCAGGGAGTGTTATCTCTCTGATGTCAAACCCACTGTGGTCGCAGCCGGCCCCAGTGGAGAAACTACTAACCTTAAGCAAATCAAGGAAGTCGCGCTTGCTGCCACAGCAGCCGGCAAGAAGACAAAGGCCAACCAAATGGTGGCCGAGAAAAAAGACAAGCAATAGCAATCATTGACCGGTAAAAGGCCGGATGAACTCCGTCCCCAATCGACTAGTGAGCACATGAACATCGTTTTGGATGATTATCATCCTGAACGAACTGTCAAGGTGGGGACGGCTGCTTTTGCTAAACTTGGTGCAGACTTGCATAACTTTTTATAAGAATTCAAAGACATCTTTGCCTTTGAGGTGGACGAGATGTCAGGCATCAGCCCAAATCTAGCCGTCCACAAGCTTGTTGTGGATCCTAAAAAGAAGCCAGTAAGGCAAAAGAAGAGGAACCATGGTGAGGAAAGAAGCCAGGCGGCAGCCGCCGAGGTGAAAAAATTGTTAAACGCTGGGTTCATTCGGTAATACTATCTCCCTGATTAGGTTGCCAATATTGTTCTTATAAAGAAGCCAAATGGAACCTGGCGCATGTGTGTTGACTACACAGACTCGAACAAGGCATGTCCGAAGGATAGCTATCCTCTCCCAAAGATCGACAGTCTGGTCGACTCTACAGCCGGCCATGCCTTGATGAGCTTTATGGATGCCTATTCAGGCTTTCACCAGATACCTTTGTGGAAGAAAGATCAAGAAAAGACAGCATTCGTCACTGATCAGGGGTTATTCTGTTACACTGTGATGCCGTTTGGTTTGAAAAATGCGCCTGCTACCTTCCAAAAAATGATTAATACAGTCTTCGATAATCAAATTGGAAAGAATGTGGAGGCGTACATTGATGATATGATAGTCAAATCCAAACTACAAACGAACCATCTTACAGACCTCTGAGAAACATTCGCCACACTTAGGTGGCACCAGGTCATGCTCAATCCCAAGAAATGTGTTTTTGGTGTTGAGTCTGGGAAGTTCCTCGGATTTCTGATTGATCAAAGAGGGATAGAGGTTAACCCGGAAAAAATGCAGGCGGTCATAGACATGTAGTCGCCCCGTACTGTAAAAGAAGTTCAAAAATTAACAAGCCGTCTGGCGGCTTTGGGGAGATTTCTCAGTCGGTCAGGCGACAAGTGCCTCTATTTCTTCCAAGCAATTAAGAAGAAGACTATTTTTGAATGGGGGGTGGATGCAGAGGCGGCCTTCTAAAAGTTAAAGGAACACTTGAACTCTCTACCAAGGTTGGCCAGTCCTTTGCCAAAGAAGTGTTGTACATGTACCTAGCCGTCTCAGACCATGCGCTTAGTGTTGTTCTCCTTGCTGAAAGAGGTGGCACCCACCTCCCGGTCTACTTCATCAGTCATGTTCTACGGAATGCAAAGCTGAGGTACCCCATGGTTGAAAATATTGGACTTTCCCTCTTCAAGGAAGTTAAGAAGTTAAGGCCTTACTTCTTGGCACATCCGGTCGTGGTCTACACTGACCAGCCAATCAAGCGACCAATGACAACCATGGAATCATCCGGCCGAATGATCAAATGGGCGATTGAAATCCAAAGCCTTGAAATTACTTTTAAGCCAAGGAAAGCAGTGAAGGGACAAGTGTTTGCTGACTTCATTGTTGAAATGGCCAGGCCGGCTGATCTTGAAAACCTTGAATAGGTTTGGAAGGTATATGTGGACGGGAGCTCCACCCTGAACAGGTGTGGTGCAGGCGGCATATGTCAGTTTCCTGAAGGAGACAAGTATGAGTATGCACTACATTTCAAGTTCCAAGCCTTAAATAATGAGGCAGAATATGAAGCCTTACTAGCCAACATCCGCATGTGTAAGGCGGCCGCTGGGATCAGTGCTCCTCCCTCTTTTTCGAGAAGCGGCCCCGGCTTCGCTATTTTCCTGGCCCTGACCTTCTGAATCAGGCGACAGGTTGAGATACTTTTCCCGGAAGGAAAGTGGACACCTGTTCTGACTCACAATTGATTGTTAGCCAATACCATGGTGATTATGAAGCCACACATCCGGCAATGATCAAGTATTTACAGGCGGTCAAAGAAGAGGCTGGGACGCTTGAGGAATTTCTTTTAAGTCAGGTACCCAGGTCTGAGAATAACCAAGCGGATGCTCTCTCCAAATTGGCATCATCCGCCTCTTGTGACACACCAAGATCAGTTTTTAGGGAGGTGATGGAAAAAAGGAGCATCGAAGAGGAGCCCATTGGAATCCTAGATCGAAGCTCAACCTGGATGGATGGCATCCGAGCATACTTAACAGACGGCACCTTGCCGGATACTTACCTGGAGATGGTCGCAATGAAAAAGCGTGCAGTCAATTTTGAAATCCATAATGGAGAGCTTTTTAAGAAAGGCTATCTCCAACCTTTTTTTAAAATGTGTCACACTAAAGAAGAGACGAGAGGTCCTAGAAGACTTGCACTCTGGTT
Source organism: Chenopodium quinoa (assembly GCF_001683475.1). NCBI lineage: Eukaryota > Viridiplantae > Streptophyta > Magnoliopsida > Caryophyllales > Amaranthaceae > Chenopodium > Chenopodium quinoa. The sequence goes on from NW_018744469.1 coordinate 2,425,375, forward strand.
CTGCGCCTCCCACATAGGCGGCAAGACCCTAGTAAGGAGAGTCAGGCGGCAAGGCTACTTCTGGCCTACCCTAGAAGCAGACGCCATGGAGATGGTGAAAAAATGTGACAAGTATAAAAGGTTTGGCAAGCTCATCCATTCTCCGGCCATTGACCTGGCGGCTATCCATAGCCCAGTACCATTCGCCAAATGGGGCATGGACGTTCTGGGTCCGTATACACTTGCTACAGGCGGACGAGATATATTTTGGTTGTTGTCGACTACTTTACCAAATGGGTAGAGGCGGAGGCAGTCAAAGGCATTAAAACAAAAGATGTTATCTCCTTCATTTGGAGAAATGTCATCACCTGGTATGGAGTACCCATGTCTATGGTCTTTGACAATGGTCCTCAATTTGAGAAGTCTGCTCTTTAGAACTGGTTGGGAGACCAAGGGATCTCTCACTGTTTTGCATCAGTCGGCCGCCTCCAAGCAAACGGCCAGGTTGAAGCACTCAATAAGTTAATCTCTGATGGCATCAAAAAGAAAATCGAAAGAGCTGGCGGCCTATGGGCTAACGAGCTACTGCATGTTCTGGGCTTGGTGATGCGTGGTGCGCCAGCCAAGCATGCTAGGTGGTTGTGCGTGCTGGCAGCACCAGGTGGCAGCAAGCCTAGCTGCCTTGTAAATGGCGGTTTAAGAAGAAGTGGGGACCAAAGCCACCAAGCTTGCCTTGGGGAGCAAGGCAATGGTCCCCCCCCATGGGATATGGTCCTCACCTAACCCATTCTCTCCTTTTGCCACTTGTTGGCTTGTGATTTTTTTGCATAATTATTTATTTTGGAATTAAATAAATTATTGCAATTGCACATGATCCCACATTGATCATGAAAAGGGGTTTCAAGTCCCCATTCTCTATAAATACCCACTTGGTTGGGATTTTGAGAATACAACCTTGAGTGGAATTAAAAAGGCAACTCTAAGAAAGAGTAAACCTTTGATTCGTAAAACTCATAGTTATTTTGTCCGGGTCTTGACTAAGCTTCAAGACTTAGGACGCTCGGGTCGGGTCGAGGGTACGATCCGTCGGAGATCTCGTCTTTTCGGGATTTTGAAGTAAGAGCTCTTTGGGAGGGAAGCACGCGTCAAAGGTATAATTCTTGTTCTTAATCTTGTTTGATTAAGTTTATTATGCTTGTTTAATTGCTTTAATTAAGGGGCGGATCTTGGTGGGTTTCCTTCCGCGTAGTGTCGGGTCACTACGAAACCCTACAGCCGGGTGGTTCGCTAGGGCCCTCCTGTTCGACAGTCCATTCCTTCCTTTCGAGGGGACGGATGCGCCGATTTCTTAGGGACCCATCAGGGGTCGTGCGTGTGTCGACCTCACAGTCGTCATCTGTATCCTGGTCCGTATAGAGCTGGACATCGACCATAGGCCGTTTCTCATTAAGAGGCGGTACAGGTTCTTGTGAAGTGATCTTAGAAGTACTCTCCCCACAAACGGTGCCAAATGTTTTGGGGTATTTTGGATGTCCTGCGGGAGAGTTACAACACCAAGACTGACCTCTGGACACTTGTACTTGCAAAACAACGGAGACTCCTGTGGGTGGGAGTTCCGCCTCCGAAGATCAAGTTAGAACGTGTTCGGAAGTAAAGATGCGGAAAGTAAAGGGGATTAAGCTCCTCTTGGAAGGGGAGTGATCATCCAACTGTCTCAGACAGTCTCGGAATCCGAGCCTTAGTTCTCAAGTAGCGCAATTAAAGCTAGAGTTAATGCTCAACAAGTAATGTACGCGTGTGATTATTGATTTCTAAATGATGTTCCTCAGAGGGAGCATCTCCCTTTTATAGGGTCTGGAAATATGTGCCCTGTACAAGTTTTTAGAAACCTAGGACTAACTGGGCTTACCCAGGTATTTGGGCCCTTAAAGACCACTTTCCTAGTTGGCAATCCGCCTGCCACGGGTCGTGGCCAGATTAGTCCACCTTGGACCTATCACAAGGTGACACATGGCGGGCTTTGGTTGGTCCACGTGGATGACACGTGGCTGAGTTTAATTGGTCCACATGGCGAGAGAAATCCCCTAATCATAAAACTGCAAGTTGGAAAATCCAACAAAATTGTCGGATGATTTATATAAGCAGCCGGCTATAAGATCGGCTGAAAAGTTGAAATTGTTAACAAACCCTAACCCCTTGGTCGGGTAATAACACAACTCAAACGGCACGCAGGCCGAAGAAAAGTTGATATAAAATGGGAAAGCTTAAGCAGCTGGAGGGGGTACATCAGCATCAACAGCCGCATCCTTTTGGTCCCTAGTCGGCCGCTGTTCTTTTTCATTAATCTTCCCCTCCTCCTCTTCTTGATCTGACTCCCCTAAAGTTGAATCAGACGACTCCTCCTCTTCCTCGCCCTCTTGGGCTTGGTTTAGGATTTTTTCATTGTATTCCTTGGAGGAGGCGACAAACTGATTCTCCCGGTTCTCATAGCTGGTCTCTGGGAAGAGATCCCCCCATGTCATCTTCATGATGGCGTTGTTGTCGTCCATCATATCCTTGACTAGGGCCTCCTTTTCTTCATCAGCCCTTGAGAGGTATTTCTTGGCAAGTTGTGTCTCCTGGTTCTGTAGGCGGAGTTTGAGCTTGTCCACCTTAGTGCGGAGGCCGGCTGCTTCTTGGTCCGCCTCCCTAAGAGGCTCGAGCTCAGCCTTAAGGTCTTTAATGGACGACTCCAGCTCCGAGATCCTCTTCATGGCCGCCTTTAAGTCCGTTTTGACCTGCAATTTGGCAGCCGCCTGATAATACAATTTGTCATTATTCAGAAGTTCATTTTGAGCAATCTGGAACATAACTTTGTCAGAAACAGAGGCGACCCGAGCCTTCACATCCTTTACCTCTTTGGTCTTCTTGTTTATGGGCCTACGATGGCCGTGTACTCGCAGCATAGACTACACCTGGACAAAAACAGACGTCAGTTACAGGCGGCTAACAGTTTATATAGAGAAACGGAAATTTTTTACAAGTATACCTCAGCGAGAAGAGTGAGGATGGCATCTAGGTTGAGGGTGCCGACTCCTCTGACCGCCTCCCTGTCCTCAAGGGTAACGACATTCAGCATGGACTTAGCCAGGTGGACAAGATCCGGCCTTTGAGAGACATCTGCACAATCAATACCTTGTAAGTACTTGGTATAAATTCGGCCAATAGACCGACTGCTCTCAGAGGTGCTAGACGACTGCTGATTAAATTTGACCCTCAAAGGGTAAGGGAAAGGAAATAAGTCTTTGATACCTTCAGCAGCCGCCTGCTTTTCCTTCTCCTTCTCAGACCGACTGCCCACAGGGACGGCTGGAGATTTTGGAGGCTGGTTGCTCCCTGGCCTTGAGGCCACGTGTTTCCAGGCTTTCCCAGGAGTCGTTATGTCACCAGCTGTCTGTTTCCTAATTTTAGGATCCGGCTGTGAGGAGGAGGAAGGCTTCGCTAAGTTGCCCTACAATAATAACCACAATAAATAAGAAGTAGGCGGCAAAAAAGCTAAATGAGATTTGTTCAAAGTCGAAAGTTCACCTTGGGCGCCTGCACAGCAGGCAACTCTTCAGTTGACCGCTTGCCCAAGAGCGGTACTGGGCAGCAACTTTCTTCGAGGCCGAGAGTTTTTCCACTACTTTGTCTGCAAAAGATGAATCAGGGAGTTAGTTTGACACATAATTAATCAAGTTTTACAAGACACTTGAACATGCGGTCAGTTACCTCTCGGCATCTCTTCACTAAGGCAACAAGCGGCCAGATATGTCAGGGCAGGAGACAATTTAGAAAGTGTTCCTCCGATCCTCCACTTGCTCTCCTTCCCCACAGTCATCATATAGCCCTTGTGGCTAGACAGCTGGTACCAGCCGGTCCCGCTTGTTTTTGGGGTCCGGCTGAGGTAATGCATGTAGGAAAATTCTTCAAAGTTGGGGTCTACTTGATGCATTTCGCAGCCGGAAACATAGCCTAATATATTGAACCAAGAGTTTAAGGCCAGTTGCTAGACACCCAGCTGGTATTCGTCCAGGATTCGCTCCATAGCCGGATGTAAGGAAAATCTTAGGCCTGCCTTAATGCCGCCTCATAGTAGCCAAAACATGCGTTCCTGTAGCTGGACTTCACGGGCCAGACTATAGTGTCCTCAGCATCCGGCGTGCATAGGACATAACCATGCTCCATGACATGGTCATCTCTGAAGCTCCCAATTTTGTCCGCCATCATTTTTCGCCTGCCTGCGGGAACATGATGATAGCAGGCGGCATATTGCTCTCGATTGGTAGCAGATGGCTCCGCCCAGTTTGCTCCCAAATCTACTGAGAGGGACTTTCTCGCAGTCTCCAGCCGAGAGTGCCTCTCTTCAGATTCATCTGAGAATTTGCTGGAAGTACTTGGCTTAGAGTCGTTGTCTGAGCTCTCGGACCTGGTGTCCGCCTGATGGGCTAGATGAACAAAGCCCGACATGTCATTTTGAACCTCCTTCCCTAATTCTTCTAAAATGGAATCACTAGGAGTGCTTGGGGTACCAAGCGGCACGTCAGATAATTCACTGATAGGCGCATAGAAGGAAGAGCCGTCTGAATTTGCCACCCTTGCAGTTCGCTTAGTTCTGGCCATGGTGTCTTGCACAGACACATAGACAGTCGGACTTGGGGCAGTTCGCAAAGGGTGATCCAGCAAGGGGCAGTCGACACTCCTAGTTCTAGACTCAGCCTTCCTCGGTGACCGGCTGATCGCTAACCTAGGCCGTGCCGTGTGCTTTTGGGAAACCATTTTCGAAAAAAGGAAAAAAAAATAAACAAAGGGAAAATGCAAAAGAAAGCAGGCGATTACCTTTAGGTAATGAAGACTTGAAATTCTTGAAAAACGGGCGACTGTTTGAGCTGGCGGTCCAAAAGCAATCGGCAGTCGTCCAAAATGTCAGAGCTAAGGTCCAAAAGTTCTGTCCAAAAAAGTTCTAGAATGTCCAAATGATTTGGATATCACTATTTATAGGGGGAGAATTTCAAGGGTAAAAAAAAAAACGGTAAAAAGTTGTTAGCCAGTCAGAGCGTGACACCTGTCACAGACGCCATGTGGCAAGCTACGTCACCCCTGTGAGGGGCAAATGATTAGGGGATTTTCCCCCGCCACGTGGACCAATGGAGCTCTGCTACGTGTTGTCCACGTGGACTAATGGTGCTCTGCCACGTGTTGTCCACGTGGACCAATTAGAGTCCGCCACGTGTCACCTCGTGAGAGGCCCATGGTGGACCAATTAGGCCACAACACGTGGCAGATGGATGTCCAACTGGGAAAGTGACCTTTACGGCCCAACTTTCTAGTCAAGCCCAGTCAGTCCTAGGTTACAAAAACCTAGTACTGGGCCCGCATTACGAGACCTTATAAAAGGGAGATATTCCCCCTGAGGAACATCATTAAGAAAATATTAAACACTCGCGTACATAAATTGCTGAGCAATTACTCTAGCTTTAATTGCGCTACTTGAGAGCTAAGGCTCGGATTTCGAGGTTATCTCAGATAACTGGAAGATCACTTCTCTCCTAAGAGGAGCCTGATCCCCTTTACATTCCGCACTCTTTACTCCTCGAACATGTTCTAACTTGATCGTTGGAGGCGGAACTTCCACCCACAGGAGTCTTCGTTATTTTGCAGGTACAAGCGTCCAGAGGCCAGTCTTGGTGTTGTAACTCTCCCGCAGGACATCAAAAAACCCCGAAACAGTGCCTACGTGCACTGAAGGTGTTTTTACACTGAGGTAGTTTAAAAAGGGTTCATCATTAAATTAAATGTGGTTATCAATTATTCAAGAATTAAATTGGTATGTTTGATTGCTTGAATGAATTAAGTATATTGGTTGTTTTATGGATTAAGAGTCGTCACCAAGTCTAAAATATAGGTAAGCAACGTAAAGTGAAAGAGATTACGCACCAAAACTCTTGGAACGTATATACCTCGAGTATGAACTTATGGGGGGAGTTTTGTGACTTTATATTTGATCATACCTCCTACTAGGGGAACAAGACGCTGTAATTTCCTTTTTATTATGCGCAGGAATTCCGCCACTTACAAGTGGTTCTTTTATACTGGCACGGTTAACTCCCATGTTAGTACCCCTTTATTGGAGCAGGTTAGGGGGGAAACCCGTTTGATGCATAATCAAATTTAATAAGAAATTAAGACGTGTCTATTGTATGAGTTACATGTTGTATGCTTGTAAACAGGTGCAACAAGGTAAGTTGTGTGATGCTAGGATGTAAGCATGTTAATTAGTGTGTTTCGTTTACGCTTATGTACTCAACATTGTTGATTGTGTGTTGTATGTTTGTTTAGCCTTATCTTTTTCTTGGCCCTACGACGACCCATTTCTTATGGTGAGTAGTAGGGACAGTTCAAAGAGAAGCTTTCCAGGTGATGATGCGGCGTATACCTGTTGAGGTTTGAGCGAAGAGTGAATCCTATTCTAGTTCTGTTTAGAATATGCATTATTATTATATATTGTTGGATTATTATTATTATTATTATTTGATGAGACTAACGCATTGGTTTTAATAATGGTTTGGTTTTAAAAAGGGCCTATAATGGTTCCAAGTTGTAGGTTTGACTCCATTTCACTTTGGTTTGACTTTACTTTCGTTTGGTTTAACTTTTGAACTAGGCTTTTTTTGAATGGTTTTTGAAAATGTCTTCCGCTGTGTGTCTTTGATAAAGCCTTAGTAGTTATCACGATGGCGGTAATATCTTAGAATTTCCCATTTTGTATTTTAAAAAGGGAAAAACAGGTGTTTTAAATGAAGGGAATTGAATTTCTAGGGTGTTACAACCGGTCACGGACAGAAGTGCAGTTGAAAAAGGCGTGGTGCAAGGTCTCGCTCTCAGTCAAACATTAGGGGGAATTGTCCACATCTGATATATGCCTATGCTTCAAGAGAGAGCGGACAGGAAGAGAGCTGGTACAAACTCGCCATAGCAGGTGTCTGACCTTGGGTGTAGTTTCAAGCTTCCACAAATTCACCTAATCTTGATGAAATAGGTCGAGTTTACATGATTTTTCCAGATGTAGGCAGTCTTCACCAAGTACACACCATCGTTAGAGAAAGCTCAAGTGAGCCTGTCCTCTGGGTTTCTCATTCTAAGGGAAATCGAGAGAATACACTTGATATCATGCTCATTAAAAGTGTTTACCAATAACTCATGGTTCCAATCCATAGCCTCAAATCAATAAGATCACTAACATAATTCACCAAAGCAGTTTAAGACGAGAGAATTCTTAAGCCATGCTTATCAGCCACCTAAGGGTCGTCCCACACATTGATGCTACTGCCATTCCCCACACGCCAAATAAGACCTTATTTAACTAAGGCTTTTGCACCCCAAATGCTCCTCAATGAGTAGCTACAAGAGAGGCCTAGAGAGAAATTTAGAAAATAGCTATGAGGGAAATATATCTTACCCAAGACTCTTCTCAAAAGCGATTCCGGGCTCGTGATAAGCCGCCACGCTTGTTTACCAAGCATAACTTCATTAAAAACCGCCATGTCTCTGAATCCTGGACCACCCAACATCTTCCGATTGTAAAGAGAATCCTAATTCACCCAATGAACTTTCCAGCGATTGTTAGAGTGACCCCACCAAAACTTCACAGTCAAAGATCTGATTTCATCAGTGATAGTAGTCGGAATTATGTAAACTCCCATAATGTAAGATTGGGATCGCTTGGATAACCGATATTACGAGGATCTCCTTTCTCGCTCGTGACAAAAGTTTCTCCTTCCACCCTTGCAATTTCTTCCAAATTCGATCCTTGAGTGCCTAAAATACCGTTTTCTTTGATCTTCCAACAATGGTTAGGATGCCAAGATACTTGTCATGCTAATCCACAAGTCTCATTCCCAAAAAATCCACAAGATCTTTTTGTACGCTATGATTCACATACGCCTTTGCTAAAAGAGCCCTCCAATTTTTCATAATTGATTTTTTGTCCGGAAGCTGCTTCGTACTTGTTGAGTATATCAACTATCTTTGAGCATTCTCTTCGGTTGGCTCTTGTAAAAATCAAACTATCGTCAGCAAAGAAAAAAATGGGAAATTTTAGACCATTCCGGCTAGCTCGAGCACCATGAATTTCCCCCTGTAAAATGACCCTATTGATAAGGCCTGAGAAAGCATCTGCGATCATGATGAATAAATACGGAGATAACGGATCAGATTGTCTCAAACCCCTCGAAGGCTTAACCTCTCCACACACCGCACCATTAATGACAAAAGAATAGGAGACTGTCGAAACACAACTCATAACCGTCTTCACCTAGCTTCTGCAAAACCCATCCTTAGCAATAATTTCTCCAGAAATGGCCATTCCACCCGATCGTAGGCCTTGCTCATATCCAGTTTTAAAGCTATCGTACCTTCCTTACCTTTATTCCGTTTTTTTTCAAAGTATGAAATAATTCTAGAGCTATAAGGGCATTGTCAGTGATCAATCTCCCCAGAACAAAGGCGCTTTGATTTTAAGAGATAATGTAAGGAAGAATAGACTTCAAATGCATCACAATTGGTTTAGAGGCAATTTTATATAGCACATTACAAAGAGCAATTGGCCTAAATTCAGACATATTACAAGGGTCTTTTACCCTAGGAATCAGAACAATATTTGTGCAATTGAATTCTGCCAGAGAAACAGTGCCATGTAGAATGTTGCACAAAATAGTGAGCATTATCATTAGTAGAAATAGAAGGAGTTATAGCCTCAAGAACCTCGGTACAGTAAGCTTTAGAATGCGGACCCACAGCAAAAAGTTTAGAGTAGTAGTCTTGAACTATACCCTCAACTTCCTCCTCTTCTGTACACCACTCCCCCTTCTCGTTAAGCAGCCCCACAATTTCATTTTTCTTTTTTTGTTGGGATGCTTTATGATGAAAGTACTTTGTATTTTTGTCTCCGTCTTTTATCTCAGCCGACCTCGATCTTAAGTACCAATAGGCTTCTTGTTGCTCATAAACCCCGTCAAGATTCTTTTCTATTTCCACCCCAAGCAGGATGTTATCGTTGGATATCACACCCTCTTGAATCGCCTTGAGTTCTTGCTTCAGGTCATCAATTTTTTTTTTGTTGAAGTTAACAAAATTTTTGCTACTCCAACTTCGCAAGGACTCAAGTAACCTTCCCATCCGATCAAACATGAGACAACCCTCCAAATCCTTCCAAGTTTTCTTGACCACTTGTTCACACTCAGAATCAAGTAACCATGTTGTTTCAAATTTGAAGGATTTCTTACCTCTTTTACGTTTCTACTTAGGGCGTCTCTGTCTTACCAAAATTGGGGTGTGGTCGGACTGAAATCTGACGAGGTGCTCCACATCTGGAAACAAAGAAAACCACTCCTTGTTTCCACAAAAACGATCCAGCCTCTCACGGACAATAGTTGAGGAAGAGAGCCTCCTTTTGTAATACCCCGTATTTTTAAGACGTTTACTAATTATTAATTATGGATTTTTTCGAAATATTTCAAATATTATGTTAATATTATACAAAATCATTTATTTAAGTTATTATATACAAATGATAATTTTATAATTACGTTTTACAATGAGTTTAATTTTACGAGTCAAGTCATAGTTGTCGTACCCAAAAACTGGATTTTTAACCTTAAGCTCTTTGTTCCCGAGTCAAATATTTTGTCCCCGAGTCATACTACAAAGTGCCAAAAATATTTAATCTCCTCTTTTCTAAATTCAACTCTAAACCCCCACAAAAATTTCTCCACGTAGCTCCCTTAAACACCATTCATCTCCAAAATCGTTCCAAACTTGCGCAGTCTCAGAAATAACTTCCCATCAAGATCTATCCGTGGTCTGATTTGGCTGAAATTTTGACAGCTTGTTTGAGACATCTAGAGGTTCGATTTCAACAGTGTGATTGTTGTTTTATGCTATAGATTGAAAGTTATGGCTGCCGAACAAAATCTCATTTTCTTGCTCCTTGAACTCCTTCATGTTGGCAAAAATGGAACAAACACCTCCCACTTGCTCTTGCATTAATTGAGACAGTTGAAATAGTGCCCAATTATGGCTATAAATAGGCCGTTGATATGCTGCCCCAAACCAGCTTGCTCCATTTCATTTGCAAGCATCTTCTTCTTCCTTCCTCTCTCTCCTCATTTCCCCTTCCTTCCTCTTTGGCTATGAGCACCACGACCACCACCACTCCGACCACCTTGCTACTGCCCTCCTACCGTTGCCACCGCTACCACCCATAGGTAGTGCCTCCACCTTCCTCCCTTTCTTGATTATCAAAGTTCTTACATTTTGATACTACATTGTTGTTGTTCTTAATTTTGGGTCATAATAATACTACTACTATACACTATCTCCACTACATACATATTGTTAAGTATTGTTGTTATTGTATCCTTATTATTATTTTAACTATCTTGATTAAATTATATCAAACTACTACACTATACATACTGCTACTACTAATATAAGTACTACTACTATTCATGTTATTATTATGTTATTATCATATTATATATTGTTGATACTACTAAACTACTACTACTACTACCTATACGTACCACTCCTTCTTCTTCTTCTTCTTCTTCTTCTTCTTCTTCTTCTTCTTCTTCTTCTTCTTCTTCTTCTTCTTCTTCTTCTTCTTCTTCTTCTTCTTCTTCTTCTTCTTCTTCTTCTTCTTCTTCTTATTATTATTATTATTATTATTATTATTATTATTATTGTCATTAATAATATTATTAACTCTCTTAATATTAAAAAGGTTTCTTGAACTTTGAAAGTATAAGTATTACAAGAGTTAAACTAATTGGTCGTATTATTATTGTCATTAATAATATTACTAACTCTCTTAATATTAAAAAGGTTTCTTGAACTTTGAAAGTATAAGTATTACAAGAGTTAAACTAATTGGTCGAGCACAACTAAGTCAAGGGTCTATATTTTAAGTACTTGTGTTTATGGGATTGAAGAGTTTTTGATTAGGACCTTGTGTTTATTGTAGTAGGGGTTTCAAGTTCGTAATTAGAAACTTCGTGCTTGTTTGCAAGGATCGAGGTACGTACACGTGGCTAGATCTTTTAGGAAGTGATTTTTATATGCAAATGTGATTTACATGATTAAGTGATTTTAAATCTTGTTCAAATGATTACGAAATATATTTTGGTAAAGCATGTTTTAATTATTATTTTAAATGTTTAAAATGTTTTATAAAATTACATTGATCTTCAAATTGTTTTAAAAAAGGAGATTTTATTATCCCATATATGGGACATTGGAAAATTTATTTATCGGATTTTAAATATTCCCGTGTATGGGATATTGGAAAATTTATTTATCGGATTTTAAATCTTCCCGCGTATGGGATATTTTGGAAAGTTATTTATCGGATTTATTGGTTGGATTTTTGGATCTTTGGATTTTTAACTCCTACTATGCAGAGTAAGTTGAAGACTATGGGTTGTGTATGACCTAGTCGTTCCCCTTGGATAGCACTATGTAAAGGAATTACTAACTTGGGGGGTATGCACACTTAGGTGGAAAAATGATTTACGAAAATGAGGATTGATCCATCCTATTCAGAACTATCTTTGGAAAATTGATTTTGGAAGATTGTTTTTGGAAAGTTGATTCTGTTAACATATTTTCGAAAGTGGGAATTTCTACTTATGAATGATTGAATAAATTATGATTTATGAAAGTTGGATTTTTCGAAAGCATGTGTGATTAACTAAAATGATTTTACATGTCTAGCATTTGTGTGTACTTAGCATTTTGGCTAATATGTATTTTTGTTTTGTTTTGGCTTGGCCCTACTTATCATTAATGATGAGTAGTTAGGTGATGATGACCGGACAACGTGAACTAAATGCTGCATTGGGGACGATGGGCGGTGATCACCTAGTTTAATTTAATTTAATGTCGAAACTTAGTATAAGTACTTAATTAATTCCGGAAATGTTTTGAGCTAATATTATTAATAATAATAAAAGATAAGTACTTTTCTTCTGCTTTAAATCTCTGTTAAGCCTTACGTAATCACGTGGTGGTATTACTCCCAAGTTACTCCCTAAAGTGGTGTTATTATTATTATTATTAGAGAGTAATTTGGGGGTGTTATAAAGTGGTATCAGTTTTCGGGTCTTAAAAAGATTAAAATGGGAAAATAAAACTGATGGGTAGACTTAAGAAGGCAAATAGGATAGAGTTTCGCATTTATTTTCTTTAAGTATATATTAAGTATTTAAGTAAAAACTACTTTTCATTTTGAAGAAAGATTAATAGTGGGGATTTTTGGATTGTCAATGAGCTCTGGCTAGGCACGACTTGGGCTCAAGGCGACGTCGACCCTAACCTCTCCTACCTAGGATCTCATTGGTCTAACTAATCCACATTAAGAACCAAGTATTCAGCTTATAAATATATAATATTTTTGAAATTAAAAAGTTTGAAACGTATTCCAAAATGATTTCAAAATTTTACTTGAATTATGTGCATATGGACTAAGCAAACGTCCAAACTATATTTTAGAGTATAAGGTTCAAATTAAATTTTGAATTACGTCAAGATATTGACGGCCTTTTGGGAAATTTTATATTCCAAGGTATATCGGTGAAGGTTCATAAATGATTCGATAATTATTCCTAAATTGGGAAATGGATTGGAAGGTGAATTACACTCTTATGTGAATTATATGGTGAAGTGTTTGTTGATTTGTGTGCTATAATTGTATGCAAATTATGATGAAATCTTGTGACAATTTATTTCAAGATGTTACCTATAGTTGCTTTTAAACGACAATTTGGACTTAATATATAGTTAATTTGAAGGACGTTTATTACTCAAGATTTTTGTGAACAGTAAAATAAAGTTGTCACTTCTCCGAGTCTTTATTGGATGGATGATTAATTTGTTGTTCAAGTTAAGTAAATTCATTGTGCTTAATTACCACGTTATTTAGGACCATGTCTCTTAGACAACGAATTAAGAGAGGGAGTAGTTCCAAAGTCAGCTCTATCATCAAAAGGCTAACCAAAATAACCGAAAACATAGCTGGGATTGTCTCAAACTAGGGGAAATCCCATAATGATCTTGTTGCTTTTGGGGAAATTTTCAAAAGAGTGGCTGCAGCCAAACCACCCACTTACCTTGGCAAAGTAGACCCAGCAAGCTTAGAAAATTGGGTGAGAGAGTTTGATAAGCTTATTGATGCTATCAATTTCCCTGAGGAATTAAGAGTTAATAATGATGCTTATTACCTTAGAGAGGAAGCTGATTTATGGTGGAGCCAAAGGATAGATGACTAGATGAGTAATCTTAAATTTGGGTGGGCTGAATTTAAGGAAGCCTTAAGAGAGAAGTTTTATCCTGCCTATTTGAGGAAACAAAAGTGTATGGAGTTTACCAACCTTAGGATGGGGACCCTTTCTTGTGGACTCTCTCTCACCATCTTGCCAATCCATATAATGTCTCTCCACATCTTCAATGATGTCAACCACCTCTTCCTCCGTGTGATTCATGATAGGGCCTTTGGCACCCGCTTCGAGGCATGACTTGCCTTGAGGACTCAAGCCTCCATAGAAATTTGAATGATATGTTGGGATTCCATGATGAGGGCACTCTCTTTGGTACTCCTTGTACCTCTCCCAAGCCTCATAAAGGCTCTCACTAGGCTTTTGCTTGAAGCTTTGAATAAGAGCTCTAGCTTCCTCCGTCTTCTTGTGAGAGTAAAACCTAGACAAGAACTCCTTAGTAGGGCTATTCGCGCAAAAAACCGCACTTATAACCAAACCACACCAAACCGCACCGCACAATGTGGTTTGGTGCAGTGCGGTTTGCGGTTTAGCCACATATTTTTAAAATTATATTTTTTTAACAAAAAAATAAAACTTTTATTTTATTTTGTGGTTATTAACTTATATTTCAAATATTAAACTCTTTTTTTTAAACCTTCAATTAGCTAATAGTCAAGATTACTTTATATTTATAAGTTATTTTTCCCCAGCCAATCATCGTCTGACACGTGGACCATTCAGGCCCTGCCATGAGTCCGCCACATGGACCAGTTGGAGCCTGCCACGTGTTAAGCGTTGCTCAGTCCACCTAGGACCAGTTGTGCCACGCCACGTGGCCTTCCAAATGCCAACAAGCAAAAATGGCCACGTAGGCCCAATTTCCAAGAGAAGCCCAATCAGCCCTAGGTTGACCTAAGCCTAGGATTGACACGCTTCCCAAGACTATAAATACATTCATTAATCCTCATTAAAGGGGGATGGAGAATTAATTACTCTCACCTAGAGAAACCAAAACACATTGATCACTCCTCCCCTAGAGGAACTGGATCTCCCACCTTTACTTTCTGCACCATTGATGAGAGGTGAATAGCTAGGTCGTTGGACTAACTACCCTCTACCAAACAATATTTATATACCTAAACCTACACCAAACAAGTCTAGTGATAAGTAAAGGGTCGATCCGCGGAGACGACAAATTATTGTATACACTACCGCTACTAGGCTAGGTCAAAGGATATGGGGGAAGAGAGGACTAAATCTAAGGATGGAAGACTAAAAACTAAGGAAAGGAACTAATAAACGAAATCACTAGGGAAGAGGAATCAAGGCAATCAATGTGACAAGCACAAGCATAACAATGAACACGGACATTCTCAATAACTTGAAAGGGGCGAAGCTCAATCATCTAGGTCTCTCCCAAGCACGCTACACAATCAAGCACCCAATCCCGGCCAAAGGCTCGTGATCAACTCAAAGGGTTCACTTTTACCTAATTAGCTCTTTCCCAAGCAACTAAATGGGTAGCAATTAGATCATGCATTCAACCGGCCAAAGCGAAAGCAAGCATTACACATACCTCAATGAGCACATCCAAATCACTAAGAATTAATCCGCACACACCACTATACTAGCACTAATCAATCGCAAGCAAACAATCATCAATAATCTAATTGGTCAAGTCGATAATATGGAGAATTGCCTAACAACCTAGGTCACTCCCGCACACACTAGGCCATTAAACTCTCAACCCCGTCTATGAGGTTGTGGGCAACTAAACGATGAAATTCTTCTATTAACCTAGCTCACTCCCGCACAACTAGCACAATAGCGATTAAATCATGACATCAATGGGCTAGAAAGACATCAAGCATTAAGACCTTCATTTTTAGTTCAATACATCAACAATTCCAATTAAACCATCAAGTAAGTGTTCATCTTTCTCATCAATCACTAATCATCCCTAACCCTAGTTAACAATCTACTCTAACATAATTAAACTAACAAAATCAAAGACATTAACACAAACTAAACTAACAAGAACAACAAACATTAACCAACAAAGAGGAACAAGAGAGATACTAAGAATAAAACCCAACAAGAAGAACAAATTACCAAAACTACTATACTAATCAAGCAAATAACTAAACAAATCAAGAATTAAAGAAAGCAATAAATGAGATAGAGTTTAGAATGCTCATTAGATTTATGAAGAATAATCCAAAACAATGTCACTTTGCATCTTCATCTTCTTCAATCCTCCATTAAAGCTCTTCACTTTCTCTCTCTAAATTACCCTAAATTACTCTTAATCTACATTACAAAGTATAAAAACAAAGATTAAAACTAAATCTAAGCCTAATTTATGTGAAGATTGATGGAGAGATGTTAGGGTTTAACCCCTCAAAGATGAGAGAGAAAACCCCAAAGAAACGCCCAATCAAAACTTGGCCATAAAGAGGAGAGGAAGAAGCGTTTAAAAGACTCGTAGCTGCTCGTGCGCGCCCGCGATAGAGGCCTGCGCGCCCGCGCACTGGGATTGGCCTGGCAGCGAAATTCATTTTCAAATGGCCATAACTTCTGTTCTAGGAGGTTTCTGGGGGCGTGCAACCTACCGTTGGAAAGATCTTCAATTCTAGTTTCCAATGCAACTTGAATCACCTCAATCAGATTTGTAGATCAAAATTTATGGCCAAAATAGTTAGCAAAGGTCGGTCTGCGCGCCCATTGCGCGCCCGCGCGAGCCATCTACAGAATCTTTAACACTTCATACACCATTTGCGCGCCCTCTACAAGCTCTCTCACTCCTTTCTACAGCAAGATATAGCCTTTGTCATCGAATTGCTTATGCACTCTTTCTCGAGGATCGTGTCGGGCCTCCCGAACGGGCTCCTGAACCTTCCGAGGTTTTCTATTTTCCCGATATCCACCTCTTGAGCCTATAAAACACAAGGAATAACACTAAAATAGCACAAATAAGAAAATAAGAGGGGAATACAAAGGGATTAGCGTAATGATCGGAAAAAACGGGGAAAACCGAGCGAAATAGGCTTAAACAAGCGACAAGCGTAGGGAAATGACATGTAATTGAGGCCTAAATAGTGGCATAAATGCCACTTATCAACCATTTACTCCTCAAACAAGTACTAACTTGATCGTCGGAGGCGGAGCTCCCACCGCCCGGAGTCTCCGTTGTTTTACAGGTACAGGCGCACGGATTCCAGTCCAGGAATTGTAACTCTCCCGCAGGACATCATAAAACCCTCAAACATTTTGGCGCCATCTGTGGGGGGGAGTACTTTCGAGATGGAATCACAGTCTGTACCGATTCTAAGTGACAAGCGTCCTATGGGCGACCCTCAGGTCTACACTGACCAGGATACGGATAATGAGGTCGAGGTGGAGACACACACGGCCTCAGACGGGACCCTAAGGGCCCGACACACCCGTCCCACCAAAAGGAGGGAACGAGAGAATTGCCAAGTTGGTACCAGTCAACTAGCCGGCTCACCGCCTGAGCATCAGCAGGCGGCTGAGGGATCTGCTCTTGTTACAAGTAATAAACTCATGACATTCATGAGGGGGTTCAAGGGAGAGATCCAAGAATTGATCAAAAAAAGGACGCCTGTTCCCGCAAAGGAACAGTCGGCTAGAAAGTCCTCCCACTCTGGGAGGACGAGACCTGTAAAAGATCGTGAGCCGACCCCTTACCCAAAGCCTGGGGCAAGGCAGCCGCCAGTGATCGACCTAACGAAGTATCACTTTCCCTCACCAGGAAAGAGAAAGCCCATCCGTCATATTCAACCGGATGGGTCAAAGAGAACATATTCTGATGCTCGAATGTTGCTAGAGTAGAAGAAGAGTGATCGACTGTCAAAGTCGGCCTCTACTTCTGATTTTCAAGACAGTTTACACAATACCTCCTTGAGGTATTCAAAATCAAATTATGAGAGCCAGACAGGCGGTACCTTCTACCGGTCCGGCTCCCAGAAAAACCAGACGACCCCGCATGTGCCACCCCAGCCATACGTGCCGCAACCTCAATATTTCATGCAGCCTACTCTGTTTGGAGGACAGGCGGCAAGAAACGTTGAGCCTTTGGACTGGTAACTTAGGTTGCTTAGACTTGGAGAACAACTGTTCGCCTTCTCCAAGGAAATAATTGAGGCCGCCCAGCCTGCCAAAGTGAAGAATGTGTTGGTAGGAGCCTATGATGGCACTACCAACCTAGAAGACCATCTGATGGCGTTCACCAACCTTATGTACCTTCAAGGGTTGGATGACCCCACATGGTGTAGTGCTTCCTAGCCACATTGAAGGGCATTGCTCAACAATGGTTCAGTAACTTGCCGACTGGTTGCGTAAACAATTTCAAGACCCTCGTCTACTTGTTTACCTCCAATTTTGCGATGAACATTCCTGCTAAGAAGACGACCCTTGACCTGGGGACCATACAGCAGGGAGAGAAGGAGGGACTCCATTCCTACATCAGGCGGTTTAACCTGATGAAGATTTAGATACAAGGGCTGCCGGATGAGGTAGCCTATACTGATTTTTTCAGAGGACTTAAGGACGGGTCGAACTTCAAATTTGACCTTGTCAGGAAGAGGGTGACTACCCTCCAAGAGGCCATGATGGAGGCGGATGCCTATATTCAGGCAACCGACCTCTGTAATACTGGGAAGCAGTCGGACAGCAAGAGGCCCGACAAAAGAGAAAGCCGACAAAAGTAATCGACAAATAAAGAAGAGAAAAAGAGAAAAGAAATATAGGCGGCCGACTCCTCTGAACAGCCGTCCCAGAAAAAGAAGAAAGAATATAAACGATACTCCCCCAGGTATGAGTTCAACAAGGATAGCCATGCTATCCTCAATGAAATCAAGGGCCGGATCTCAATTTAGAAGCCGGCCGCCATGAAAGGTTCGGTTAGCAACTGGAACCAAAGCAAATTTTGCCACTTCCATGAAGACATTGTTCATGAAACCAATGAGTGTATAAGCCTCAAGCGTTTTCTGGACCACCTGGCAGAAAAGGCGATATTGACTCCTATGTCAAGAAGTCCAAGGGAAATGCTCCTCCCAAACAGAAATAGGTGGCCACGAAGAAGCACCGGTCGGCTGATAGTTTTGACACTGACGACGTCGTCTATACTATAGCAGGTGGCTTCGCAGGAGGCGGCCCCACTATTAGGGGAAACAAAGACAACATCAGGCGGTTAGATGTTAATTCTGTCAACCAAGGAAGGACCTCCAAGAGTTCATTCCTAGAAGTTGTCATCATAGAGGAAGACTTGGGAGGCGTTAGGGGGCCGCATGACGACCCCATTGTTATTGAATGTAAAGTGGCCAACCAAAGAGTTGGCCGGATCCTCATAGACACCGGCAGTTCCTCTGATCTAATCAGTAACAAGTTCTTGGAAAAGCTCAAGTACAAACCTGACTGCATACATCTGGTATCTCACCCTTTAGTAGGGTTTGGAGGAAGCGTCGTACACCTAGTGGGACGGGTGGATCTACCCATCCGCCTGGGTAAGAAAGGGGAGGGCCGTCACATGGTGGTTCGGTTCTTAGTTTTTGAAGAGCTCTCGGCCTAGAACATGATCTTAGGGCGACCCACCCCAAACAATTCCAAAGCTGTCATCATTCCATCTCTCATGCTGCTCAAGTTCGAGAAGGATGATGGAACACTCGGCTCCCTAACGGGAGACCAGAAAATGGCACGAGAGTGTTATCTCTCGGATATTAAACCCACTGTGGTGACTGCTGGCCCAAGTGGAGATAAAACTGACCTTGAATAAATCAAGGAGGATGCGCCTGCCCACGCAGTAGGCGGGAAGAAAAGAAAGGCCGCCCAACCGGGGGCCGAAAGAAAAGAAAAGCAATAGTAATCACTAGCCGAGGAGCGGTCAGACGAGTTCCGCCCTCAGCCGGCTGGTGAACATGTGGACGTCGTCCTGGACGACTCACGTCCTGACCGAGCAGTTAAGGTTGGGACGACTGCTCTTGCGGCACTTGGTGATGATTTTCACCAACTCTTGAAGGAATTCAAAGATATTTTCGCATTTGAAGTACATAAGATGCCAGGTATAAGTCCAGACTTGGCAGTGCATAAATTAGCTGTGGATCCGAAAAAGAAGCCGGTCAGGCAAAAGAAGCGGAACCATGGTGAAGAAAGAATCTAGGCGGCTGCCGCTGAGGTTAAAAAGTTGCTTGACACAGGGTTCATTCGGCAATGTTATTTCCCTGACTGGGTTGCGAACGTTGTGCTTGTGAAAAAGCCGAATGGTACCTGGCGCATGTGTGTGGACTACACAGACTTGAACAAGGTGTGCCCTAAAGATAGTTATCCGTTGCCCTAGATCGACAGTTTAGTCGACTCTACAGCCGGCCACGCCTTAATGAGCTTTATGGACGCCTACTATGGCTTCCATCAGATTCCCCTGTGGAAGAAGGACCAGGAGAAGACGGCCTTCGTCATAGATCAGGGGTTGTATTGTTACAAAGTCATGCCGTTTGGTCTAAAGAACGCCCCGGCCACCTTCCAGAGAATGATAAACACGGTATTCTTTGATCAAATTGGGAGGAACGTCGAGGCGTACATAGATGATATGATTGTGAAGTCTAAACGCCAGACGGATCATTTGGCCGACCTCCGAGAAACATTCACCACACTCAGGCGGCACCATGTCATGCTCAATCCCAAGAAGTGTGTTTTTAGAGTTGAGTCTGGGAAGTTTCTACGATTCCTTATCAATCAAAGGGGCATAGAGGCTAACCCCGAAAAAGTGCAGGCGGTCATAGACATGCAGTCGCCCCGCACAGTTCGAGAGGTCCAAAGGTTAACGGGTTGTCTGGCGACTCTAGGAAGATTTCTCAGCCGGGCAGGTGATAAATGCCTTTACTTCTTTCAGGCAATAAAAAAGAAGGCTAGGTTTGAATGGGGGCCGGATGCTGAGGCGGCCTTCCAAAAACTGAAGCAACATTTGCACTCGTTACCAAGGCTGGTCAGCCCCTTGCCCAAAGAAGCGCTCTACATGTATCTAGCAGTGTCTGACCATGCTCTAAGTGCTGTCTTCTTTGCTGAAAGAGACGGCTGTCAGCTCGCGGTCTATCTTGTCAGTCACGTGTTGAAGAATGCCGAGTTAAGGTACCCCCTAGAGGAAAAATTTGGCCTTGCCCTCTTCATGGCAATTAGAAAATTGAAGCCTTTCTTCTTGGCACATTCGGTCGTGGTATACACAGACCAGCCAATCAAGCGACCATTTACAACCATGGAGTCGTCAGGCCGAAAGATCAAATGGGCAATAGAAATTCAGAGCCTTGAAATTACGTTCGAGCCCAGAAAAGCAATGAAAGGACAAGCATTTGCTGACTTTATAGTAGAGATGACTCGGCCCTCTGATTCTCAAATTTCAGACCAAGTCTGGAAGGTTTATGTGGACGAGAGCTCCACTCCGAATGGTTGTGGTGCAAGCGTCATATGTCAGTCGCCAGAAGGTGACAGGTACGAGTATGCTCTACATTTTAACTTCCAAGCCTCGAACAACGAGGCGGAATATGAAGCTTTATTAGCCAGTATCCGCATGTGCAAGGCGGCTGGGGCAAGAAAAATAGACGCCTGCTCTGACTCACAGTTGGTAGTAAGCCAGTACAACGGCGAATACAAAGCAACCCATCCGACCATGATTAAATATTTGCAGGCGGTACGTCAGGCGGCTGGGTCACTTGAAGAGTTTCATCTAACTCAAGTACCCAGGTCCGAGAAAAACCAGGCGGATGCTCTCTCAAAGCTGGCATCTTCAGCCTCCTGTGACACTCCAAGGACTATCTTCTGGGAAGTTATGGAAAAAAGAAGCATTGAAGAAGAGCCTATTGGAATTCTGGATAGAAGTTCAACCTGGATGGACCCAATCAGGGCATATTTAACAGACGACACCTTGCCGAGTGATCAATCTCAGGCGGCCCTGCTGAAAAGACGAGCGTCCAACTTCGAAGTGTGCAAGGGAGAGCTCTTTAAGAAGGGTTATCTTCATCCCCTCTTAAAGTGTGTCACCCCAGAAAGAGGACGAGAGGTCCTAGAATATCTACATTCAAGGTATTGTGCCTCGCACGTAGGCGGCAGGTCGCTTGCTCAACGAGCAAGGTGGCAAGGTTATTTCTGGTCTACCCTAGAAGCAGACGCCATGGAGATGGTGAAAAAATGTGACAAGTGCCAAAGGTTTGGCAAGTTAATTCACCGTCCGGCCACTGACCTCACGACCATCCATAGCCCACTACCATTTGCTAAATGGGGCATGGATATCCTAGGTCCCTATACGCCTGCTACAGGTGGCAGGAAGTACATACTCGTTTCAGTCGACTACTTCACCAAGTGGGTAGAGGCTGAGGCTGTTAAAGGTATCAAGACGAAGGATGTGATCTCATTCATCTGGAAAAATGTCATCACTCGGTTTGGGGTGCCCATGTCTATGGTTTTTTATAATGGTCCCCAATTTGAGATGCCTATTCTCAAAAATTGGCTGGGAGACCAAGGCATCTCACACTGTTTTGCATCAGTCGGTCGACCACAAGCAAACGGCCAAGTAGAAACTTTCAATAATATCATCTCAGACGATATTAAGAAGAAAATTGAAAGAGCATGCGGCCTATGGGCAGACGAAGTACCACATGTTCTCTGGGCCGACTGAAAAAGGGGCGACTGGAGAGACTCCATTCCTCCTAACTTATGGGGCAGAAGCTGTTCTACCAATTGAACACTACGAGCCGACTATTCGAATAATGCTTTATGACGAAGAGACAAATTGGGAGTCCATGCGCTTGGCATTGGATTCACTCCCAGAACGAAGGGGCAATGCAGCCCTGCGCCATGAAATATATCGCCCGAGAATGACAAGGGCATATAACAAAAGGGTACACAGGCGTCCACTCAAAGTGGGGGACTTTGTACTACGAAAGATGGAAGCAATCGGTAGGGCTAATGAATTAAGCAAATTAACTCCCAACTGGGAAGGACCCTACCAAATCTATGAAGAGGTTCGGGACGACACCTACTGCCTGGAAACACCAGACGGCCAACTCTTACCTCGAACCTGGAATGTAGATAATCTAAAGAAGTATTATTTTTGAATGATGTAAATAGCCGAGAGCTACTAATAAAACTTGTTATTTTGCTTCATTTATATTGTAAACAGAGGGGCATATCGCCTGCTTCATTAGCAGCCGGCTACTCTCCATTTTTCATCAATTGAGGGGCATGCCAACTGGTAAAACAGGCGGCTACTCTCCATTTTACTCTAATATGTACTGAATTAAGAGGGGCACGCCGCATGTAGCTATACATCTGGCTACTCTCCATCAAATGTGGTCATCTGAACCAAACAGACGGCTACTCCTCTATACTTGAGGACTAAGGCAACTTAGCACCTTTGTTTGCCATGAACTAAATAAGGCCTATGGCCGAATGGTCAGTCCAGGTGCCAAGCCAAATGATCCAATCTTTAAACCAATATGACCTGTCCCAACATCATAGTAGGCGTCCGGCGACATCCCTTCGGATGAGATTCGTCGCAGAGAGCAGCTCCCTTTTGGGTGGAATATTGCTCTATAAACTAAGTACACGAAACCTAGACGACTGTCCCAAAGGGCAACCACGTAGCTGTTTTGAGACAAGGATAACCCTAACACTAAACCAAACAAGTGTTAGTAGTTAACATCCGCGTCGGATGACCGCCTGTATTACTTGGGATAAGTACAAGCGGTACCTCTTGAGTAAATAGCCAACAAAAATTGGTGAATCAAGGGGATCAGCCGGCCTCCGCCGCCTGATACTTCTACTACTCAAGCATGAAAGCTGACAAATGGGTAATCTCAAATATTGCTCATAAGTCACTCTCTTACTTAGTAGGGGTCCTAAAAGGTATGATGAGTCTGCCTGTCTAAAGGCAAACAAGAACTCTCGCACCACGACTCTTACAAGGTTGATATCATTTCAAACTAAACATGTTTGATAGTTTTTATTTGAAAGTCGATTGTTTATTGGCAAACAGGGGCTCAAGAACTATTCCTACTTAAACGAACAGGCGGCCCGATTATAAGCGGCCTGTTCCCTTTTAACTTAAACAAGTTAAACAAACCTAACGT
Organism: Chenopodium quinoa; assembly: GCF_001683475.1. Taxonomy (NCBI): domain Eukaryota; kingdom Viridiplantae; phylum Streptophyta; class Magnoliopsida; order Caryophyllales; family Amaranthaceae; genus Chenopodium; species Chenopodium quinoa. The sequence continues at coordinate 2,448,821 of NW_018744469.1, forward strand.
GTTTCCTAAAATACATTGGGAATCCGACTGGATACATGGCCAACTGGTCGCCAATTCGGAGCCAAGACAACCAGTCGTCCAGGGGTATAGGCAGTCGATACTTGTTAAACCTTGCTTGTAAAATTTTAAAATTCTAAACAACATACAAGATGAAACAGTCGGTATGGCATGCAAGCGGATATCAAGGAGCCTCTATACTTGGCAAAAATAAAACAAAATTCAGTGATCATAGACAAGACGACCAAACAGTGGCCGCCAGTTTCATATATAAACAGCCGGCCATAAAGACCGGAAAAATATTCATAAACCCCGGCCCCTTGGCCGGGTAAGGATACAATAGAAACAAACGGCACGTAGACCGGAGAAATTTTGAAAAATAAAAGCTTTAAGCATTAGGAGGGGCTTCGGAGTTAACTGCCGCCTGATCGAGCTCAATTACAGGCGCCGGATCCTTCAAGGCATCCTTTTTGTTTGACTCGGTTTCAGGGGCACAATCCTTAGGAGCATCCGCCTCCGTTGGCTGGTTGACCATCTCCTCATCCTTGCCTGAGCTGGAGCTGGCCGCCTCCTTCTCCTCCTCTCTTTCATCCTCGTCGGCCGCCTGTTGCATGATTCTTCTATTTTACTCTTCAGTACAGGCGGTAAACTTAGAATCCCATTCGGCATAGTTTGCTTTTGGGAAGAGGGCCGACCAGGTCATCTTCATAATATTGGCCGAGTCCTCCATCATGGCCTGGGCTAGAGCAAGCTTCTCGGTCTCGGCCTTTGCATTAAGATCTTTGGTGATGGCCGCCTCCTGCCTGTCCAGGCGCTCCTTGATCGTGTCCAAAGACTTATGTAGACCTTCAGCCTTATGGGCAATGTTTTTGAGTGGATGCAACTCGTCTCGGAGGCTATTGACCGTCTTCTCCAGCTCTTTGTTCCATTTTTTGGCCGCCTCCAACTTAGTTCTGATTGTTGAAGTGGCAGCCGCCTGATAATAAAGAATATCAGTTGTCAAAATTTCATTTTGGGCAATTTGAAACATTGCCTTGTCAAAGTCAGAGGCGACCATGGCTTTGACAGCTTTTACCTCTTTGTTTTTGGCACTAATCGGGCTACGGAGGCCGTGTACACGCAATAGAGTCTAAAAAAGGAAAACAAGCATCAGATTTGAAAAGAGCAAGCGGCAGGAAAAGTCAATCAACATTTTAAAAAATGCTAAGTCTACCTTGAAGAGGAGATCAATGATGGCGTCCAGGTCAAGGGTGCCAAGTCCCTTGATCGCATCCCTCTCCTTTAGAGGGATGGCTTTAACAATAGACTTGGACATTTGGACCAGGTCCGGTTCTTGAGGGCCGCCTGCATTTAAATATGAAAACATCAAAACCTGAAGAAAGTATTGAAGAAAAAATTAAGACAAGTCTGGAAGAGCCAGACTATACCTCTTGAAGGCCGATTGTCCCTTGGGAGTTGTGCTTGTTTTCCCCCACTCTTTGGAATTTGCGGCTGTTTCTGAACCACATGTTTCCTAGAGGAGCCATGCGTACTCCCAATGGCCAGTTTGCGAGCTTTCACGCCTGGCTGCTGGGAGGAAGAGGGTTTGGACGAGCCCACCTGCGAAAAGCATGAAAGGTTAATACTGAAAAAAATAGGCTTTCAAGACAAAATTTGAAGGTTCAGAACTCAATAGGGGCGCCTCCTTGGCAGAATCAGTGGAGGTCCGCCTCTGGCTCATGATTGAGGTTCGCAGCAAAGCGGTCGCCTTCTTTGAAGCAGAAATATGGTCCATAGCTTCGGTTGAAAATAGGCAACAAGGAGTTAGTAAAACTTGAAAAATTAATCAAATGATGCATATACAGGAATAAAAAGTCGGCTACCTCTGGAATTCCGACTGCTCAAGCCACAGGCGGCCAAAAAATATTCATCATACAACCATTGGAATTTGGGAACGCAGTTCAAAGGCACCTTCTCCCGTAACCCAGTAGTAGAGTTGACCCTAATCTCTAATTTGAAGAGTCCTCGGTCAAGGATCTCTTCCCTTGCCTGACGAGGGACAGGCGTCATGCTAGGGCCGCCTGCAAGAAGAGGCGGATCCTTGTTCCACCTATTGTACCGCTTGTTCAGGAGCTTGTCAGGACCGGTGACTAAGAGGAAAGTGTTTCTCCAATCCTTCCACTTATTCTCCTTTGCTCTAGTCATCAAATAGCCTTTGTGGCTTTTTATTTGGTACTGATAAGTGGCATTTATGCCACTATTTAGATCCTCTAATCGCGGTATTTTTCTACATTTGTCCCTTGTTTGTACCCCTTTTGCTCTGTTTCTCTCTTTATTATGTTTTTGTGCTTTTCCTCATGTTTTGTAGGCTTTTGGAGTTGATTTTGAGAGAATGAAGAGCTTGGAGAATTGGATTTCATTTGAAGAGCTACAAAGGAAGTTAAGGAGCAAGCAAGCAAGGCCATGCGGACAGCGCAAGTCGCGCTTTCAGAATGGCGCGGGCGCGCCAAACCCAGCGCGGGCGTGCCTAACATTGGGGTCGAAAATATTGGAGGCAGAATGTAGGCGCGATTTGGGCGCGGCTTAGGCGCGGGCGCTCCTAAGATAGGCGCGGGCGCTCAAGGGCCTGAACTCCAAAACTAACCTTTGTTCACTCGTTTAGCCATAACTTTTGATCTACAAATTGGATTGAGGTGATTCAAGTTTCATTGGAAACTAGACTTAAATAGCTTTGCAACGGTAGGTCGCACGCCCACAGAAGCCTCCTAGAACAGAAGTTATGGCCGTTTCAAAATGAATGTCGCTGCCAGGCCAATCCAGTGCGCGGGCGCGCAGACAAATATCGCGGGCGCGCACGAGCAGCTACGGGTCTTTTAAACGCTTCTTCCTCTCCTCTTTTTGGAAGTTTTTATGATGGGTTTCTTTGGGGTTTTCTCTCTCCTCTTTAAGGGGTTAAACCCTAACATCTCTCCATCAATCTTCACATAAATTAGGCTTAGATTTAGTTTTAATCTTTGTTTTTATACTTTGTAATGTAGATTAAGAGTAATTTAGGGTATTTTAGAGAGAGAAAGTTAATAGATTCAATGATGGATTGAAGAAGATGAAGATGCAAAGTGACATTGTTTTGGATTCCTTTTTAATACTTCAATGAGCATTCTAAACTCTATCTCATTTATTGTTCTTTCTTAATTTCTTGCTTGATTAGAGTAGTTGTTTAGTTTAATTGCTTCTCTTTTTTCTTCTTGTTGGGTTTTGTGTTAGTTGTTCATTATTAGTGAGTAATTCCCTTTACTAAGGGGTTGGTGATAGCATGTGGTGAATCTTGAATGTATTAGGCTAGACAAATGTTGGTTATATGTGATTAAATATATCTTGTAACCATGTTTTACTAATTACTCCATGTGAATGGCCAATCATGTGTTGTAATTGGGTGGATTGAACTAAGTTATGACGATGGTGTAACTTAGGGATATCCATTAGGTGATCGATTCTATGCAAAAACCTTGACTTTCACAGCTTATGACGATAGTATGAGCATGTGTTAAGTTGGGAAAGCCTTTGACCCCGATAGGTGGTTAGATGGTATTGTTGGTATTGCCTTATATGAGATATTTGGTTTGCATGTAAACTCATTTCCATTGCCTAACTTTATTGAAGATCATTGTCATGTTTGACCCTCTCCCTTGGTGTTAGTTTAACTTAATATTAATCTCATTTTGTTTATTGTTTTATCCATCCTATCTCTTTGACCTAGCTTAATTGGTGGTGGTGTTGATAGTGTTTATGTCGTCTTCGTGGTTCGACCCTCTACTTACCACTAAACTTGTTTAGTGTAGGTGTAGTTTTATAAATATTGTTTGGTTGAGGGTAGTTAGTCCAACGACCTAATTATCCTTCACCAGGTACCAGCCGGTCCCACTTGCTTTGGGGGTTCGGCTTAAGTAATTTATATGGGTGAATGCCTCAAAATTCGGCTCCACCCCATGCATTTAGCACCCGGTCATATAGCCAAGGATGTTGAACCAGGAATTAGGAGCTAACTACCATAACCCCACCTCGTATCCGTCGAGGATTTGTTGAACAGCCGGATGCAAGGGAAATCGAAGGCCGACCTTTATGGCCGCCTCATAGCAGCCAAAACAGGCGTCCCCGTAACTAGACCCCGCGGGCCAGACGATTGTATCTTCAACATCTGGCATAAATAATTTATAAGTCGGACCCATCACATGGTCCGACAAAAAAGTCTCTATTCGCTCATTCATGGCTTTAATTCGGCCCTTTGGGACATGACAATAGTAAGGGGTATTCAACTCCCTATGGGAGGCGGATGGTTCTCACCAGTCGTCCCCCTTCTCAGCCACATGAGAAAGTCTCGCTCATGTAAACGAGAATGCCGCTCTTATGAACTTAGAGAGAGATGGCTTGAAGAGCTAGACTCGGACTCACTATCAGAAGAGTCCGACTCCCCTCTCCCTGAGGGGGCCGACCCCTCTTCTTTAGAAGGGGCCGACTGCTGACTGGCCATGCCAACGATGAAGTTTGAAGGGGCCACCTTGACCCCCTCCTCAGAGCTCTTATATTCTCAAACTCTAAGTTAACAAAATTTATAAACACTTAACCACCCTAAACATGAGTATAAAGGTAAGTCCAGGGTTGTTCCACGAGGAATAAGAGTTGGAAACTAAAGCCTATAGTCAAGCTACATCGAAACTTAGATAAGGGTGTTGTTGTATGAGATATGCTACCAAAACAAACAAAAACCTCTAGATTAAAATCAATATCACAAGCACTAGGGATTAAGATCCACATATAATCATGATAGAAATGCTAATCGGGGGAAATCAAGTTAATCAAACATTGCAAGGACTAATAGTAATCGCAATCGAAAGAATTCAAAAGTTTATCTCCTAGAAGTCAAGCTAGGTTTTCTCTATGAATGACTAATCATGGGGAGTCACAATTCAAATTCGATTAATAAATGCAATCCCTAAATCAAGTGGTCATGTCATTAGGAACTACAATGCAATCTAGTTTAGATATCTAGGTTAGCAACTCCCATCAAGCCAAACACATGCACAATTCTATAAATCAATTAAATTACAACATTCAATCAATCAAACTCCCCTAATAAACAATCATCCATCACTCATGCATGCTTCACCTTCACCCAAGCAAATATTCTACTCACTAAGCATTATGGATTGAAGGAAGAAAGCTAAGCTAATCATCATCTATATCATCATAATTTGCAATTGAAATCAACACTAATCAATCAAACTAATCAAAATCAAACAATCAAAGTAACTTGAAATTGCAACAATCAACAAAATCAAAATGCAAAGGAAATAAAATAAGAAGTAAAAGAATCTCACAAACTTGATTGATCAATGGAAATTGTGCTTGAATTTAATTGAAATGAAGATCAAAATTATAATCAACAAATTCTCTCTCAATTTTCTCTCTCTAATATTTAATTTCTCTAAAAGTTGCTTAATCTCATGTTAAAAATGAAAAGTAAGCGGAAATAACTATTTATAGTATAACTAACTAAAAGGAAGTAAGGTAAGAATCCTAAAATAGACCCAGCCGGGCGCGCCCTCTCACGAGCATGCGCGCCCGCAGAATTCTAGGTATGGAACAGGAACCTTAGATGGCGCGCCTACAAAGGAAAGTCACGCGCCCGCGCAACGCGCTCGTGTAGCTGTTGTGTGCGCCCACGCAGCTGGAGCAGGGCATTTCCTTGGTGCGAGCTTGATGTGGATGGTGCGCTCCTCATGATCAACACTCGGTATGACGGTCTCGAAATGAGGTTTACGGTGGGTTTGACACCACAATTTTTTACAAGCGTAGCATGAGAGCGCAAACACTAAGCCTTGGAGCGAGCCATTCCTTGCCTTGTGAGCTATGCATAAGCTTCCACCTTGCACTTTGAACCTCTTCCAACCCAAAAAATCATGGTGATGGGTCTCGAGCTTCACCTTACTCCTACAAACCAACAAAGATGAGCAAATAAGGAGAAAACAGAATAAAATCTACAAAATAGGAGAAAAAAAAATAAGCAAAGAAAAGACAAACTAAGGAACAAACGATCAAAACTAAACAAATAGAGGGAGAGATAGCTATTTCGGGGTTTTTGATGTGTCCTGCGGGAGAGTTACAATTCCAAGAATGCCCTTCGACCGCCTGTACCTGCAAAACCACGAAGACTCCGGATGGATGGAGCTCCGCCTCCGACGATCAAGCCAGTGATGTACGGGAGGAAGAAAGGGAGTAAAAGAGTAATTACTTCTCGCGTAATGGGAGAAAATCCGCAATTAATATTGCTCGGTTTTGGTGTAAGTGTCTTGAATGCAATTGCATGCAAGTGAGTATATATTCCATGCCCCATTAATGAGGATTCTCCCACTATTTATAGTGGGGAGCATTGGTTCCCCATTTAGGGTTCCTAGGACACGTGTCAGCAGGGGATTGGAGCCCTGCTGACCAATGGCAAGGTGCCACGTGTCGCTCATCCATTGGGCCACGCGGCTGGGGTAATTTTACCCCCAAAAATTTGCCCCTCTCGGGTGCTGACGTGGCAGGGTGCCACGTGGCACCTGAGAAGAGAGCTGACGAAACAATTTTTTTTTTTTTTCGAAACCCCTTCAAATTCTAACTGAAAGAAGAGGGAAAAGCAGAAGGGGAAGGTTCATGTCCCTTCGCCTTCTGAGGCAACCCCTATAAATAGGGGAAGAAGCGCATGAGAGCTCATTTACAAACTTCGTGAATTTTCTTGAATTTTGAGAGCATCCGACATTTGAGAGCATCCGGTACTTGAAATTCAGAGCACACGGAGATTTGATAGTTTTAAGAGCAGCCGGTTTTCAGACCGCCTGTAAAGTCGTAAGCAAGCAAAATTTTTTCGAGAGAGTACCCCAGAGAACCCAGCCGGTCTTCCATCCGTCTATGTCTTCGCAAGCATCCCCAAGAAATTTCTTGAGGTTTCAACTCTCTTCTACTCTAGGTACCGTCTCTATTCCTTCTTGCTTTTCCATGTATTTCCGTTTGCGTCTTTTGATTGCATTTTTGTTTATAAGTCCCATAGGTAGATGGACCCTTTATACCCATATCCGGACCATAGTTGTGAACTCAGCCGGTCAATTAGTACGGCTGAGTCTAGAACTGGATCTGCCGCCTTTGATCTTTGGAATTTCCCCTTTTCAACACCTGTATCGACCGACTCCGTGTCTGTGCAGGACACGATGGCCAGAATTAGGGGAACAACTATGGACCCCAATTACAGAGGCGGAGACTCAAATGAGTTATTGCCTGAAAATCAAGGCCCAGACGGGGCGGTTAGAGAACCATCTGGCGGTACCCCCGCCACCCCAAGCGATAGCATTCTAGGCTCCTACAACAAGGAGACCTCTCCGGCTCAGGAGGCTGAGCAACCAGAAGCTGCCAATGAGGCTCCCAACTCCCCATCCGGCTCTGATGACGGTCGGGTTGAAAGCAGTAGCTCCAGCTACTTAACCGTGTCAGAAGATAGCGAGGAGGCGGAGAGGCCTTCGTGGCAAAACCGAAACGACCCTCTCATGATCGCCGTCTCCTTGAAGGACCGCGCCCTCATGCGGTCTTCTCTACAAGACTTTATCACCAGGCGGCCGCTTGGTGAAGGATACAAGATGACCGTATCGGGGGAGATCGGGACGGTTGTATGGGAAGATGACCAGCCCAACGCTAACGGTTGGTTTGGATGCTACGAGGAGGCTTTCCTAGCCGGCGTCCGCTTCCCCCTTCACAACACGATCAAGGTCATACTTAGGGGGTATGGCCTAGGTGTTTGGCAACTCACCCCGAATTCTTGGGTGAATATATTAGGGTACATCGCCGCCTGCGAGATGTAGGGTCTCAACCCCGGCTGGGAGGCGTTTGCCCATATGCACTATCTAAGCCGGAGCCCAGGCGGCTGGAGGGCCTGGTACACCTTGACAACCCAGCCCCAATATATGATGACCTTAGACAAGCCGTCCAAATGGTCGGACTGGAAGAACCGGTTCTACCTGGTCAAGGCCGCGTCTGAGGAGGAAAATAAGGAGTACCGGACCTACAACCGAAAACCAGAGCTTCTGGGGCATAAATGCCGGCTGCCCTCAGTTCCTGAATGATAAGGAGACCATTCTGGACTCCGGATTTTTTGAGTTGACCTCTACCTCTCTCTCAACCGGAGAGATAATAAGGGTACCCAAGAACTGGGTGCCCAAACACGAATTTTTCAAGGACGAGTGCTTCTTGTCCGCCTGCGGGCTTAGCAGAATGTTTAAGACCAAAGGTTACGAACTCTAGCCGGTTAATTTGATACCGGCTGACCTTTTTCTCTTGATTGATGTGTAAAATTCATATTTCTGACCGGATGTGTTTTCGTGTTGCAGAAGAAGCTAAGAAGATGCTGCCCACCGCCAAGACACCCGCAAAGAAGGCTTCAGATATCCGCAAGGAGAATCTGGAGAAGAAACTCGCCGCTCAGGCGGCTAAAAAGGTTACCCCACCTGACCTTCTCTATGCGGGCTTTGATGCAGCTTTAGCTATTTATTCAACTTAACTGTTTGTGGTCTTGTTTTAGGATGGGGGTGTTATTCCCCGCTCTTTGCAAAAATAGATCCGGCAAAGGCCGTCTATTGAAGAGCCTGCACTCAAGGTGCAGAAAACCGCTTCTACCGCCCGGGCTACAACTGGCGGTAAATCAATAAAGACCCCAGACAGGTTAAAAACTGAACCGGCCTTGAAAGGGGTCGTTCCAATAAGGACCGCACCCGGTCCATCTTCTGCTGGAGGCCAAACGGCTTCCCAAAAAGGTACAAACCCCTTCAACCTCACGCTGCTCGACCTACCCATGCGAGTAAAGTCATACTCCTCGTCGCAGCCGGGGGATTCTCCGATCAGCCGGTTGTCCGTAGGTGGAGCATACGCGGCATTCTCACAATTTGTTTCTGGTGCAGATAACTCACCACGCTGGCCGGACGCTGCTCAATACGCCTGGGCCGTGCTGAAAGCCGTCCCCTAGGACGAGAAGGAGGCGATTCCTGGAATCAATACCTTCAATGCCGGCCGGGTGATGGTCGACCTTGCCGATGTAAGTAACTGAGTACCCACCCGGCATTTAATTTGTAATATACCCATCCGGTCTTTCAACTAATACCGGTTGTTTTGTTGTTGCAAGCACTGCTCCGCGTGGAGGGGCTTAAGAAGGCCTACATCCGCAAGTAGGAAGAGGTAAGAAGAGCCAAATGTTCTGCGGATGACGCACATAGCGTTGCTCACTATTCCATGATTGTGCATGACTTAGAAACTAAAGCTATAATCATGCAACAGGCGGATCAGGTCAAGTCCCTCCAACGGGCCCTCTCGGAGTCCAAGCTTAAAATCGACAACCTCCAGGCGGCCTTGGATAACGCTGAAGATGAGCTAAAAAAGCAGGAAGAGCCCCTCAAGCGGCTCGACCAGGCAGAGAAGAGCAGCAAACGGCTGCAATTAGAGAATGACTGCCTGGTCAAGGAGGCTGCAGATGCTCAGCGCAATTTCCAGGCCACCCTAGAAGCTGATTAGAGCCGGCTCATTGAAGAGAATGAGCAGGACTGCCAAAACAGAATGAAGAGGGCGTTCTCCATCATCCACCCGGGTGCAGACTACAACGTCTGGGAGCTCGCCTACAAATACGCAGACCTGGCCATTCTGGCTGAAAAGGAGGGCCAGCCGGGGCCCGAACCGTATGAGCAATGGGTGGACGCCGAGTTCCAGCGAATGCAGGCGGAAGCGGCTGCTTTGGAGGCGACAGTCGAGGATGAGGTTGCTCCCGGCTCCGTCCCCAACACCGACCCAACTCATTCGGAAGGGAGCCAGGCTCAGGGCGACCGGGTAACAGTGCAGCTAGAGTAGCAACGACCTCCCGGCCTGCGCGCCGTGCTATATCTTGTAATAGCGCCGGAAGGGTCGACTTACTCAGCTGTTATATTTCATTTTGAGTATTGATATTTTCACCGGCTGTGCCGGTTTATTCTGTAAACATTTTAACATTTTCACCGGCTATGCCAGTTAATTCTGCTACACTTCTATTACAATTCTACCGGTTGATCCGGTTTTGAATGAGTTTGCTTCTTTCTTTTTGCTGCTTTGAATGTCTTGAATATCGCATTCTTCTTGCTTTGAATGAAATCAAATAAATAGCTTGCAATTGGTATCATCAAGCATTTATCACAGCGTATTATTGTACGCAAGTCAGCCCACACAAGCGGCAAGCCGGTTGTGTATAATAATTTTTGCAAGGATAGCCAAGAAAACCAAGCCAGTATCACTGCCGTCTGTGTCTTCGCAAGCTAGGCAAAGAAATTTGTGAGGGTAGACATGAGAACCCAGCCTGTACCATTACCGTCTGAGTCTTCGCAAGCAATTATATTTTTTGCCTTGTGTAAACCATGGTGGTAGCAGCCATGAGTATTGATCTTTTTCAAAAGTCAAACCATGAATGTTTTTCCGCATGACTTGTTGGGGTTAGGATAGGTAATTGCCCCTGGATAGGAGGTTGGCATAGATGAAATGGTGCCAGGCGGCTATCCATATGATATAGCGCAAATGCTAACGACGTTAGCTGGATGCTAAGCTCCAACCGTTTTTACCGATTTGCCGGTTGGATTTTTGGGAAAGACTTTTAAAGGATTTAGGGTGTCAATTTGCCGGTTGGGTTTTTGCAAGAACACCCTTCATAGATTATTGGCCTAACCCAAATGTTTGAGGCCTGCCTTCTCTTAGTTGATTAGGCGGTACATTACGTACCGGCTGTCTGTTTTGAGATCAGCCTTAAATGGTACTCGATCCAAAGAGGGGGCCGGATGTATGTTTGGGAATGCTAGCCCACAATCCTTGGTGCCATAGATAATTCAGGCGGGTAGGACTGGCCGATTTTTGATCCCTAGAACAATTTTCCACCCAAATGGGAGATGTTCTCTTCGATGAATTCACCCGAATGGGCGTCACCGACTGGTTTATTAAATTTCCGGGCCCGCTTGTGTTGGGCACAAGACAGGGCGCATGGGAAATAGGTAAAGGGGGTCTCTTGTGTTAAGCACAAGACATGGCGCATGTAAGCACTATATGTAGTAAATCTCTCTCATTAATTATACAGAAATATACAAAAACTATACAATTTCTAGAAGTAGTTTTTTTTGAGATTATCTACATTCCAAGTTCTAGGCAGCTTTCTACCATCTGGGCTTTCCAGGCGGAATGTGCCGTCTCGTACTTCTTCAAAGATCCGGTAGGGTCCCTCCTAATTTGGGGTTAATTTGCCTTATTCATTGGCCCTACCGGTTGCTTCCATTTTGCGAAGCACAAAATCTCCTACTTTCAGGGCCGTTTGTGAACCCGCTTGTTGTAGGCTCTTGTCATTCTCAGGCGGTAAATATCATGACGCAAGGCTGCGTTGCCCCTTCGCTCTGGGAGAGCATCCAATGCAAGCCGCATGGCTTCCCAGTTGGCCGCCTCATCATATAGCATAACGCGAAGCGTTGGCTCATAATGTTCAATGGGGAGCACCGCCTCAGTGCCGTATGCCATAAGAAATGGGGTTTCACCGGTTGCCCCTTTTTCAGTGGTCCTGATGGCCCAAAGGACATGAGGTAATTCCTCTGCCCATAGTCCACCGGCTCTTTCCACCTTCTTTTTTATACCGTCTGAGATCAACTTATTGAAGGCCTCAACTTGCCCGTTTGCCTGAGGACGGCCAACGGATGCAAAACAATGGGAGATTCCTTAGTCTCCCAACCAACTTTTGAGGACAGGCGTTTCGAGTTGGAACCCCAAACCGGGTGATGACATTTCTCCAAATGAAGGAGATCACGTCCTTTGTTTTTATGCCTTTGACCGCCTCTGCTTCAACCCATTTGGTGAAGTAATCCACTGCCACCAAAATATACCGTCGACCGCCTGATGCAGGCGCATAAGGACCCAAAATGTCCATGCCCCATTTTGCGAACGGAACCGGACTATGGATGGCTGTCAAGTCAGTTGCCGGTCGATGTATCAGCCGGGAAAACTTTTGGCATTTATCACACCGTTTCACCAAATCCATGGCGTCTGCCTCAAGAGTGGGCCAAAAGTAGCCCTGCCGTCTGGTTCTTCTTGCCAAGGACCTGCCGCCTATGTGTGAGGCACAAAAACCCGCGTGCAGATCCTCTAGAACCTCTCTTCCCCTTTCAGGGGTTACACACTTTAGATATGGCTGTAGATAACCCTTCCGGAGAAGTTCTCCATGATGCATAACAAAGCTCAAAGCACGCTTCTTGAGCGCCATGGCCTCAGAAGGGTCATCCGGTAAGATACCGTCTGCTAAGTAACACCGGATGGGGTCCATCCAGGTGGTACTTCGGTCCAGGATACCTATGGGGTCATGATCAATGCTTCTTTTCTCAATGACTTCCCAAAAAACCTTCCTAGGTGCATCACATGAGGCGGACGATGCCAATTTGGAAAGGGCATCCGCTTGATTATTCTCGGACCGGGGCACCTGACTTAGATGAAATTCATCAAGTGACACGACCTCTTCTCTGACCGCCTGCAGATATTTGATCATAGCCGGATGGGTGGCCTCGTAGTCACCATTGTACTGGCTAACAAACAATTGAGAGTCTGATCAGGCATCGATCTTTGTTGGCCCTGCTGCCTTACACATGCGTATACCGGCTAGCAGGGCTTCATACTCCGCCTCATTATTAGAGGCTTAGAACCGGAACCGTAGTGCATACTCAAACTTATCCTCTTCCGGAGAATGACATATAACGCCTGCACCACAGCCGTTCACCGTAGAGCTACCGTCTACGAATAACTTCCAAACCTGATCAGGATTTTCCGGCTGCACCGGCCTAGTCATCTCGACAATGAAGTCAGCAAACGCCTGACCTTTCACTGCCCGCCTGGGTTCAAAAGTTATCTCGAGGCTCTGTATTTCAACAGCCCACTTGATCAGTCTGCCGGATGACTCGATGGTGGTCATTGAGCGCTTGAGCGGCTGGTCTGTATATACAATCACCGGGTGAGCCAAAAAGTAGGGCTTCAACCGTTTGACTGCGACGAACAGGGCCAACCCAAATTTTTCTATCACGGGGTACAGGGCATTCTTAAGAACATGGCTGATGAAATACACTAGGAGCTGATTACCGTCTCTCTCAGTGATGAGTGACATTTATGTCGCTCTTAGGATAGTCTTTTCTAGTAGTTTTAGTAATAATTCAGTTCATTTTAGTATGTTTTTGCTATGATCCTCCTATTTCGAGTATTCTACCTTTGTGGCGCGTAATGTGTATTCATGTGGTTTAGGTAGTCTATACTCCCCTCCCCTTTCGTTGTATCACGCCTTGCCTTCCTGTTCCATGATTGCAGGCGTATGCTGTTGATTCAGAGATGGAAGGGATAAGGGCAAAACAGGAAGAAGTCCAAACCAGACGAATGGCGCGGGCGCGCAACCAAAGGAGCGGGCGCGCATCTATAGAGCGCGGGCGCGCTGATGAGCGGGATCAACCATTAAATACCCTCTTTGGAGCGGGCGCGCATTTCTAGGAGCGGCCGCGCCATCATTTAACGCGCGGGCGCGCCACTGTTGGGCGCGGGCGCGCCTCTCTGCTGCTGATTCAAATCCCGATTTCAGCCCAAGTTAAAAGGGGGGAGAAAAGATAAAAAAAAAGGGCCAGCATAGAAACCCAAGGGGGAGCTCAAAAATATCAATTTCCTAGGTCTTTGATAGAGAAATTTTGTATTGAATAATCATATAGCTTTTAGTGTAATTCTCATTGTCTATCAACATTAGTTTTACTTTTAGTTTTTGAAGAAGTAATTTTGCAACATTGATGTATGGTCAAGCTTGGAGATTGAAGATTGAATGATGTGTGGCTCTTTATTTGGATTTCAATGAAGGTTTTGGTATATTTCTCTATTGTCTCTTGCTTTTATGATTAAAGCTTCTACTCTTGTTAATTTAGTTGATAAAAACTTTGTCTTTCTTACCATTTCATTGGTTATAATGTTGCTTAGCATGATTGTAGTTGTAGTTATGACTAGTGAGTAGTTTCTTGTTGCTAGGGGTTTGGTGAAGATATACTTTGAGTTTGATGTATGTTAGGCTAGGTTAATTTGGAATATTTGTGATTAAATCTTCCTTGTGCTTATACGTATTAGTCACTCCATGTTTATGGCCATATGCATGTTGTGGTTGAATGACGTGAACTAAATCGTGACGATAGTGCGATTTAGGAATAGTCATTAGGTGATTGATTATTGCATGACCTTAGCTTGTATGCCTTACGACGATAGTGTGAGCGTATGTTAGCTAGGAAGGCTCTTAATCCCGATAGGTGATTGGAGAGTATTCTTGATATTGCCTTGTATGAGTCGCTTGGGTTACATGTAAACCTATTTTCCGATGCCTAACTTCGTTGAAATCAAAGCATGTTTGATCCTTCCCCTAGTACCTATTTTAATTGTTGTTCTATCCCCTTTAGTCATTACTTTACCCACCACACTTCTTGATCGAATTAGATTAACATTAGGAGATAAATAGCGGTGCTTAATCGTTTCCCTGTGTTCGACCCTTAACTTGCCTCTATACTCTTTTAGTTGCATGTTTAGGACTACAAATATCATTTGATAGAGGTGTCTTAGTGACGACCTAAAATACCGCCTGTCAAATTGGCGCCGTTGCCGGGGAAACGGTTTCCATTGTACGTTTATCCCTTCGTTGAGACTAGTTCACTTGTTTAATTTTCCTACTACTCCTTGCTTGTCAGTGCTCACTTTCTACTTAGCTTTGTATATGCGCAGGAGGCAACGAAGTTCTAGTCCTTTGGCGCCCATAGACCCAGAGCTGGAGCGCACCCTTGCTCAATTGAGGAGGGAAATTAGGGATAGTGTGGAAAACCCTTTCCAAGAGGAAGTTAGTAGCTCTCCTACTCCTTCACCCTCTTCTAGTGAGGATCGTGAATCATTTGCAGGTTTAACTCCCAACCCATTTGCCCAATACCATAATCAACAAAGCATGGGTGATCAAAGGTCACTAAAGCAACTTGGAGCACCCGAACCTTATGCCTCACAAAGTGGGATCTTAGCCCCCACCACTCAAGCGAACAATTTCGAGATAAAGCCTAATTTCATTTCAATGATAGAGAAGAGGCAATTTACCGGTGGGAAATTTGAGAATCCCCATGAGCATCTCAAAGAATTTCTCAAGTATTGTGACACTATCAAGATCAACGGGGTGTCCCAAGAGTACATAAGATTGAAGATGTTTCCGTTCTCACTCATGGGAGCGGCGGAACATTGGTTGAACAAGGATGTTCCTCCCGGTTCCCTCACGACTTGGAATGAGGTAACTACGGCGTTCCTAGGAAGGTTTTACAATCACAAGAAAACCGCCGAGGCTCGCTCAAAGATTCAAAGTTTCCGCCAAAGAGGTGGAGAGTCTCTTTGTGAGGCATGGGAGAGATTCAAAGAATTACAAAGGCAATGCCCACACCATGGGATTCCTAATTGGCAAGTTCTCCAAACATTCTACGGAGGACTCTCCCCTCAAAGTAAGACTAGCCTTGATGCCGGAGCCGGAGGCCCAATCATGAACAAAAGGGAAGATGAAGTGGAGAGTATCATAGAAGAAGTTGTGCGCAATTATGAGGATTGGTACGAAGGTGAGAGGGAAGCCACTTCTAGCAAAGGAACGGTACATTCCGTCGAGCAAACCAATGCCATCACAAATCTTTCCAACCAAATGGCAAAGATGGCGAAACAAATGGAGGAGTTCATGAAATCAAGTTCCCAAAATGCTTTCTCCCCTTCTCCCAAGGGAGGCCATGGTATGAATCCTTCTACTTCTTCTCCTCTAATTACAATGCCATACCTCCTGGTTGTATGTTTTGTGATATATGTGGAGGCTATGATCATAATTCTCAACAATGTATGTCCATAAGTGAAGGTCCCCCTCCCCATGAAAATGATGATAATGTTGAAGATGTTAATGCCATGAATTTTGTGCCCCGTGAGGGAAATAATGGAATGCGACCAAATTGGAATCAAAACCCAAACCGTAGTTTGAATCAAAACCAAGGTTGGAATCAAAGTCAATGGAATCAAAGTGGTGGTGGTTATGATAACCAAGGCCAAGGTAGGGGAAACTCTTCCAATTACAATGGAAGAAGTTACTCAAACCAAAGACCCAATTGGAATCAAAACCAACAACACTATTCCAACAACCAACAACGTTTTAATTCCAATCAGGGTTCCGGGGGTAATAGACCTCAAAATGCTTCTACTTTCTCACAAAATAGTATACCCCCCGGTTTTGACCAAGTAAGGCCCCATTCTCAAATTCCCCCTACTCAACCCCTCCAAATAGAAGCCCCTCCTGATCCTATGATGGCTATGCTTCAAAATTTCATTAAAAATCAAGAAAACCATAATAAGAGTCAAGAGGAAGAAAAGAAACAAATCAAGGCACACATGAAAATGCTTGAGACCCAAATCTCTCAAATTGCCCAACCAAGTTCTTCATCCTCCCCTTCTTCATCTTC
Organism: Chenopodium quinoa; assembly: GCF_001683475.1. Classification (NCBI taxonomy): domain Eukaryota; kingdom Viridiplantae; phylum Streptophyta; class Magnoliopsida; order Caryophyllales; family Amaranthaceae; genus Chenopodium; species Chenopodium quinoa. The sequence goes on from NW_018744469.1 coordinate 2,465,383, forward strand.
TTCTTTACCTAGTCAAGGTGTCAACCCCAAGTCTATGTATGCCATTACTACTAGAAGTGGGAAGATCCTTGAGAGTGAACTAAATGTTGAGAAGAGTCCCGATGTGAGGATAGGACTTGAGGTTGAGGATGAATCATCAAGAGAGAATGAGATTCTAGAGGGAAGTGCCGGAAAGAATGAGAGGGGTGAGAAAGAGAAAGAGAAGGAACTCGAAAAGGAGAGCACCAAAGACCAAACATCTTTACCCCTTAATCTCCAACCTAGGAATGAGAGGTTGCCTTTTCCCCAAAGATTTGCTAGGTCTAGGCTTGATGTCCAATTTGGAAAATTTTTAGATGTAGTAAAGAGCTTGCATGTTTCTATACCCTTTGTGGATGCTATGAAAGAGATGCCACACTACTCTAAATTCCTAAAAGACCTCCTGAATGGAAGGAGAGAAGTTGAAACCGTTAGCTTAACCACAAATTGTAGTGCTATTCTCTCCAGTAAGCTACCAACTAAATTGCAAGATCCCGGTAGTTTTTCCATCCCTTGTTCTATCAATGAAGTTCATTTGGGGAAAGCTTTGTGTGACCTAGGTGCTAGTGTGAGTTTAATTCCTTTCTCGGTCTACCAAAAGCTTAATGTGGGAAACCTTTCACCTACAAACATCACCCTCCAATTAGCAGATAGGTCCACAAAATTGCCTATAGGGAAAGTAGAGGACATACCCCTTAGAGTCGGTAAGTTCACTTTTCCGGTGGACTTTTATGTTCTTGAAATGGATGAAGATGAAAGAATTCCTATAATCTTGGGTAGGCCATTCCTAGCTACCTCTAAAGCAATTATTGATGTCAAAGAAGGCAAGATGACCTTGAAGGTTGACAATGATTCTATCGAATTTGATTTGAATAAGGTGATGAGACAACCTTCCTCTGACAATGAATGTTTTAGAATAGATACAATTGAAAACTTGATGAATGAGTTTAGATACCCTTATATGCATGCTTCTAATGATCTACTTGAGAATGTCTTGTTGAATGAGAATGAGGTAGGTGATCAAAAGGAGATGCAATTATATGAGGAAATGCTTGATGAGAAAGAAGAGACAACCCCCGACCAAGAGATGCCCCAACCGTATGAAGTCTTCCAAGTAGAAGAGGAGGAAATCTCCAATGGTAAGGTAGCTCCGAAAGTAGAATTGAAACCTCTACCTTCGGGCTTGAGGTATGTCTTTTTGGATGTTAATGATACTTTTCCGGTCATTATCAATGCTAACCTCACGGAAGAGCAAACCTCCTCATTGCTTAATGTTTTGAAAATGCATAGGAAGGCTTTGGGTTATACTCTTGATGATCTCAAAGGTATAAGCCCCTCCCTATGCATGCATAAGATCGATTTAGAGGAGGGTGCTAAGCCGTGTAGGCAACGGCAAAGGAAACTTAATCCTTCCATGCAAGAGGTTGTGAGAAAGGAAGTTTCCAAGCTACTTGAAGCAGGGATCATCTATCCAATCGCTCATAGTGATTGGGTATCCCCGGTTCAAGTAGTGCCGAAAAAGGGAGGTATGACGGTAATGATCAATGATAAGCAACAATTGGTCCCAACTCGGCTTGTTACGGGTTGGCGCATGTGTATTGATTACCGCCAATTAAATGCCAACACTTCCAAAGACCATTTTCCATTACCGTTCATCGATCAAATGCTTGAGAGGCTTACAAAGCATGCTTTTTATTGCTTTCTTGATGGTTATTCGGGATTCTTCCAAATCCCAATTGACCCAAAAGATCAAGAAAAGACCACTTTCACTTGTCCCTACGGAACTTTTGCTTACCGTAGGATGCCTTTTGGTCTTTGTAATGCCCCGGCCACCTTCCAAAGATGCATGATGTCAATTTTTAGTGAAATGATCGAGGAAGAAATGGAAGTTTTTATGGATGATTTTTCCGTTGGTGGAGGCACGTATGAGCAGTGCCTAATGAATTTATCTCGTTGTTTAGAAAGATGTGAGAGTGCCAACTTGGTGCTCAATTGGGAGAAATGCCACTTCATGGTGGAAAACGGCATTGTTCTTGGCCATAAAATCTCCCAAGCGGGCATCGAAGTCGATGGTGCGAAGGTTGATGTGATCGAGAAGCTTCCTCCTCCCACAAATGTGAGAGAAGTGAGGTCCTTCCTTGGTCATGCCGGCTTTTACCGCCGCTTCATCAAAGATTTCTCTTTGATTGCTAAGCCTCTCACATCTCTCTTGCAACAGGATAAAGAATTTGTATTTGATGAAGCTTGTCATGAGTCATTTTGCAGGTTGAAAAAGGCCCTTTGCACCGCCCCCGTAGTCCGAGGACCGGATTGGTCTCTACCATTCGAGCTAATGTGCGATGCAAGCGACGGGGCCATTGGATCGGTTCTGGGACAAAGAAAGGATGGGAAACTTCACGTTATATACTATTTGTCCAAGACTCTCAACGATGCCCAACGAAATTATACAACTACCGAAAAAGAGTTTTTGGCGGTTATCCACTCATTTGAGAAGTTTAGAACCTACCTCATTGGTTCTAGGACAATAGTGTATACCGATCACTCGGCTCTCAAATATTTGATAAGTAAGAAGGAGGCCAAACCGAGGTTGTTGAGATGGGTGTTGGTCCTTCAAGATTTTGATTACGAAATGAGAGATAAGAAGGGAGCCGAGAACGTGGTGGCGGACCACCTCTCTAGGTTAGGAGCTGCAAGAATACATGAAGACGATTTGCCAATTGAAGATGCCCTAATGGATGATGTCTTATATGCTCTTGAGGCAAAATCGGAGCCTTGGTATGCGGATATTGTGAACTACTTGGCTTGTAGTGCCATACCTCCGGATTTCAATCCTCAACAACATAGAAAGCTCAAGCATGAAGCAAAGAAGTATATATGGGATGACCCCATGTTGTTGAAGAGAGGGGTGGATGGACTCTTGAGAAGATGTGTTCCTAATGAAGAATTCTAAGATGTGCTCTCAATGTGCCACTCATCCCCTTGTGGTGGTCATATGAGTGCTCAAAAGACCGCTTCCAAGGTTTTGCAATGTATGCTCTTTTGGCCGTCTCTATTCAAAGATGCTTGGCAATTTGTTAAGACTTGTGATAGGTGCCAAAGGACAGGGAACATATCACGGCGCGATGAGATGCCCCAAAATCCTATTCTTGAACTTGAAATCTTTGATGTTTGGGCAATTGACTTCATGGGCCCTTTCATCTCATCCCAAGGAAACCGGCACATTCTAGTTGCCGTTGATTATGTCTCCAAATGGGCGGAAGCCGTGGCATCTCCCACCAACGACTCAAGGGTGGTCATCAATTTGTTCAAGAAAGTCATCTTCCCAAGATTCGGTGTTCCTAAGGCAATCATAAGTGATGGAGGCTCACACTTCAAGCACCATGCATTCAACAAGCTTCTTTCAAAGTACGGTGTATCTCACAAGCGAGGCCTTGCTTACCACCCCCAAACAAGTGGTCAAGCGGAGGTCACAAATAGGGAGTTAAAAGTCATCTTAGAGAAGACTGTTGCTAGAACAAGGAAGGATTGGTCCAGTAAGCTCATTGATTCATTGTGGGCATATAGGACCGCCTTCAAGACTCCTATAGGGACTACCCCCTATAAGCTTGTTTATGGGAAGAATTGCCATTTACCCGTAGAGATGGAGCACCGAACGCATTGGGCAATCAAGCAAATCAACTTTGATCTCCACAGTGCGGGTGAGCAAAGGCTTCTAGAGCTTCATGAGTTGGAAGAGCTGAGAATGAATGCATATGACAGTGCAAGCCTCTACAAAGCAAGAACCAAGGCATGGCATGATGCTCGAATTTCCAAGAAGGAATTTGTGGAAGGACAAAAGGTCCTGCTCTACAATTCAAGACTCAAGCTCTTCCCCGGGAAATTGAGATCTAGATGGAGCGGTCCATTTCAAGTGTCCAAAACCTTTCCTTATGGCTCGGTTGAGATTTTCAATGACAAGTACCCTCCATTCAAAGTGAATGGGCAGCGTCTCAAGCCATACTATGAGGGTCAGCTAATTGAGAAGCCAGAAAATTTATCTCTCATTGATGTTTCCAAATCACCATGATTCCGTGTGAAGTACGTCAAGCTAGTGACGTTAAAGAAGCGCTTACGGGAGGCAACCCGGTTTCTAACCTCTTTGATTTTATTTTCTTTCAAATCGCTTGAACTAATCCACCTAACGCTCTTCCCAATCAATTCTGATGCAGGCGTGATTGCGTGTGTCCACGAGGAAAGAAAGGCAAGAGCAAAGCAGAAAAATTAAAAAAGAGAGGAATTTTGAAATTTGTGCTCGGATGAATTCTAAAGAAACAGAACCTCAGCGCGATTTGAACGCGGCTGTAGCGCGATCCGCAGCAGCATTAAAGCGCGGGCGCGCCTGGTTTCGTCGCGGGCGCGCAATTTTTATGAATGAAAATTTCTCCAATTCCAGGGAGTTGGAGCGATTTTATCGCGGCTGAAGCGCGATCCGCAACAGCAGTAAGGCGCGGGCGCGCCTGGTTTCATCGCGGGCGCGCCGTTTTTGTGAATGTAAATTCTCCAATTCCAGGGAGTTGGAGCGATTTTATCGCGGCTGAAGCGCGGCCCGCATGAGCAGTAAGGTGCGGGCGCGCCTGGTTTCTTCGCGGGCGCGCCTGGTATACGCTTGAAAATTACTTCCATTCCAGGAGGCAGGAGCGATTTGGCCGCGATTGCAGAGCGGCTCGCGTTTTAAAGAAGGCGCGGGCGCGTCTATTATTAGCGCGGGCGCGCTGTAGTTTTACTGATTTCCAGGAAGTTGGAGCGATTTAGGCGCGATATAGGACAATCTCCCCACTGGCCGCCTCAGCACGGCCCTGTTCCTTCTTGGGGGGGGGGACAATCTCCCCACTTACCCCTACTGGCAAGGTCCTTCTGAGCCTAGTAGGGAGCTCCGCAGCTTCCCAGAGGACGGGCAGTACGATTATCGTGTGCCCGGCGGGTGTGACTTTAGAGGGGACCCTGCGTACCCCTATGCACATCCTGATCACCCCGCCCCTCTGTACTCTCAATCCGAGGACACTCCCTCTGATCCTTTGCCTAGTTGGCAAGAGGATCTTTACAGAGGTCACTACGGTTGGCCGCCGGGCTTTGACGGTGGTTGGGGCCTTTTCGGCCCCCCTAGTGGCTTCACTTATGACGAGCCGCCACGTCGGTCTGGCTCACCTAGTGAGCCCGGCTCTAGTGGCCAGTAGGCTGCGTCCTTGAGTATATCTCTCTCCCTTGTTTTTGTACGCTTATTTTGATGAGTTGGAGATATACTCTTGGTAGGGAGTGACTTGGTTGGGATTCTTACTTGCTCGCCTGCCGGTCTTTCATTGTTTTCCCTGTACCTTCATGCTGCTGATTCTACTGAGTTACATGACTGTTTTCTTTGGTTGACTTTGCCCCTGTTCACTAATCCTGTTGATGAGTTTTTGATATGATTTTGATGATGATGCTGCTTTGGGGACGCTTCTCTCGGTTTGATGGATACCGCTGAGTCCGCCCCCCGTTTTCCCTGTCGATAATGATGATTACTGGTATTCGCCAACATGGCGATTCACCAGTGCAGGTATGTATTTACGGCTTGATGATTTTTGAGGTACTGTTGATTTTGGTGAAGATCTAGAAATTTTGTCAAGGGTAGATTAGTTTAGAGAAAAAAAAAAAAAAATAAAAAAAAAAATAAATAAAATAAAATAAAATTTATTTGACTTGCGTTCTTGAATGTCTTTATTCCTAAGGATTAAGAGTTTCCGCGTTCTTGGATTGCCATTGGTTGACTCTAAGATATGTCTATGCTAAGGTAGTTGCTAGAACTCGTAAGGCCCACCGAACCCAAATTCACTTGTTTGTGGTAAGATGGCATTGCCCTCTTTGGGGGATTTAAAGCCCTAAAGGTAGTTTTTGTAACCCATGTCAGATTTATTGTTCAAGCCTCCACCACTTATTGTATGAGCGGCTTAGGATCCTTACCAAGGCATGCTTCGATCGAGAACTTGTTGTCTAGCTACCCGAGATCGCGACCGAACTATATCTAAGGACGATAAAAGCATTTTCTTCGGTGACTATTTTGCTTTTCTAGGTTTATCTTTCCTTTTGTTGCTTCTTGATAAATTATATATTTTTTTTTTTTTTTTCTTTTTGCGTTTGCCCCTTGCTAGCCATGATTGAGCCTGCACCTCTTTGTTCATAAACACATTCAAACCCCATGACCTTTTGTTTCACTTTTCGCCCAATGACTTGTGAAGTTTGAGACATGATAGTTTGTAATGATTTAAAATCGGAAAGTTGCAAGGTGATGGTGTGGAATTTGAAATAACAAGCAAGGACAATGGAAGTTCCTCTAACAAAAAAAAAAAAAAAAACAAAAAAAAAAAAAAAGGTATATAGTTTGAGCATTGAGGGCACTGCTCATTTCAAGCTTGGGGGAGAGGTTCTACGCATTTTGTATATACTTTTGTGAGTTTGTGCTGAATAAGCTTGGGGGAAGATGTATTTTGTTTGGAAATTGGTGATATTCTACTTTGATATGAGAATTGGCGACATCTTCTGCTTCACAATTAGGATTTACCACCAAATTTTCATTTTTACTTATTTTATTTTATTTATTTATTTATTTATTTCTTTCCTCACCCTTGCCTCCTAGCCTGCATTACAACCCTAAGTCCTTTTAACTTGGATTGGTTGAGTCACTAGTCGGTGGAGGGAGCTAGATTTCAAGCATATGGAGAGAGCATGACTTGGTAAGATGTCGGGTCACCCTTGTTTCATTTGTTCCGGCTCCTTCGTGGAGTCAAGAGATACTACCTTGAAGGGTGGATTTGAATCCAGATGAGGGAACGCGGTAAGAATGTATGGAATGCGGGTGGAGTGGAGCATATTAGAGTTCTCTATGCTTAGAATAACTTATCTTTCAATCAACCATTGGCATCCAAAAATGTGTTTACTCTTAGTACCTAGAAAGATTGTCATCCATCTATGCTTGTTTGTAGTTGATTTTCTTCTTTATTTGCTCCTTTGTTTTGGTTTGTCTTGAGCATGTCGCCAAGAGTTGTGGGTTAAACTCTTTGGAAACCCCCGCGAGAGCATACTCGTCCTCATTGGCGACTTTGAGGTTTAAATGGCTTGTTGTTTATGTTAAAAACAACCGTGATTCCTACGAAAGTGAGTTAGTGTAAATTCCTTCCCCCCCTCTTTTTATTTTATTCTATTTTATTTTATTTTATTTTATTTTTATTTATATTGCTTGTGTTTGGATAATCGTTTCTCAATCTTCTTTGCCTTTAGCTTTGCTCGAGGACGAGCAAAGGTCTAGCTTGGGGGAATTTGATGAGTCACATTTATGTCGCTCTTAGGATAGTCTTTTCTAGTAGTTTTAGTAATAATTCAGTTCATTTTAGTATGTTTTTGCTATGATCCTCCTATTTCGAGTATTCTACCTTTGTGGCGCGTAATGTGTATTCATGTGGTTTAGGTAGTCTATACTCCCCTCCCCTTTCGTTGTATCACGCCTTGCCTTCCTGTTCCATGATTGCAGGCGTATGCTGTTGATTCAGAGATGGAAGGGATAAGGGAAAAACAGGAAGAAGTCCAAACCAGACGAATGGCGCGGGCGCGCAACCAAAGGAGCGGGCGCGCATCTATAGAGCGCGGGCGCGCTGATGAGCGGGATCAACCATTAAATACCCTCTTTGGAGCGGGCGCGCATTTCTAGGAGCGGCCGCGCCATCATTTAACGCGCGGGCGCGCCACTGTTGGGCGCGGGCGCGCCTCTCTGCTGCTGATTCAAATCCCGATTTCAGCCCAAGTTAAAAGGGGGGAGAAAAGATAAAAAAAAAGGGCCAGCATAGAAACCCAAGGGGGAGCTCAAAAATATCAATTTCCTAGGTCTTTGATAGAGAAATTTTGTATTGAATAATCATATAGCTTTTAGTGTAATTCTCATTGTCTATCAACATTAGTTTTACTTTTAGTTTTTGAAGAAGTAATTTTGCAACATTGATGTATGGTCAAGCTTGGAGATTGAAGATTGAATGATGTGTGGCTCTTTATTTGGATTTCAATGAAGGTTTTGGTATATTTCTCTATTGTCTCTTGCTTTTATGATTAAAGCTTCTACTCTTGTTAATTTAGTTGATAAAAACTTTGTCTTTCTTACCATTTCATTGGTTATAATGTTGCTTAGCATGATTGTAGTTGTAGTTATGACTAGTGAGTAGTTTCTTGTTGCTAGGGGTTTGGTGAAGATATACTTTGAGTTTGATGTATGTTAGGCTAGGTTAATTTGGAATATTTGTGATTAAATCTTCCTTGTGCTTATACTTATTAGTCACTCCATGTTTATGGCCATATGCATGTTGTGGTTGAATGACGTGAACTAAATCGTGACGATAGTGCGATTTAGGAATAGTCATTAGGTGATTGATTATTGCATGACCTTAGCTTGTATGCCTTACGACGATAGTGTGAGCGTATGTTAGCTAGGAAGGCTCTTAATCCCGATAGGTGATTGGAGAGTATTCTTGATATTGCCTTGTATGAGTCGCTTGGGTTACATGTAAACCTATTTTCCGATGCCTAACTTCGTTGAAATCAAAGCATGTTTGATCCTTCCCCTAGTACCTATTTTAATTGTTGTTCTATCCCCTTTAGTCATTACTTTACCCACCACACTTCTTGATCGAATTAGATTAACATTAGGAGATAAATAGCGGTGCTTAATCGTTTCCCTGTGTTCGACCCTTAACTTGCCTCTATACTCTTTTAGTTGCATGTTTAGGACTACAAATATCATTTGATAGAGGTGTCTTAGTGACGACCTAAAATACCGCCTGTCAAATTGGCGCCGTTGCCGGGGAAACGGTTTCCATTGTACGTTTATCCCTTCGTTGAGACTAGTTCACTTGTTTAATTTTCCTACTACTCCTTGCTTGTCAGTGCTCACTTTCTACTTAGCTTTGTATATGCGCAGGAGGCAACGAAGTTCTAGTCCTTTGGCGCCCATAGACCCAGAGCTGGAGCGCACCCTTGCTCAATTGAGGAGGGAAATTAGGGATAGTGTGGAAAACCCTTTCCAAGAGGAAGTTAGTAGCTCTCCTACTCCTTCACCCTCTTCTAGTGAGGATCGTGAATCATTTGCAGGTTTAACTCCCAACCCATTTGCCCAATACCATAATCAACAAAGCATGGGTGATCAAAGGTCACTAAAGCAACTTGGAGCACCCGAACCTTATGCCTCACAAAGTGGGATCTTAGCCCCCACCACTCAAGCGAACAATTTCGAGATAAAGCCTAATTTCATTTCAATGATAGAGAAGAGGCAATTTACCGGTGGGAAATTTGAGAATCCCCATGAGCATCTCAAAGAATTTCTCAAGTATTGTGACACTATCAAGATCAACGGGGTGTCCCAAGAGTACATAAGATTGAAGATGTTTTTGTTCTCACTCATGGGAGCGGCGGAACATTGGTTGAACAAGGATGTTCCTCCCGGTTCCCTCACGACTTGGAATGAGGTAACTACGGCGTTCCTAGGAAGGTTTTACAATCACAAGAAAACCGCCGAGGCTCGCTCAAAGATTCAAAGTTTCCGCCAAAGAGGTGGAGAGTCTCTTTGTGAGGCATGGGAGAGATTCAAAGAATTACAAAGGCAATGCCCACACCATGGGATTCCTAATTGGAAAGTTCTCCAAACATTCTACGGAGGACTCTCCCCTCAAAGTAATACTAGCCTTGATGCCGGAGCCGGAGGCCCAATCATGAACAAAAGGGAAGATGAAGTGGAGAGTATCATAGAAGAAGTTGTGCGCAATTATGAGGATTGGTACGAAGGTGAGAGGGAAGCCACTTCTAGCAAAGGAACGGTACATTCCGTCGAGCAAACCAATGCCATCACAAATCTTTCCAACCAAATGGCAAAGATGGCGAAACAAATGGAGGAGTTCATGAAATCAAGTTCCCAAAATGCTTCCTCCCCTTCTCCCAAGGGAGGCCATGGTATGAATCCTTCTACTTCTTCTCCCTCTAATTACAATGCCATACCTCCTGGTTGTATGTTTTGTGATATATGTGGAGGCTATGATCATAATTCTCAACAATGTATGTCCATAAGTGAAGGTCCCCCTCCCCATGAAAATGATGATAATGTTGAAGATGTTAATGCCATGAATTTTGTGCCCCGTGAGGGAAATAATGGAATGCGACCAAATTGGAATCAAAACCCAAACCGTAGTTGGAATCAAAACCAAGGTTGGAATCAAAGTCAATGGAATCAAAGTGGTGGTGGTTATGATAACCAAGGCCAAGGTAGGGGAAACTCTTCCAATTACAATGGAAGAAGTTACTCAAACCAAAGACCCAATTGGAATCAAAACCAACAACACTATTCCAACAACCAACAACGTTTTAATTCCAATCAGGGTTCCGGGGGTAATAGACCTCAAAATGCTTCTACTTTCTCACAAAATAGTATACCCCCCGGTTTTGACCAAGTAAGGCCCCATTCTCAAATTCCCCCTACTCAACCCCTCCAAATAGAAGCCCCTCCTGATCCTATGATGGCTATGCTTCAAAATTTCATTAAAAATCAAGAAAACCATAATAAGAGTCAAGAGGAAGAAAAGAAACAAATCAAGGCACACATGAAAATGCTTGAGACCCAAATCTCTCAAATTGCCCAACCAAGTTCTTCATCCTCCCCTTCTTCATCTTCTTCTTTACCTAGTCAAGGTGTCAACCCCAAGTCTATGTATGCCATTACTACTAGAAGTGGGAAGATCCTTGAGAGTGAACTAAATGTTGAGAAGAGTCCCGATGTGAGGATAGGACTTGAGGTTGAGGATGAATCATCAAGAGAGAATGAGATTCTAGAGGGAAGTGCCGGAAAGAATGAGAGGGGTGAGAAAGAGAAAGAGAAGGAACTCGAAAAGGAGAGCACCAAAGATCAAACATCTTTACCCCTTAATCTCCAACCTAGGAATGAGAGGTTGCCTTTTCCCCAAAGATTTGCTAGGTCTAGGCTTGATGTCCAATTTGGAAAATTTTTAGATGTAGTAAAGAGCTTGCATGTTTCTATACCCTTTGTGGATGCTATGAAAGAGATGCCACACTACTCTAAATTCCTAAAAGACCTCCTGAATGGAAGGAGAGAAGTTGAAACCGTTAGCTTAACCACAAATTGTAGTGCTATTCTCTCCAGTAAGCTACCAACTAAATTGCAAGATCCCGGTAGTTTTTCCATCCCTTGTTCTATCAATGAAGTTCATTTGGGGAAAGCTTTGTGTGACCTAGGTGCTAGTGTGAGTTTAATTCCTTTCTCGGTCTACCAAAAGCTTAATGTGGGAAACCTTTCACCTACAAACATCACCCTCCAATTAGCAGATAGGTCCACAAAATTGCCTATAGGGAAAGTAGAGGACATACCCCTTAGAGTCGGTAAGTTCACTTTTCCGGTGGACTTTTATGTTCTTGAAATGGATGAAGATGAAAGAATTCCTATAATCTTGGGTAGGCCATTCCTAGCTACCTCTAAAGCAATTATTGATGTCAAAGAAGGCAAGATGACCTTGAAGGTTGACAATGATTCTATCGAATTTGATTTGAATAAGGTGATGAGACAACCTTCCTCTGACAATGAATGTTTTAGAATAGATACAATTGAAAACTTGATGAATGAGTTTAGATACCCTTATATGCATGCTTCTAATGATCTACTTGAGAATGTCTTGTTGAATGAGAATGAGGTAGGTGATCAAAAGGAGATGCAATTATATGAGGAAATGCTTGATGAGAAAGAAGAGACAACCCCCGACCTAGAGATGCCCCAACCGTATGAAGTCTTCCAAGTAGAAGAGGAGGAAATCTCCAATGGTAAGGTAGCTCCGAAAGTAGAATTGAAACCTCTACCTTCGGGCTTGAGGTATGTCTTTTTGGATGTTAATGATACTTTTCCGGTCATTATCAATGCTAACCTCACGGAAGAGCAAACCTCCTCATTGCTTAATGTTTTGAAAATGCATAGGAAGGCTTTGGGTTATACTCTTGATGATCTCAAAGGTATAAGCCCCTCCCTATGCATGCATAAGATCGATTTAGAGGAGGGTGCTAAGCCGTGTAGGCAACGGCAAAGGAAACTTAATCCTTCCATGCAAGAGGTTGTGAGAAAGGAAGTTTCCAAGCTACTTGAAGCAGGGATCATCTATCCAATCGCTCATAGTGATTGGGTATCCCCGGTTCAAGTAGTGCCGAAAAAGGGAGGTATGACGGTAATGATCAATGATAAGCAACAATTGGTCCCAACTCGGCTTGTTACGGGTTGGCGCATGTGTATTGATTACCGCCAATTAAATGCCAACACTTCCAAAGACCATTTTCCATTACCGTTCATCGATCAAATGCTTGAGAGGCTTACAAAGCATGCTTTTTATTGCTTTCTTGATGGTTATTCGGGATTCTTCCAAATCCCAATTGACCCAAAAGATCAAGAAAAGACCACTTTCACTTGTCCCTACGGAACTTTTGCTTACCGTAGGATGCCTTTTGGTCTTTGTAATGCCCCGGCCACCTTCCAAAGATGCATGATGTCAATTTTTAGTGAAATGATCGAGGAAGAAATGGAAGTTTTTATGGATGATTTTTCCGTTGGTGGAGGCACGTATGAGCAGTGCCTAATGAATTTATCTCGTTGTTTAGAAAGATGTGAGAGTGCCAACTTGGTGCTCAATTGGGAGAAATGCCACTTCATGGTGGAAAACGGCATTGTTCTTGGCCATAAAATCTCCCAAGCGGGCATCGAAGTCGATGGTGCGAAGGTTGATGTGATCGAGAAGCTTCCTCCTCCCACAAATGTGAGAGAAGTGAGGTCCTTCCTTGGTCATGCCGGCTTTTACCGCCGCTTCATCAAAGATTTCTCTTTGATTGCTAAGCCTCTCACATCTCTCTTGCAACAGGATAAAGAATTTGTATTTGATGAAGCTTGTCATGAGTCATTTTGCAGGTTGAAAAAGGCCCTTTGCACCGCCCCCGTAGTCCGAGGACCGGATTGGTCTCTACCATTCGAGCTAATGTGCGATGCAAGCGACGGGGCCATTGGATCGGTTCTGGGACAAAGAAAGGATGGGAAACTTCACGTTATATACTATTTGTCCAAGACTCTCAACGATGCCCAACGAAATTATACAACTACCGAAAAAGAGTTTTTGGCGGTTATCCACTCATTTGAGAAGTTTAGAACCTACCTCATTGGTTCTAGGACAATAGTGTATACCGATCACTCGGCTCTCAAATATTTGATAAGTAAGAAGGAGGCCAAACCGAGGTTGTTGAGATGGGTGTTGGTCCTTCAAGATTTTGATTACGAAATGAGAGATAAGAAGGGAGCCGAGAACGTGGTGGCGGACCACCTCTCTAGGTTAGGAGCTGCAAGAATACATGAAGACGATTTGCCAATTGAAGATGCCCTAATGGATGATGTCTTATATGCTCTTGAGGCAAAATCGGAGCCTTGGTATGCGGATATTGTGAACTACTTGGCTTGTAGTGCCATACCTCCGGATTTCACTCCTCAACAACATAGAAAGCTCAAGCATGAAGCAAAGAAGTATATATGGGATGACCCCATGTTGTTGAAGAGAGGGGTGGATGGACTCTTGAGAAGATGTGTTCCTAATGAAGAATTCTAAGATGTGCTCTCAATGTGCCACTCATCCCCTTGTGGTGGTCATATGAGTGCTCAAAAGACCGCTTCCAAGGTTTTGCAATGTATGCTCTTTTGGCCGTCTCTATTCAAAGATGCTTGGCAATTTGTTAAGACTTGTGATAGGTGCCAAAGGACAGGGAACATATCACGGCGCGATGAGATGCCCCAAAATCCTATTCTTGAACTTGAAATCTTTGATGTTTGGGCAATTGACTTCATGGGCCCTTTCATCTCATCCCAAGGAAACCGGCACATTCTAGTTGCCGTTGATTATGTCTCCAAATGGGCGGAAGCCGTGGCATCTCCCACCAACGACTCAAGGGTGGTCATCAATTTGTTCAAGAAAGTCATCTTCCCAAGATTCGGTGTTCCTAAGGCAATCATAAGTGATGGAGGCTCACACTTCAAGCACCATGCATTCAACAAGCTTCTTTCAAAGTACGGTGTATCTCACAAGCGAGGCCTTGCTTACCACCCCCAAACAAGTGGTCAAGCGGAGGTCACAAATAGGGAGTTAAAAGTCATCTTAGAGAAGACTGTTGCTAGAACAAGGAAGGATTGGTCCAGTAAGCTCATTGATTCATTGTGGGCATATAGGACCGCCTTCAAGACTCCTATAGGGACTACCCCCTATAAGCTTGTTTATGGGAAGAATTGCCATTTACCCGTAGAGATGGAGCACCGAACGCATTGGGCAATCAAGCAAATCAACTTTGATCTCCACAGTGCGGGTGAGCAAAGGCTTCTAGAGCTTCATGAGTTGGAAGAGCTGAGAATGAATGCATATGACAGTGCAAGCCTCTACAAAGCAAGAACCAAGGCATGGCATGATGCTCGAATTTCCAAGAAGGAATTTGTGGAAGGACAAAAGGTCCTGCTCTACAATTCAAGACTCAAGCTCTTCCCCGGGAAATTGAGATCTAGATGGAGCGGTCCATTTCAAGTGTCCAAAACCTTTCCTTATGGCTCGGTTGAGATTTTCAATGACAAGTACCCTCCATTCAAAGTGAATGGGCAGCGTCTCAAGCCATACTATGAGGGTCAGCTAATTGAGAAGCCAGAAAATTTATCTCTCATTGATGTTTCCAAATCACCATGATTCCGTGTGAAGTACGTCAAGCTAGTGACGTTAAAGAAGCGCTTACGGGAGGCAACCCGGTTTCTAACCTCTTTGATTTTATTTTCTTTCAAATCGCTTGAACTAATCCACCTAACGCTCTTCCCAATCAATTCTGATGCAGGCGTGATTGCGTGTGTCCACGAGGAAAGAAAGGCAAGAGCAAAGCAGAAAAATTAAAAAAGAGAGGAATTTTGAAATTTGTGCTCGGATGAATTCTAAAGAAACAGAACCTCAGCGCGATTTGAACGCGGCTGTAGCGCGATCCGCAACAGCATTAAAGCGCGGGCGCGCCTGGTTTCATCGCGGGCGCGCAATTTTTATGAATGAAAATTTCTCCAATTCCAGGGAGTTGGAGCGATTTTATCGCGGCTGAAGCGCGATCCGCAACAGCAGTAAGGCGCGGGCGCGCCTGGTTTCATCGCGGGCGCGCCGTTTTTGTGAATGTAAATTCTCCAATTCCAGGGAGTTGGAGCGATTTTATCGCGGCTGAAGCGCGGCCCGCATGAGCAGTAAGGTGCGGGCGCGCCTGGTTTCTTCGCGGGCGCGCCTGGTATACGCTTGAAAATTACTTCCATTCCAGGAGGCAGGAGCGATTTGGCCGCGATTGCAGAGCGGCTCGCGTTTTAAAGAAGGCGCGGGCGCGTCTATTATTAGCGCGGGCGCGCTGTAGTTTTACTGATTTCCAGGAAGTTGGAGCGATTTAGGCGCGATATAGGACAATCTCCCCACTGGCCGCCTCAGCACGGCCCTGTTCCTTCTTGGGGGGGGGGGGGACAATCTCCCCACTTACCCCTACTGGCAAGGTCCTTCTGAGCCTAGTAGGGAGCTCCGCAGCTTCCCAGAGGACGGGCAGTACGATTATCGTGTGCCCGGCGGGTGTGACTTTAGAGGGGACCCTGCGTACCCCTATGCACATCCTGATCACCCCGCCCCTCTGTACTCTCAATCCGAGGACACTCCCTCTGATCCTTTGCCTAGTTGGCAAGAGGATCTTTACAGAGGTCACTACGGTTGGCCGCCGGGCTTTGACGGTGGTTGGGGCCTTTTCGGCCCCCCTAGTGGCTTCACTTATGACGAGCCGCCACGTCGGTCTGGCTCACCTAGTGAGCCCGGCTCTAGTGGCCAGTAGGCTGCGTCCTTGAGTATATCTCTCTCCCTTGTTTTTGTACGCTTATTTTGATGAGTTGGAGATATACTCTTGGTAGGGAGTGACTTGGTTGGGATTCTTACTTGCTCGCCTGCCGGTCTTTCATTGTTTTCCCTGTACCTTCATGCTGCTGATTCTACTGAGTTACATGACTGTTTTCTTTGGTTGACTTTGCCCCTGTTCACTAATCCTGTTGATGAGTTTTTGATATGATTTTGATGATGATGCTGCTTTGGGGACGCTTCTCTCGGTTTGATGGATACCGCTGAGTCCGCCCCCCGTTTTCCCTGTCGATAATGATGATTACTGGTATTCGCCAACATGGCGATTCACCAGTGCAGGTATGTATTTACGGCTTGATGATTTTTGAGGTACTGTTGATTTTGGTGAAGATCTAGAAATTTTGTCAAGGGTAGATTAGTTTAGAGAAAAAAAAAAAAAAATAAAAAAAAAAATAAATAAAATAAAATAAAATTTATTTGACTTGCGTTCTTGAATGTCTTTATTCCTAAGGATTAAGAGTTTCCGCGTTCTTGGATTGCCATTGGTTGACTCTAAGATATGTCTATGCTAAGGTAGTTGCTAGAACTCGTAAGGCCCACCGAACCCAAATTCACTTGTTTGTGGTAAGATGGCATTGCCCTCTTTGGGGGATTTAAAGCCCTAAAGGTAGTTTTTGTAACCCATGTCAGATTTATTGTTCAAGCCTCCACCACTTATTGTATGAGCGGCTTAGGATCCTTACCAAGGCATGCTTCGATCGAGAACTTGTTGTCTAGTTACCCGAGATCGCGACCGAACTATATCTAAGGACGATAAAAGCATTTTCTTCGGTGACTATTTTGCTTTTCTAGGTTTATCTTTCCTTTTGTTGCTTCTTGATAAATTATATATTTTTTTTTTTTTTTTCTTTTTGCGTTTGCCCCTTGCTAGCCATGATTGAGCCTGCACCTCTTTGTTCATAAACACATTCAAACCCCATGACCTTTTGTTTCACTTTTCGCCCAATGACTTGTGAAGTTTGAGACATGATAGTTTGTAATGATTTAAAATCGGAAAGTTGCAAGGTGATGGTGTGGAATTTGAAATAACAAGCAAGGACAATGGAAGTTCCTCTAACAAAAAAAAAAAAAAAAAAAAAAAAAAGAAAAAAAAAAAAAAAACAAAAAAAAAAAAAAAAAGGTATATAGTTTGAGCATTGAGGGCACTGCTCATTTCAAGCTTGGGGGAGAGGTTCTACGCATTTTGTATATACTTTTGTGAGTTTGTGCTGAATAAGCTTGGGGGAAGATGTATTTTGTTTGGAAATTGGTGATATTCTACTTTGATATGAGAATTGGCGACATCTTCTGCTTCACAATTAGGATTTACCACCAAATTTTCATTTTTACTTATTTTATTTTATTTATTTATTTATTTATTTCTTTCCTCACCCTTGCCTCCTAGCCTGCATTACAACCCTAAGTCCTTTTAACTTGGATTGGTTGAGTCACTAGTCGGTGGAGGGAGCTAGATTTCAAGCATATGGAGAGAGCATGACTTGGTAAGATGTCGGGTCACCCTTGTTTCATTTGTTCCGGCTCCTTCGTGGAGTCAAGAGATACTACCTTGAAGGGTGGATTTGAATCCAGATGAGGGAACGCGGTAAGAATGTATGGAATGCGGGTGGAGTGGAGCATATTAGAGTTCTCTATGCTTAGAATAACTTATCTTTCAATCAACCATTGGCATCCAAAAATGTGTTTACTCTTAGTACCTAGAAAGATTGTCATCCATCTATGCTTGTTTGTAGTTGATTTTCTTCTTTATTTGCTCCTTTGTTTTGGTTTGTCTTGAGCATGTCGCCAAGAGTTGTGGGTTAAACTCTTTGGAAACCCCCGCGAGAGCATACTCGTCCTCATTGGCGACTTTGAGGTTTAAATGGCTTGTTGTTTATGTTAAAAACAACCGTGATTCCTACGAAAGTGAGTTAGTGTAAATTCCTTCCCCCCCTCTTTTTATTTTATTCTATTTTATTTTATTTTATTTTATTTTTATTTATATTGCTTGTGTTTGGATAATCGTTTCTCAATCTTCTTTGCCTTTAGCTTTGCTCGAGGACGAGCAAAAGTCTAGCTTGGGGGAATTTGATGAGTGACATTTATGTCGCTCTTAGGATAGTCTTTTCTAGTAGTTTTAGTAATAATTCAGTTCATTTTAGTATGTTTTTGCTATGATCCTCCTATTTCGACTATTCTACCTTTGTGGCGCGTAATGTGTATTCATGTGGTTTAGGTAGTCTATACTCCCCTCCCCTTTCGTTGTATCACGCCTTGCCTTCCTGTTCCATGATTGCAGGCGTATGCTGTTGATTCAGAGATGGAAGGGATAAGGGCAAAACAGGAAGAAGTCCAAACCAGACGAATGGCGCGGGCGCGCAACCAAAGGAGCGGGCGCGCATCTATAGAGCGCGGGCGCGCTGATGAGCGGGATCAACCATTAAATACCCTCTTTGGAGCGGGCGCGCATTTCTAGGAGCGGCCGCGCCATCATTTAACGCGCGGGCGCGCCACTGTTGGGCGCGGGCGCGCCTCTCTGCTGCTGATTCAAATCCCGATTTCAGCCCAAGTTAAAAGGGGGGAGAAAAGATAAAAAAAAAGGGCCAGCATAGAAACCCAAGGGGGAGCTCAAAAATATCAATTTCCTAGGTCTTTGATAGAGAAATTTTGTATTGAATAATCATATAGCTTTTAGTGTAATTCTCATTGTCTATCAACATTAGTTTTACTTTTAGTTTTTGAAGAAGTAATTTTGCAACATTGATGTATGGTCAAGCTTGGAGATTGAAGATTGAATGATGTGTGGCTCTTTATTTGGATTTCAATGAAGGTTTTGGTATATTTCTCTATTGTCTCTTGCTTTTATGATTAAAGCTTCTACTCTTGTTAATTTAGTTGATAAAAACTTTGTCTTTCTTACCATTTCATTGGTTATAATGTTGCTTAGCATGATTGTAGTTGTAGTTATGACTAGTGAGTAGTTTCTTGTTGCTAGGGGTTTGGTGAAGATATACTTTGAGTTTGATGTATGTTAGGCTAGGTTAATTTGGAATATTTGTGATTAAATCTTCCTTGTGCTTATACTTATTAGTCACTCCATGTTTATGGCCATATGCATGTTGTGGTTGAATGACGTGAACTAAATCGTGACGATAGTGCGATTTAGGAATAGTCATTAGGTGATTGATTATTGCATGACCTTAGCTTGTATGCCTTACGACGATAGTGTGAGCGTATGTTAGCTAGGAAGGCTCTTAATCCCGATAGGTGATTGGAGAGTATTCTTGATATTGCCTTGTATGAGTCGCTTGGGTTACATGTAAACCTATTTTCCGATGCCTAACTTCGTTGAAATCAAAGCATGTTTGATCCTTCCCCCTAGTACCTATTTTAATTGTTGTTCTATCCCCTTTAGTCATTACTTTACCCACCACACTTCTTGATCGAATTAGATTAACATTAGGAGATAAATAGCGGTGCTTAATCGTTTCCCTGTGTTCGACCCTTAACTTGCCTCTATACTCTTTTAGTTGCATGTTTAGGACTACAAATATCATTTGATAGAGGTGTCTTAGTGACGACCTAAAATACCGCCTGTCACTCAGCGAGGAGAACGGCACTAAGGGCATGATCAAAGACGGCTAGATACATATAGAGGACCTCCCGGGGCAGGGGGCTCACTAGCCTTGGCAACGATAGCTGATTAGATCAGACGAGCTCCCGGTATCTATTAAGATCCGGCCAACTCTCTGATTGGCAACCTTGCATTCGATGACTATGGGGTCATCGTGAGGCTGCCTGACCTTGCCTCGGTCCTTTTCAGAAATAAGGACCTCAGGAAAGATGTCTTTCGACGCCTGGGTCTCCTCAACTGAGTTAACCAGCTTTCTGATGTTATCTTTAGTGCCTCGGATAGTGGGACCCCCTCCGGCAAAGCCGCCGGTTATTGTGAAGATGGTTTCTTCATCCGTTTCTGAATTGGCAAGAACATCCTTTGCCGCTTGCCCTTTCTTGGCCAGGGTGTTGCCCTTGGCTTTGGGCAGATAAGACTTCAGAGCCCCTTCATCAGCCAGACGGTCTAATAGCCGCCTGAGGCTATAGCAACCATTAGTGTCATGGCCAACATCCTCATGGTACTGGCAGTATTTGCTTTTGTCCCGGCTGCCTACGGGGCTTTTCATAAGAGCCGGCTTATCGAGAGACATCCGGTCCTTGATCTCCATGAGGATGGAGGAGCAGTCCTTTGTGAACTCGTACTTGGGAACGTACGGTTCGGATTTCTGTCTGAGATTCTGAGCCGGCTGACCAGATTGGTCTGCAGCCCAGACCTCCTTTCTCTTCTTTTCTTCCTTCTTAGCCGACTGATGTTGTTGTTGCCGGTTGTCTCTTCTGTCGGATTTTTTGGAATCCAACGGCTACTTTATAGCACAAAGCTACGTCGCCTGTATGTAGGCTTCAGCTTCCATTAACGCCTCTTGGAGGGTGGCTACCCTTTTCTGGACGAGGTCAAACTTGAAGGTTGACCAATCCTTCAGACCCTTAAAGAAGTCTGTGTAAGCAACTTCGACAGACAGCCCTTGAATCTGAATTCTCATTAGATTGAACCGCCTGACATACGACCGGAGTCCTTCTCTGTCACCCTGCTGTATTGCCTCAAGATCGAGGCTTGTCTTTTTAGCCGGGATGTTCATTGAGAAGTTTGACGTAAACAAGTGAGCCAAGGTCTTGAAGCTGTTGATGCAGCCGGCTGGTAAGTTACCAAACCACCGTTGGGCGATGCCCTTCAGGGTAGCCGGGAAGCATCGGCACCAAACGACATCATCCAACCCCTGTAGGTACATGAGACTGGAATAAGCCATTAAATGATCTTCTGGGTTAGATGTACCATCATAGGCCCCTACCAACACGTTTTTAATGTTGGTCGGCTGTGCCGCCTTGGTTATCTCAGGGGAGAACGCCGAGGGCTGTTCTCCCGAATTCAGCAGGCGCTGCTGCCAGTCCATGAGCTGGAACGGCTGCTGCATATTTCTGCCAAACGGACCCGTTTGGGTAAAAGGGGATCCACCCAGCCCATTCAGAGAACCAAATAGACCAGGTTGGATCACTTGGGGTCCAGACCGGGCGGATGGTTCGCCCGTCTGACTCCCTAGACTCGTTCCCGTACGCCTGTTAGAGGTGTCACGGAAACTGTCTGGAAAGGTCGACGTTGAAGCCGACGCAGACGCCAGACTTCTCTTTTCTTGGAGAAATGTCCGGGCGTCAAAGAATATCTTTTTTGAACCATCCGGCTGCAAGTGCCGGATGGGTTTTCTTGGTTCCGCTTGCGGGAAGCGGAGCCGATTTTGATCGAACATGAGGCCCTTCCCCTCCTTTGGCTTTGGATGAGGGGTAGGGACCCGGTCCTTGATTGCCTTCTTGTTAGAAGGCTTCTTGGCCGGCTGACTCTTCTTGGGTGTAGCTGACCGAATAAGGTCCTGGATCTCGCCTTTGAAACTATTCATGAAGGTCATGAGTTCGTTCCTTGTGACGGGAGCAGAGCCTTCTGCCGCCTGTGCAGCTCTAACCGGGTTACCGGCTGGGTTGCTTGGAGCAGCTTGGATGTTTTCCCGTTCCTTTTTATCCCTGGAACGGGTGTACTTTGTTCTTAAGGACCCGTCTGGGGCCACATAGGTGCCGAGTCCGTAATCATCACCGCTTTCATGGTCCGTCTGGACCTCAGGCTCGGCCGATGGCCGCTTGACCTGATCCGGTGGTACAGGGTTTGAAGCCATCTTAGTACTCTCCCCACAGACGGCACCAAATGTTTTGGGGTTTTTTGATGTGTCATGCGGGAGAGTTACAATTCCAAGAATGCCCTTCGACCGCCTGTACCTGCAAAACCACGAAGACTCCAGTTGGATGGAGCTCCGCCTCCGACGATCAAGTCAGTGATGTACGGGAGGAAGAAAGGGAGTAAAAGAGTAATTACTTCTCGCGTAATGGGAGAAAATCCGCAATTAATATTGCTCAGTTTTGGTGTAAGTGTCTTGAATGCAATTGCATGTAAGTGAGTATATATTCCATGTCCCATTAATGAGGATTCTCCCACTATTTATAGTGGGGAGCATTGGTTCCCCATTTAGGGTTCCTAGGACACGTGTCAGCAGGGGATTGGAGCCCTGCTGACTAATGGCAAGGTGCCACGTGTCGCTCAGCCATTGGGCCACGCGGTTGGGGTAATTTTACCCCCAAACAATACCTATAAAAAAAATCAAAAAATTCTAAAATAGTACCATTTCAGTGCCATAAATGACACTCATTAAGACTAGCAACAATCTCAATCAAATCTCGTAAAAAAATTAGCAATTAGGTACATTAGTTTCAAGAGTTGGATGCATTTCCAAAGTATTAATATTAAGGCTATTTGATTTCCAAACTAGTCATTTGGACCTCTGGTCTTGGGTACATCAGCAATTGAGATTGATTTCTTGCAAAACAGGCCCTTCAGTTCGATCGATAGCCTGGATCATAGTTAGCCCTTCAAATGTAAATTGACATTCTCCTGCTACTAAGCTGAACTTCGAGTCTATTGTTCTGATCTGAGCATTAGCTATCTCATACTTTTTCTTGTGTTCAAACACTTTTTTGAAGTGGTCAACTTCATCTCTAAACAAAGTTGCTTTAATGTTGTTTCCTTGTAGAATAGGATAGACAAAGTTATGTAAAGTGGGTGTAAGACACAAATATGCACAAAGAAATTTAGGGTGTTTGGTTTGTACTTCCTCATCTTCGAAAACCAGTCTCTGGAACCTTTTTTTTGCCAGGATAGGTACTTTAGTTTGTTGAAATTAACCCACAATGTGAGAAGGAACCTGGACAAAAGCATTTTCAGAGGACTTCAGCTCACCATTGCCAAAACTCAGCAGAAATGATGCATATGGGAGATCTTCTATGTCTCTAATGCTTTTAGTAAGGTGTAATTTTTCTAACCAAGGCCAAATATGTGAACAAACCTAGCTTGTTGCAATTGCTTCTCATTGGGTTTTTTGGGGAACAATTGGCAATACATGTCTGAAATCTCCTATAAATACTATGATTTTCCCACCAAATGGCTGATCTGGATCACAAAGATCACGGAGTGCCATTGATTCAAAGAGCCCTCTTTCGATAGCTGATTCTTGAAAGGTGGAACAAAGTACACCATCCATAGTCCGAAGATCATCAAATGATTTAGGGATGCGCACAAAGTTCCCTAAAGCCTTGACCATACCCCTAACCTTACCTAAAATGTTTTAATCCAAAATCACTCATTTCGTGTCTTTAAACCCAAAATCATTCATTTCGTGCCTTTAAACCCAAAATTATTCATTTGTGTCCAAATCATTAAAAATGTCCGAACCAGCTTATTTTAGTCCATAATCCTGGTCTTGTTATTGTTTAGTTGGATAGGGCTTGAAAATATCTTTCCAACGATATATTATAAGCCCCATCAGACTTAAAACGAATAGGTTCTGGCCAAAATACTAAACCGAGCCCAAACCGAGCCTAGGTCCACCTTACCTACGACCCAATGATTATATGAGGATCCAAATGTCATACTCCTAATCCTAAATCAATTAGGACTCTTTTAGAAATTTCTAGAAGGTTCTAGTTTATCCCTTTCGAAAAGATAAAGGTCAAAGAGTTTGAGATTGAATAAAACTTCTCTTTTGATAATCCTAATCCCGTTCAAATTCAAAGACGTTCGGATAAATTTAACAATCATAATCCCGGTCTAATTATTGTCTAATTGGATATCCTTTGAAATAAGATTTCCAATAATATATCATGATCCCAATTCTGAGCTATAACGAAAAAATATGATTAAAATACCAAACTGTATCCAAAACTGACACCGTTTCAATATTTTGATCATATCTCAAATGATACAAAAGATATCAATCTAATTCTAATTGGGTTAAAAAGTATACTGCTAGAGCTATCCAACGATATAATATTTATCTTATTCCGATATCTTGATCAAAAGTTATGATAAAAACAAAAATTGCAGGACCATCGGATAGCGACAGTTTTGACGCGACACGTCAGATCCCAGCGCCGCGTGACAACCCTGTTGCGTCAAAAGAAGTTTTATTACGTCATAGAGGTCGTTTTCCCTATACATAGAGGTCGTTTTCCCCCGTTTCAGATCATGGATAATTACCATCAACAATCATCATAATCATCAATTCTCTCTCTTGATCCCCATGTTCTTAGCCTTAGCCGAAACACATCCTTGATACTCCCCTAAAATCAGTCACAATACCTCCTTCGCGATATTTGAATACTCCAAGCCATCCTCGACTTTGCCTTCGACCTCGACGTGAAAGGTAGATACTTCTGAGGGTTTGTTCCCAAATCTATATTTCAATTCATATTTGATTTATTTGCTTTATTGATTTTTTCACTTTCTTGAAATTTACCAAAGTGTGTATTGTTTTAATAGAAAGAAATTCGAGGCATCAAAGTAAGTAATTCGATTACTTAAATATTCTTTTGATTTTTGGAATAGAAATCATGTTTAGGATGTTATATATTTTGATTTCTAGTATCATGTTATATATTTTGATAACGCTTTGATCTTATTATTAGTGACATGCTAGGATTTGTTATTAATCTATTTAGTATCATGCCAAGGATCTTAATACTAACGATATTTTGATGATGATTTTATTATGATAATTGTTATTTTAATCACATGTTGCTTGATTATTTATGATTTATTGCTATTGCTTGATCATGACGCTTTTTGCAGGTTTAAAGGGAATTTGTATTTGAAATCACACCTAATAAGATAATTAATAATTTGAATTTAGGATAATATGATTTCACTAGTAGAAAAAGCAATTGGGAAATGGTTCAAAACCCTTAATGGGAAGCGGATTTGAACCGCTTTGGCTTGGGGGGCATCCCATTGTCACTTTAAATGAGAAGTGGTTCAAACCGCTTCCTATTTGATGGGAATAGGAAGTAGCTTGGACTCCGAACCGCTTCCCATTATGCATTTAATTTTTTTTCTTCTTTCAATTAAATTGATACACAAACACTAAACATATGTATAAACAAAAAAAAATTCATCAATCAATTATTGTAATATTAAATTTTTATAAAAAACATAAAAAAATTGATACAGTAATCAATAATATTTAGTGTTGCTCTCGTTCCCCATATAGCACTAACATGAGGCAGCCACCAACCACGACCAACCACTAGCCACACCTGCCAACATGCAAATTCCATCTAACATAAAAAAAAATCAATAACAGAGCGTATAAAAAAGCTCAGCAATTGGCTGTAAAAATTAAAAAATTAACAAAGAACACAAATTAAGAATTCAATAAAAAAAATTCAGAAAAAATTTCATAATTAAGAAGAAAATAAAAGGAAATTACCAGGAAAGAATTTGGCGAGGATAGTGAAAAGTTTACAGCCACCTTTAACACGGACCTTCTTAAGGAGTTGCTAGCTTAGTTCATGAGTCTAGTTCTGTTGAGTAGTAGTAATTTAAGAAGTCTTTTTGTAGGCTGATCACTTGGACTCTTTTTTGTTTTTTAATTTTAGGAAAACCCGCTCGTGGATGCGAAAAACGTTCAGTTTATGAATTAATTGGAATTGATCAAAAAATTATACACTCAATATAATTTAAAATTACAATTATATAAAAAAATCACAACAAATTAAAATCTGAAATTTGATTAAAAAATCAGAAAATCACTCAACTCACCTTCCGTTGCCTTGACACGGATAATACTCGTCGACGCCGGATCTCAGTCTCTGCCGCCGTCGACGGTGCTTTCGACGCTTGATACTAGTGAAACTCTCACCATAATCACTCTAGGAGGCGGATGATGACCTAGGGTTCTCAGCCGTCTTCTCAGCAACCGAGAAATCAGCGTAACGACGATGATGCAGAGACCTAGGGTTTTCATGTAAGTTGTGGGAATTTATGTAATTTGATAGTGTTATATTGATGAAATGTTGGTAATTGTGGGTTTTTAGGACAGAGCGAGGAAAGAAGAAATGCGTAAGAGAGGAGATGCGTGAAGAGGCAGGAGAGAGTGGAGAGATCCGTGAAGAGGGTGAAAAGGAAGGAGAGAGAGGTGAAGGAGAGGAGAGAGAAATAGGCTGATAAAACTAAGGAGTTGGCAGCTAGCTGGTATAATTAGTATTGTTAGGGTTTTTTTTAGAATGGGGAGCGGTTCAGTATACTGGTTCTAATTACAGTATTTGGAAGCGGTTCACTAATAACCGCTCCCCATTTATGATTCATGTTTTTCTTTTTTTTTTTTATTTTTTTTTTGATGTGGGTTTTCAGAAGCAAAATTTAATAACCGCTTCCCATTTGGGCCAGCCCAACTGCTTTTTTCTACTAGTGTTTTAATTCAAGTGATCACCAATAATAGATTTGATTGTGCATTAATAATCAACCAACGTAGATTAATCAGGTTTAGGATTAATTTGATGTATGTATGTTGATTGAAAAGCACATGAATATCTAAAGAATTAAGTAGAGGCCTATTTAGGGCAGGTTCAATCTCTTTTAGGTTGGATTCGTACCGTCATCCCTGAACATCCAGTCATGGTTCCAGACTACTATGGAGTTAGCAATTGGTGAAGGATAATTAGGTCGTTGGACTAACTACCCTCAACCAAACAATATTTATAAACCTACACCTACACTAAACAAGTTTAGTGGTAAGTAGAGGGTCGAACCACGGAGACGACATAAACACTATCAACACCACCACCAATTAAGCTAGGTCAAAGAGATAGGATGGATAGAACAATAAACAAAAATGAGATTTATATTAAGTTAAACTAACACCAAGGGAGAGGGTCAAACATGACAATGATCTTCAATAAAGTTAGGCAATGGAAATGAGTTTACATGCAAACCAAATATCTCATATAAGGCAATACCAACAATACCATCTAACCACCTATCGGGGTCAAAGGCTTTCCCAACTTAACACATGCTCATACTATCGTCATAAGCTGTGAAAGTTAAGGTTTTTGCATAGAATCGATCACCTAATGGATATCCCTAAGTTACACTATCGTCATAACTTAGTTCAATCCACCCAATTACAACACATGATTGGCCATTCACATGGAGTAATTAGTAAAACATGGTTACAAGGTATATTTAATCACATATAACCAACATTTGTCTAGCCTAATACATTCAAGATTCACCACATGCTATCACCAATCCCTTAGTAAAGGGAATTACTCACTAATCATGAACAACTAACACAAAACCCAACAAGAAGAACAAAGAGAAGCAATTAAACTAAACAACTACTCTAATCAAGCAAGAAATTAAGAAAGAACAATAAATGAGATAGAGTTTAGAATGCTCATTGAAGTATTGAAAAGGAATCCAAAACAATGTCACTTTGCATCTTCATCTTCTTCAATCCACCATTGAAGCTCTTCACTTTCTCTCTCTAAAATACCCTAAATTACTCTTAATCTACATTACAAAGTATAAAAACAATGATTAAATCTAAATCTAAGCCTAATTTATGTGAAGATTGATGGAGAGATGTTAGGGTTTAACCCCTCAAAGAGGAGAGAGAAAACCCCAAAGAAACCCACCATCCAAACTTGGCCAAAAAGAGGAGAGGAAGAAGCATTTAAAAGACCCGTAGCTGCTCGTGCGCGCCCGCGATAGAGGCCTGCGCGGCCGCGCACTGGGATTGGCCTGACAGCAACATTCTTTTTCAAACGGCAATAACTTCTGTTCTAGGAGGCTTCTGGGGGCGTGCGACCTACCTTTGGAAAGAACTTCAAGTCTAGTTTTCAATGCAATTTGAATCACCTCAATCCAATTTGTAGATAAAAAGTTATGGCTAAAAGAGTGAACAAAGGTTAGTTTCGGAGTTCAGGCCCTTGAGCGCCCGCGCCTATCTTAGGAGCGCCCGCGCCTATCTTAGGAGCGCCCGCGCCTAAGCCGCGCCCAAATCGCGCCTACATTCTGCCTCCTTCAATATTTTCAACCCCAATGTTAGGCACGCCCGCGCTTGGTTTGGCGCGCCCGCGCCATTCTGAAAGCGCGACCCGCGCTGTCCGCATGGCCTTGCTTGCTTGCTCCTTAACTTCCTTTGTAGCTCTTCAAATGAACTCCAATTCTCCAAGCTCTTCATTCTATTAAAATCAACTCCAAAAGCCTACAAAACACGAGGAAAAGCACAAAAACATAATAAAGGGAGAAACGGAGCAAAAGGGGTACAAACAAGGGACAAACGTAGAAAAATACCGCAATTAGAGGATCTAAATAGTGGCATAAATGCCACTTATCAGCAATCTCTATGATTGTGAATAGGGTGTAACCTTCACACCCGTGAACGGTTTAAAGGTTCCTAAAACTTGTTGGCAACTCTTTTTATCTAGCTTCTTTTCCTTGGAGCACCTCCATGCTCAAAAACATGAACCACAATAGGGCGAGAGTGGAAAAATTCCCTACAATTTTTGGCGACTCCACCAGGGAGGATTTCTAGATTGATTCTTAAATTTATTTTAGCAATTGATTTAGAATGAGTGGGTGAGACTTGAAAGATTCTAGATATTTATGTGCGTAAATTTTGATTAACATTGTGGCATAAGCATAAAAAGGTTCGCATTGGAAAGACCATCTGTAATGCGTAAAAAACATAGGACATACATGTAGGAAAGCTGGAAATATTTTTTCACAACTAAAATTGAAAAGACGCTACAAAAAATCGGAAAAAGTATTGAAAATAGAAATTTGAAAGGAATGGTGTCCTTCCAACAACTGTATTCATCCGATAGAGGGTTCAGAATTATTACCGATTTAATTCTTCATTAAAATCAAGTGATCAGAATGCCTAGGTGGAGGCCGCTTCCGATCAGTAATATCGACGTACAATTGATATTACAACTTAATCTTAACTGAACCCTTCGGGTCGAACCCAATCGAATCACCGATCCGAGACGACGAATTAATCCGAAAGGATTTAATGAGTCGACAGAGTTTTACGAATACAGACGTCAGATATCGAGCCTAGGGCGTCGAGACCGAGCGTCGCAAAATCACAAAGCGATAAGTATGAACATAACCCTAGCACCACACTGGCCTAGCCATGTGGATGCTAGGCTAGTTCGAGCTAGCATGAACCTAGCAAGGCTAGGCGCAAGCCTAAGCACACTAGGTGTGCTAGGCGCACCATCGCAGCCTAGGCGCACCATCGCTGGCCTATAGCAAGCACTAGGCGCACCAGGAGCACCTGGCAGCCTATCGCAAGCAATAGGCGCACCAGGAGCACTTGGCAGCCTATCGCAAGCAATAGGCGCACCAGGTGCACCAGGCAGCCCATCGCAGCATGCGTGCTGGCTTTCGTGCTAGCCTTCGCATGGCAGCACCAAGTAGCGCACCATGCGTGTGCGAGGGCCTGGGCACCTGCAATTGCTAGGCCACGCACAACAGCCCAGCATCGCTACGCACCAAGGCTGCTAGGGGATGCGTGGGTGTGCGTGAGATGCTGGTGCATGTGCGTGTGCGAGAGGTGCTGCGAGGCTGCTGCGTATGGTGCGAGGCAAGGGGCCAGCATGCGTGGCTCGCTAGCAGCACGCATGCTGGCTATGCGAGCATGTGCAAGAGGTGCAGCGGGGATGCGTGTGGTGCGTGGGATGCTCGGGCAAGCGCCAGCACGATGTGCTAGCAGCGCTAGGCGCTAGAACAAAGCACCAGCACCAGCGCATCAACACGCACTGGCTAGTTGGGATGCTGGGCAACAAGGCAGTGCTAGCTGGCAGCCAGCTAGCCCTCCTTGACCCGGTTTTGTGCATGCATGTGGGGACCAATCAAGGGCCTTGAGGAGCAAGGCAAATGGTCCCCCCCTCCTAGCCTTGGCCATCACTCATTTGCATATGATTGTGCCACTTGTCGCAATGTGATTAAGTTGATTATTTATTTAATTTGGAATTAAATAAATTGTTGATTTTACCAACTCTCCCACATTGATGGGAGATTGGAAATCAAGGGTGCATTTCCCTATAAATACCAAGGCATGGTATTGGGAAATACACAACCTTGAGTGGAATTAAAAAGGCAACTCTTATAATTAGAGTAAACCTTTGATTCGTAAAACTCATAGTTTTGTTTTGTCCGGGTCTTAACTAACCTTCAAGACTTAGGACACTCGGGTCGGGTCGAGGGTACGATCCATCGAAGATCTCGTAGTTTCGGGATTTTGAAGTAAGAGCTCTTCGGGAGCGAAGCACGCAACAAAGGTATAATTCTTGTTCTTAATCTTGTTTGATTAAGTTTACTATGCTTGTTAATTGCTTTAATTAAGGGGCGGGTCTTGGGGGGTTTCCTTCCGCGTAAAGTCGGGTCACTACGAAACACTACAGCGGTATTGGGCTCCTTTTAATTTTTGCAATTGTTTTTTAATTAAGGTGTTTTAAAAGAATATATTTTTCTGGTTCATGTTCTTCTAATTAGATTAGATGCTAGTTTTAATTAATTTTAAAACTCGATTTTATTCTCGATTTGGCTGTCGAACCCAGATTTTGGCTCAAAAATAGTGATTTTTGGGTGGAATCGACATTCTGGAACAGATTCAACCCTTTTCAAGAACTGTCCAGAAGCCAAATTCGAACCAGAAACCCATTTCTTCTGGGGTTTTTCATTTTTCAACGAAAATTTTAATTCTTTTTAAGCCTTGATTAATGCAAGCATTACAAGGTTAGACTAAATGCACATTTGCATCACTAATCTACTGGTTTTAAAATATCCTTAAGCATAATAATGGAGTTTTTTTTTTATTAGAGCTTAAGTTGATATACCATTTTTCACATAAACTTGTTTTTCACAAATTTTGCAAATAAATTGCAATAAAATGTGAAAGCTTGTTGTGAACTTGTAATTTTAAGTTCCTGTAATGTTAAAGTTCTAATCTTTAAAGGTTTAAATGATTGGAACCCTAACCCTAAATTCCATGTTGAACAAAGTTTGGATTTTTCATGTTTGGTTGATTAAAATCCATCAAGTTCAAATACTTGTGAGTAAAATTTGATTAATCTTCATATTGGAAGATGTAATTGGTGAAGGATAATTAGGTCATTGGACTAAATACCCTGAACCAAACAATATTTATAAACCTACACCTACACTAAACAAGTTTAGTGGTAAGTAGAGGGTTGAACCACGGAGACGACATAAACACTATCAACACCACCACCAATTAAGCTAGGTCAAAGAGATAGGATGGATAGAACAATAAACAACATGAGATTAATATTAAGTTAAACTAACACCAAGGTAGAGGGTCAAACATGACAATGATCTTCAATAAAGTTAGGCAATGGAAATGAGTTTACATGCAAACCAAATATCTCATATAAGGCAATACCAACAATACCATCTAACCACCTATCGGGGTCAAAGGCTTTCCCAACTTAACACATGCTAATACTATCGTCATAAGCTGTGAAAGTTAAGGTTTTTGCATAGAATCGATCACCTAATGGATATCCCTAAGTTACACTATCGTCATAACTTAGTTCAATCTACCCAATTACAACACATGATTGGCCATTCACATGGAGTAATTAGTAAAACATGGTTACAAGGTATATTTAATCACATATAACCAACATTTGTCTAGCCTAATACATTCAAGATTCACCACATGCTATCACCAATCCCTTAGTAAAGGGAATTACTCACTAATCATGAACAACTAACACAAAACCCAGCAAGAAGAACAAAGAGAAGCAATTAAACTAAACATCTACTCTAATCAAGCAAGAAATTAAGAAAGAACAATAAATGAGATAGAGGTTAGAATGCTCATTGAAGTATTGAAAAGGAATCCAAAACAATGTCACTTTGCATCTTCATCTTCTTCAATCCACCATTGAAGCTCTTCACTTTCTCTCTCTAAAATACCCTAAATTACTCTTAATCTGCATTACAAAGTATAAAAACAAAGATTAAAACTAAATCTAAGCCTAATTTATGTGAAGATTGATGGAGAGATGTTAGGGTTTAACCCTTCAAAGAGGAGAGAGAAAACCCCAAAGTAACCCACCATAAAAACTTGGCCAAAAAGAGGAGAGGAAGAAGCATTTAAAAGACCCGTAGCTGCTCGTGCGTGCCCGCGACAGAGGCCTGCGCGCCCTCGCACTGGGATTGGCCTGGCAGCGACATTCATTTTCAAACGGCCATAACTTCTGTTCTAGGAGGCTTCAAGGGGCGTACAACCTATAGTTGGAAAGCTCTTCAAGTCTAGTTTCCAATGCAACTTGAATCACCTCAATCCAATTTTTAGATCAAAAGTTATGGCTAAACGAGTGAACAAAGGTCAGTTTTGGAGTTCAGGCCCTTGAGCGCCCGCGCCTAAGCCGCGCCCAAATCGCGCCTACATTCTGCCTCCAATATTTTCGACCCCAATGTTAGGCACGCCCGCGCTGGGTTTGGTGCGCCCGCGCCATTCTGAAAGCGCGACCCGCGCTGTCCGCATGGCCTGGCTTGCTTGCTCCTTAACTTCCTTTGTAGCTCTTCAAATGAACTCCAATTCTCCAAGCTCTTCATTCTCTTAAAATCAACTCCAAAAGCCTACAAAACACGAGGAAAAGCACAAAAACATAATAAAGGGAGAAACGGAGCAAAAGGGGTACAAACAAGGGACAAACATAGAAAAATACCGCGATTAGAGGATCTAAATAGTGGCATAAATGCCACTTATCAGTAATCTTGGTATTTTACACAAGTATGAAAGTTGGAAAATTTTTCATTAGATGATTAGTCTATTTTTCCAACTCCCATTTGTCAAATCCATTATTAATTTGCATATTGGCAAGATTAATTATGGACATATTGTCACTTTATTTTAAGCATAAAGAAAGACCTAATTTTGTTCAAAAAATTAAATTTTTTGATGATTTAGGCTTGTGCACCATTAAAATTGAATTTAATTAAGTTGGACTTATTTTATTTTCTTTTGCCCTAAATTAATTCTAAAATAACTTTAGATTAATTTTACATCGCACGTAAATTGAGATTAAAATCCCGAGAAATATGCACAAAAATCAAGGCAAAAACCCCAAGTGTCACCAAGGCTAGCCGGGCTGCCCAGCAGCCCGCATGTGGCTGCCAGTGGTGCGCACAAGGGGAAGCATCGTAGCGTGCTGCTGTGCATTGATGTGTGGCGAGGAGGCAGCTGCGTAGTGCGTGTGCTGGTGCATGGGCCTTAGGTTGCTGGTGCGCTTGTGCTGCTGTTGGGCAGCGAGGCAGCAAGCCCCAGCCAGCCAGCCCACTGCTGCCTGCGCCAGGCTGTGCTAGGAATGCTTCCTAGCTGCCAGCACCACGCACCATGGCGCAGGGCCATGGGTTGCCTAGCAGCCATGGTGCGCACCCACTGAGGGTTTTGTGGGAAGTTATTGCTTCATGTTTGACCTATGATTTTGCAATTTTTTCCAATATTAATAATTTTACGTAATTATTTTAACGAGGTTAAAAACCTCGATTTTCGGTCTTGCAAAAAATTTGACAAATTATGGGTTATGCCGACTTAATTAATCAGATTAATTAAGTATGGATGCGGAATTTAGTGGGAGCTTAATTAATTGCGTGAGCTTTTTGCTTTTAGAAATAATGGATTAAACAACTTTGAGTAGTTTTAATTTGGCGCGTTAATTGGATTAACCACCTAAGTTAGTTACTAGTTTTTTGTGTCTAATTATGTATTTCGTAAAATTGCATGGGCCATTCAAAAGTAGTGAATGGATGAATGGAAGATTGTTTTCAAAACAGGTTATTGAAAATGGCAACTAGTGGGGCCCGACTAGGATAGAAAATACGGACTACGTTCCGTTATGTATTTTTGTAAATCTATATACGGTCTGCGAACCGTTGAGTATTTTTGTACTATTAGATTAATCTTAGTCGTTCTAGCTAGCTTTATTTATTTTGGCCAAGATGTCTCAAGACGGCGTTTCGATGAAGACGAGCCAAGATGAAGACCCATGGAAATTGAAGATTTCAAGGGGTCATGCTAGTTGACAAATGCATTATTTTATGCTTTATATATATATATATTTTGTTATTATATATGATTGCTAGATGCATGTCTAGGATTTCTTTATGTTGCGACGATTAGTTAAGTTCACTTAAATCAACCAACATAGAAACCCTAGGTCCCTTAATAATATTGAGCTAAAATTTGTCGTTCCAAGAACAACACTTACCGAACTAATGCACGTACGTGATGGACTACGCCAAAGCGAGACATCACTACTTCCCTAGGAACGTAAGGTATACTAGGTATACGAGTTGACTTGGTTAAGATCAACGATATCAGTAAGGAGTCCTTAGATGTCGTGGCAAAAGAGATAAAATGTCAAGGATGCATTAGATGCGACATTTTATCAAACCGAGAGTAGCTTGGAGCTATAAGCAATTGGATTGCTTACCTTAAAATATTTAATGATTAAGACAAGCCAAAGCATGCTTAACCATTTCTTGATCTTTGGGATCTCGAAATCATTTTATTCTCGCCTAAAAGGGACAATTTTATAAATGCGTGGATTAAATGCTCAATAAGATTGAAAATATGCATGAACGTTTTAAATTTCAACTTATTGATTTATGAATGGTTTTTGATTTCAAATTCTTTCAATTGTAGAACCATGTCTGCAAGTAACTCAAACAACAACCATGTGTGCCCGGAACTCCCTGAAAAGATAGCTATCAAGCTTAACTTAACCTTCAAAAGAATATCATAAAACAGATCGCGGTAACGTTCTAGTGATTGGTTCGCCACTTCAGTTTGTGACGCAATACGATGGTGTCCAGCGCGCCGCGGCAGCCTTGTCGCTCCGCGTTGCTACCACCACCAGGTGATAGTTCCATCGCCACGCAATGGTTCAGTTGTTTCTTTCCGAGTATCAAGTCTCACTATCACGATTAACCAGTTTAATGTACATACATGGCCTTTCCATGGTCTTGTTTGAGTCTAACCACATGTCTAGTCACATGGTCATCACTCGAGTCTTGATCATATCACTTTCACTCACGAGTCTTTGCACACACTTTGTACATACTTTTGTTACATCATGACCATGTCTTAGGCCCATGCATGAGTAATCCTTTCTGTCAATTGAGTTAAGGGTCCATCCTATACCCGGATTTTTTTCATATCTTTCCACAAATTATGTTTACATCACTTTCCATGCATTTCATCCCTCACACTTTTCCTTCTTGACTACTTTCCACAGTCACATGGTTTCCCAAACATATCATTCCCCTCATACACTATGATCTTTCCCCATCTATGCGTATTGAATCGAGTTCGATTTAAGTAATTGATAATAAACGTCTATGGTTTCCCTTTCCACAGCGTTTGGTCAAGGAAATAAGGGTGCTTAGTTCGAGACAACTCCTACAAATAAGTAATTTTTTTTTCCAGAATAATATTCGAAGAAAGAAGAAACCAATGGCAGTTAAACAAGAAGATGTTGACAAACTCCAAAAGACCATGGAAGGTCTTGCCGAGCTTGTCAAAGGGCTCACCAGGCCACTAGAATAGAGAAGGTCGAAGATCCTGAGAAACAAGTTCCACCTGAGATAATTAAACGCATTGAACTGACGCTAAGTCAAGTTTCCAATAGTTATAAGTATCTTGATATGAGTACCAAGGGAATCTAACTGGATAAAGAACTTCTTTCGCACGAGTTCTCAGCCAATGAAATCCTCAAGTTCAAACCCACAGATAACCTCTACTTCCACCTGAGAGCTTTTGAAACAATCATGGGAATCAAGGGGGTTGATAAGAAAGCCTTCCCCTCACTTTTCTTTTTTTCCTTAGAACCGGTATATCAACAATGGTTATTTTCTATGGACTCTGAGAAAATGGCTACTTGGGATGGTATTATGCATACTTTCATTGACAGGTACAAGTGCAACATATAATTAGAGACTGACTATAGAGAGCTTAAAATCTTGAAATAATAAGACAATGAAGGCTTCACCGAATTCTATAATAGGTGGAAGGAAGTTTTTGCTAGGATAATTAAGGTCCTAGACGAAAAAGACTCTGTGAGAATGTTCATCAAAAACCATCAAGACAAGTACCAATTAAAAGCACCTGAAATATCAACTTCTAAACACTTTCAAGGCTATCTACAATATAGGCATCGAAATCGAAGACGACCTTATGAAATTGGCAGGTGATAACAATAATAATACGAAAGGAAAGAAGAATGACCACCCTTCTTCTTCCTCTCCCATCAATGAAATACATGCTATAGACACTCCTAAACAACGAATCTAAAGGTAAAAAAGAATGTTTACTCCACTTGGCATGAGCTACGAGTCAACCTTTGATAAGCTGCACCACAAAGGATTGGTCATGCATGCCCATAGAACCAATCAAAGATCCAATCCCAGAGGCTAGACCACCTAAGTGGGATCCTAATAAACATTGCAAGTACCACCAAGGAAGAGATCATGATACCGAGGAATGTTGGAAACTCAAAGAAGCTATCTAGGATTTGATTGATGATAACAAACTTTCTGAGGTTCTAGCCATCGCAGAAGATCAAACAATCTTTGATCCTTCTCTCCTCACTACACATATCGATGACCCCATGATTGAAGAAGCCTATATATTTTCCATTAACGAAGTGACCATGATTGAGGAAGATGAAGAAGTCTTCTTAGATGCCGCTGAGGAAAACTCAGCAAATCTTAAAGAAAACATTGAGAAGCTCCAATATTCCATTACCAAGCTTACGAGTATGGTGGAGAACCTTGCGAATCAAATGTCAGTCATTGAACTAAATCCTCTTCGCCAAGATTGGAAGAATGAAAAGAACGACTATCCTCCTTCTTCTTCTTCCCTTCAAAGACTAAAGGAAAAACTCAATGCTCCTAAGCCGCGGGTTAAACGGACTATTGATGAATATACACCAATAAGAATGACTTATAATGAAGCTTTCGACTACCTCCATGGCCAAGGTTTCATTCGTCCCATTGGTCCAATCCAAGATCTAGTACCTAAGAGACGGTCTCCTGATTGGGATCCAAACTCCTAATGCAAATATCATCGAGGCAATGGTCACACTACTGAGAAATGCTTCACCCTTAAAGATTGCATCTAACACCTCATCGATTGGAATTGGATTCATGTTCCTCTGTGCAATAAGAAGGCCAAGGCTAATAACAATGGCGACAATGGCAAGAGAACGAAGAACGACAATCCTTCTTCTGCTTCTTCCCATTAAAATAGCAACTACATCGAGGACGATGAAATCTGGGCTCTCGACAAAGATGCTTCAAAGACCAAGAAACCAAAAAGAGAGTTCACACCTATTGGAATATCTTATGATGTCGCTTTCAATCGTCTCCACGATCGGGGCTTAATCGAGCCTATTGGTCCCACAGAAGATCTAATGCTAGAAAAGCGATGTTTAAGATGGAATCCCAACTCTTATTGCAAGTACCATCAAGGCCACGATCATAATATAAAACAGATGATTGTTACAGGTTTCAAAACCTCATTTAAGATCTCATTGATGCAAACAAGCTTTCATTTCCTCCGGCCGGCAAGAAGATCGAGTGATAACGAGACAAGGCACAAGGCACCTCGATTTTTAGGATTTTCATGACTTTTTTTCTTCTCTTTTTGACTACCCTTTCCCTTAATAAGTCTATCATAGGCACCCTCCATCATTTATTACATTTACTTTATGAGTTTATTTTTACCTTTTCAATTTCAATAAAATGAGCATTTATTTCTTTGCATATGGTCATTGCATTTCATATTAAAAAAAAAATTATAAAATTCCACACCGAGCTAAACACAAGGTATACCAGTTGTTTCGGGGTTTTCTGATGTCCTGCGGGAGAGTTACAATTCCGAGACTGAAACCGGACGCCTGTACCTGCAAAACAAACTGATGCTCCGGATGGTTGGAGATTCGCCTCCGACGGTCAAGTTAGTACTTGATTAAGGAGTAATTAATGCGGAAATTAAAGTGATTGGGTCTCCTTAGGTGAAAGTGTTGAATATGTGTAATCTGCGTTTTTAGCGTATAATCTCCCTTAATGAGGATTAAGGGAGGTATTTATAACCTCGGGAAACGTGTCAATCTAGGTTTAGGTTAACCTTGGGCTGATTGGGCTTCCCTCGGAAGTTGGGCCTAGGTGACCGGTTATCCCAGGTGTCATGGGAAGGACACGTGTCGTGTCGTAACTGGTCCATAGTGGACGGATCATTGCTTGACACGTGGCAGGCTCCTATTGGCCCATGTGACGGACACATGGCGGAACCTGATTGGTCCACTTGTCAGATGGTGATTGGTGGGGAAAAATCCCCTAATCATTTGCCCCTCACAGGTGGCACGTGACTGGTCACGTGTTACCTGTGATAGGTATCGCCCTGTAACAGGCGACGGCCTGCTACAGGTGTCACTCGGCGAGAGGCCAAGAGATTCTCCCGCCAAAATTTTGAATTCTGGAAGTGACCCTTCGCCTTCTCACTTCGCCTATATAAAGGAGTGTTGACTTCGGTCATTTTCACACTTGAAAACTTTGTGAGAGAACATTCGGACCCCTGAACTTGATCTGACATTTTGGACCCTTTCTGCCTACCGCCTGCTCTGACAAGCCGACTGCAAAGGATTTTCAGAACTTCATCAATCGTCACTCGTTCAGGTAACCGTCAGTTCTCTTACTCTTAATTTTCTCTTTACTTTATTCTTTTTTGAAATGGCACCACGAAAGCACACGACACGACCTAGGTTAGTGATCAGCCGGTCACCGGGGACGGCTGAATCTAGGACTAGGAGTGCCGCCTGCCCTTTGCCCTTTATACAAAGTCCGACTGTATCTGTGTCTATGCAGAGCATGATGGCCAGAACAAAAAAGACTGCCAGGATCTCAAACTCAGACGGCTCCTCCCACAGGGTCCCGATTAGTGAAACATCTGACCAGGCGCCAGATGTGGAAGTGAAACAAAGCGGCTTGAAAGCCGGCAGTTCTGAGGGAGGAGTCAAAGTGACCCCTTCCTATTTTACAGTTGACAATTCTACATTCTCTCCTGCTCATTTTAAAGGAAAGGAGGCGGGCCCCTCCGAGAGAGGGGAGGAGTCGTCCTCTTCGGACTCGTCAGAGGACGATTCCGAGTCTAGCTCTTCTGGCCATGCTTCCCTGGACACAGAAGAGAAAAACAGTCGCCTACAAGAGGCGAGGCTTTCTCACGCAGTTGAGAAGGGGGACGATTGGGCGGAGCCATCCGCCTCTCACCGAGAGCAAAATACCCCCTACTACTGCACGGTACCTCGGGGCCGGATCACGGCCATGCAAGAGAAAGTGGAGAGCTTTATCGCAAACCACACAATGGGCCCCGACTTTTTAGTGTTCGTGCCGGATCCAGAAGACACAGTCGTATGGCCGGCTGGTACCAGTTATGATGGCGCCTGCTTTGGCTGCTACGAGGCGGCCATCAAGGCTGGGCTGCGCTTCCCACTACATCCAGCTGTTCAGCGGATCTTGGATGGGTATGAGTTGGGGTTATGGCAGTTAGCCCCGAACTCCTGGGTCAACGTACTCGGCTATGTGGTCGGGTGCGAACTGGTGGAGCCGAGCTTCGAGGCTTTCGCCCACATGAACTACCTCAGCCGGACCCCTAAGGCAGGCGGTACCGGCTGGTATCAATTGACGAGCCACAGGGGCTACCTCATGACGAGAGGTAAAGCAAACAAATGGAAGGACTGGCGGAGCACCTTCCTCATCATTGAGAGTTCAGACACAGAGCTGAACAAGCGCTTCAACAGGTGGAACAGGAATCCGCCCCTTCTTGCAGGCGGCCGCAGCATGCCGCCTGTTTCCCCCAAGGCTAAGAAAGAGATCCTAGATAAAGGATTCTTCAAAGTAGAGTCGAAGGTGAACTCTACTTCAGGGGTACGAGAGCAAGTACCCCTGCACTGCGTCCTGAGCTTCAAATGGCTCTACGACGAGTACTTTTTGGCCGCCTGTGGCCTCAGCAGTCGGTGCTCAAGAGCTAGCCGGCCTGTCGAATACTCTGTTGTTCCATGCATTTCTTGTTATGACTTTTATTAACTTTGCTATTTGTTTTTGCAGCGGACGCCATGAGCAAAATTACCGCCTCCAATACTGCGGCGGCCATGTTGCGGGCCTCCATCATGCAACAGTCTTCAACCGACTCCCCCAACAAGGGGGCACCCTTGGTGGGCTTCGAACCTTTCACCCTCTTTTTGGAGTTGTGTTTATGCATATACTGACTCTTTTCTTCTTTTTTAGATGGGCGCTCCAAGAGCTTCTTCTTCCCAACATCCGGACCCCAAGGCCCGGAGGACGACTGTTGCGAGCTCTCCTAGTTCTGCCAGGAAACATGCGGCGGCTGAGAAACAGCCGGCCACTTCTTCTAAAACTCCAGCTAGGCCACCTAGAAGTATGAAATTGTCCTTGTAAATTTTAGACTTGCTCCCTTCTTTACTAGGTCTAATCCGTTTGTTTATGCTTGATGCAGCCGGCCCTCAGGAGCCTGACTTGGTCGAGGTGGCCAAGTCTATGATCAAGGCCGTTCCTCCAGCTGAAAGGGAGGCGGTCGGGGGTGTCGGCACCCTTGACCTAGACGGGATTGCAGGGGTCCTTGCTGAGGTATACTTAGCATATTTTTGAGTATTTGAATTCCAGGACGCCTGTTTTCTCTTTTTGTTTGGAAACTGACGCCTGTTCCCCTTTTTACTTAGGCCCTGCTCCGAGTGAACGGCCTTCGCAAGCCGCTTGACCGGAAGAACAAAGAGGTAAAGGCTGCAAAAGCTATGGCCGCCTCTGACTGTGATAAGGCAATGTTTCAAATTGCCCAAAATGAAGTTCTGACCATTGATATTCTTTATTATTAGGCGCAGGCTACCGCCGCTATCCGGGCTCAGTTAAAGGCGGCCCAGAAGAGGAATAGCGAGC
The DNA here is from genome assembly GCF_001683475.1 of Chenopodium quinoa. Lineage (NCBI taxonomy): Eukaryota > Viridiplantae > Streptophyta > Magnoliopsida > Caryophyllales > Amaranthaceae > Chenopodium > Chenopodium quinoa. Next base: position 2,506,384 of record NW_018744469.1, read on the forward strand.
TGGAGGCGACCATCAACAACCTCAAGGCCGAGCTGAGACCTCTTCGCCAAAAGATGTCCTCATACGAAACCTTGGAGAAATCCTTGGCGAGGGTAAAGGTACGCCTGGTGACCCAGGAGAAGATTCTTACTCAGGAGCTCTCGGAAAAGGCCGAGCAAGAAAAGAAAGAGCTGGTCCGGGAGATGATGGAAGACTCTGCTCAAATCCAACGGTTGACTTGGGGCCCCCTCTTCCCCAATGCCGACTTTGCCTCATGGGAAAAAACGTACCGCCAGTGTTCTGATAGATATAATCAGGAGATCCTGGCGGCTGCTGAGGAAGAGGCGTTGGTGGCTGCTGAGGAAGAGGCGTTGGAGGAGGAGCAGCCGGTAGTGGCGCTTGTGCCGCTTGGGGGTAATGCATCAAAGAAGGATGCAGCTGAAGCCGAGTCCAGCAAGAAGAGTGCTGACCAGGCGGCAGCTGCTAATATTGACGATCTGCCCCCTTCTTAAGCTTTATGTCTTATTTCCACGGCCTGCGTGCCGTTTGTTTGTATTTACCCGGCCAGGGGGCCGGGGCTCTGAATATTTTGCCGGTCATTAATGACCGGCTTCTTTTTAATGAATTTTCTGTTTTGCTTCAAATTTGTTTAAGTATTGAATATTCTGATATTCAATTTGTTTAAGTATTGAATATTCTGATATCCAATTGTACACTATACCGACTGTTTTACATGGCCGATAGTTGCAGACAGGTACAGATAGTTAGTCACGCCGCCTATGCCCCTGGACGACTGGTTGTCTGTTTCCAGGCTAGACGATCAGTCGGCCATTTATCCAATCGGTATTCGAACCATTTTAAAGATTGGATCCCCTTTAGGCAGGCGGTTCCGTCATATAAAATTAACCAAGTAGGAAAGTGCTTTCCTACTTGTCATGTTTTTAGGCTAGAGACTTTAGGCCGTCTAGGCCGACTGTTCCCCGCCATATTTAATCTAGTGTGAGCCGGTGCTGTATGAACACCTTTTTAGTTTCGTACTAAATTTTTAAGGAGTGACCAAGTAAACATGATTGTTACCTAGTCGCCAAGTAACTGAGTAGTAGAGGTATCAAGCGGTGGGTACCGGTTGTTCCCCTTTATTTGCCAATGTTTGTTGGCTTTTAACTCATTGGTTGTTAACCTAGCAGGAGTAGTGGTTGAGAGCCCCTGTTTGCTAAAAACAGGCGGACGACTCATACCTTTTAGGCTCCATACTAAGTTTCAGAGAGTGACTATGAGTTAACTTTGGAGTTACTCAGTCGCCGTCACTCCTGCTTGAGTAGTAAAGGTACCAGGCGGCGGAGGCCGGCTGAACCTTTTGATTCGCCAATGTTTGTTGGCTATTAACTCAAGAGGTACCCCCTGCATTTATCCCAAGTAATACAGGCGGTCATCTGACTCAGATGTCAACTGCTACCACTGGTTTGGTTAGTGATAGAGTTATCCTTGTCTCAAAAACGGCTACGTGGTTGCCCTTGGGGACAGTCGTATAGGTGCCGTGTAATTAGTTTATAGAGCAATGTTCCACCCAAATGGGAGCTGCTCTCTGCGACGAATTTCATCCGGAGGGATGCCGCCGGACGCCTGCTATGATGTTGGGACAGGTCGTATTAGTTTTGAAGATTTGATCAGTTGGCTTGGCGCCTGGTCTGATCATTCGGCCTGTGGCCTTGGTTAGTTCTTGGTGAACGTAGGTGCTAAGTAAAAGGAGGGTAGCCGCCTGTTTAGGCACAGGGTCGGCCAGGCCCTGATCATTTTTATTTAAGTATAAGGGGGGTGGTTGTGTGTTTGGAACCAGTCGACCCTCTTTTATGGAGAGTAGCCGACTATATGTCCAGACGACATGCCCCTATGGTGATAGAGTAAAATATTCAATGGAGAGTAGCCGACTGTAAAGGTACAGGCGGCATGCCCCTCTGAAGATAGAGTAAAATGCTCAATGGAGAGTAGCCGACTGTAAAGGTACAGACGGCATGCCCCTCTGAAGATAGAGTAAAATATTCAATGGAGAGTAGCCGACTGTAAAGGTACAGGCGACATGCCCCTCTGAAGATAGAGTAAAATACTCAATGGAGAGTAGCCGACTGTAAAGGTACAGACGGCATGCCCCTCTGAAGATAGAGTAAAATACTCAATGGAGAGTAGCCGACTGTAAATGTATAGGCGGCCTGCCCCTCTTAAGTAAGAATAAAAATTAAACATGGAGAGTAGCCGACTGTTTGTTAGTAGGCGTGCCCCTCTTAGTACAAAATTGAATATTAAGTATGCAAACTTTTATTAAGTAGCCCTTGACTATTTACATCATTCAAAAGAAATATTTCTTAAGATTATCTACATTCCAAGTTCGAGGCAACGGTTGTTCGTCTGGTGTTCCCAGACGGTAGGTACCGTCCCTGACCTCTTCACAGATTCGGTAGGGTCCTTCCCAGTTGGGAGTTAGTTTGCCAGACTCTTTAGCCCTACCAACTGCTTCCATTTTTCTAAGTACAAAGTCCCCCCCTTTGAGTGGACGCCTGTGTACTTTTTTGTTGTATGATCTAGTCGTTCTCAGGCGGTAAATTTCATGGCGCAAGACAGCATTGCCCCTCCTTTCAGGAAGTGAGTCTAATGCCAGGCGCATGGCTTCCCAGTTTGCCTCTTCGTCATATAGCATTACTCGAAGATTCGGCTCGTAGTGTTCTATTGGAAGAACAGCTTCCGCACCATAAGTTAGGAGGAATGGAGTTTCTCCAGTCGCCCCTTTTTCAGTCGTCCTAATGGCCCAGAGAACATGTGGTAATTCATCCGCCCATAGGCCGCCTGCTCGTTCAATCTTTTTCTTGAGACCGTCTGAGATGATTTTATTAAAGGCTTCTACCTGGCCGTTTGCTTGTGGACGGCCGACAGATGCAAAGTAGTGTGAAATTCCTTGGTCACCCAACCAGCTTTTGAGAACAGACGTCTCAAATTGGGGACCATTATCAAAAACCATAGACATGGGAACCCCGAACCGAGTGATGACATTTTTCCAAATGAATGAAATTACATCCTTCGTCTTGATTCCCTTTACAGCCTCCGCCTTTACCCATTTAGTGAAGTAGTCGACGGCAACAAGTATGTACCTCCTTCCGCCTGTAGCAGGCGTATATGGACCCAGAATATCCATGCCCCACTTAGCAAACGGTAGTGGGCTATGAATGGTAGTGAGGTCAGTAGCCGGACGGTGAATTAGTTTGCCAAACCTTTGGCACTTGTCACATTTTTTCACCATCACCATCGCATCTGCTTCTAAAGTAGGCCAAAATTAGCCCTGCCGCCTTGCCCGTTGAGCAAGCGTCCTACCGCCTATATGGGAAGCACAGTAACCAGAATGAAGATCGTCTAGTATCTCTCGTCCCTTTTCTGGAGTAACACACTTTAAGAAGGGTTGAAGGTACCCCCTTTTGTGAAGTTCTCCCTTTATTATTTCAAAACTGGTTGCTCGTTTTTTCAGTGCTGTCGCCTGTTGATGATCATCCGGCAGGGTACCGTTTGTCAGATATGCCCTAATTGGATCCATCCAGGTTGAGCTTCTGTCTAGGATTCCAATAGGGTCTTCCTCGATGCTTCTCTTCTCCATTACTTCCCAAAAAACAGTTCGAGGAGTATCACAGGAGGCGGATGATGCTAATTTTGACAGTGCATCCGCCTGGTTGTTTTCTGATCTCGGCACTTGGGTCAGATGGAAATCCTCAAGGGAGCCGACTGCTTGTCGGACCGCCTGTAAATACTTGATCATGGCCGGATGGGTTGCTTCGTATTCGCCATTGTACTGACTCACTATCAATTGTGAATCGAAACAGGCGTCTATTTTTCTTTCCCCTGCCGCCTTGCACATGCAGATTCCGGCTAGTAAAGCTTCATATTCTGCCTCATTGTTTGAGGCCTGAAAACTGAAGCGTAGAGCATACTCGTACATGTCGCCCTCTGGCGACTGACATATGACGCCTGCTCCACAACCATTTAAAGTAGAGCTTACGTCCACATATACCTTCCAGACTTGGTCTGTAACTTGAGAGTCCGGAGGACGAGTCATCTCAACAATAAAGTCAGCAAAGGCTTGCCCCTTCACTGCTTTTCTAGGCTCGAAAGTAACTTCGAGGCTCTGAATTTCTATGGCCCATTTGATCATTCGGCCTGACGACTCCATGATGGTCAGTGGCCGCTTGATAGGTTGGTCTGTATACACGACGACTGCATGTGCCAAAAAGTAGGGCTTCAATTTTTTAACAGCCATGAAGAGTGCAAGACCAAATTTCTCCATTAAGGGATACCTCAACTCGGCATTTTTCAGTACATGACTGACAAAGTAGACAGGGAGCTGACATCCGTCTCTTTCAGCAAGGAGAACAGCGCTTAACACATGATCAGAGACGGTCAGGTACATGTAGAGTACTTCTTTGGGCAAAGGGCTGACCACCCTCGGCAAGGAATGCAAGTGAAATTTCAATTTCTGGAAGGCCGCCTCAGCATCCGGCCCCCATTCAAACCTTTCCTTTTTCTTAATTGCCTGGAAAAAGTATAGGCATTTGTCGCCTGATCGGCTTAGAAATCTTCCCAAGGCCGCCAGACAACCTGTTAACTTCTGAACCTCTCAAATGGTACGAGGCGACTGCATGTCAATGACCGCCTGCACCTTCTCAGGGTTCGCCTCTATTCCTCTCTGATTGATAAGGAATCCGAGAAATTTCCCAGACTCAACTCCAAAGACACATTTCTTGGGATTGAGCATGACATGGTGCCGCCTGAGTGTGGCGAAAGTTTCTCGGAGGTCAGACAGATGATCTTTCTGAAGTTTAGACTTGACAATCATATCATCAATATATGCCTCGACATTTCTCCCAATTTGATCAAAGAACACAGTGTTTATCATTAGATGGAAAGTGGCCCGGGCATTCTTAAGACCAAACGGCATGACCGTGTAACAGTATAACCCCTGATCAGTGACGAAGGCCGTCTTCTCCTGATCTTTCTTCCATAAAGGAATTTGATGGAAACCAGAGTAGGCGTCCATAAAGCTCATCAAAGCATGGCCGGCTGTTGAGTCGACCAGGTTATCAATTTTAGGCAGAGGGTAACTGTCTTTGGGGCACGCCTTGTTTAAGACTGTGTAGTCTACACACATTCGCCAGGTGCCATTCGAATTTTTAACAAGCACCACATTTGCAACCCAGTCTGGGAAGTAACATTGCCGAATGAACCCTGCATCAAGTAATTTTTTAACTTCGGCGGCTGCCGCCTGACTTCTTTCTTCGCCATGGTTCCGCTTCTTCTGCCGTACCGGCTTCTTTTTCGGATCCACGACCAGTTTATGTACCGCGAGATCAGGACTAATGCCTGGCATTTCATGGACTTCGAATGCAAAGATGTCCTTGTATTCTTTCAATAGTTTGTGAAAGTCGTCACCCAGGACTCTCAGAGCAGTCGTCCCAACTTTGACTATTCGCTCAGGACGTGAATCGTCTAAGATCAAGTCCGTATGCTCACCAGCCGGCTGAGGGCGGAATTCATCCGACCGCTCCTCTGCCAATGATTGCTATTTTCTGTCTTTTCGTGCGGCCCCTGTCTGGGATGCCTTTCTCTTCTTGCCGCCTGCTTCTTGAACAGGCGCACTCTCCTTGACATTGTCAAGGTCTATTTTTCCACCACTCGACCCAGTGGCCATAACAGTGGGCTTGACATCCGAGAGATAGCACTCTCGGGCCATCCTTTGATCTCCCCTTAGGGACCCGACTGTTCCATTATCCCTCTCAAACTTGAGCAACATAAGAGATGGGATTATAACAGCCTTGGAATTATTCAGGGTTGGTCGTCCAAGAATCATGTTGTAGGCCGAGAGTTCTTCTACTACCAGGAACCGGACTACCATGTGTCGTCCTTCCCCTTTTTCGCCCAGGCGGATGGGTAAATCCACTCGTCCCACTGGGTGGACGACTCCTCCTCCAAACCCTACTAAAGGGTGGGATGCCGAATGTATGCAATCAGTCTGATATTTTAGTTTCGACAGACATTTGCTACTGATGAGATCTGAGGAGCTTCCGGTATCTATGAGGATTCGACCAACTCTCTGGTTGGCCACTTTACATTCAATAACGATAGGGTCGTCATGCGGCCCTCTTACCCCTCCTAGATCTTCTTCAGTGATGACAATCTCAGGAAATGAATATTTGGAGGGCCGTTCTTGGTGAACGGAATTTACATCTAACCGTCTGATATTGTCTTTGTTGCCCCTAATAGTGGGGCCGCCTCCTGAGAAGCCGCCTGCAATGGTGTAGACGACTGCATCATCTGTATCGGAGCTGTCGGCCTGTTGATTCTTTTTGGTCGACTGCTTTTTTGAGGAAGTGTTCCCCGTAGATTTCTTGACATAAGTGTCAAGATCACCTTGCTCAGCCAGGCGGTCCAGATACCGCATGAGACTGATGCATTCATTGGTGTGATGACCAACATCTTCATGATAAGCACATAATTTTTCTTGGTTCCGGTTGTTTGCAAAACCCTTCATGGGGACCGGCTTCTCAATTGAGATCCGTCCCTTGATTTCCTTTAGGATAAACTGGCTATCCTTGTTAAACGCATACTTTGGGGAGTATGGTTTAAATTCTTTTTTCTTTTTCTGGGCCGGCTGTTTAGAGGAATCAGCCGCCCATACCTCTTTTCTCTTCTCGTCTTTGTTTGACGACTGTTTCTGTCGTCCTTCTCTTTTGTCGGACCTTTTCCCGTCTGACTGTTTTACCGTACTACAAAGATCAGTTGCCTGTATATAGGCTTCCGCTTCAATCAAGGCCTCTTGAAGAGTCGCCACCCTCTTTCGGACCAAATCAAATTTGAAGGTCGACCCGTCTTTGAGACCTCTGAAAAAGTCAATATAGGCTACTTCATCCGGTAACCCTTGAATCTGTATTCTCATCAGGTTAAACCGCCTGATGTAAGAACGAAGACCCTCCTTCTCGCCCTGCTGAATTGTTCCTAAATCAAGGGTCGTCTTCTTCGCAGGGATGTTCATGGCGAAGTTGGAGGTGAATAAGTAAGCAAGCGTCTTGAAGTTATTTACACAACCAGTCGGCAGGTTGCCGAACCATTGTTGTGCGATTCCTTTGAGAGTCGCTGGGAAACACTTGCACCAAGTGGGATCATCCAACCCTTGAAGGTACATTAGGTTGGTGAATGCCATCAGATGGTCTTCTGGGTTAGTAGTGCCGTCATAGGCGCCTACTAATACATTTTTCACTTTGGCCGGCTGAGCGGCTTCAGTAATTTCCTTGGAGAAGGCCGACGGCTGTTCACCAAGTCTAAGCAACCGTAGCTGCCAGTCCATAGGTTGGACATTTTTTGCTGCATGTCCACCAAACGGAGGTGGCTGTAAAAAATACTGTTGTTGCGGTACAAACGGTAAGTTTTGTACCGCCTGGTCGCTATGAAAGCCGGACTGACGGGAGGTGCCGCCTGACTGACTCTCACGATACGACTGAGTATGCCTCATTGAGGTATTTCGCAGACTGTCTTGGAAGTTTGAAGTAGAGGCCGACTCTGACAATTGGCTACTCTTCTTCTGCTCTAGCAGTAGCCGAGCGTCTGTGTATGTTTTCCTCGACCCGTCCGCCTGAATATGACGAACAGGTTTCCTATTTCCTAGAGTAGGGAAACGGTATTTTGTGAAATCAAGGGCAGGTGGCTCCCACTTCCTAGATTTAGGATGAGGGGTCGCCTCTCGCCCTTGAACTGGTTTCCTCTTCAGTGAAGTGGAGGGTTTCTTAGCCGACTGCTCCTTGTCCAGAGCAGGCGGCTTCTTGTTGATCAACTCTTGAATTTCTCCCTTGAAGTCCCTCATGAAGGTCATGAGTTCGTTCCTTGTGATGGGAGCAGACCCATCAGTCGGCTGCTGCCGAACAGGCGGTGCGCCTGTTGGCTCACTTCCAGTTTGAAGATGTTCCCGTTCCCTCCTTTCGGTATGACGGGTACGTCGGGCCCTTAGGGTCTCGTTTGAAGCTGTGTGAGCTTCAACTTCAAATTCATTCTCAGTATCGTGGTCCGACTGAACTAGAGGGTCGTTCAGGGGACGCCTCTCTTCAGGAGTCAGTACAGACGTGGATGCCATCTCAGAAGTACTCTCCCCACAGACGGCGCCAAATGTTTCGGGGTTTTCTGATGTCCTGCGGGAGAGTTACAATTCCGAGACTGGAACCGGACGCCTGTACCTGCAAAACAAACTGATGCTCCGGATGGTTGGAGATCCGCCTCCGACGGTCAAGTTAGTACTTGATTAAGGAGTAATTAATGCGGAAATTAAAGTGATTGGGTCTCTCTAGGTGAGAGTGTTTAATATGTGTAATCTGCGTTTTTAGCGTATAATCTCCCTTAATGAGGATTAAGGGAGGTATTTATAACCTCGGGAAACGTGTCAATCTAGGTTTAGGTTAACCTTGGGCTGATTGGGCTTCCCTCGGAAGTTGGGCCTAGGTGACCGGTTATCCCAGGTGTCATGGGAAGGACACGTGTCGTGTCGTAATTGGTCCATAGTGGACGGATCATTGCTTGACACGTGGCAGGCTCCTATTGGCCCATGTGACGGACACATGGCGGAACCTGATTGGTCCACTTGTCAGATGGTGATTGGTGGGGAAAAATCCCCTAATCACCAGTGATTTGAGGAACCTCTTGTAGCCACATCATATCACCTTTACCCTTTCAAATATGGAATCTCTTTTGATAAACCACTTTGAGCTTCATCTAACGATTGACTTTTTTTTTTTCAACCCACATCTACCTGACCTTGGGATGGGATGGTGTGCAACTTATGCAAATTTCAAATACAAAAGCTTGAGTAATTATCCCAAAATTTTAAAAGTTCAAAAAGCAATAAAAGTGTGCAAAAGGCAAGTGTTCTAATGTCTTTGATATGAACACGTCTCGGATTGCGTCTCTTATCAAGTGCTCGGCACCGTGCCTAAGAAACATGAATGCCAAGTGAGTGATAGATCGCATGATCGGGATTTCCCACACTTATCTAAAGAAGATTCATAAACAAATCTCAAAAGCAAAAACAAAGAAAACAAGTTCAAGAGCGAGAAAACTCAAGCATATTAATACCAAAATTCAAATGTAAGGTTCCACACCTTGGGGGCTTATTTTGGGTCTTGAGCCTTTACCCCTTCTTCTTCTTCAACCTTTAGCCTAACCCCGTTACAACCCTAGAAAGACCTCTTTGAGGTGTAACACACACTTGTGCGAGGTTCGGCTACAGCTACGTTCGGCCTGATTCCTAACGGATACGTAGACAACCTTACATTGGGGTGCGACCGTAATAAAAATGCATTTAATCATATTCATATTAATGCTTGATCATATCAAGGGATCTCCAATGCTCATCCCTATCCATTTAGAGCTAGACTTGGGGGCTTGATCCCTACGTCATTAGCCTACCTAGCCTAAAAGTCACCATCATTTGGCTCTTCTCAAAAATATATTTTCCACACCCTTAGCCTTTGCAGCCTAACCTTAGTGTCACTCTCACACACATACGTAACCAAATAATCCTTCCCTTAGGAACCCTTTTTCATGAAATCCTGATACGAATTTGAAGCATGTCTTGTCATCTTGGAATCACTCATTATCATAATCATCATTGCGTCACAAAGTATAAAGTACTTAGCCTCCCAGCCTAAGTTACCCAAACACTTTCATTATCGAGTCATCCACTAAGATAGCCTAGGATGCTACAATCCTTGCACCATGAGATACAACATCAACGCATACACTTCATTAAGCTCACTCAACATGCACCATCGCTTGATTCATTCTTTTCATCTTGAGGAAGTTCAAAAACTTCATTTTCATCAACACTTTACCCCTTTTTATTTTCACGTCTTTCTTTTTGGGAGAAAGTTGGTACCCTCCACAAAAATGACAGAAAAGTTTTGCTTTTTCTGCATTTTCGATTCGCACGAGCATAATCACAACACAATGCACACCTAAGTCATACACATTGAATCATGTCATATCATCACATCGAGTTGAGTTAACACTCTGCACACACGTGTCTAAACACATTAAGCCATACAATGAGTCAAGTACACCAAGCTTTGAGTCAAACTCAAAACAACTAACCACGATGAGTCGAGTACATTAATTCTTGGGTCAACCCGAGGAAAACCACAAGCAAGGTCCTTTTGCAATATTTGATTTCACATGATTCACCAAATCATCGAAGCTCCTGTTTGCAGTCAATTGAACAATCTCACCAATTCTTTGAAGCTTATGTACGCAACCAATAGAACACTCCCACCAAAATCTCTTGTTGTTCAGAGATGAGTGAACATTCATCCAAAGCTCCTGTTGTTCAGAGACAAGTGAAAATTTTAACAAAAGCTCCCTTGTTCAGAGACGAGTGAACATTTCATCTAAAGCTCCCTTGTTCATAGACGAGCGAACATTCTTCCAAAAGCTTTTTTGTTCAAAGATGAGTGGACATCAACAACGCTACCTGAGAATGAGGAGGTTGTCACCCGATTTATGAAGATGGCTCTAAGCGTATCCCTGAGAATGAGAAGGTTGTCACCCGATTTGAGAAGATGGCTCGAAGCGTAGCGGTCTTCGACAACGCTCCTTGAGAATGAGGAGGTTGTCTCTCGATTTGAGAAGATGGGTTGAAGTGTAGCGGTCTTTGATAGCGCTCCCTAAGAATGAGGAGGTTTTCACCCGAACTTAGAAGATGGCTAGAAGAGTAGAGGTCTTCGACTACGTTACCTGAGAATATGGAGGTTGTCAAACAAAACAAGTTTGATTCGACAAAATGTCACCCAGAGACGTGTGCTCGACAAACCCAGATACCAGTTTCTTTCCCTTAACTGCTTTATTTGTAGAACTAACGCTTTCTAAAGGTATTGGCGTTAAAAAGATTGATTTAGGATCGTAGAACGTTTTAGATCATTCTTCATCCTTGTTATTCGTCTTAGACTTTTGTTTTTAAAACTTATGTTTCCCCAAACTCAATTAACGTGGGGGCTTCTGTAGACACCTGATTGCCCAAAAATCGACCCGGTGATGAGTACCTTTCATGTTTTGATTAACGAGTTTGGTAAAGAGTTGAAGAATCTAGCGAATTTCCTTTAAGCCTTGACCATACACCTAATCTTACCTAAAATGTTTTAATCTAAAATCGTTCATTTCGTGTCTTTAAACCCAAAATCATTCATTTCGTGCCTTTAAACCCAAAATTGTTCATTTTGTGTCCTTAAAATCATTCATTACGTGTCCAAATCATTAAAAACGTCCAAACCAGCTTATTTTGGTCCATAATCATGGTCAAACTAGATGAAACCCGTGCGATACACGGTTTGTTTGAATTCTTTTAAAACAATTTTTTTTGTATATTTGTGCTAAAATTTGTTATGTATTTAGATAAAATTCCTAATATCAAAAGATAATATTATATATTTAATTAATTTATACTTAAGAATCACATTTGCCAATTTTTCTTACGTGGCATTTGAATTATATAAGTCTAAAAGATATTGATAATCTCTTATTTCATTGGCTACAACTAAAATTTATAATCCTACATGGCGCGTTAAGAAAATTAAATCCTACGTGGCTCTCTAAAAAGAGTTTTCCAACGATATATTATAAGCCCAAATCCGACTTAAAGGGAATAAATTATGGCCAAAATACTAAACTGAGCCCAAAACGAGCCTAGGTCTACCTTACCTACGACCCAATAATCATATGAGGGTCCAAATTTAATACTCCTAATCCTAAATCAATTAGGACTCTTTAAAATTTTCTAGAAGGTTCTAGTTTATCCCTTCCGAAAAGATAAAGAGTTTGAGATTGAATAAAACTTCTCTTTTGATAATCCTAATCCCGTTCAAATTCAAAGACGATCGAATAAATTTTACAATCATAACCCAGCTCCAATTATTGTCTGATTGGATAGCCTTTGAAATAAACTTTCCAATAATATATCATGATCTCAATTCCGAGCTATAATGAAAACAAATGATTAAAGTACCAAACTAAATCCAAAACTGACACCGTTCCAATATTTCGATCATATCCCAAATTTTCCAAATTATATTAATCTGATTCCAATTGTATTTTAAATTAGACTTCTAGATCTTTCCAAAGATATATTATTTATCTTATTCCAATTTCTGGATCAAAAGTTATGATAAAAACAAAAACCGCAAAACTACAGGACCATCGCATAGCGATCGTCTTGACACGGCGCTTCAGAGTCCAGCGTCGCGTGACAACCCTGTTGCATCTCGTCAAAAGAAGTTTTATTTTGATTAGAACTCTCACCTTTTCTGATCGGTTAGACGTTTTTTTCCCTACAGATAAAGGTCGTTTTCCCCCATTTCAGATCATAGACAATTTTCATCAACAATTCCCATCAACAATCATCAAAATCATCAATTCTCTCTCTTGATCCCCATGATCTTTGCCTTAGCCTAACCACATCTTAGATACTCCCATAAAATTAGTCACAATACCTCATTCGCGAGATTAAAATACTCCAAGCCATCCTCAATGTGGCTTTTGACCTCGCGTGAAAGGTTGATAATTCTAAGGGTTTGGTCCCAAATCTATACTTTAATTCATATTTGATTTATTTACTTTATTGATTTATTCACTTTTTTGAAGTTTACTAACGTGTGTAATGTTTTCATTGCAAGAAAGTCGAGGCATCAAAGAAAGTAATTCGATTACTTAATTATTCTTTTGATTCTTGGAATAAAAATCATGTTTATGATGTTATTTTGATTTCTAGTACCATGTTTAGGATGTTGATTTTGATTGCTAGTATCATGTTTAGGATAACACTTTGATCTTATTATTAGTGACATGCTAGGATTTGTTATTAATCCATTTAGTATCATGCCTAGGATCTTACTACTAACGATATTTTGATGAAGCTTTAATATGATGATTGTTATTTTAATCATATGTTGCTTGATTATTTAAGATTTATTGCTATTGCTTGATCATGCCCCTTTTTGCAGGTTTATAGGCAATTTGTATTTGAAATCATGCCTAATAAGATAATTAATAATTTGAATTTAGGATAATATGGTTTTAATTCAAGTGATCACCAATAATAGATTTGATTGTGCATTAATAATCAACCAACGTAGATTAAACAGGTTTAGGATTAATTTAATGTATGTATGTTGATCGAAAAGTGCACATGAATATCTAAAGAATTAAGTAGAGGCCTATTTAGGGCGGGTTAAATCTGCTAGGTTGAATTCTTGCCATCATCCTCGAACGTTTAGTCATGGTTCCGGACCACTATGGAGTTACCAATCTCTGTGATTGTGAATGGGGTGTAACTTTCACACCTGTGAACGGTTAAAAAGTTCCTAAAACTCGTTGGCGACTCTTTTTCTCTAGCTTCTTTTTCTTGGAGTGCCGCCATGCTTAAAAACATGAACCACTATAGGGCTAGAGCTGAAAAATTCCCTACAGGTACCCATCCAGCATCTTGGTTTGATGTTTCTTGTAAGAAATTTTTGGGATAGCCTTATTTACAAGAAATAGAATTGTTATTCTTTTTAATCATACATGTGCACTCATGATTCAACTGTCCACATGGGCCATGCATCATATGACCAACAACAACTTTTCGAATGTGGGGGGAGCTGTGCGGTGGCAATTCTGTAGAGATAAAGCGGTCAAAATCTGATGGCGTTCTTATTTTGTAATCTTCTTTTATGATGATAATAAGGAAGTGTGCATGAGGAAGCCCTCAGTTTTGGAACTCAACCACATATTTCTCAAAGATATGTTTCTTCGTGATTTGCCTTTTCAGGAAGATCAATTTTGATCAAAGATACGCAATTATATTTGGCCGGTTTTGGGCTGTTTCTCCAAGAGCAAGCTCTGCCTTGTTCTCTGGCCAGTTGGCATTGCAAGTCATTGTGACAAACAAATCCGGCTTTCCAAAGTGTTGTACTAAGGACATGGCATTCAAGTATTGTCGCTTAATATCACACGGTCCACCATTAAAAGTTGGTGGAAAAATGACTCGGCAACCATAATTTATGCGGCTTGTTTCACCATTCTTAATAGAGTCTAAAATCGCCTGGTACAAATATGCTCTGATTGTTTGTTGATTACACCGAAAGTAGTCAAGGCGAGTGTTTTTAATTTTCACGTACATATCAACAATGTATTGCTGAAAACACCGCTCTACACGCAAAAAGCATGTTGTTTGGTCGACGCTACAGCTTGTAAGCATAGTATTCACATGGAGAAACATGCCTAGTAATAGGATGTCACGTGTCACCTTAGGAGAGGATAAAATGAACCTCTCCTTAGCTGACACGTGGCACTCCCAATCAATTGGGAAAAAGACAACCTTTTAGAGCCCAATTTCGAGAAAAGCCGCAAAACGGCGCAACCCCCAAATCTAGGTCAGAATGACCTAGATAGGGGCATATTTACCAATGACCCTATAAATAGGGAGATTCACCCCACTTTGGGGACATACATTCAATTATTCCAACATAATCAATTCTCTCACATCAGAGAAAAACACCTGATCTCAAAATCCGAGAAAATCTCACTTTACTTTTTGCACCTTTTTACATTCTCTGTAAACGTTCTAACTTGATCTTCGCAGGCGGAGCTCCACCCCACCAGAGCCTCCGTTGTTTTTCTGGTATAGGCGCCCAGAATCCAGGCTTAGTGACATAACTCTCCCGAGGGACACTAAAAACCCTGAAACATTTGGCGCCGTTTGTGTGGAGAGTACCTCTAAGATGGCTTCACAACAGTCTGTACCGCCTCCTAATGAGAAACCGCGTACAGCCGATATTGAGGCCCATTCGGATCATTATAATGACGACTTTGAAGTCGAAACGTATGTGGCCGCAGATGGGTCACTCAGAACCAGACGCATCCGTCCCAAAGATATAAGGGAACGGGGCAATGATCAACCGGGTCCAAGCAAGTCATCCGTCCAGCCATTTGGTCAGTCCCAGGCGACAAAGGAGACTGCCCCTTTTACCCGAGATGAGCTGATGAAACTCCTGGCGAGTTTCAAGGTAGAGTTCAAGGACCTGATCAACAAAAGGACGACTGGATCCAACAAGGGTCAGTTGGCCAAGGTAGAGTTTCAAAGAGAAAGCCAGTGAGGGACCGAAATCCCATTCCGCATCTTAAATCAAAGGAGGGGAAGCGACCCTTGATTGATCTTTCCAAGATCTGATTCTCTGAGACAGGGAAGAGGAAGGCCATCCGGCATGTTCAGCTGGATGGCTCAAAGAAGACATACTTTGATGCCCGGTTCCTAATCGAGCAGAAGAGAAACCAACAACTGTGTGAGTCGGCTCTAATGTCGAGTTACCCAGACAGCTTCCAAAATACCTCAATGAGATATTCTCAATCTGTACGACAGATTCAGTTAGGCGGCGTGTTTGTCTACACTGGCCCTCAGACGATCCATTTCGCCCCATATATGCATCAGCAGCCATACATGCCGTATGGTCAACTTTACATGCAACCGACCCTCTTTAGGGGTCAGGCGGCACAAAACGTCCAACCTTTAGACTGGCAACTCCGTCTTCTAAAACTTAGGGAACAACCACCTGTGTTCTCCAAGGAAATAACTGAGGCGGCACAACCGACCAAGTGTTAAGAATGCCATGGTGGGTACTTATGATGGTATCACCAACCCCGAAGACCACCTCATAGCCACACCAACCTCATGTACTTGCAGGGGTTGGATGACACCACCTGGTGCCGATGCTTCCCGGCTACGTTGAAGGGCATCGCCCAACAATGGTTCAACAACTTACCAGCTGGCTGCATCAATAGCTTCAAGACGCTTGCGTTCTTGTTTGCTTCTAACTTCTCTATGAATATCCCTACCAAGAAAACAAGTCTTGACTTGGGTGAAGTGCAGCAAGGGGATAAAGAAGGGCTTCGGTCATACGTCAGGCGGCTCAATCTGGTGAGAATCCAGTTTCAAGGGTTGTATGACAATGTGGCTTATACAGACTTCTTCAAAGGTCTGAAGGACGGGTCGACTTTTAAGTTTCCTCGTTAGGAAGAGGGTTGCCACCCTCCAAGAAGCGCTGATGGAGGCGGAAGCCTATATACAGGCGACCGAGCTTTGCTCCATAAGCAAGCAGTCGGACTTCAAGAAGTCTGACAAAAAAGAGAGTCGGCAAGCTCAACCGGCTAAGAAAGTTGAAGAGAGTAAGAAGAGAAAAGAGATCTGGGCGGTTGACAACTCTAATTAGCCGTCTCAGAAGAAAAAGAAAGAGTTTAAACCATACGTCCTAAAGTATGAGTTTAACAAAGGCTGCTACTTCATCTTCATGGAAATAAAGGACCGGGTGACCATAGAGAAGCCCGCTGCTATGAAAGGTTCCACCACAAATCGGAACAAAAACAAGTACTGCCATTTCCATGAGGATATTGGCCACGACACTAATGACTGCTATAGTCTCAAGCGACTGTTGGACCGTCTGGCTAATAAGAGGGTGTTGAAGTCTTACATCCTGAAGTCTAAGATGACCCTGAAGACAAACCCCGGGCAGTTGTCCAAAAACGATGCCCAACTTGCTAGTAGTTTAGACACTGACAAAGAGCCGATCTACACAATAGCAGGCGAATTTGCTGGAGGGGGCCCAACCATCAAGGGCACCAAGGACCATGTCAGACGGTTGGATGTCAGTATAGTTGATGAAGGCCAGGCATTTATTGACACCTTCCTTAAGGCCATCATCACTGAAAATGACAAAGGCAAGGTCCGCCCACCGCATGATGACCTGACAAGCGTTAAATCGGTCGCTACAACCTAACTCTTAATCTGCAAACAATACTTATACGAACACCCTATAACCAGTATAATGGCAAATAAAGGTTCGGTCCATGAAGAACGGGAGTAACTGCTAATCAATCCTAAAACCTAAGCTAGTTCGAAATCAATGGAAGATGGTGTTCTAAAATACTACTAATAAGATGAAATAATCAATAAACTAAGACACTAGGGAGAACGGGAATCCGCCTAACCATTGGTAACTAAGCAACAAGGAATCACAGAGACAAACAGGATATGCAAAGACTATATGTCTGATCAATATCATGTGGTAGGAAGACAACGGGCGATACTAAGCTTGGATTTCTCATGCACTCAACATTACTCGATACATAATCAAACCACATTCAACAATGAAATACTCAATTCACAACCTCTTGTTCAAATCAAGAATATCATGCAATCAAATTCAAGATTCTAGGTTAGCTACTCCTATTATAATGAATTAACATGCAATCGCATATAATCAATTTAATCACAATCCGTTTATCAAAATAAACCCTCAATTAGATAGATTACCTAGGCCGGGTTTCATCCCGAAACCCTAGCTAGGAGACTACTCACACATATTCATAATCAAAGCAATAATGAATTCCAAAAGCATAATAGATCTAAACATGAATTCTGATTAAGGAATAATAAAGCTTGATTAATAAACAAGAATGAATAATACCAATTGTATTGATGCAAATCAATGACAAAGTTTGGAACTTTGATATCCGATGTCAATGAATAATACAAAGAATCCCAACGAATCTTGCTTTGAATCAATCCGGAAAACTACGATTAACTAGATCAAATCTATGGAATCTCAACTACGGAAGTGCTCTCTACCTCCCTACAAAGTCTCTCTGAAAATTACGTCTTTAATCTATCTAGAAACAACCCTTATAATTGGGCCTTTTATATGTCTTCTAATCCGGAAAGTAAATCGCAGGCTGCCCTTCGTAAATCCGCACGGCCGTACTAGAAGTGGCACGGACGTGCAAGAATGGAAGCAGCTGATCCGCAATATCTTCAATTTTGGCACGGTCGTGCTGAATTTGGCACGGCCGTGCTGAATCTTGCACTGGCACGGGCATGGAAATTGGCTGACACGGGCACTGGCCTGACTTGGCACGGTCGTGTTGCCTGGTCAGAATTGCTTGGGCTGCCTGGCACGGGCGTGCCAAGTGTGGCACAGCCGTGCTACTTGTGCATCTTGTGTAAACTCTTGAAAAACCCCTTAGTTCCTCGTATATGACCAAGGTTGGCTCGATCACGTACCAATGGCTCGGGACCTGACTAAACTCGGTTGATTATACCTGAAAACACATCAAAAACAACCCAAAACCCGTGAAGCACGCAATACAAGGGATATAAGCATAAAAAGGCAATAAACGACCAAAACGGTCCTAAATACGTCCAAAATCATCTTATTATATGCTCTAAAGCGCGCCCTAAAGTGCGCTTATCATGACCCCATTGTCATTGAGTGCAAAGTGGCTAATTAGAAGGTCTGTCGTATCCTCATTGAAACTAGAAGCTTGTTTGATATCATCAGATATAAGTGCTTGTTAAAGCTGAAGTACAAGCCCAGAACCATGCACAAGGTATCTCACCCCTTGGTTGGTTTTGGGGGTGGGTTGTGCACCTAGTCGGACGTATTGACCTACTAATCAGGCTAGGGGAGAAAGGAGAGGGACGCCACAAGGTAGTCTGGTTCTTGGTCGTAGAAGAGTTGATTGCCTATAATCTGATATTGGGCCGACCGACTCTAAACGAATCTAAGGTCGTCATTATTCCATCCTTCATGCTGTTGAAATTTGAGAAGGATGATAGGTTTGTTGGCTCCCTAAACTGGGATCAGAAGACGGCTAGAGAGTGCTACCTCTCAGACGTCAAGGCCGTGGTGGCCGCAGCCGGCCTGGGTAAGGAGCCAATAGACCTCGATGATGTCAAGGAAGCCGAGCCTGCTCCAACAGCAGCCGGCAAGAAGAGAAAGGCCGACCAGTTGGTGGCCATGAAAAAAGAGAAATAATAGCAATCACTAACCGGGGAACGGTTCAATGAACTCTGTCCCCAGCCGGCTGGTGAACACATTGATATTGCATTGACTTGAACAAGGCATGTCCGAAGGATAGTTATCCACTTCTAAAGATAAACAGTCTGGTCGACTCTACAGCTGGACATGCTTTGATGAGCTTTATGGACACCTATTCAGGCTTCCACCACATATTCTTGTGGACAAAAGATCAAGGAAAGACGTTTTTCATCACTGATTAGGGGTTATTCTGCTATATTGTGATGCCGTTTGGCTTGAAAAATACGCATATTACTTTCCAAGGAATGATTAATACTGTCTACATTAATCAAATTCGGAGGAATGTAGAGGCGTACATTGATGACACGATAGTCAAATCCAGGCTACAGACGGATCACCTTGCTAATTTTTGAGTAACCTTTACCACACTCAGGCGGCACAAGATCATGCTCAATTGCAATAAGTGTGTCTTTGGTGTTGAGTCTAGGAAGTTTCTAGGATTTTTGGTTGATTAAAGGGGGATAGAGGCTAATCTAGAGAAGATACAGGCGGTCACTGACATAAAGTCTGAAGTTCGGGCCTGCTCTTGGAACATATTCTGAAGTTCAGAAATGATCTCATAAGCCGTCTCCTTTTCAAAGAAAGTCTTTTGAAGGTCTGGAGGCATAGTGGCCAGCATGATGCAATTGACATCCCGATTGGCCCTTTGCCATCGGTTAAGGGCAGCCTGAGTGACCTCCTCATTAGGAGTGTCGGGAATTTCCTCATCAAGGACGTATTCCTTTTGCTCTTTCATAAGAACAATACATAAGTTCTTTTGCCAATCAAGAAAATATGGCCCACTCAACTTCTCCTTCTCGAGAATTGAGCGTAATGAAAACTGGTTGTTTGAGTTATTTGTAGACATGTTTCTACAATTGAAAGAATATGAAATGAAAAACCATTCATAAACCAATAAGTTTGAAATTTAAAGCATACATGCAAATTTTTAATCTTATTGAGCATTTTATCCACGCATTAACATTAGTCCCTTTTAGACGAGAATAAAATGATTCCAAGATCCCAAAAATCAAAAGGTGATTAAGCATGCTTTGGCTTGTCTTAACACTTAATATTTTAGGGTAAGCAATCCAATTGCTAATAGCTCTAAGCTACTCTTGGTTCGATAAAACGTCGCATCTAATGCTTCCTTGACATTTTATCTCCATTGCCACGACATCTAAGGACTCCTTACTGATATCGTTGAGCTAAACCAAGACAACTTGTATACCTAGTATACCTTACGTTCCTAAGGAAGTAGTGATGCCTCGCTTTAGCGTAGCCCATCACTTACGTGCATTAGTTCTGTAAGTGTTGTTCTTGGATGGCAAATTTTAGCTCAATTTTATAGGGACCTAGGGTTTCTATGTTGGTTGATTTAAGTGAACTTAATTAATCATCGCAACATTTGAAATCCTAAACATGCATCTAACATATCATTCACATATATAACCATAATTTTATATAGAAAACATAAGTAAAAGATGCATTTGACAACTAGCATGACACCTTGATTCTTCAAATCTTCAAGGGTCTTCGATGCACCATCTTGACTTGTCTTCATAGAAACACCGTCTAGAGACATCTCCGCTAAATAAGGAACTACTAGCTACTACGACTAGGATTAATCTAAATATTAAGGTACAAAATACGCAACGGTACGCAGACCGTATTTACATTTACAAAAATACATAACGGATCGCAGTCTGTATTTACTATTCTAATCGGGCCCCACTAGTTCCCATTTTCACAAAACCTGTGAAGCAATATACATTCCATTCATCCATTCACTATATGTGAATGGTCCATGCATTTTACAATGATAAACAAGTAACAATGCATAACACGCGCAAACTAGTAACTGATTTAGGTGGTTAATTTGATTAACGCGCCTAATTAAAACTAGTCAAAGTTGTTAAACATTTTATGTGATTAAGACGCAATTAGTTCAAGTAATTAAAGAAGCTCCCACTAAATTACGCATCTAACTTAATTAATCTATTTAATTAAGCAGGTTAACCCAAAATTTGTCAAAAAATATTTTGCGTGCCGGAGGATTCGACGCCTAGCCTCATTAAAATAATTAAGTAAAATAATTAAAACGGAAAAAATTCGTAAAACACATAGCCCACGTAACAAAAAAATCAAACCACTAAAACCGAATGAATAGCATCCTAGCCATGGGGATAGGCTTGCTAGGCACCAAGGCTGCGGCTTATGCGTGCTTGAGCGCAGGCATGCCTGCCTAGCAAGGCACGCTACGCCTACTGGCTCAAGCAGCATCGCAGCATGCTAGCAGTGTGTGGCTGGTCCTGCCGGGGCTCGCTGCCTTGCCGCCCAACAGCATTTGCGAGCATCGTCCAGCAACCACTCACCACACAGCAAGCACGCACCAAGTGTGCACTCCCAGCCCGCCACACAGCAGCATCATCATGAGGTAGGAGCACCTCCATGTGCACCTAGGCAGCCACATGTGGGTTGCCTGAGCAGCCCGGCTAGCCTTGGTGGCGCTTGGGTGATTTTACCTCGATTTGTGTGCAAAAAATCCAAGAATTTCTAGGGGCACTAGCACAAGCAAAAATGGTAGAAAAGTCTACTGTTTGAAAGAGCCGCAAACGAAGGATGGCCAGGCCCCGGTTCCCGGGGTTAGAGTATTCCCTATTATGAGCCTACTCAGAGCAGAACTAAACTAGTTGATTTTCTTTTGCCTATCGGCCGGCCGGCTTTAAGCAACCTTCGCATTTTCTGCTGAGATCCCAAGTCTCCAAGTGGGCCCTCTTGGCCACTCACGACCTTGGCTTTTTAGAGAATCCCGCTCCTATGTCGTAAGACTTGTAGCTTGGCAGTGCTTTTATCTCGAGATTTTAATCTCGATATATGTGCAATATAAAATTAATTCTAAAATTTCCATCACTAACTTGTGTATAATTGAAAAATTGCATCTTCCAATATGAACATTCATTAAATTTCAATAACAAGTTTTGAACTTTGAGCACTTTAATCAACTCAAAAATGATTAAATCTAAAAAATAGTTCAACAAGAAATTTAGCGATCAAAGTTCCAACCAAATAAACAAGTAATGATTATATCTTTAACATATTAGGAACTTCAAAATTACAAGTTCACCATAAACATTCACACTTGAACCAATTTATTTGCAAAAATGTGATAATTTCAAGTTTGTGTAAAAAATGAACTCACCAAATTAAGCACCAATTATGAATTTGTAAACATGCTTAATAAGGTTTATAATTGCAGTAGATTAGTGATGCAACCATACATTTAACCTACCTTTTAACATGCCATAATTAATCAAGGTTTAAAGATTTAAAAATTTTCGTCAAAAAAAAAATTCCCTCGAAAAACATGTTTCTAGGTGGATTTTGGCTTTTGGATAACCCTCAAAAAGGGTCAAAAAAGACTTAGAACATCGATTCCACCCAAAAATATCACTATTTTTGAGTCAAAATCTGGGTTTGTTGGCCAAAATTAGCAAAATACAAGATTAAAACTAATTAAAACGAGCTTCTAATATAATTAGAAAGCAAACACCAGAATTTAAATCCATTTTAAATCACCTCAATTAATTATTAGTTACAATAATTAAAATGAGCGCGGCTCCGATACCTCTATTGAGTTTCGTAGAGTCCAACTCTACGCGGAAGAGAAACCCGCACAAGACCCGCTCACTAATTAAAGCAACTAAACATGCAATCACAAAATTAACAACATAAGAGAGAGAAAGAGAAAAGACATTCTTACCCTTGACGCGTGCTTCGCTCGATTCTCGAGCTTTTACTTTAAAGCTCGGCCTCGCAAGTGCGACGGCCTCCTACGGCTCGCACCCTCGATCTGACCCGAACGGTCTTAATGCCGAAGGTTAGTCGGGATATCTGACGTTTTTGTTTGTAATACTCTAATGACTCATCTAATCCTTTGGATTGATTCGTCGATTCAGATCGGTTATTCGATAGGGGTGCGACCCAAAGGGTTTAGTCAAGATTAAGCTGTAATATTAATTATGCATTAATATTACTGATCGGAAGCACCCTCCACTTAGGCATTCCAATTATTTAACCTCAATGAAGAATTAGCTTTATAATAATTCCGAACCTTTTATCGGAATAATACACTTGTTGTAAGGACACCATTATTTTCACTTGAGAGGATCATAGCATTCATAATTATGGTATATGCGATGAGAATGTTTTGATTTTCCTCTTATAGTGATGTATAGGCCATTAGACTCACGTGATGAAGTTTTGTCAAGCAATATTGCAGCCACTTCATTAGTTGTGGGAGCATTATAAACCAGTTCATCTAGGACTCTGCTTTTGTTTATAGTAATTTGTATGTCTTCATGAATGTCGAGGTCTTTCAAGGACCTAAATAAGTGAGCGTAGGGATTATCACGATAAACTTCCATAAGTATGACTATAATATCTTGCATAATCTCTAGGAAGTTTATAATTCTGGCAGCTGCCACATAATGAGCTGAGCATCATATAAATATAGTTGTACGTATTTCGGTAGCATGGCTGGGCTAGCAAGGGGCGTAGCAGCAGCTCGCTCATGGGGCAGCAACGTCTAGCAAGCGTGCTAGGCCATGCGAGCAGCAAATGCGCCCAGCACGAGGCCCAGAACGCAAGCTGGCTTGTGCGTGGGCTGGTTGTGCCGCACAGCAAGGCTAGCAGCCAGGCCTTGCGCCAATGCCTAGCCATAACACTTGCGTATGGGAGCTTTTGCGCGTGGGCCAAGAGCTTGTGTGTGTGGGAGCTTGTGTGTGTGGGTTTGTTTGGGAAGGAAGGGGAGGGTGGTTCCCCCCCTGTGGTCCTCACCTAACCCCTTGCTCACCACTTGACAGTTATCGTTTGTTGATTTATTTGCATGGCCTTCATCACTAGATATTAAATCAGGCAAGTAATGATAAATCTGGTCATGCAATTTTAAAACATAAATTCCTTTGTGTGTTTTCGCATCAAAGTTTCCACCTGTGAGGAGGGTGTACCCATCGTAGGGGATCCTTCTCATCTATGCCCATGACCCTTTAAAATCCTAGGACTTTATACTTTTTATGGTGTGTTAGGATTTGAATTCTTGGCTGTTAGGGGGGCCTTGAATTAGAGTTGATTCTATTATTACGCTTTTTTGTAAGAAACTAATAAGAAGTTGCCAATGACTTTTAGGAAAACCCATAAACCTCGTTCATGCCTTTCTCCCAAGTAAGGTTTAAGGGATATTTAGCATGAATCATAAGTTTACCCATGCCCAAATTGGTCTACTTGTGCTAAAAATGAGTTCGGGAGCGAAGGTACTAAAATAACGTTCCTTTTAGGGAGGAATTGCTATTCTCCCAAGTGCGGCCTCCTTCTCCTCTATTCCCATGACCCTATAAAAGCCTAGGACTTTATACTTTTTAAGGTGTGTTATGATTTGAATTCCTGACTTTTAGAGGGGCCTGTTTTGATTCACAATAATAGGAAGCCCTATGATTAATAGCAGCGCCCAACATTGACGCACCAAGCGACAGCCTTTCTAGCAGCGCATAGGCATCAGCCCAGCATGCGTGGCTCGCAAGCAGCACACATGCACTAGCTGGCCGCGCATGCATTGCGGCTGGCTGTGCGTGTGTATGCTGGCTGGCTGGGCAGGCTGCCCAGCCTTGGTGCTAGGCGCTAGCTGGCAGCCTTGGCAGCCAAGGCAAGCTGCCAGCCAGCCACTTGGCTTGATAGTCCGATTTTGCTAGTGGGGACCAAAGGTTGGTCTTTGCCTTAGGGAGCAAGGTGGGTTGGTCCCTTCCCTTGGTGGTCCTGACCTTCTCCCTCTCCTCCTATTTCCACTTGTAATTTGGTGATTGAATTGCAATTTTATTTTGTTTTGATTAAAATAAAATGGGAAAATTGCAAATCTCCCACATTAATTGAGAATGGGAAATTAAAGTTCATTTCCCTATAAATACCCAAGTTTTGGGATTTGGGAAGAACACTTGAATGGAACTAAAAAGACATCTCCTTAGAAAAGTGAGAAAACCTTAAGTTCGTAAAACACTAGTTTTTTCTGGTCAAGTCCCGACTAACCATCGGGACTAAGACCGTTTGGGTCGGGTTTGTAAGTACGAGCCGTTGGAGACCTTCGCATTTGTGGGGTTCAAGTTTTGAAGTAAGAGCTCGGTTCGAGCGAAGCACGTGCCAAGGGTATGAATGTCTTTTTCTTCTCTCTCTTAATTGTTGTTTAATTGGAGAATAGTTGCCTTAATTAGTGGGCGGGTTTCTCTTCCGCGTAGAGTGGGACTTTACAAAACCCAACAGCGGTATCGGAGCCGCGCTCACTTTAATTATTGTAACTAATAATTAATTAAGGTGATTTAAAATGGATTTAAATTTCTGGTTGTGCTTTCTAATTAAATTAGAATCTCATTTTAATTAGTTTTAATCTCATATTTTTTCTAATTTTGGTTGACGAACCCAGATTTCGACCTAAAAATAGTGATTTTTGGGTGAAATCGATGTTCTAAATCAATTCTGATCCATTAGGGTTGTCCAGAAGCTAAAATCCAGCCAGAAACTTGTTTTTCGAGGGGTTTTTTGTTTTTGACGAAATTTTTTAAATCTTTTAACCTTGATTATTTATTGCATGTTGAAGGTAGATTAAATGTATGGTTGCATCCCTAATCTACTAAAATTATAAACCTCATTAAGCATGTTTATGAAGTCATAATTGGTGCTTAATTTGGTGTGTTCATTTTTCACATAAACTTGAATTTTTCACATTGTTGCAAATAAATTGCTTCAAGTGTGAATGTTTATGGTGAACTTGTAATTTTTGAAGCCCCTAATATTTCAAAGATCCAATCTTTAATTGTTTATTTGGTTGGAACTTTGATTGCTAAATTCCATGTTGAACTACTTTTTGGGTTTAATCATTTTTGTGTTGATTAATGTCCTAAAAGTTCAAAACTTGTTATTGAAATAAAATTTAATTAATCTTCATGTTGGAAGATGTAATTTTTCAATTTTACACAAGTTGTTGTTGGAAATTTTTGATTGGATGAAAGGGTTTAATTTTCCAACCCCTTTAATTTTCACTAGTAGAAAAAATGAAATAGGCACCCCCCTTTAGCACCGGTTCTTGAAAACCGGTGCCAAAAGAAATGGGCGGGATTGAAAAAATTAGTGTTGGCACCGGTTCCAACCAAAACCAGTGCCAATCATTAAATTAGCATCGGTTTAAACCAGTGCCAACTAATTAAAAAAAAACCAGGGTCCTGCGTGCTTTTCTTTCTTTCCCTCCGTTTTTTCCATCTTCTGTTTTCACTCTAGTTTTCACCCTCTCTTCCACGCACCATCCCGAATTTCACCTTCTCCATTGAAGGGTTTACGAGCTTTCTCACTCTATTGAAGCATCACCTCCTTCTCTCTCCATATCTCTAGCCACCATTGAACTTGTGCTTTATATTCTCCATTGAACCCAATTCTGAGCTTTCTCACCTCCATTGAAGCAGCTTCAAGGTAAGGTAATGTTGTCTTCTTAATCTACTGAATTCCTTCGCAATCTAGGGTTTGTCGTTGATTTGGTTTTCAATTTCGTAATTTTAGGGTTCTGGTTTTAGTAAGTAGGAGAAGGAGAGAGTAGGTCCTACCCGCCGCCACTCACCCTTCACTGGCCAGCCTCCGTTCCCCTCAGCCATCCTTTGTGCATCGGCCACCGACCACCAGGTAATGGTTTTTCCTTTTTTTTCGTTTTTAAAAAAACATTTCTAACCCTAACCCTTGATAGTTGCATATCTGCTTTACTAGTCTCCTAATTCTCAGTTTTTCTTTTGAGTTTAAGAGTGCAATGGCCAGAAGATTTTTCTTACTTGTGTACCTTCATATTTATTCAGATGTAGATATTTGCCTTGTTCTGTATTCCTGTTATGATGTTTCTGAAGGCTTTTCCTTGTATTTTTTCTT
Source organism: Chenopodium quinoa (assembly GCF_001683475.1). NCBI lineage: Eukaryota > Viridiplantae > Streptophyta > Magnoliopsida > Caryophyllales > Amaranthaceae > Chenopodium > Chenopodium quinoa. Next base: position 2,533,266 of record NW_018744469.1, read on the forward strand.
TCCTTATAGCCCGTTGTCCACATCATTTGCACAGCCTTCTGGAATGTCTTTATCTCCAAGTATTACGACGAAATGTATATGCTGTTTGATTAGGGGATTTTTCCCTACCAATCACCATCTGACAAATGGACCATTCAGGCTCTGCCAAGTGTCCTCCACATGGACCAATTAGAGCCTGCCACGTGTCAAGTGTTGACTAGTCCACCTTGGACCTCTTATGCCACGACACGTGGCCTCCCCCATGCCAAATGGGAAAACCGGCCACCTAGGCCCAAAGTCTTGTGGAAGCCCAATCAGCCCTAGGTTGACCTAACCTAGGACTGGCACACATCCCAAGGCATATAAATACCTTCATTAATCCTCATTAAAGAGGATTCAACAATTAATTACTCTCACCTAGAGAACCTAAACACATTGATCACTCCTCCCCTAGAGGAACCAGATCTCCCAACCTTTAACTTTTTCCGCACTTATTACTCCTCAAACAAGTACTAACTTGACCGTCGGAGGCGGAACTCCAACCATAAGGAGTCTCCGTTGTTTTGCAGGTACAGGCGCAAGGAGACCAGTCCCGGAATTGTAACTCTCCCGCATGACATCAAAAACCCATCTTGGCGCCGTCTGTGGGGAGAGTACTTTCGAGATGGAATCATAGTCTGTACCGAATTAGAGCGAGAGGCGTCCTATGGACGACCCTCAGGTCTATAGTGACCAGGATACTGACAATGAGGTCGAGGTTGAAACTCATACGGCCCCAGACGGGACCTTACGAGCTCGACAAACCCGTTCCTCTGAAAAGAAGAAACGAAAAGATTGCTAGGTTGGATCTAGTAAACCTGCCGGCCAGCCGCTTGATCATCAACAGGTGGCCGAGGGATCTACTCCCATCACTAGAAGTGAACTCATGACTTTCATGAATAACTTCAAAGGGGAGATCCAAGATCTTATTAATAAGAAGACGCATGCTCCCTCTAAGGAGCAGTCGGCTAGAAAACCTTCTTAGTTTGGAAGGAGGAAGCCTGTACAGGGTCGAGAGGCGACTCCTCACCCTAATTATAGGAAGTGGGAGCCGCCTGTGATTGACTTAACAAAGTATCGCTTTCCCTCACCAGGGAAGAGAAAGCCCATTCGTCATGTTCAAGCGGATGGGTCAAAGAAAACTTACTCAGATGCTCGATTGTTACTAGAGAAGAAGAAGAATGACCGACTGTTAGAATCGGCCTCTACTTCCAATTTTCAAGACAGTCTTCATAATACCTCCATGAGGTATTCCCAATCCAACTATGAGAGTCAGACAGGCGGCACCTCCCGTCGGTCCGGATCCTACAAAGACCAGCCGGCTCTGCATGTGCCACACAAGTCATACGTGTCGCAGCAACAATATTTCTTGTAGCCTCCTCTGTTTGGAGGGAAGACGGCAAGAAACATCCAACCTTTGGACTGGCAACTTAATTCCATTCACCAAGGACGGACCGCCAAGAGTTCATTCCCAGAAATTGTCATCACAGAAGAGGATCTGGGAGGTGTTAGGGGGCCGCTTGATGACCCCATTATCATTGAATGTAAGGTGGCCAACCAAAGAGTTGGCCAGATCCTCATAGATACCGGCAGTTCCTCTGATCTCATCAGCAACAAGTGCTTGGCAAAGCTCAAGTACAAAACTGACTGCATACATCCGGTATCTCACCCTTTAGTAGGGTTTGGAGGAAGTGTTGTACACCCAGTGGGACGAGTGGATCTACCCATCGGTTTGGGTGAGGAAGGGGAGGGCCGTCACAAGGTGGTTCGGTTCTTAGTTGTTGAAGAACTCTCGGCCTATAACATGATCTTGGGATGACCCACCCTGAACAACTCTAAAGCTTTCATTATTCCCTCTCTTATGCTGCTCAAATTTGAGAGGGATGATGGAACAATCGGCTCTCTAAGGGGAGATCAGAAGATGGCACGAGAGTGCTACCTCTTAGATATTAAACCCACTGTAGCGGCTGCTGGCCCAAGTGGAGAGAACAATCACCTTGAACAAGTCAAGGAGGATGCGCCTGCCCAAGCAGCAGGCGCCAAGAAAAGAAAGGCCACCCAGCTAGGGGCCGAGAGAAAAGAAAAAAGATAGCAATCACTAGCAGAGGAACGGTCAGACGAATTCCGCCCTCAGCCGACTGGTGAGCATACGGTTGTCGTCTTAGACGACTCACGTCCTGACCGAACAGTCAAAGTTGGGATGACTGCTCTTGCGGTACTGGGTGAAGATTTTCACCAACTCTTGAAGGAATTCAAGGATATCTTTGCATTTGAGGTACATGAGAAGCCAGGCATCAGTCCAGACTTGGCAGTGCATAAGCTAGCTGTGGATCCGAAAAAGAAGCCAGTCCGGCAAAAGAAACAGAACCATGGTGAAGAAAGAAGCCAAGTGGTCGCCGCCGAGGTTAAAAAGTCGCTTGATGCAGGGTTCATTCAGCAATGTTATTTCCCAAACTCGGTTGCAAACGTTGTGTTAGTAAAGAAGCCGAATGGTACCTGCCGAATGTGTGTGGACTACACTAATTTGAACAAGGCGTTCCCCAAAGATAGCTATCCATTGCCTAAGATTGACAGCCTAGTCGAATCAACAGTCGACCACGCTTTAATGAGCTTCATGGATGCCTACTCTGGCTTTCATCAAATTCCTTTGTGGAAGAAGGATCAGGAGAAGACGGCCTTCGTCACTGATCAAGGGTTGTATTACTACACGGTCATGCTGTTTGGTTTGAAGAACGCCCCTGCCACCCTCCAAAGAATGATAAACACGCTCTTCTTTGACCAAATTAGAAGGAATGTCGAGGCATACATAGATGATATGATTATAAAGTCCAAGCTTCATACGGACCATCTGATTAATCTCCGAAAAACATTCACCACACTCAGGCGGCACCATGTCATGCTCAATCCCAAGAAATGTGTGTTTGGAATTGAGTATGGGAAGTTCCTCGGATTTCTCATCAATCAGAGAGGTATAGAGGCGAACCATGAGAAAGTACAGGCGGTCAAAGACATGCAGTCGCCTTGAACAGTCCGAGAGGTTTAGACGTTAATAGGTTGTCTGGCGGCCCTGGGAAGAATTCTCAGCCGATCAGGCGACAAGTGTCTTTACTTTTTTCGGCAATAAAGAAGAAAGTCGGGTTTAAATGGGAGCCGGATGCTGAGGCGGCCTTCCAAAAACTGAAAGTCCGTCTGCATTCCTTACCAAGGATGGTCAGTCCCTTGCCCAAAGAAGTGCTCTACATGTACCTCGCAGTGTCTGACCATGCTCTAAGTGTCATCCTCCTTGCTGAAAGAGACGGTTGTCAGCTCCCGGTCTACTTTGTCAGTCATGTGTTGAAGAATGCTGAGTTGAGGTACCCCCTAGTGGAAAAATTCAGTCTTGCCCTATTCATGGCAGTTAGAAAATTGAAGCCTTACTTCTTGGCACATTCAGTCGTTGTATACACTGATCAGCCAACCAAGCGGCCACTGACAACTATGGAGTCGTCAGGTCGAATGATCAAATGGGCGATAGAGATTCAAAGCCTTGAAATTTCATTTGAGCAAAGAAAAGCAGTAAAGGGGCAAGCAATTGCTGATTTTATTGTAGAGATGACTCGGCCCACGGATTCTCAAGTTCCAGACCAAGTTTGGAAGGTCTATGTGGACGGGAGCTCCACCTCAAATGGTTGTGGAGCAGGCGTCATATGTCAGTCGCCAGAAGGCGACATGTATGAGTATGCTCTACGTTTTAACTTTCAAGCGTAGAACAACGAGGCGGAATATGAAGCTTTACTGGCTGGAATCCACATGTGCAAGGCGGCTGGGGCAAGAAAAATAGACGCCTGCTCTGACTCACAGTTGATAGTAAGTCAGTATAACGGAGAATACGAAGCAACCCATCCGGCCATGATTAAATATTTGCAGGTGGTACGACAAGCGGCCGGGTCACTTGAGGAGATTCATCTAACTCAAGTACCAAGGTCCGAAAACAACCAGGCGGATGCTCTCTCAAAGTTGGCCTCCTCGGCCTCCTGTGATACTCAAAGAATCGTCTTCTAGGAAGTTATGGAGAAGAGAAGTATCGAAGAAGAGCCTATTGGAATCCTTGACAAAAGCTCAACATGGATGGACGACATCCGAGCATATTTAACATCCGACACCTTGCGGAATGATCACTCCCAGGCGGCCCTGCTGAAAAAATGGGCGGCCAGCTTCGAAATGTGCAAGGGTGAGCTCTTTAAGAAGGGTTATCTTCTCCCCCTCTTAAAGTGTGTGACCCCAGAAAGAGGACGAGAGGTCCTAGAAGACCTACATTCAGGGTATTGTGCTTCGCATGTAGGCGGCAGGTTGCTTGCTCAACGAGCAAGGCGGCAAGGTTACTTTTGACCTACCTTAGAGGCAGACGCCATGGAAATGGTGAAAAAATTTTGCTAGAGGTTTGGCAAGTTAATCCATCGTCCGGCTACTGATCTCACTGCCATCCATAGCCCACTACCGTTTTCTAAGTGGGGCATGGATATCCTAGGTCCCTATACGCCTGCTACAGGCGGCAGGAAGTACATACTTGTTGTAGTCGACTACTTCACCAAATGGGTTGAGGCTGAGGCTGTTAAGGGAATCAATACGAAGGATGTGATCTCATTCATCTGGAAAAATGTCATCACTCGGTTCGGGGTGCCCATGTCTATGGTTTTTGATAATGGTCCCCAATTTGAGACGCCTGTTCTCAAAAATTGGCTGGGAGACCAGGGCATCTCACACTGCTTTACATCAGTTGGCCGTCCTCAAGCAAACGACCAAGTAGAAGCTTTCAATAAGATCATCTCAGACGGTCTTAAGAAGAAGATTGAACGAGCAGGCGGTCTATGGGCAGACGAACTACCACATGTTCTCTAGGTCATTAAGACGACTGAAAAAGGGTCGACTGGAGAAACTCCATTCCTCCTAACTTATGGGGTAGAAGTTGTTCTTCCAATTGAACACTACGAGCCGACTCTTCGAATAATGTTGTATGACGAAGAGGTGAACTGGGAGTCCATGCGCCTGACATTGGACTCACTTCCGGAACGAAGGGGCAATGCAGCCCTGCGCCATGAAATCTACCGCCTGAGAATGACAAGGTCATATAACAAAAGAGTGCACAGGCGTCCACTCAAAGTGGGGGACTTTGTACTAAGAAAAATGGAAGCAGTCGGTAAGGCTAATGAGTCAGGAAAATTAACTCCCAACTGGGAAGGACCCTACTGAATCTATGAAGAGGTCCGGGACGGCACCTACTGCCTGGAAACACCAGACGGCCAACCCTTGCCTTGAACTTGGAATGTAGATAATCTAAAGAAGTATCATTTTTGAATGATGTAAATAGCCAAGAGATACTAATAAAAGTTTGCTATTTTGCTTCATCTATTTTGTACTATGAGAGGCATGCCGCCTGCTCCATTAGCAGCCGGCTACTCTCCCTCTTCTCATCAATTGAGGGGCATACCGACTGGTAAAATAGTCGGCTACTCTCCATTTCACTCAAATATACATTCAATTAAGAGGGGCACGCCGCCTGTAGCTATACAGTCGGCTACTCTTTCGCCATGAACTACCTAAGGCCTATGGCCGAATGATCTGACCAGGCGCCCAGCCAACTGATCCAATCTTTAAACTAAAACGACATGTCCCAACATTATAGCTGGTGTCCGGCGGCATCCCTCCGGATGAAATTCGTCGCAGAGAGCAACTCCCTTTTGGATGGAACATTGTTCTATAAAATAATTACACGGCACCCAGACGACTGTCTCCAAGGACAACCACGTAGCCGTTTTTGAGACAAGGATAACTCTAACACTAAACCAGACAAGTGTTAGCAGTTGACATCCGCGTCGGATGACCGTCTGTATTACATGGGATAAGTACAGACGGTACCTCTTGAGTAAATAGACAACAAAAGTTGGTGAATCAAGCGGATCAGCCGGCCTCCGCTGCCTGGTACCTCTACTTCTCAAAGCATAAAAGAGTAAGTTACTCTCTCATACTTAGTAAGGATCCAAAAAGGTATGACGAGCCCGCTTGTCTAAAGGCGAACCAGAGCTCTCGTACCACGACCCTTACTAAGATTATTTCTTTTCAAACCAAACATGTTTGAAAATCTGGTTCGTAGGTCGACTGCTTTTTGGCAAACAGGGACTCAAGAACTATTCCTATTTTGACAAACAGGCGGGCTGGTTATAAGCGGCCTGTTCCTTTCTTACATGAAAAAGTTAAATAAACCTAAAGTATTTCCTAAAATACGTTGGGGTCCGACTGGGTAAATGGCCGACTGATTGCCTAACCTAGAACCAAGACAACCAGTCGTCTAGGGGCATAGGCAGTCGGTACCTAGTACCTGTTCGCAATCTTGCAATCTTTGGCTTATGATAAGTTACAAATTTTAAAACAATTTTAGCCGAAACAGTCGGTATGACATACAAGCGGATAGTAGGATCCTCTATACTTTGCAAAAATAAATCTTAAAGCAAAATTCTGTGAGCAAAGACGACCGAAAGATGGTCGCCGAATTCATATAAACAGCCGGCCATAAAGACAAGCAAAATATTCAATAACCCTGGCCCCTTGGCCGGGTAAAGTGATACAAGAACAAACGGCACGCAAGCCGGAGAAAAGTTTGACAAAATGAAAGCTTTAAACATTGGGAGGAGCTTGAGTTTCAACTGCCGCCTGTTCGAGCTTAACGTCGGGTGCTCGATTCTTCAAAGCCCCCTCTTTTGACGACTCGCCTTCAGGGGCAGGAGCTTTATGCGCATCCACCTCTATCGGTTGCAGGGCCACCTCCTCTTCCTCCTCTGAGCTGGAGTCAACCGCCTCGTCTTCCTCAGATGCATGCCTCATGATCTGTTGGTTGTACGTTTCAGTACAAGAGTTGATTTTTTTCTCCCAGGCGACATAGTGAGCTTTTGGGAAGAGGGTTGTCCAGGTCATCTTCTCTTCATAATTTGAGTCGAGTCCTCCATCATGGCTTGAGCTAAAGCCATCTTTTCAGCCTCGGCCTTCGCATTAAGATCTTTGGTGATGGCCGCCTCCTGCTTCTCCAGGCGCTCCTTGAGTGTGTCAAGAGACGTCTGCAGACCTTTAGCCTTATGGCCAATGTTTTTAAGGGGCCGCAGCTCATCTTTGGGGCTCTTGACCGCCTGCTCCAGCTCGTTGTTCTTCTTCTTGGCCGCCTCTAACTCAGCGCGGATAGTGGAAGTGGCCTGCGCCTGATAATAAAGAATATCAGTTGTCAAAATTTCATTTTGGGCAATTTGAAACATTGCCTTATCAACGTCAGAGGCAGACATAGCTTTAGCAGCCTTTACCTCTTTATTATTGGCGCTAATTGGCCTACGGAGGTCGTGTACTCGCAGCAGGGTCTAAAAAAGAGAAAACCAGGCGTCAGACTTGAAAATAACCAAACAGGCACCAGGTTTGAAAATAACAGTCGGCAGGCAAGGTTGATATTATAAAATTCTAAGTATACCTCAGATAGGAGACCCATGATGTCGTCTAAGTCAAGGGTGCCGACTCCCTTGATCGCATCCCTCTCTTCTAGAGGGATAACCTTGATCATTGACTTGGCCATCTCGACCAAGTCTGGTTCTTGATGGCCGCCTGCATCCAAAGAAGGGAAAGGTCAGAATAATGAAGAAAACATTGAAGAAAAAGTTTAAGTCTAGCAAAGCTATATTATACCTCTCGGCAGCCGACTATCCCTAAGGACTTGTGATGGTTTACCCACACTTTGTGGGGTAATCGGCTGTTTGTCAGCCGACTGTTTCCTGGCAGATCCAGACGTACTCCCAGCAGTCATCTTCCGAACTTTTGAGTCCGGCTGTTGGGAGGAAGAGGGTTTGGAAGTGCCCGCCTGCGAAAAAGATGAATGGTCAATACTACTAATAGTAGACTTTCAAGGCACAGTTTGAAAGATCAGAAACTCACTATGGGCGTCTCCTTGGCAGGAGAATCAGAAGAGGTCCGCTTCTGCTGCATGATGGAGGTCCGCAGCAAGGCGGCCGCCTTCTTTGACGTAGAAATGTGGTCCATAGCTTCAGCTGAAAATAAAACCGCAAAGAGTAAGAAAAAATTCGAAAGCAAGGCCAAAGATGTGTACATATGCTCAAGAGGCCGGCTACCTCTGGAGGACCGACTGCTAAGGCCACAGGCGGCCAAAAAGTACTCGTCATAGAGCCATTGAAACTTTGGGACGCAGTTTAGAGATACTTGCTCTCGTACCCCAGTAGTAGAGTTTGCCCTATTCTCTACTTTGAAGAGTCCTCGATCAAGGATCTCTTCCCTAGCCTTGAGGGGGACAAGCGGCATGCTGCAACCGCCTGCTAGAAGAGGCAGATCCTTGTTCCACCTATTGTAGCACTTGTTTAGCAGCTTGTCAGGGCTGGCAATGATGAGGAAGGTGTTTCTCCAATCCTTCCATTTATTTTCATTGCCCCTCGTCATCAGATAGCTTTTGTGTCTCGTTATTTAATACCAACCGGTACCGCTTGCTTTGGGGGTTCGGCTGAGGTAATTCATATGGGTGAACGCCTCAAAATTCTGCTCCACCCCATGCATTTCACACCCGGCTACATAGCCAAGGATGTTGAACCAGGAATTCGAGGCTAACTGCCATAGCCCCACCTCATTTCCATCGAGGATTTGTTGAACGACCGGATGCAAGGAAAATCGCAGACCAGCCTTAATGGCCGCCTCATAATAGCCAAAGCAGGCGTCCCCATAGCTGGCTCCAGCTGCCAGGTGACGGCATCTTCAGCATCCGGCACAAAAACTTTGAAATTAGGACCCATCACATGGTCCGATAGAAAAGAGTATATTTGCTCTTTCATGGTCTTGATGCGACCCTTTGGAACATGACAATAATAAGGAGTATTCAACTCCCTATGAAAGGCGGATGGTTCCGACCAGTCGTCCCCCTTTTCAGCCGCATGAGACAGTCTCGCCTCATGCAAACGAGAATGCCTTTCCTCTGAGTTTATAGAGAGGCGGCTTGAAGAGCTAGAGTCAGACTCGCTATCAGAAGAGTCCGACTCCTCCCCTCACCCTGAGGGGGCCGACCCATCTTCTTCTTCAGGGATCGTCTGCTGACTGGCCTAGTCAACAGTGAAGTGGGAAGGGGCTACCTTAGCTCCCTCCTTAGAGCTCTCGGCAGAAGGGCCACCTTGGGTCTTTGCGGTATCATGCGGCTGGTCCGACAGTTCACTAATCTAAACCCGGAAAGAGGATTCATCAGAGTTTTCACTCTTCGTCTTTTTTGTTCTTGCCATACTGTCCTGCATAGATACAAAGACAGTAGGATTCCGGGACTTGCGCAAAGTTTGAAGTACCGCAGGGCAATCGACACCCCTAGTCCTAGACTCAGCCGTCCCAGGTGACCGGCTGATTGCTAACCTAGGTCGTGCCGGATGCTTTTGAGGTCTCATTTTCAAAAAAGAAATAAAAAGTGCAAAAGCGAAACAGAAAAAGGATAAAGGAACAAACGGTTACCTGAAACTTAAGTTCTGAAAGAAAGCAGTCGTCCAGAAAGTCAGAGCTCAAGTTCATGGGTCCAAGAGTTCTCTTGAAAAAGTTCGCAAATGTGAACAAAAGACTTGGTCAACATGCCCTTATATAGGGTAGAATTAGAATGCGAAGGATCACTTCTTAATTCAAAAAATGAGCGGGAAAAATGCTCGGCCCATCATAGGGCGACACATGTAGCAGGTCATCGTCTGTTACAGGCCGACACCTGTCACAGGTGACATGTGAACAGTCACGTGCCACCTGTGAGGGGCAAATGATTAGGGGATTTTTCCCTACCAATCACCGTCTGACAAATGGACCATTTAGGCTTTGCCAAGTGTCCGCCACATGGACCAATTGGAGCCTGCCACGTGTCAAGTGTTGACTAGTCCACCTTGGACCTCTTATGCCACGACACGTGGCCTCCCCCATGCCAAATGGGAAAACCGGCCATCTAGGCCCAAAGTCTTGTGGAAGCCCAATCAGCCCTAGGTTGACCTAAACCTAGGACTGACACACATCCCAAGGCATATAAATACCTTCTTTAATTCTCATTAAAGAGGATTCATCAATTAATTACTCTCACCTAGAGAACCTAAACACATTGATCACTCCTCCCCTAGAGGAACCAGATCTACCAACCTTTACTTTTTCCGCACTTATTACTCCTCAAACAAGTACTAACTTGACCGTCGGAGGCGGAACTCCCACCATAAGGAGTCTCCGTTGTTTTGTAGGTACAGGCGCAAGGAGACCAGTCCCGGAATTCTAACTCTCCCGCAGGACATCAAAAAACCCCGAAACACTGTTTATGTGATTGAATGTTTTATTGTCACAATAACTATAAAAAGCTCACTACGCTAGTATTTTTATATAAATTTAGATATGATAGAGGTGTACATTGCGGATAGTGAGAGTAGCTCTTTTAGAGCTCTTGATCTTAAGACAGGTGGATCAAGATTGCTGGTTGCAGTGGCACTTCTCATTCTCCTGTTTAGCCTGCAGCGATATGGTACCAGTAAAATGGGATTCATAGTTGGCCCTGATTTATTTATATGGTTCTGCTGTCTTGCTGGCATTGTAATCCACAACTTGCTGAAGTATAATCGAGATGTCTGGAAGGCTTTTAACCCTATCCACATCTACTTCTATTTCAAAAGGAACAACATAGAGGCTTGGTATGCTCTTGGGGGTTGTCTCCTTTGTGCATTAGGTATACACTTTTAGTATACTACTGATGAGATGATTACCCTATCTTGTGCTGGATCTTATTAGATTTGCCCAATTCAATCGTGGTAGATTATTGCACTTCTTTTTCTGTATTGCACTTCCACACACACACACACACGATTACATATGGTTCTTGCTTAGCTAACTATTGACTTCTTCCTATTATTGTTGTTGGTTGGTTTAAATGTCTTCACTCTATTAAAATGGCTAGATCTGAAATTTGCTCTTATGACCTTTCAAACTTACTCACTTGCAAATTTAGAATTAAGATGACTCGGTTTTTTTGAACTATTAGACGGGAATGGACTAGAAATATTCAATTTATTATAACAGATTAGGTAAAATCTGCTCCTTTTGTCGTTGCTTGATGTTGGGGTACAACATTAGAATTTAGACAGCCTAGCATTTTTATTTCTTGACTCCCATGAGTGGCTTGCTGCAAGATCTGAGATCTCACATTTAAGACTAGCCTTGTGAGCCAATGGCTTGATAGTCTGGTGTCATAAAAGATGGCAGGTCCTTACTTTTGCTAGGAGCCTTATGCATATATCTTAATTTTGCAGTGCTGTCAAATATATTGTCCCATGTTCAAAATCACTTAATTTACTTGAAAAATTGATGTTCAGGTTCTGAAGCAATATTTGCTGACCTTTGCTACTTTTCAGTGAGATCAGTTCAGGTAAAGTGGCTTCGGTTATCACCACTTTCTATGCTTTATTGTTTTTATAAGACTATAAAATTGAATCATACAATATCTCACTAATTTTATTCTGGTTGTTTGCAGCTCACTTTTGTGTTTCTTGTATTTCCATGCCTCCTTTTAGGATACCTTGGCCAGGCAGCTTACCTCATGTAGAATCCAGGAGATTGCGCCCAAGCGTTTTACTCATCTGTACCTAGTATGTTTTGTCCTTATACCATAACTCGACTATTTATTCAAGTACGTTTGGGCATGATCATATTCTGGGCATTGCATCATTAGTCATATCATCTCAGGTTTCTTTTGCACTTCAAACTCAAACAACAACCTCTCTCAAATAGAATGAAAATTTGAGAGATGTGAAAGAAGCCTTAGCTTTATTTGTTTTACTGCTATAACTCTTTTTTTCATGTGCATGTTCTAGCCTCCCATTCCCATTCTTACCTTTGGTTAAGCTTGAGGTTAATGTTTCCCATATGGTCTCCTTTTTTACCACCAGAGAGGATGGAAAATCTTCTCATATATATTACTCCTTATTAAATTTGCCTGGGTTTACTCAATGTGAGTGAGTAAAATACAAATTCTATGGCCTTTGATAGCTAGATTGGTTATGGTAAATTTTCATTCGATGACCTATGTAGATGGAGAAGCTATTGTTGTCCCTATGCTCCCATCAGCCGCTAGTGTTGTTTGTTTGTGTGTGTGTGTGTGTGTGTGTGTGTGTGAAATTATTTTTTTTCCCTTTGGTTGTTCTTTCCATTCTTCTTTGCAGCTGATTAGCAACCCAATGTGTAAGCTTTCACTAGGACTTTACTACCCTAGGTACCTTAAAATAGCATGGGATAGTTGGAGCAATGTAGGTTCTTTTATCTACTTCGGGTTGGATGAAGGGTAAGGGTGTTATCTGTAGACTAAAAAGCGCTTTCTTCTGTTCTATCCATTTCTGGGAAAAGAAACACTAATAAAAAATGTTCATTTGCCTTTTCAGGTGGTGCCTTTTGGCCTGTTTTCATTATTGCTAATATTGCTGCACTGATTGCTAGTCGAGATATGACTACTGCTACATTTTCATGTATAAAGAAATCGACGGCACTTGGCTGCTTTCCTCGACTTAAAATTATCCATACATCTCGAAATTCATGGGCCAGATCTACATTCCTATTTTGAACTGGTTTTTGCTTGCGGCCAATGTGGTGTTGGTTTGCTCCGTTCCAAGTATTACGGAGATTGGGAATTCATATGGTAATTTTTATTCCATGGTCTCTCAAATGGCTTTCCTTTTGTTATTAGTCTTTCTTTGAGCTGAAAGAGTGATGAAATAGCTATGAATATTAGGACCTGCTATATATATTTTCTTTGGCACTGGTCCAGAATTGTCTTTGTGAATGTAACTGTGGAAATGAAAATATTTTTGCTGATTGAACATATAAAAAAATTAAATGCAATTTATGTGCACCGATGTTTAGATGTTAAGGTAATTGTAGAAACGTTGAGCCATGGAGGAAGGCTGACAAAGAGCTAAACTAATAGTGAAATGCGATCAACTGAGAAAAAGTGTGCTCCATTGATGTCTTAGGTTGAATCTTTTAAGAGAGTCATGTTGGAAAAGGGTTGATTAGGTTGTCTGGTTGAGTCTATCAAGTGAGATATAGTAGAGGTGATCAACAATGGCCCGAACCGCTAGCCCGGCCCGATCCGACCCGAATATAGGGCGGGTTTGGACAAGCTAAAAATCTTTTTTAGTTAAAAGCCCGAACCCGACCCGAAAAAGCCCGTTTTAGCCCGACAAGCCCGCCACTTTTGGACGGGTTTGGGCATGACATTTGATGTTAAGGCCTGGCCCGACCCGAATTTATGATCACCTCTAAAATATAGGGGTTCATGGCTGGTGCTTTGATTCTATGCTGTTAATTATCTTAATATACGGTTTCTATTACTTCAAACCTAATCAATCCTGTTATATGTCTGATCAACTGAAAAGAAGTGCTTGTGTAGAACCTAAAGATTGGTAAAGGGTCATTTTGAATTATTCTGATTTTCAGAAATGATGTAATGGATAGATCATTAGTATTTAGAGTCCTGTCCCATCTTTCATTGGTGGACCAATTACTCAGGGGTCTAGGTCTTGGTTATTTGGTGAACGAGCCATTTCTTTGGTGGTATGGTATGATGCTTTCTTTTGGAGCTTATGTTGCTTAAGTAGACACAGCTTATGTTGCTTAAGTAGACACAGCAACGAAGAGTAAGTTTGTTACTTATATTTTGCACTCCGGGTCCCGGTGGTGTACTGGACCCCCGGGCACTCCCCCCGAACAATGTAATGGGGATATATTTCTATAAGTATGTGTATTTTTTGAACATTTAGTATTCTAATTTGAATTTTGGTGCATCCATTGCTTTGCTAATGATTAGGGCCTAATATTGGTTGTCTTAATAGGACTGATATTGTAGATTTGTATGGACCTTAGCCAGGATGTGAGCTTTCACTTGCTTTATTTGTACGCTTGGTTGTTGGAACAGTTTGCTTCTAAAATTTAATATAAAGTCAGCAAAAAAAAAAAGTTTCAGCTACTGTTGCTTCCCTGCTGTTGCAGCTGCCTCGGGTTCTGTTCGGTGTTGCAGCTGGGCTCTTGAGTGCTGGGCTCTGGCTGATGTTGTTGTTTCTGGTGCTGACTGGTGGTTTGTTCTGTTGGCCAGTGTGCTAATATTTTTGATGGGTAAAGTATCTTACCTACTAAATATTACATTGCACGGACTGATTACTAATTTACTAGTCCTCAATTAATGTTAAGTGCATGATACAGGCACAACAAGCCTGTAAAGGGAAGAAAAATTAACTGGATGAAGGCAGGTATTTTAGAATCAGACCGTGTAGTAACTGTGAGCCCTTTCTATGCACAAGAGATTGTATCGAGTGTTGAGACAGATGTGAACGAGATGGATGTGCTGGAATGGAATCTAACTACTGATAAGTACATTGGATCTAATTATGATAGATCAACTGTAAGTAACATTAAACAGGATTTTTGCTTTTGTAAACCTTCATGAAATGTCCTAATGTGTTAGTTTTCGCTTCTTTCAGGTTGCATATGCAAAGCCTCTTATAAAGGAAGCTCTGCAAGCAGAAGTTGGTTTACTCGTGGACAGGAATATCCCTTTGATTGGTTTTATAGGCCGACTTGAAGAGCAGAAAGGTTCTGACATTCTTGCAGAAGCAATTCCTCAATTCATCGGGAAAAATGTGCAGATTATTGTTCTTGTAAGAATAAATCTTACCTCAAACATGCCTTTTTATTTTTTAACAAAACCATTTATATGATTTGTTTTCATGATTTTTTTGGAGGAGGAGGGGACAAGAAAGAAGGAAATGGAGAAGCAGATTCAACAGTAAGAAGCTCTCTACCCTCAAAAGGTAAGAGGGGTGACCAAATTCAACATCGCCTTAGCTCATATGATTGTAGCTGATGCTAATTACATGCCGATACCTAGCAGATTTGAGCCCTGTGGGCAAATCCAGCTCCAGGCAATGCGTTATGGAACGGTTTGTGACAACTTTATGCAATTAATTATCCTATTTTTTATGCTTTGTACATCAATATATGAACATGATGACCTATTCTGATCTTTCATTGATCAGGTGCCACTGGTGGACTTATCAATACTGTACAAGAAGGTTTCACCGGATTCCACATGTAACAATCACCTAAACCAAAAAAAAAATCAACCTATTTTATTTTTTTTATACTATTTAGCATAATGATCATTCCTGTACTCTGAAGAGCTGACATTTTGGTGTATAATGGTATATCAGCGTGACGCGGTAGATCCAACTGATTTACAAGCTGTAGTAACAACAGTGAAGAGGGCAATAGAGACGTATGGAACTCTAGCTTCAAGAGAGATGATCCAAAACTGTATGGCACAAGATTTCTCATGGAAGGTAGGATGTGTGAAGTGATCAACAAAGTACACTTTTAGCCAAGTTAATCTCATTTGTCATGGTGCTAATTAATTTGTTGTATTTTCGTTCCTTGCTTTGATTATTTTTGGACGAAAATTGTAATATTACAGCCTTTTTAAATGAAAATATGTAACTTTATATATATATGTTAATGTTTCTATATCAATTTAAGTGAAAAAAATGCAAAAATAAATTTTTTTATTTTTTTCGAGAATTTTTGGCACCAGTTTTGACCAGAACCGGTGCCAAAAGTTTATAAAAAAAAAATTTGACACTTTTTACATCGGTTCAAAGAAAGAACTGGTGCCTAAAGTGTTATTTTTTGCACCGGTTCTTGCTTTGAACCGGTGCCAATAGTATTGAAAATAAAAATAAATAAAAAAAAAAAAACGTGCCATGGTAGTTGGCACCGGTTAACCGGTGCGAAAGCATGTAGTTGGCACCGGTTAACCAGTGCCAAATGCTTTAGTTGGCACCGGTTTTGAACCGGTGCCAAATTTTCATGGATTTGGCATCCCTCAAATACCCAACGGTTCAAAACCGGTGCCTTTTTATCTTTTTCGTCTAGTGTTTGTCAAATCTCATTATTGATTTACATTTGATTAAATTAATTATGAGTGTAGCCCTTCAATTTTTGTAGCATAAAGAAAGACCTAAATTGTTTTAAGAATGGTTCTTGAATAATTTAGGCTTGTGCACCATTAAAAAAGAATTTAATTAAGTGGGACTTGTTTTATTTTCATTTTTGCCCTAAATTGATTCTAAAATTATTTAGAATTAATTTTATGTCACACGTATAACGAGATTAAAATCCCGAAAAAAGGCACGTAAATCGAAGCAAAAACACCCAAGCGCCGCCAAGGCTAGCCGGGCTGCTCAAGCAGCCCACATGTGGCTGCCTTAGGTGCGCATAAGGGTGCTCCACCTCAAGATGCAGCTGCTGCTGTGTGGCTGGTCTTATGTGTGTTGTTGTGCTTGGTGCGAGGTGGATGGCTGCTGGCCATGCTTGTACGTGCTGCTGGGCAGCGAGGCAGCTAGCCAGCCATTCGCCTGCCAGCGCTAGCAAGCAGCTAGCATGCGTAGCATGTGTAGCAAGCTGATGGTGCCAGCAAGCGTGGCATGCGTTGCTGGGCAAGCATGTCAGCACCTAGCACATGCAGCCGCAACTCCCAAGGGTTGCTAGGCAGCCATGGTGCGCATCCCACGATTTTTGGGTGGGTTGATTTGTTGCTTTAATTGGGCTATCGGGCTTTGCAAATTTTTTGACGTTTTAATTTTATTTAATTATTTAAATGAGGCTAGGCCTCGGTTTTTTCGGCTTTAGCAAAATTTTGATTTTGACAAAATATGGGTTAACCGACTTAATTAATTGGATCAATTAAGTTGGATGCGGAATTTAGTGGGATCTTGTTAATTGCATGAACTAATTGCGTCTTGATCACATAAAATGTTAAACAACTTTGACTAGTTTTATTAGGCGCGTTAATTGGATTAACCATCTAAGTTAGTTACTAGTTCGCGCGCGTTATGCATTGTTACTTGTTTTCGTTGTAAAATGCATGGGCCATTCACTTATAGTGAATGGAATATATATTGTTTCACAGGTTTCGTGAAAATGGTAACTAGTGGGGCCCGATTAGGATAGTAAATACGGACTGCGATTCGTTATGTATTTTTGTAAATCTAATTACGGTTTGCGTACCGCTGCGTATTTTTGTACCTTAATATTTAGATTAATCCTAGTCGTAGTAGCTAGTAATTTTCTTTTTGGTGGGGATTTCTCAAGACGGCGTTTCTATGAAGACGAGCCAAGATGTTGCATCGAAGACTCTTGAAGATTTCAAGGGGTCATGCTAGTTGCCAAATGCATCAAATTTCATGTTTTCTATATTAAATTGTACTTATATATGGGAATGATATGTTAGATGCATGTTTAGGATTTCAAATGTTGCGATGATTAATTAAGTTCACTAAATACAACCAACTTAGAAACCCTAGGTCCCTAAAATATTGAGCTAAAATATGATATTCCAAGAACAACACTTATCGAACTAATGCGTGTATATGATGGGCTATGCCAAAGCGAGGCATCACTACTTCCCTAGGAACGTAAGGTATACTAGGTATACAAGTTGTCTAGGTTAAGCTCAACGATATCGGTAAGGAGTCCTTAGATGTCGTGGCAATGGAGATAAAATGTCAAGGAAGCATTAGATGCGACGTTTTATTGAACCAAGAGTAGCTTGGAGCTATTAAAAGTTGGATTCCCTACCCTAAAATATTAAGTGTTAAGACAAGCCAAATCATCACTAGGCGAAAAAGATAAATGGGCACCGATTCAAACCCCCTCTAAGGCACTGGTTTTGAACCGTTGGGGATTTGAGGGATGCCAAATCCATGAAAATTTGGCACCAGTTCAAAACCGGTGCCAACTAAAGCATTTGGCACCGGTTAACCGGTGCCAAAAGTTGGCATCGGTTAACCAGTGCCAAGTAAGTGTCGTGCTGTTTTTTTTTTAATTTTAACTACCAATGGCACCGGTTAACCAGTGCCAATTATCCTTCAAAAAAAATAAAAATTGCAATTGCATTCACTGAAAAATTCAGCATACAATGAAACAAAACACCAAAAATCAAATTTCCCTAAAAAAAACCACCAAATTTGTAATATACAATCACATATAAAAATCGCTGAATTTATCAATATCGCTTAATTTATTTTACAATTTATTAAAAAAACAGAAAAATCGCTGAATTTGTAATTCTACAATAAATTCAGTTGTTATTTACAATTTACAATCATTAAAGTTGTAAATTTAAACCCAGAAACTTCGACTTCAAACTCAGCTTAATCACGAACTTGAAACTGAAAAAAAAAAATCAGAAACTTCCAACCTGCAACAATTAAAACAATAAAAATCATAACTTAAAAACTTTGAACTTAGAAAGTAAAAACCCAGAAATTTCTAACCCAGAAAAACCTAAAAAATTTAAACCTAGAAAAACCCAGATATTTCAAACTTAAAAAGAACTAAAAAAAACTTAAAAATGTTGAACTCAGAAACTTTGAACAAACAAAAAACCAATAAAAACCTAGAAACTAATAAACCCAGAATATACCAAGAAAAATTCAAGAAAAACCCAGGAATTTAAAACCCAAAAAAACCCAAAAAAACCTTGAAATGCCGAACTCAGAAACTTAAACAAAAAAAACCAACAAAAACCAAGAATACAATAAACCAGAAAACAATAAACCCAGAAAAAACTGAGAAAAAAAAATAAAAAAAATAAAAAAAAAACCCAGGACCAAGAAACCTAGAAAAACACATAATCCAGAAACCGAAACCTTAACCTCAAACAAACCAAACCCTAACCTCAAATCTTGATTATCAACGAAGGGCAGTGGTGGCTGATGTTTGCATGGTTTGAATAATTATCGGCGGCGGCGATGATTGTTGTCTTGGTGTCGACGGTTGTTGAGAAGAGCAAGAACAACGAAGAACAAAGAGAGGAAGTGTAGGGTTTCGTAGTGACCCGACACTACGCGGTAGGAAACCCACTAAGACCCGCCCCTTAATTAAAACAATTAACAAGCATATTAAACTTAATCAAACAAGATTAAGAACAAGAATTATACCTTTATCGTGTGCTTCGCTCCCAAAGAGCTCTTACTTCAAAATCCCGAAAACACGAGATCTCCGACGAATCGTACCCACGACCTGACCCGAGCGTCCTAAGTCTTGAAGGTTAGTCAAAACCCGGACAAAATAACTATGAGTTTTACGAATCAAAGGTTTACTCTTACTTAGAGTTGCCTTTTAATTCCACTCAAGGTTGTTCATTCCCAAATACCCAAGCTTGGTATTTATAGGGAAATGATCCCTTGATTTCTAATCTCCCATCAATGTGGGAGAGTTGGTAAAATGATAATTATTTAATTCCAAAATTAAATGATTAATCAATTCAATCACAAATCGACACATGGCACAATAATAGAGAAAGCCAAGTGAGGACCAAGGCTTGGGGGGGGGACCATTGCCTTGATCCCCAAGGCCTTGATTTGGTCCCCATACTCTATGCACAAAACCGAGTCAAGGAGGGCTAGTTGGCTTCTAGCTAGTGTTCCAGCTAGGGCTTCCAGCTAGCACCGCCTTGCTGCCCAGCACCCAGCCAGCCAGCCAGTGCGTGCTGCTGCTGGGCTGTGTTGGTGCTGTGTGCTGGCGCTGGTGCGTGCCAGTGCCATGCGCTAGTGCGTGCTGGCGCTGGTGCTATGCCTTGCATCTCTCTCTCGCACCATTTCTAGCATGTCCAGCATGCGTGCTGCTAGCGAACCACGTATGCTGGCCTCTTGCCTCGCCAGCCATACGCATCAATCTCGCACACCATGCGCGCCACGCATCCAGCCCCTCTCGCACGCAATGCCTAGCATGCGTGCTGTTAGCAAGCCACGCATGCTTGGCTTGACGCTGCTTGCTAGCTAGCTCTCCCTCGGATACACTCGCACAGCCACACGCACCAGCCTCGGCCATGCACCATGCACTATGCATGCACAAGCCTCGGCCAAGCACCACGCACCACGCATGTGCCAGTGCCTAGCACTAGCTGTGCTTGGTGCGTGTGGTCCTATCATGCGCCCAGCATTGTGCTAGGGCCGCGACGGCACCTAGCCATCCTAGGGCACGCATGGTGCGCCTAGAGATGTTGCCTGGGTTGCGATGGTGCCCAACCATCCTAGGGCACGCATGGTGCGCCTAGGGATGTTGTATAGGCTGCGGTGGGCTGTGATGGTGCGCCTAGCACACTTAGTGTGCTTAGGCTTGCGCCTAGCCATGCTAGGTGCATGCTAGCTTGGACTAGCCTAGCATCCACATGGCTAGGCCAGTGCGGTGCTAGGGCTGTGTTCATACTTGTCGCTTTGTGATTTTGCGACGCTCGGTCTCGACGCCCTAGGCTCGATTTTCCGACGTCTGTATTCGTAAAACTCTGCTGACTCATTAAATCCTTTCGGATTAATTCGTTGTCTCGGATCGGTGATTCGATTGGGTTCGACCCGAAGGGTTCAGTTAAGATTAAGTTGTAACATCAATTGTATATTGATATTACTGATCGGAAGCAGCCTCCTTCTAGGCATTTCGATCACTTGACCTTACTGAAGAATTAGCTCCTTAATAATTCTGAACCCTCTATCGGAAGAATACACTTATTGGAAGGACACCATTCCTTTCAATCTCCCACTTGTCCTTCCGGACAAGTATGCATATAGTGTATAGCCCGTTTCCTATGTCAATTAATGTTTCTTCGTGAATTATAAGGTAAGATTCTTTGTCATCCTTATTACGTTCAGAAGTGTTTCTCGATCTCCGAGTTCGACTGTCAATAAGCAGATGATTTATAAAATTCATCTGAGCACGGCCATGCATTTTCACAGTCTCGCTCTTTGAGCGGCCTTGTAAACAACAATACATTTTCCCTATTGTTAGTAGGGGGACAATCCTAGTCTTGTATTGTAAGTTCCTCTTACTAAGAGGACATAGTCTCCTGAGTGTTCCCGTTATGATCCCTAGTTACGGCAGACGTTTGGAAACATCAAAGAGTCTAGTACTCAAACAAGAAAACTTCACAGTACTCATGGTTGGAGGAAACAAGTTTCGATAGTCATAATGAGAAATGTACTTATGACAAAATTTAAATTTTCCTAAATTACTCTCATAGGTCTTATCCAGTACAGTTCCAAATTGTGCCAGTGCAAATGATTTATGACCGTCACGTCCTCGCAGCACAAGAAACAGTGCTGTAAATCATACTACACAGTAATCTATGGCGGTCATCAATCGTCCATCTGTTAGATGACCTCGATTAGGGACAATTTTCGATTTAAATATTCAATGTTCACTTAATAGGTGTTTCTTTATCCAAGACATGGTCTTGATACCCTGTTTTGAATATTTTCGTAAATCGAATGGAACCACAATTAAATAGTAATGGAGTGAATGATAATTTTGCAAAAAAAAAATTAATTACTCCATTAATGAATGGTTTTAATACAATGTCTTACATTAAATATCGTATTTAATTAAAACACATGTACATGGATTTTCAAAGCCAGTCTCTAACATGCTTGATTCCCATCGCCTCAATGTGCTTGTTGTGTTTCACTTGAGGCAGCGGTTTAGTCAAACGATCGGCTAGATTATCATCTGTGCCAATCTTACAAATTCTGATTTCACCTTCATATTTCCATTCCCTTATCATGTGATATCGCCTTTGCACGTGTTTGACCTTCTGGTGCTCTCTCGGCTCCCTGGCCTGAGCGATAGCTCCATTGTTATCACAATAGAGGTCTATCGGCCCCTTGATTGAGGGTACAACACCAAGTTCTCTAATGAACTTGCGAATCCAAACAGCTTCCTTGGCAGCTTCTGAAGCGGCTCAGTACTCGGCTTCAGTTGTAGAGTCTGTAGTGGTGCTCTGCTTGGCACTCTTCTAGCTAAACGCTCCTCCATTCAGACAGAATATGTACCCTGACTGTGACTTGAAGTTGTCTCTGTCATTCTGGAAGCTAGCGTCGGTGTAACCTTCAACAACCAGTTCTTTGTGGCCTCCATACACCAGGAATTTATCCTTGTTCCTTTTCAGGTACTTAAGGATGTTCTTGGCCGCAGTCCAATTCGCCTCTCCTGGGTTCGATTGGTATCGACTCGTTGCACTCAGGGCATACGATACATCCGACCTTGTACATATCATGGCATACATGATCGATCCGATTAGAGAAGCATATGGGATCTGATTCATTCTTTCTCGTTCAACAGGTGTCTGCGGACACTGTTTCTTACTGAGAGTTACACCATGGGACATGGGTAAATGCCCTCTTTTGGCATTCTCCATGTGGAATCGAGCCAGTACCTTATCAATGTAAGTACTTTGGCTTAATCCAATCATCCTCTTAGATCTATCCCTGTAGATCTTAATGCCCAATATGTATTGTGCCTCTCCTAACTCCTTCATTGAAAAGCACTTTCCCAACCAGCCCTTTACGGACTCCAACAATTTTGTGTTGTTTCCAATGAGAAGTATGTCATCGACATACAGGACTAGGAATGCAATATCACTCCCACTGACCTTCTTGTATACATAAGATTCATCTGGATTCTTGATAAAACCAAACTTGCTAATGGCTTCATCAAATCGCAGATTCCAACTTTTGCTGGCTTGCTTTAGTCCATAAATGAACTTCTTCAGCTTGCAAACCTTTCCAGCGTTGCCTGGATCGACAAAACCTTCTAGTTGTGTCATATACACAGTTTCTTCCGAAATTCCATTAACGAAGGCGGTTTTGACATCCATTTTCCATATTTCATAATCGTAATATGCAGCAATCGCTAGGATGATCCGGACGGATTTTAGCATTGCAACTGGTGAAAAAGTTTCATCATAGTCAATCCCGTGGACTTGTCTATAACCTTTTGCCACCAGTCTAGCTTTGTATATTGATACATTTCCATCCTTGTCTGTCTTCACTTTAAAGATCCATTTGCAACCAATGGGTGTTAACCCTCGGGCAAATTCACCAAGTCCCAGACTTGATTTTCAGACATGAAGTCCATCTCGGATTTCATGGCCTCTTGCCATTTTGCAGAGTCGGGGCTCGTCATAGCTTGCTTGTATGTCGCCGGCTCATCACCATCCATGACTAGGATGTCCTGATCATCGGTTAAGACGATACCGAGGTATCTGTCTGGTTGAGATCTTTGCCATTGCGACCTACGAAGGGTAATTGGTTGAGCATTTACATTGTCTGTTTGATTCTGACCAATCTTCTTAGATGCTTCCAAAGTTTCTAGATTGTCAGTTTTGTCAGGTTGACATTGTTGCTCGTCCTCTCAAACTTCGTCGAGTTCGATTTTCCTCCCACTTGTCATTTTGGAAAGGTGATCCTTCTTCAAAAAAAACACCATCACGAGCAACAAATACTTTGTTCTCGGATTTATTATATAAGTAATACCCTTTGGTTTCTTTTGGATATCCCACAAAGAAACACTTATCCGATTTGGGGTGAAGTTTGTCCGAAATTAATCGCTTGACATATGCTTCTCATCCCCAAATCTTGAGAAAAGACAACCTAGGAGGTTTCTCAGTCCATAATTCATATGGAGTCTTTTCAACAGCTTTTGACGGAGCTCTATTCAGTGTTAGTGCTGCAGTTTGTAGCGCATGTCCCCAGAAAGAGATAGGGAGTTCACTAAGATCCATCATTGATCGAACCATGTCTAACAAGGTTCGATTTCTCCATTCGGACACTCCGTTCCATTGAGGAGTTCCGGGAGGTGTCAACTCCGAAAGAATGTCATTTTCTTTCAAGTGATCGTCGAATTCATGGCTCAAATATTCGCCACCTCGATCCGATCGAAGTGCTTTGATTTTCTTGCCAAGTTGATTTTCAACTTCATTCTGAAATTCTTTGAATTTCTCAAAGGATTCAGATTTATTCGACATTAAGTAGATATAGCCATATCTACTTTAATCGTCGGTGAAAGTGATGAGATATCTGTAACCTTGTCTTGTGGGTGTTCTCATTGGTCCACATACATCCGTGTGTATTAGACCTAATAAGTGATGAGTGACATTTATGTCGCTCTTAGGATAGTCTTTTCTAGTAGTTTTAGTAATAATTCAGTTCATTTTAGTATGTTTTTGCTATGATCCTCCTATTTCGAGTATTCTACCTTTGTGGCGCGTAATGTGTATTCATGTGGTTTAGGTAGTCTATACTCCCCTCCCCTTTCGTTGTATCACGCCTTGCCTTCCTGTTCCATGATTGCAGGCACATGCTGTTGATTCAGAGATGGAAGGGATAAGGGCAAAACAGGAAGAAATCCAAACCAGACGAATGGCGCGGGCGCGCAACCAAAGGAGCGGGCGCGCATCTATAGAGCGCGGGCGCGCTGATGAGCGGGATCAACCATTAAATACCCTCTTTGGAGCGGGCGCGCATTTCTAGGAGCGGCCGCGCCATCATTTAACGCGCGGGCGCGCCACTGTTGGGCGCGGGCGCGCCTCTCTGCTGCTGATTCAAATCCCGATTTCAGCCCAAGTTAAAAGAAAGAAAAAGCAAAAACGGCTAGGGGGAGAGGAAAAAGATAAAAAAAAAAAACTAGCATAGAAACCCAAGGAGAGAGCTCAAAAATATCAATTTCTAGGTCTTTGTTTTAGAAAAATTTTGTATTGAACAATCATATAGCTTTTAGTGTAATTCTCATTGTCTATCAACATTAGTTTTACTTTTAGTTTTTGAAGAAGTAATTTTGCAACATTGATGTATGGTCAAGCTTGGAGATTGAAGATTGAATGATGTGTGGCTCTTTATTTGGATTTCAATGAAGGTTTTGGTATATTTCTCTATTGTCTCTTGCTTTTATGATTAAAGCTTCTACTCTTGTTAATTTAGTTGATAAAAACTTTGTCTTTCTTACCATTTCATTGGTTATAATGTTGCTTAGCATGATTGTAGTTGTAGTTATGACTAGTGAGTAGTTTCTTGTTGCTAGGGGTTTGGTGAAGATATACTTTGAGTTTGATGTATGTTAGGCTAGGTTAATTTGGAATATTTGTGATTAAATCTTCCTTGTGCTTATACTTATTAGTCACTCCATGTTTATGGCCATATGCATGTTGTGGTTGAATGACGTGAACTAAATCGTGACGATAGTGCGATTTAGGAATAGTCATTAGGTGATTGATTATTGCATGACCTTAGCTTGTATGCCTTACGACGATAGTGTGAGCGTATGTTAGCTAGGAAGGCTCTTAATCCCGATAGGTGATTAGAGAGTATTCTTGATATTGCCTTGTATGAGTCGCTTGGGTTACATGTAAACCTATTTTCCGATGCCTAACTTCGTTGAAATCAAAGCATGTTTGATCCTTCCCCCTAGTACCTATTTTAATTGTTGTTCTATCCCCTTTAGTCATTACTTTACCCACCACACTTCTTGATCGAATTAGATTAACATTAGGAGATAAATAGCGGTGCTTAATCGTTTCCCTGTGTTCGACCCTTAACTTGCCTCTATACTCTTTTAGTTGCATGTTTAGGACTACAAATATCATTTGATAGAGGTGTCTTAGTGACGACCTAAAATACCGCCTGTCAATAAGTCACTTCCCCTTTCTCCTAACTTGGAGAATGGCTATTTTGTCATCTTGCCTAATAAGCATCCTTCGCAATTTTCAAACGACTCTAAGTCGAATGAGTCAAGAACACCTTCTTGAAGAAGTTTCTTGATGCGCTTGATGTTAATATGGCCAAGATGACAATGCCACAAGTAAGTTTGATTCGACTCGATGGTCTTAGCTAGTGGTATCAACTTTTGTCTAATCATATGTACAAACATGCAATTTAATTGAACATAAATTTGTAAGACAAGCTTGAAACAACTATTGTCAAAGTCTTACATCCAAAATTCTTAGGTGTCCAACACCGTGGATATAGTATGTTCAAAGGCATGATAAAAAACTAGAATTAGTTTAATTACATGTCATAGACAAAATAGTGCATGCAAGCACGACCGAAAAACCATCTTCGTCGTCTTCTTGTCCATGCACCAACACTTGATAAGCTTCTCACTTGGTCCCTGAAAAGGCAACATTAAGTGAGTCATACTTGGTATCTAATACCTATGATAAGCTTAAATCACAAGTGTTAAGGAAGATACCTGAGGTAGTCGGAGTGATCCCCTCTTCCTTGAAGAGCATGCATTCTCTCTTGTAGTGGCCTTGCATGCCACAATGGAAGCATCTCATCTTTGCCTTGACCTTCTTGAACTCCTTCTTCTTAGCTCTCAAGGGCCTTTTGCTCATTCCATAGGCGGTGGATTGGCTAAGAAGTTACACCACCTCCTTGAGGGAGTGTGTCTCCTTTCCCGCAGTGATATGCACTCTAAGTGCATCATAGCCCAAGTGGAGGGAAGCAAGCAAGATATGCCCCGCCATCTCATCTTCCAATGGAATTCCGAGAAGCTGCATGTGCTTGAAGAGCCTAGTCATACCAAGCACATGAGGTCGGAGGGGCATGTCGGGTCTCAATTTGGCATTGTAGACCTTGGTCCAAAGCCGTTGCCTTTCCTTAGCAAGACATCCCACGTTTGGTGGCTTTATCCTCATGTTTGAGAGTGACCTAGTTAAGTCAAACACGAGTCCATCAAATTTGCCATTGTCACTCTTGGTGACTCTAACATTGAAAACGTCCTCAAGTGCTTTGAGGAACATATCCAGAAGGTAGGAGGAAAGAGTTTCCTTCCAATCTTCCGGGATGGAATTTGCCATGAGTCGTGAGACCCTTTTGCAATTGGAAGACCATTCTTCATGAGTCTCGTCGGTTATGATCCCTTTGGCAAAGAAGCTTGGAATGGGAGTATCAAGAGTATACTCCAAGGAACAATTCCGGAGAGTTCTCCTGAGTTCCTCCTCCTATTCCTTAAAGTTGACCAAGTTTAAGGGAAAGGCCAACTTTTCGGGGAGTTCCGGGCACTTTTGGTTGTTGTTTGAGTTACTTGCAGACATTGTTCTACAATTGAAAGAATTTGAAGTGAAAAACCATTCATACATCAATAAGTTGAAATTTAAAGCGTTCATTCCTATATTCAATCTTATTGAGCATTTTATCCACGCATTTAAAATTGTCCCTAATGGGCGAGAATAAAATGATTCCGAGATCCCAAAGATCAAGAAATGGTTAAGCATGCTTGGGCTTGTCTTAATCATTAAGTATCTTAAGGTAAGCAATACAATTGCTAATAGCTCCAAGCTACTCTCGGTTTGATAAAATGTCGCATCCAATCCATCCTTGACATTTTATCTCTTTTGCCACGACATCTAAGGACTCCTTACTGATATCGTTGAGCTTAACCAAAACAACTTGTATACCTAGTATACCTTACGTTCCTAGGGAACTAGTGATGCCTCGCTTTGGCCTAATCCACCACGTACGCACATTAGTTCGGTAAGTGTTGTTCTTGGAACGGCAAATTTTTGCTCAATATTAGTAAAGGGACCTAGGGTTTCTATGTTGGTTGATTTAAGTGAACTTAACTAATCGTCGCAACATAATAGAAATCCTAGAGATGCATCTAGCAATCATATATAATAACAATATATATAAGGCATAAAAATAGATGCATTTGGCAACTAGTATGACCCCTTGAAATCTTCAATTTCCATGGGTCTACATCTTGGCCAAAAATGAAATAAAAGAAGCTAGCTAGAACGACTAAGATTAATCTAATAGTACAAAAATACTTAACGGTTCGCAGACCGTATTTAGATTTACAAAAATACATAATGAAACGCAGTCCGTATTTTCTATCCTAGTCGGGCCCCACTAGTTGCCATTTTCAAAGACATGTTTTGTAAACAATCTTCCATTCACCCATTCACTATTTGTGAATGGCCCATGCAATTTTACAAAATACATAATTAAACACGCAATACTAGTAACTAACTTAGGTGGTTCATCCAATTAACGCGCCTAATTTAAACTAGTCAAAGTTGTTTAATCCATTATTTCTAAACGCAAAATGCTAACGCACTTAATTAAGCTCCCACTAAATTCCGCATCCGTACTTACTTAATCCGATTAATTAAGTCGGCATAACCCATAATTTGTCAAAATTTTGCAAAATCGAAATCGAGATTTTTAGCCTCGTTAAAATAATTTATATAAAATTATTAAAATGGCAAAAAATTTCGCAAAGTCATAGCTCAAGCACTAAGCAAAACGTCCCACAAAGCCCTTTGAGGGTGCGCACCATGGCTGCTAGGCAGCCCATGGCATGGCGCCATGGTGCGTGGGCGAGCCCTACAATGCCAAGCAAGCATCGCTGCTAGCCCAACTGCCTGCTAGCATGCTGGTGCTTGCGAGCTGCTTGTGTGATGGCTGGCGCCTACTACTACTAGCCAGCATGCATAGGCAACCCCTGCCCAGCCAGTGCCCCACGCATTGCTGCGCCTAGCAAGCCCCCTACCACACACTCCCACGCATTATCATGGCACACCCTTGTGCGCACCATAGGCAGCCACATGTGGGCTGCTGGGCAGCCCGACTAGCCTTGGTGACGCTTGGGTGTTTTAGCCTTGATTTGCGTGCCAATTCTCGGAATTTAATTCCGATTTGTGTGTGACAATAATTAATTCCAAATTAAATTTTTGAATTAATTTGAGGGAAAATAAAATAAAATTAAATTAAGTCCTACTTAAATAAAATTTATTTTATTGGTGCACAAACCTAAATTATCCAAAATTTCAATTTTGAATAAAATTAGGTCTAATTTTATGCTTAAAATAAAATGAGCTATGTCCAAAATTTATCTTGCCAATATGCAAATTAATAATGGATTTGACAAATGGGAGTTGGAAAAATAAATTAACCATCCAATGATAAAAATTTTCCAACTTGCATAGTTGTGTAAAATACCAAGATTACATCTTCCAATATGAAGATTAATCAAATTTTACTCACAAGTAATTTAACTTGATGGATTTTAATCAACCAAACATGAAAAAATCCAATTTAGGGTTAGGGTTCCAATCATTTAAACCTTTAAAGATTAGAACTTTAACATTATTTAGGAACTTAAAATTACAAGATCACAACAAGTTTTCACACTTTATTGCAATTTATTTGCAAAATTTGTGAAAAACAAGTTTATGTGAAAAATTGGTATATCAACTTAAGCACTAATAAAAACTTCATCATTATGCTTAAGGATATTTTAAAACCAGTAGATTAGTGATGCAAATGTGCATTTAATCTAACCTTGTAATGCTTGCATTAATCAAGGCTTAAAAAGAATTAAAATTTTCGTTGAAAAACGGAAAAACCCCAGAAAAATTGGGTGTCTGGTTCGAATTTGGCTTCTGATGGGGTTGAATCTGTTCCAGAATGTCGATTCCACCCAAAAATCACTATTTTTGAGCCAAAATCTGGGTTCGACAACCAAATCGAAAATAAAATTGAGTTTTAAAATTAATTAAAACGAGCATCTAATCTAATTAGAAGAACATGAACCAAAAAAATAAATTCTTTTAAAACACCTTAATTAAAAACTAATTGCAAAAATTAAAAGGAGCGTGGCTCTGATAGCGCTGTAGGGTTTCGTAGTGACCCGACACTACGCGGAAGGAAACCCACCAAGACCCGCCCCATAATTAAAACAATTAACAAGCATATTAAACTTAATCAAACAAGATTAAGAACAAGAATTGTACCTTTGTCGCGTGCTTCGCTCCCAAAGAGCTCTTACTTCAAAATCCCGAAAACACGAGATCTCCGACGTATCGTACCCACGACCTGACCCGAGCGTCCTAAGTCTTGAAGGTTAGTCAAGACCCGGACAAAATAATTATGAGTTTTACGAATCAAAGGTTTACTCTTACTTAAAGTTGCCTTTTTAATTCCACTCAAGGTTGTTCATTCCCAAATACCCAAGCTTGGTATTTATAGGGAAATGATCCCTTGATTTCCAATCTCCCATCAGTGTGGGAGAGTTGGTAAAATGATAATTATTTAATTCCAAAATTAAATGATTAATCAATTCTATCACAAATTGACGCATGGCACAATAATAGAGAAAGTCAAGTGAGGACCAAGGCTTGGGGGGGGGGGAACCATTGCCTTGATCCCCAAGGCCTTGATTTGGTCCACACACTCTATGCACAAAACCGGGTTAAGGAAGGCTAGCTGGCTGCCAGCTAGCACCGCCATGCTGCCCAACACCCACCCACCCAGCCAGTGTGTGCTGCTGTTGGGCTGTGCTGGTGCTGCGTGATGGCGCTGGTGCGTGCCAGTGCCATGCGCTAGTGCGTGCTGGCGCTGGTGCTATGCCTCTCATCTCTCTCTTGCACCATTGCTAGCATGGCCAGCATGCGTGCTGCTAGCGAGCCACGCATGCTGGCCTCTTGCCTCGCCAGCCATACGCATCAATCTCGCACACCATGCGCGCCACGCATCCAGCCCCTCTCGCACGCAATGCCTAGCATGCGTGCTCTTAGCAAGCCACGCATGCTTGGCTTGACGCTGCTTGCTTGCTAGCTCTCCCTCGCATACACTCGCACAGCCACACGCACCAGCCTCGGCCATGCACCATGCACTATGCATGCACCAGCCTCAGCCAAGCACCACGCACCACGCATGCGCCAGGGCCTAGCACTAGCTATGCTTGGTGCGTGTGGTCCTGCCATGCGCCCAGCATTGTGCTAGGACCGCGAACGCACCCAGACATCCTAGGGCACACATGGTGCGCCTAGAGATGCTGCCTGGGTTGCAATGGTGCCCAGCCATCCTAGGGCACGCATGGTGCGCCTAGGGATGTTGTATGGGCTGCGATGGGCTGTGATGGTGCGCCTAGCACACTTAGTGTGCTTAGGCTTGCGCCTAGCCATGCTAGGTGCATGCTAGCTTGAACTAGCCTAGCATCCACATGGCTAGGCCAGTGCGGTGCTAAGGCTATGTTCATACTTTTCGCTTTGTGATTTTGCGACGCTCGGTCTCGACGCCCTAGGCTAGATTTCTGACGTTTGTATTCGTAAAACTCTGCTGACTCATTAAATCCTTTCGGATTAATTCGTCGTCTCGGATCGGTGATTCGATTGGGTTCGACCCGAAGGGTTCAGTTAAGATTAAGCTTTAACATCAATTGTATATTGATATTACTGATCGGAAGCGGCCTCCACCTAGGCATTCCGATCACTTGACCTTATTGAAGAATTAGCTCCGTAATAATTCTGAACCCTCTATCGGAAGAATACACTTGTTGGAAGGACACCATTCCTTTCAGGAAGGGGAAGAAGGAGAGAGATAAGGACAAATAATTATTTTAGGATTATTTTTCTCTCTATCTAGTATTCTAGTTTAGTTTCTGAAAATTGAAGAGGAAGAAGATGGATAGCTCCTCTCTTTTTATTTGAACAAGAGAACTTAAAAAAAAAAAAAGAGAAATTAGAGATGAGAGAGAGAAGCAAAGCCAAAAAGAGGCGTATGAGCATGATAGAGAGTAAAAGTGTTTTAAGGGTTTATAATTATATAAGCAGCCCGATTTATTTATTTTTAAAAAATATGATATTGTACCAGTTTGGCTTGAACCGGTGCCAAATAACACCGGTTTTCTTTTTCTTTTTTTTTTCTTTTTTTTTAAATTGGCACCGGTTAACCGGTGCCAAAAGTCTATATTCCCACTGGTTTTCAAAAACCGGTGCCAATAACGCGGTGCCTATTTCCTTTTTTTTCTACTAGTGCATGCTTAATCACTTTTTGATTTTTGGGATCTTGGAATCATTTTATTCTCGCCTAAAAGGGACTAATGTTAATGCGTGGATAAAATGCTCAATAAGATTGAAAATTTGCATGAACGCTTTAAATTTCAAACTTATTAGTTTATGAATGGTTTTTCATTTCAAATTCTTTCAATTGTAGAAACATGTCTGCAAGTAACTCAAACAACCAGCTTTCATTACGCTCAATTCTCAACAAGGAGAAGTTGAGCGGGCCAAATTTTCTTGATTGGCAAAGGAATTTGCGTATTCTTCTCATGCAAGAGCGAAAGGAATACGTCCTTGATAAGGAAATGCACGACACTCGCAATAAGGAGGTCACCCAGGCTGCCCTTAACCGATGGAAAAGTGCTAATCGGGATGTCAAGTGCATCATGTTGGCCAATATGTCTCCGGACCTTCAAAAGACTTTCTTTGAAAAGGAGACGACTTTTAAGATCATTTCTGAACTTCAGAATATGTTTAAAGAGCAGGCCGGAACTGAAAGGTTCGAAACCCGCAGGCAGATCCTTGAGAGAAAGCTCAAGAAAGTAGAGCCTGTGAGCCCGCTTGTTCTCAAAATGATTGGATTATTTGAGAACATGGAAAGGCTTGATGCTGGCTATTCGAACGAGATGGCAATTGACATCATTCTCCACTCGCACAAAGGCTATGATCAGTTCAAGATGAACTATCATATGCACAATATGGAGAAAACTCTTACCGAGCTTCATGGTATGTTGAATGATCGGTGGACAATAGGTCGTTAGTTTACTATCCTAGATCAAAACTACAATTTATATATCCTATCCTAACTCTATCAATTTTACTTTAGATAGTGGTAAGGTAGGGTCGATTCCCAAGGAAACAGGGGTTTAGCACAAATAATACGATATCTAGGATAAATTGCTAGTAACAAAAAGAGGTATTGAGATTTGTGTTTGAAGAATCCTATGGGCAAACCATCTACTATTGAGACTAGAATAAACTAAAAACAAAGGGAATATATTAAACACTCTTAAATACAAGTAAAAGGACTAGATTATAGATATAACAATGTCAAAAGCACTAGGGAGAGGGGGTTTCAATCATGATAAATGAATTCTAAAGAAAGCCAATGAGGGATGTAATCAAGGAGTAGAAAACTCTACCTAAGATAGTTCATTCTCATGCAACTACTCAAGCAAGTTGATGAAATTAATCTCACCTAGACTAAATCATTCTCATGCATTCAATCAAGGATTAGGGTTTAGAGATTAGAGATTAGAGGTGCACACACTAACTCCAAATATATTTCATCACAAAATCATCAACACAAGGTAAACTCCTATGAATAATCAATAGATATTCAAATATACATGATATTCACCCCCTTCCCTAGCTAATAATCTAAGATAGAGGAAGGGGAATAGCCATAATAACTAACTTAAGCAAATATTTAATCACAATACAATCTAGCATGATTCTAAACCAAAAGAAAACCAAAGAAACCAATAAAGCTTGAATATTTATGAAGGAAAACTCAAGTAAGAACAATAAAACCAAGAGAATAAAAAACTAGAGAAACAAAAGGTAAAGATTGATACTATAAAGTTGAAAGATTACTAAATCATCAAAGTAGTAGCAACAATCTATAGGAAAGCTTCAATATTTGATTACAAATATTAAACCATGAAGAATAAGTGTTTTTCTCTCTCTAGAAGACCTAGATTTTCTCTCTCTAAGAAATGTTTTGATGCCAATGAGTTCCCTTGAAAATTCAAACAAAGAGGTATTTATAGTCTTCTCTCAAAATAAGGAGAAATGGGCAAGAGAGAGGGCTCTCCAGCCAGCAGTCGCGCTCTCTCCAAGCTGGGTACGAGCTGCGCCAGACCCGCAGTGCCGCGCCCGCGGCTGAAAGGTGCCGCGCTCGCGGGCCACTAATGTCGCACTCGCGGCTAGCCATCTCTTGGGCATCTCCAGAAAGTTTGGTTAGCTCGCTTGAAGCCTTGTTCGCGCCCGCGGCCCTTCGCTGCTACGCGCCCTTTCCTTCCTGGCATCTCCACTCCCCTAGCAAGCTTCCTAGCAACTCTATTCCAACAAATGAACCAAGAATCGCCCACGAGAGCTAGGAACTGTCAAAACACACAAAAAGGAAGTGAAAGTAAAAGAAAAGACAAAAAGGGAAGGGAAAACACGAGAGGGAGCTAAAGTAACTCAAATTGAGATAAAATTAGTAAGAAAAGGCATAAGCAAGTGACAATTCTAGGGGAAATCTCTAATAAAATAGGGTGAATGATGGCATAAACGCCACACATCAAAATCCCCCACACTTGCCTCTTGCTTGTCCTCAAGCAAAACCAAAAATAGAAAGATAAAACAAACACCACAAAGATAAACATAATATGGCATGGCTTTGGAAAAACAACATTAGATTTCAAAATGGAAAAATGCTTTATTCGGACTCAACCATGATAAACTACATCAAAGAATATTAGCCATTCTCAACTACATGATGCACGCACGCCTCAAGATGCTAAAGATCGCAGGAGTCAAGCTTAAGCCAAGCATAGAGAACTAGTGAGTCATCCTCCTCCCTAGTCCCCTCTAAAATGGGCCTCGTTCCCCCCACTAGCTTCAAATCATCCTCCTAGGTGGCTCCTCATGATTCCACGAAGGAACCGGAAAAAAATTACTTTGAGGAGGTAAAAGATCATCCCGACATCTCATCTATACATGCTCTTTCCATAGGGCTGAAAACCATCTCCCTCCACCGGTTATTGACCACGTACTTCTAAAGTCCAAGGGGCTTTACAAGGGTTGTAATGACACGACTCAAGGTAGAGGTAGGATGAACAATTTGAAATAGTGGCGGTAAGTCCTAAGTGAAGCAAGAGAAAGGGCAACCCTCAAGGTCAAAACTCAAGAAACAACCACAACTCAAACGAACAACCTAACATTTCGATTTCATTTGCATCACTCACCTTATTCAAGGATATACAAGATAGATAACTTTCTCAATTTTTTTTTAACTGCATCACTCTTCCCAATTTTTTCTTGCATGCTCATATTTAGGCTTTCATCTCAAGACTTAGCTCCAAACCAATTTCATAAAAGATTCATGCTCATATCCACTACAATCTTCGTACTAGCCTTACAAGCCCAATGCTTCACTAACTAAAAGGGTTGGTAAAACATAGGTCGTTAAGCTTGTAATGGGGTTGAGACAAGAATGGGAAACATTAGGCTCAAATTGGTTGGTAAGGAGGTTGATGCAAAAGAGAAAATCAAATTTGTAACTAAATAAAGAAAATACAAATGAAAATGAGAAATGGTGCCTTTTTCCTCCCCCAAGAGTACAAGGTCACGATCTTGGGAGCTTATAATCAACACAAGGATCCAAGCATGCATAGATGAGGATCCTAAAAATCCCGCTCAACAAGTTGATGAAGGCTTGAACAAAATGAACCTCACTAGGGACAAGAAGTGTAAGCAACTACCAACTAGGGGGCATCAAATCCACTGTGAGGAACAACTCCATCTTACCATAAACCGTGAACTAAGGGTTCGAATGCCATCACTAGTTCTTGCCCTTTCTACCTTGACTAAGACTCGTCTAATTCAATCAACAACAATCTCAAAATGTGCCTCTCATCATCAAGTTAAGAAAGATGACAAACATTCTAGGATGCATCATCACGGAGATAGAGTCCAAATGTAATAAGCATGTTCCAAAATACTACCATATCATCATGCCATACTTATGCTCATCACACAAATGAAAGTGGAACAAAAGAGGAAAGGAATCAAAAGTGTTCATATAAGAGGCATAAAGATTCAAATTAATCCCAATCGACATACAAGTGATCGTTCGGTATCAATACCAACGATCCCAGGTTCCTTGGAACCACAAGAAAACATCCTCGAACCATTCAACTCTTCCTAAGCTATATCCTAAACTAAACACAACACGAGAAGGAAAAAAAAGTAAAGGAAAGATCTCACTCATGTCTCTTGAAGAAAGAATAAAGCAACCATGCAATTTACCGTGTCTCCACATGTCGCTTCCAATTTCTTCCAAGCTACAAGAGAGAGAAGAAACAAGGAAAAACAAGACAAGCACTACAAAGAAAAAGAAGTTAGTACTAGAGAAAGAGAAAGAAAATCCATGAACTCAATTCTTTGGGTATGACCTACTACCCAAACATACCATCATCGTGAAATCATCATCATCATATCATCATCATCATAGAAAAAGACCACAAAGATACCAAGCAACAACAACAACGCTACCAACAACACCTAAACCTAAAACCCCTAAAAAGTCCCATGAGTCCTAGGTGCATTTCCCCCACACTTAACTAAAGCATTCCCTAAAGCGAGACTGTAAAAATGCATGGTCGTGCTTAGATGGATTTTAGAAATCATCTGCTTATTGACAGTCGAACTCGGAAATCGAGAAACAATTCTGGACAAAATAAGGATGACGATGAATCATACCTTATAGTTCATGAAGAGAAATTAAGTTGCATAGGAAAAGGTAATACACATACAGCTCACTTGTCCTGTCCGAAAGGACAAGTGTGAGATTGAAAAGAATGGTGTCCTTCGAACAAGTGTATTATTCCGATAGGGGTTCAGAATAAGGAAAGCTAATTATTCAGTAAGGTCAAGTCATCGGAATGCCTAGCTGGAGGCCGCTTTCGATCAGTAATATTAATGTACAATTAATATTACATCTTGCTCTTGACTGAACCCTTTGGGTCACACCCAATCGTGTAACCGAACTAAGGAGAGGAGTTAATCTGGAGGATTAAATAAGTCGATTGAGATTTTACCAACTAAGATGTTGGATACCGAGCTTAAAGCATCGAAGCCTAACGTTGAAATTCGAGACGACTCTAGGAGTCGACGAGACGAGAAAATAATCAAATGACATATCGTGCTAAAAATTACAAGCATAACACGAGGCCTAGTCATGCCTTGTATCAAAGGCAAGTGACTAGGGGCCGCAAGCACTAGACCAGCGAGCCATAACAGCCATCGCAAGGCCCAACTAGGCTAACCTTGCATGCAGGCTGGCTTGTGCGGCCTAGTGGCCTAGTGGCCTACGCACCAAGAAAACCCTAGCTAGGCCTGCCTAGGAAGGCCAGCAACAAGGCTGGCGCTTGCAGTGTTTCTGCTAGAGCCACGCTGCTTCTATTGGGCTTGCGGTATGCGCGTGGGCTTGCGACAAGGGATCAGCAGGCCAAGCCTTGTGGCGCAAGACAGGTAGCGTGGCTGGCGTTGCTACCCAAGGCTTGGCAACTGCCCTTGCTGACCGAGTAGGTTAGGGAGAGCCCCTTGCATTGTTCTCCAAGGTCAATGTGGTCCTCCCACCTACTCTATCTTGTGTGTTGACACTTGTCATTTGATTATTATACATTTTTTTTAATTTAATTTAGAATTGAATTAATTCATTTATTTTCTCATTTCACCAACTCTTCCACATAGAAAGTTGATAGAAACTCCGGGAGAATTTCCTTATAAATACCCACCATGGGTAATAGGATTACTCAGTTGAGTAGAACTCAAAAGGTATCTCCCAAAGAGTGAGAAAGTCTTAAGTTCGTAAAACTCTAGTATTTTTGGTCT
Source organism: Chenopodium quinoa (assembly GCF_001683475.1). Lineage (NCBI taxonomy): Eukaryota > Viridiplantae > Streptophyta > Magnoliopsida > Caryophyllales > Amaranthaceae > Chenopodium > Chenopodium quinoa. The sequence continues at coordinate 2,570,608 of NW_018744469.1, forward strand.
AGCCCCGTCTAAGCTACGGGGTAGGGGCACATTTTCCCACCCCTATAAATACCCCAATAATTTATGATGGGATGGTTGGATTAAGATATATCATTCAAGAGCATTGAATAGCTCCAACTTCTCTCTACTTTCTCTTTCTACATTACTTCGTTTTCTGGTCACTAACTTGATCGTCGGAGGCGAATATTCCATCAACCGGGATATTCGTGTTTAGCAGGTGTCTGAGTCTATTCGGTCGTGTTCAAGACTAGTATCCCGAAGGATTCCAAAAAACCCCGAAACAGTTGTGATTTCTATAAATGGTTTGTAAAGAGCATTACTCTTAAGACATTTGGATAAAAACCATTTATCATAAGATGATATGTTGAAAAGTTCCATAGTGGAACAAAATTTTACTAATTATTCCACAAACTATTTAATTCTAGTTTAGAATTAAATAATGAGTCCATTCAATTTCACGATATTCAAAATAAGGTATCAAGACAAGTCTTGGATAAAGAAACACCTATTAAGTGAACATTGAATATCATATTGAAATTATCCCTAATCAAGGGAGTAAGACATTGGAGGTCTTGCATTTGCGAGTCTCGAGGTTTTCCATGTCCGAGCTCATTATACGAGCAAAGCACGCGTCAAGGGTGAGTGATTCTCATCCCTTCTTTCTCTCTTCTCCCTTTATGTGTTTATGCCTTCCTTAATTGCGTGTCATGTTGTTATGTTGTAATTATTATGCATGTAATCCTTTTGCGGGTTTGTGTTTCCGCGTTGTGTCAGACACCGCAAACCCAACACGAGTTCCTTAGCTGCTAAGTAGCTCTCCCTAGATAAGGAACACTTAATGACAGCATAAACCCCATTACCATAGTTTAGATCCACTATGTCAAGGTTGTAGGCAATCCGTAGAAAATTAACAGCCCTCCTAGCTGCATCTTAATTGGTAGCCTTACTGTCAACGCGCACAGTGCAGAAAATGCACTACATCCTTGTAGCAATTGAAGGAGCGTAGATTGTTACCCACGACACAAACATTGTTGGGCCAAGCTTGAAGGTGTCAACTTCTGAAAAACGCGCTTTAGTCTCCAATGTTAGAGTGTGCAAGACATCCATGTAGTCAATGCACACATATTTCTTGCAGCGCTTTTGATTAGGCACAACAGGCCACTTTAGTGGAACCTTATTCGATTCTCTTTCCATGGATTTAAGTTCAATGCATTTAGCGCTCAAGCTTGTTGATTTTCTTAGAGGTCAAGTCTTCAACCTAAAAACTATATTCAATCTATAGAGACCGAACAACACTTTCAACAACCCTTTCCCGTGATTCCCTTACTTTATTGGCAGGATCACCTTCATACAGAGAGGGCACCAAGCCTGGATCGGCCTCCATGACAAGCATTACAACATTCTTTCTCACATCCATCAAATAGTAAACTGGGGGAGGGATCGAGTTTCAGATACTCAATAACTTGTTGTAGAAGGCAGCAGAAAGAATAGAAACTTTTCGAGTTTCAAGCCCATCCACCTGTGTGCATACCCACGACATAAGAAAGCAACTTAAGTAGTCAGCATTGGTGCAAGGCCATCTAGTAACCTTAGCTACATGTAGAAGGTATCTAAAAATAATTAGCGAAAAGGCATACACAAAAGGTAAGGACTAAATCTATATCACAACACGGGAAACAGCTACAAAAGCAAAGAGGCACTCTTCTTACAAAACAAGCAACATATGGAATCAGATCATAGATAAAATGTTTTCGGGGTTTTTTGTGTCCTATGGGAGAGTTACGTCACTAAGACTGGATTCAATGTCGGTTGTACCTGCAAAACAACGGAAGATCATGTGAGTTCCGCCACCGACAAGCAAGTTAGAACCAGTCGAAGTGAGGTAAAAAGTGCGAAAAGTAAAAGTAGATCTTCTCGGATCCCGAGATCAAGTGTTTTCTCTAATGTGAGGAAATTGATTGTGTTGTAATAAATGAACGTGTCCCCAAATTGGGGTAAATCTCCTGATTTATAGGGTCATTGGGATTTGTGCCCTTAGGTCTCTGTCCTAGATCAGTGGGCTGCGCCGTTTTACGGTTTTTTTGGGAATTTGGCCCGGAAGGCCGTCTTTTTCCCTGCTGATTAGGAGTGCCACGTGTCAGCTGGGGATTGGTTCATTTTGATCCTCTCCTAGGGTGACACGTGTCACCTTCTGATTGGGCCACGTGACCTAAGTATTTTTACCCAAAACATTTGCCTCTCATAGGGGTGATGTGGCGTGCCACGTGGCGCATGTGACACTTGTCACACAGGCATTGGTGTACGATTTTAATTGTTCACCTTCTGGGGAAATTACAGGGATGCCCCTGATTTTTACCCCTCTATACATAGAATTTGACACCCCTCCCCCCTCATTTTTGACATAAAAGTCTAAACGTTGAAAGTCAAATATTCTAGAGAGAGAGTCTGATAACCGCGTGTGTATTTCTTAGACAAATGCCTCATTCCTTGCCCGCCTGTTACAGCCGGTCAACGCTTGACACTTTAGAAAAACACATTTAAGGTACCATTTCTCTTCCCCTTGCTCTTTTACCGTTTGTGTATATAGCATTGAATAAAATGGATTCACCATCAGCACACACGGCATAGCCTAGGTCAGTAGTCAGCCGATCTCTTGGTACGGCTGAGTCTAGGGCTGGGGGTGCCGCCTCTGGGTGTTTGGACCACCCTTGTAACTCCCTAAATCTGACCGTCTCTGTGTCTGTGCAGGACAGAATGCCTAGGTTAATGTGGACGACACCTGATCCAGACTATAGAGAGGAAGGCTTAGAAGGTGTTCCGCCTCATGAGGTGGAACCTGTTGGCGAGGAAAGAGAGTCTCCTCTGGGTGCACCTAGCACTCCTAGTGATAGGATCTTGGAGGAATCTGATCAAGAAGTTGAGTCCGAACAGAGAGACGGTGAAGAAACCGGCTTTTTATCTGGCTTAGAGAGAGACGGTGGAGAGACCGCCTCTAGGTCTGGCTCTGAGGAGAGTAGTGGCTCATTATTCCCGCTTGAGGATAGTGAGGAAAAAGAGCAAAAGAAGTGGAATAAAGAGACGGACCCGTTTTGGATCCATGTTTTCGCCAGGGATAGAGCAAACATGGAACAGGGTTTAGAGAACTTCAAGAAGAAACATCCTCTTGGAATGGGCTATGCCATGCAGGTGCCGCCTAATCTGGGCACCATTGCTTGGAAAGATAATCAACCAATCGCCAATGAGTACTTTGGCTGTTACGAGGCGGCGTTCCTAGCCGGTCTCCGCTTCCTCCTCTACGATGTAATAAAGGCAATCTGATGAGTGGCATTTATGCCATTATTTCACCCTCTTTCACTAATGAATTTCCCCCATTTGTCACTTATTTGTGCCTTCTCTAACCGTTTTTACCTTTGTTTTAGTTACTTTCGTTCTCTCTCGTGTTTTTCCTTTTCTTTTATCTTTTCTTTTGCTTTTTATCCTTTGTTTGTTTGTTTTGATAGCTCTTGGCACTCGTAGGTGGAATTTTAAAGATGCTAAATGGAATTAAAGTTGCTAATGTGTTCTAGGTCCAAGAGGAAGAGATGCCTAAGGGTGAGGGCGCAGAGCGCATAGCAAGGCTGCGGGCGTGGGCACCAAGGCTGCGGGCACTGGACAGGTTTTGAGTTGAACATCTCAACTTCTGGAGATGGCTACGAGAAGGCTCGGAGAGGCCTCTCCCAGGTGGCCGCAGGCGCGGCAAATAACGGAGAGGGCGCGGCGAGCTGGTTTGGGACTCAACAAGCACTCTGGAGATGGTTGGGAGAAAACTCGAAGAGGCCTCTCCTAGGTGGTCGCGAGCGCGGCAGTTAATGGAGAGGGCGCGGCGAGCTGGGTCTTCCAAAGTTCGTACCCACGGTGGAGAGGGCGCGACAGTTCCCAGAGAGGCCTCTCCCCCACTCGCTGCTCTTGTTTTATCAAGACACTATAAATAGTTTTTGGATTGAATTTGAGGGGAGACCTCTATTCCAATATCATCTAGAACATTTGTAGTGAGAGAAACATCAACATCTTAGAGAGAGAAAGTAGCTTAATCTTCAAGTTTTCATTATTGTAATCAAGATCTCTTCAAATTTTCTTCAAGTTTTCCTCTTTTTAATGCAACTACTTCATGTTTGCTTAATCCATCAAGCTTCATAATAGTAATCTCTTAACCCTTATCTTTTGTTTGGTTTTATTGCTCTTGATAGTGTTTATTTCCATCTATTTATTTGCTTTTACTTGTTTCATTGCTTTTTCTTTGGTTTTGAATCATGTTTAGTTTTGTTAAGATTGAATCCATGCTTAGTGTAGTTGTTATGGCTATCTTTTCTTCTCTAGATTAGATTTCTAGCAAAATAAGGGGGTGAAGATCATGATTGGTTGAGTTTATGTTGATGATTGATTGGGTTTTGCCTTGCGTTGATGATTTTGTGCTTAAAATGCTTGGAGATATTGATGTGCACCTTTAGTTCCAATATTTGAGTTCTAGATTAGTTGCATGAGAATGATCTAGTTTAGGTTTGATCTATTTCATCAGCTTGCTTGAGTGATTGCATGAGAATGAATTATTTGAGTATAGTTTGTAATCCTTGGTATGAATCCATGATGATTATCATTGTTGTCTTAGTTGATCATAATCGAAACCCCCTCTCCCTTGTGTTTTTTATCACATTTTCCTTAAAATCTTGTTCTCCATCTTTATTTTAGTGTTTCTAGTTTGAACTTATTTATTTTGATTGTTTTAATCTTTTCGGTAGATAGTTTAATCTTAGAAATTCACAAAAACAAACCGAAATACTCCTTGTTACTTGCGATAGATTCTTATTCCACTTTGATTGTGCAATACCCCATTTCCTTGTGGTTCGACCCTAGCTTGCCGCTAACGAGTGTAAACTATATAGAGTTAGGTTAGGAATATAAATTGTTAGTTTGATTTAGGATAGTAGACACGACCTTTTTTTCGTCGATCACAATCCTTCAAAGATATGGCCTTGGCGTGTGGTAGTTGATCCTAAATCCTAGGTCAACGTTGTGGGCTACATTACCGCTTGCGAGATACAGAACCTTGGCTAGGAGGCTTTTGCTCATATGAATTACCTAAGTCGTAACCCAAGCGGATGGAGGGCTTGGTACACATTGACAACCCATCCTAAATACCTCATGACTTTAGACAAACCGTCTAAGTGGTCTGATTGGAGGAACAGGTTTTAACTTGTTTTTGTCCCCAAACGACAAGAGAACTTCAAGTATCGCTGCTACAATAAGAAGTCGAATATGTTGGGCCAAATATGTGCCAAGCCCAAGGTTCCAGACGCTGACTGGGACGCAATAATAGAGCCAGATTTCTTTAGGGTGACTACCATGCCCCTATCAATCGGCAAGTTGATAAGACTACCCAAAAACTAGGTACCCAAGCATGAGTGGCTGAGGGACGAGGCGTTCTTGTTCGCCTGCGGTCTGAGCTCCATGTTCGATAGACGTACATAGAATAGACATCCGGCAGTTTTATGCCGTCTTTATTGTTTCTACACTGACTGCAATTTTCTCATTTGTTTGATGATCTGAAAGACGGTTCTTTTTGTAGAAACCGGCACAAGCATGCTTCCTAAAGGCAAGACGCCTGCCCGCTCTGCAACTCAAATAAGGAAAAATAATGCAGAGAAAACGAAGGCCAAGCTGGCAGGGTCAGGTATGAACTGCCTGCCCTAGTCTTCTCTTTGCCTCTTTATGTATAGAGACGGCTATGACCGACTATATACTTATTACTTGCATTTTCTTGTCTATGATGGAGACAAGGGGCCTCCTAGATCCCTTTCCAAGCTATTCAAGTGGAAGCCAGATGACGAGGTCACAAGCTCGACCAAGTCCAAGAAGGTGTCTTCAACTCAGACGGCTCCTGATCTTTTGCTTGGGAAGGGTCGTCTGACCATCGGCCGGAAGAGTATTAAGAGCTTTGGTCTTAGGATAGACCTTTCAAGCAAGCTGGGTGCCTCTGAGGTGCCAACGGGTGGCGAGCCACCTAAAGCTGCATTCCCAAGGTACAGACAACCCCTTCGACTCCCCCTTTGAGCTTGGTTGGCCCATGCGAGTCAAGTCATGCTCTCAACTACAGTCAGAGGCAGGCAGTCGACAGTCTGTTGGTGGCACCTATGTAGCTTACTCACCAAATCTACCTTCTAATGTAGATCGATCCCCCCGATGGCCAAATGTGCAACAATTCTCCAAAACCATGCTAAGGTCTATACCCAAGGAGGATAAAGAGGCCATCCCTGGGATTCAGTCGTTCAATGTCGAACGCATCCTTACTCTGCTGTCTGAGATATTGTAACTTAATTCAGATTCTTTAAGTATAATGTCGGTTGTGTTTCTAACATACCGTTCGTATTATACAAGCGATGTTGAGAGTTGATGGGCTAAAGAAGCCATATGCTCGCAAGCAGAAGAGATAAGGACAGCCAATAAATGGGAGAATGAGTCCGCTGACGTTGCCCAGTATCAGAATACCATAAATGATCTTGAGACTAAAGATCAGCTACTGACGCAAGCGGAATCCATCAGGCATTTGACGGCTGCTCTTGATGTGGCTATTCAAAAAGCCTCCAATTTTGAGGCGGCGCTCAAGAACACCCAAGCGAACATCAAAGCTCTAGAGGGCGCCGACAAGGAGAATACCACTCTCCGAGCAAACGTCAACCGTCTGAAGAATGATATGGCTGCTTCCCAGACCAATTTCAAGGCAGCTCTGGAGGCTGAGCAAGACCGCCTCATAGAGGAGAATGAACAAGACTGCGAGGCCAGAATGAAGATGGCATGGGACCTAGTGCATCAGGGTTCTGATTATGGCGTCTGGGGCCTTGGCCTACTACTACGCAGATCTTGTTCTTACCGCAAGGGCTGAAGGGAAGCCGGAGCCTGAACCATTTAAAGAATGGGCAAACAAGGAGGCGTGAGACAGTGAGGAGCTAGTTCAGGTTGCAGGGGAGGGAGAGAAAGAGCAAGAAAAACAGGAAGAGGATGCACAGGTGAACTCTGCTCTACCTTCGCCTGAGATGGATGCAACGGATGCAACGAAGGCCCCGCCTCAGCAGGATTAACTTTCTTTATTTCTATTCGGCCTTTGGCCGTCTACATTTCCAGCCTGCGTGCTTAGTATTTCTGATGTATTTTTAACAATCCTTTTTATTCACGGATGTGGATCCGGCATGATAATCACTCTCCCTGCCTTATGGTCTGGTTTTATTTATGAATAGACCGACTGAGTCGATTTTGTAAAATTTTGCAATTTTTTAACTTTTGCCATATATGCTTTGATTTTTGCCTATCTCGTTAGTTACATGCGGCAACTAACAACCGGATGGCCTTTTCCCTTGGGCGGCTATGTGGTTGGTTTTAAACCAAGTGCACAGCCGTCCAAAATTCAGGTGGTACGATCTTGAACACCCAAACATTCACCGTTTAGGTCATTTGTGAAATTGGACTTGATTATCCATGAATGTACTCAAGCGTCCTTTTGCCCCATTGGGAGGATTTCTTAAGTTATAAAATTAGTATAAGTTTTTAATCTAAGTTGAAATGACGGCTGGATACCGGCTGGTGTCAATAAGACATGTGGTTTTTGTTACGCCGTTTAGGTTCCATTTTAGATTATTCAGGTCAAACGGCTATGAGCTAACCCTTATTGAGTTAGTCAATTGGGCCGTTTGTGTTTGAGTTTATAGAACAATGTGCCACCCAAATGGGAGATGCTCTCTGCGAAGAAATCACCTGGATGGGCGTCGCCGGATGCCATACTCTTGTTAGAGCAGATGGTCGGTTTAGATTTGGCCGTCTGCACATTGAAAAAGCGGTGTTCCCATTGGGAGACATATTTAAATAAGCATGAATAATCGATATTGAAAATACAAAGAAACTTTTCATTGATAAGCTTCTTATTTACAAAAAATTTACAAGTCTTAGATTTAGTACATCTTTAGATTGTCTACATTCCAAGTTCTGGCTAGCTTCCTGCCGTCTGGAGTTTCCAGGCGGTAGGTGCCGCCTCTTACTTCTTCATTGATCCGGTAGGGACCTTCCCAATTGGGCGTCAACTTGCCTTGCTCATTGGCCCTACCGGTTGCCTCCATTTTCCGTAACACAAAGTCCCCTACTTTCAAGGGTCGTTTGTGCACTCTTTTGGTGTAGGCTCTCGTCATTCTCAAACGGTAAATCTCATGACACAAGGCAGCATTGCCCCTGCGTTCTAGAAGTGAGTCTAATGCCAGCCGCATGGCCTCCTAGTTTGCTTCTCCATCATATAACATCACTCAAAGATTCGGCTCATAAAGCTCAATGGGTAAGACGGCTTCAGCATCGTATACCATAAGAAATGGGGTTTCGGAGGTTGCCCTATTTGCTGTTATTCCAATGGCCCACAGGACATGAGTTAATTCTTCTGCCCATAGACCGCCAGCCCTTTCAATTTTCTTTTTGGGTTTTACTAAGCTATACCCCTAAGGTAGTCGAGTTTCTAAGGTGTACTCATGCTTTTTCACGTTTCTAAGTCGTGTCCTTCAACTGTTTATCAATACTAAAATGTACCCTTATTTGTTGTTTAAAAGTTAATTGAGAGTGTGATTTCGTGGCTTCACTTTTCGTTATTATGGTTGCGGTGGCTAAGATTTCTTTCTCCTATCATTTCCTTACCTTTTATCATCTTTTAATTAAAATAATAGTTGACTTTAGGTGACGTGGAAATCCCAAGGAGGGTACCATTCATTAATGGTAGTGATTTGAGGGGTACAACTTAGAAATTCGAAAAAGCATGAGTACACCTTAGAAACTCGACTACCTTAGGGGAATAGCTTAGAAAAACCCTTTCTTTTTTATGTTGTCTGATATTAGCTTGTTGAAGGCTTCAACCTGATCGTTTGCTTGAGGACGACCAACTGATGTAAAACAGTGGGAGATTCCTTAGTCTCCAAGCCAATTCTTGAGGGTAGGCGTCTCAAATTGAGGGTCATTGTCAAAAACCACAAACATAGGTACCCCGAATCGGGTGATGATGTTCTTCCAGATGAAGGAGATCATATCCTTTGTCTTAATGTTTTTTACCGCCTCTACTTCTACCCACTTGGTGAAGTAGTCAACGACAACTAGAATAAACTGTCGTCCGCTTGGCGCAGGCGTATACGGACCCAGAATGTCCATGACCCATTTGCCGAATGGTACTAGGGTATGAATGGTCGTCAGATCAGTGGCCGGACGGTGTATGAGTCTACCAAATCTTTGACACTTATCACACTTCTTCACCATTTCCATGGCGTCTACCTCAAGAGTGGGCCAGAAGTAGCCTTGCCGCCTGGCCCTTTCTGCTAGAGACCTGCCGCCTATGTGTAAAGAGCAAAAGCCCGAATGCAAGTCTTCTAGAATCTCTCGCCCCCTTACCGGGGTGATGCATTTCAGAAGAGGCTGCAAAAAACCCTTTCTAAACAGTTATCCATTGTGAATCTCAAAGTTAACCACACGCTTTTTAATTGCAGCCATTTCTAGATAAGTACCCGGCAGAGTGTCATCTAGCAGATATGCTCGGATGCCGTCCATCCTGGTTGAACTTTAGTCAAGAACTCCAATGGGATCTTCTTCAATACTCCTTTTTTCCATTACTTCCCAAAAGTCTGACCAAGGTGTATCACATAAGGCGGTTGATGCCAACTTAGAAAGAGCATTCGCCTGATTGTTCTCTGACTTGGGCACTTGACTTAGATGAAATTCATCAAGTGTTCCAGCTTCTACTCTGACCGTCTGCAAATATTTGACCATAGCTGGATAGGTGGCCTCATAGTCACCATGGTACTAGCTAATAACCAACTATGAATGTGAGCAGACGTCAATTTTTCTTGCCCCTGCCGCCTTACCGATGCGTAACTGGCTAGAAGGGCTTTATACTCAGCCTCATTATTTGAGGCTTGAAACTTGAACCGTAGTATATATTCATACTTATCCCCCTAAGGAGACTAACATATAATCCTTGTACCATAGCCGTTCAAAGTAGAGCTCCTGTCTACATACACTTTCCAAACCTGGTCAAGATTTTCACGGTTCAGCCGGCCTTGTCCTTTCGACAATGAAGTCGGCGAACACCTGACCCTTCAACGCCTTCCTTGGTTCAAAAGAGATCTCAATACTTTGCATTTCAACAGCCCATTTAAGCATTCAGCTGGATTACTCTAATGTTGTCATTGGCCGCTTGAGGGGTTGGTCTGTATAGACTACCACCGGATGTGCCAAGAAATATGGTTTCAACTTCTTGACTGCCATGAATAAAGCGAGACCAAAATTTTCAACCGTTGGGTACCGGAGTTCGGCATTTCGGAGAACATGACTAATGAAATAGACCGGGAAATGGATGCCTTTTCTCTCAGCATGGAGAAAAACACTAAGAGCATGGTCTGAGACGGCTAAATACATGTGAAGAGTCTCCTTGGGCAGAGGGCTAAAAAGCCTTGACAAGGAATGCAAGTGTTGTTTCAATTTTTGGAAGGCCGCCTCAACATCATCCCCCCATTCAAACATAGTCTTCTTCCTAATTCCTTGGAAGAAATAAAGGCACTTGTCACCTGACCAGATGAGGAATCTCCCCAATGTCTCCAGACAACCGGTTAATTTCTGAATTTCCTTTACAGTACGGGGAGAGTTCATGTCAATGACCGCCTGTATCTTCTCTTGGTTGGCCTCTATCCCCCTTTGATCAATCAAAAATCCGAGAAACTTCCCAAACTCAACACCGAAGACACACTTCTTGGGATTGAGCATGACCTTGTGCCCTGGTGTGGTGAAGGTTTCTCGGAGGTCAGCTAGATGGTCCATTTGTAGCTTGGATTTGACTATCATGTCATTAATATACGCCTCTAGCTACATTCCTTCCAATCTAATTAATGAAGACCGAATTAATCATACGTTGGAAAGTAGCAGGCGCATTCTTCAAGCCAAACATCATCACTGTATAGTAGAAGAATCCCTGATTAGTGACGAATGTCGTCTTCTCTCGATTTTTTTCCATAGGGGTATCTGATGGAAGCCGGAATGGGCATCCATAAAACTCATCAAAGCATGTCCGATTGTAGAGTCGACCAGACTATCGATCTTTGGAAGCGGGTAATTGTCCTTCGGACATGCCTTGTTCAAATCAGTGTAATCAACACATGCGCCAGGTACCATTCGGGTTCTTAACAAGGACAACATTCGCAACCTAGTTTGGGAAGTGACATTGCCGAATGAATCCGGCGTCTAACAACTTCTTGATCTCGGCGGCTGCTGCCTGAGATCTCTCCTCACCCAGATTTCTTTTCTTTTGCCTAACAGACTTCTTTTTTGGATCCACGGCAAGCTTATGGACAGCAAGATTCAGGCTAATGCCTGGCATCTCTTCTACTTCAAAGGCAAAAATGTCCTCGAATTCTTTCAACAGATGGTGCAAGTCTGCACCCAGTTTTGCAAAAGCAACCGTCCCAACCTTTACAGTACGCTCCGAACGTGTGTCATCCAGCACAATATCCATATGTTCTCTACCCGGTTGGGGACAGAGGTTGTCTGACCGTTCCCCGGTCAGTGATTGCTATTGCTTCGCTTTTTTTATAGCCACCAGCAGGTCGGCCTTTCTTTTCTTGCCGGATGCTAGTGGGGCAGGCTCTTGTTCCTTGACATCGTCAAGGTCTATTGGCTCCTTACCCTGGCCAGCTGCGGCCATTGTGGACGTTTGAGAGGTAGTACTCTCTAGCCGTAATTTGGTCCCCATTTAGGGAGCCAACAGAACCATCATCTTTTTCAAACTTTAGCAGCATAAGGGATGGGATAATGACAACCTTGGATTCGTTTAAAGCTGGACGGCCCAAAATCAGATAACGACAAGTTTGAGCTAAGCCGCATCTTCGCATTGGCCTAGCCATGCGAAGGCTAGGCTAACATAGGGCACTAACCGTATCGCATGGATGTGCCACAAGCCAAGCATGCATGTGTGTACTAGGCTTGCTAGTCGAGCATGCTTGCAGGGCTGGTGCGCCTAGTTGCACACAAGCTAGCACCAGCACGCATGGCTGGGCTAGCAGGGGCGTGACAGCAGGTGCCTTATGGGCAGCGAGGGCCTAGCTAACATGCTAGGCCATGCGAGCAGCAAAGCCAAACAGCACGAGGCCCAGCACACAAGTTGACCTGTGCGTGTGCTGGTTGTGCCGCACAGCACAAGGCCTAGCACGTAAGCTGGCATGTGCGTGTGCTGGGTGTGCCGCACAGCAAGGCTGGCAGCCAGCTAGGCCTTGCGCAAATGCCCAACCACAGCTTGTGCGTGTGGGAGCTCATGCGTGTGAAAGCATGTGTGTGTGGGTTTTCTTGGGGTGCAAGGGGAGGGTGGTCCCCCCCTTGTGGTCCTTACCTAACCTCTTGCTCACCACTTGACACTTGTCGTTTGTTAATTCATTTGCATTTCAATTTGATTTTTGAATTAAATTAAATTGAATAAAATGCATTTAACCAACTATCCCACATTGATGGGAGATTGGAATTCAAGGGCTCCCTTCCCTATAAATACCAATCATTTGGCATTGGGAAGGGACACTTGAGTTGTGAACTTTAGCGGATCTCCAAGAAGAGAATACCTTAGTTCTAATACTCTAAGTTCTTTTGGTCTAGCCCCGACAAAGCTTCGGGGTAAGGGTCGTTCGGGTCGGGTCTCGAGGGTAAGAGCTGTTGAAGGCTTGCGCATTTGCGAAGCTTTACGCTTTCAAGTACGAGCTCTTAGAAAGAGCAAAGCACGCATCAAGGGTAAGATCGCCTTTTCTTCTTTCTCTCTCCTTGTTAATTAATTATGTGATTGTTAATTAATTAATATGCATGTTTAGTTACTTTAATTTGTGTGCGGATTTTGGGAGGGTTTCATTCCGCGTAGTGTCGGACACTATGAAACCCAACATCCTTGTCGGTGCCCGAACTACTAGTAGGCTTTGTTGGCCTTTTGACGACTGCCTAAGGTCCGTCTTCAAGGTCACCTTAGACTTGAGGATGTAAGATTTCAACACCCATTTATCAGCCAATCTATCCAACAACCGCTTGAGGCTATAGCAGTCGTTGGTGTCATGGCCAATATCCTCATGGATGTGGTTGTACTTGTCTCTATTCCGGTTTTTGGCCGGACCTTTCATTATTGCGGGCTTCTCAATAGTCACCCGGTCTTTTAACTCCATGAGGATGGAGCAGTCTTTTTTAAACTCGTATTTAGGACGTACAGTTTAAAATCCTTCTATTTCTTCTGGGACGGCTGATCAAAATCCTCAATCGCCCAGATTTATTTTCTCTTCTTGCTTTCTTTAGCTTTGTGAGCCGGCTGTTCTTGCCGACTCCCTTTTTGTTTGTTAGACTTCTTTGAGTCCGACTGCTTGCTGGTGGAGCAGAGCTCGGTCGCCTGTATATAGGCTTCCGCCTCCATCAACGCTTCTTGAAGAGTGGAGATTCTCTTCCAGACGAGGTCGAATTTGAAAGTCGACCTGTCTTTCAAACCCTTAAAAAAGTCTGTGTAAGCAACATCGTCAGACATTCCTTGGACTGGATTCTCACCAGATTGAACCGCTTGACGTATGAGCGGAGCCACTCCCTGTCTCCCTGTCGTACCGCGCCCAAGTAAGGCTTGTCTTTATGGCGGGTATGTTCATGGAGAAGTTTGAGGCGAACAAGAAAGCAAGTGTCCTAAAATTGTTAATGCACCCAGCCAGCAAATTGTCGAACCACTGCTGGGCAATGCCCTTCAGCGTGGTTGGAAAACACCTACACCATGCGGCATCATCCAACCCATGTAAGTACATGAGGTGGGTGTATGCCAACATGCGGTCTTCTGGGTTGGTTATACCATCATAAGTAACCACCATTACATTCTTAACCTTGGCCAGATGTGCCGCCTCGATTATCTCCTTTGAGAAGGCCGAAGGTTGTTCTCCAAGCTTTAGCAGACGGAGCTGCTAGTCCAGCGGCTGGACGCTATATGCCGCCAAACCCACAAAGAAGGCAGGCTGCAGGTAAGGCTGGGCAAACGGCATGTATGGCTGCTGGGGCACATACGGGATTGACTCTATCATCTAAGGACCTGTATGGACGGACGGGCCGCTTGACAGGCTCTCTTGTGCAGATTGAGAATACCTCATCGAAGTATTCTTGAAGCTGTTTGGGAAAGTCGACGTTGAAGACGAGTCAGACAATTGCTGGTTTCTCCTTTGCTCAATAATAAGTCGAGCATCAGAGATAGCCTTCTTGCTGCCATTTGGTTGAGTATGCCGGATGGCCTTCCTTTTCCCCGGCTCGGGGAAGCGAAACTTGGTCCAATCAATCAAAGGTCGGGTCCCCTCCTTTGTTTATAGGTGCGGAGTGGGCTCCCTGTCTTTGACTGACTTAGCCTTCTCATAACGAGTGGGCTTCTTGGCCGACTGACCCTTGCTGGGACCAGCCATCCTCTTGGAGATTAGGTCCTTCATCTTTCCCTTGAAACTCGTCATGAATTTCATGAACTCGTCTCGTGTGATGTGAGCTGTCATCCTGCCGCCTAGGGTTGGCCGAATGACTTACTCGGACCCGCCTGATCAACGCCCCGCTCCTTGTTGTCTTTGGAACGATTGAGCCTGGTAATGAGGAATTGGTACGACTGTCGCGTGTCTACCAAAAATAAACCTAACTAAAACCTCCTAAAATGTAGTAGGGTAAGCTAGGGTCGATCCCATAAAGAATTAGATTATCAAATTATTACTTGTGTTTGTTAAAAACCCCTGTTTTGAACAATGACTATTGCGATCTAATATATAAAACTACGGACTTGAAAATAAGCTAAGTACGGAGATGTAAAATTAACAGTAAGAATAAATATTAAAATCAAGAATGATGAAATAGGGATCGGGAGATACAATATAGCATTGGAAAATCGATTGATCATCGAATTATATAAATCATGTTTTTATCTCAATGTTAGCCGATGAACACAAACAAACATTCAACACTTCCCTTAATTGCAAATAAACAAAACAAGCTCTTGGAGTATTGTCTTACTAACTAACAATCTAAAACAAGCTCTCTAGACTCGATTAATTAGCAGCATTAATAACTAGGAAGTTGCTAACTTAAGCCACAAATCTCACAAGCTCGGACTTGTGCAACTCAAAGGGTTGATAATCTTAGGTATTATGACAAGTTTTAGTTACCAATCGAACACCTAATCACTACTAATGGTATCGTCTAAGACAATTACGGATCACAAGTTAATACTCTAGTCGTCAAACTAGCAAATCATACTAAAGATAGCCAGTCTAAGATATAATTAACTAGTTCGTAATATTCAAACGGATTATCACACCACTTAATAAGAAATAAACATAATACCCAAAAACTAACATATCTATTCTCACAATCCAATTATCCAATGCATAATTGATCTCCCTACCCCACTAATAATTTAGCCTGACATAACAAATATTGAGTTATCTATAATAGAGTACATAAAATTCATAATCAAACTAATTAACAAAGCAAATAATGAAAATAAAACTAATAATTAACTTAATCTAGCAAACTGCATACCAACTAGAACTAGTGTATTGACGCATTCAAAAGCAAAATAACAAAGAGAAAGCACTAACTTTTACTTTTATTCTCCCAAAACAAAACTTATACTACTACTAATCCAATATAAATCAAAGGTACACAATCGAATGCAAAGAAAATGAAAACAAAAATACAGTATCAAATCTTCTAGTGAGAATCAGAGTAAACACAAGCTGAACCAAGTCGCCTCGACTAGTCCGTTTTTTCTTACCCTCCTGCTCGCTAGGTACCTCACAAAATTCAGATGAAGCTCATCAATTTGCTGCCCTGAACCTAGCCCAGAAAATCCCCAAAATAAAACTCTGATCCTCCCTCCAATTCGCCAGCCCCATGTATATCAATAGGGGTCTTCGATCCCAACTAATCCGAATTTTTTGCTCCAATAATTATCCGATCTCATCTTTATCATTTCTTGCTTGACAGTTTGGTATCCACGAAAATCGCTCAACAGTTTATTTGAGCTTTACCCGCAAGAACAATGAGAGGAGTTCTCTTGCTCTTCCTTTTTTTTTTCTTTTTTTTTTGGCTGAGTAACCAGTTGGTGTACTTCATGAGTTCATGGTCCACTTGGCTATTTTCTATTAAACATTATTGGTTGACACACATGTGAGTCGATTGGGCTTGTGAGCTTTGCTTCATTTAATCCGGGCGGTAATAAAATATCACTTTGATATCGTAATCTTCCTTCCTACAAACAAATAAATAAAATAGTAGTAAATTATGTCTTGTGAAGAAAATTACTTATAATACTCTTAAATCTTTAATTGTCAATATAAAATCAAGATTTTCATATATATAAATAATATATTTTTACGGCCCTATCAGAGACTCATCTACGGCCGTATATGTTTCGACCTCTAGATCTTCATCTGTATCATGGTGTAAAAAGACCTCAGTCGTAGGCTTCTTTTCTATAGGAGGCGGTATAGTGTTTTGAGAAACCATCTTAGAGGTACTCTCCCCAAAAACAACGCCAAATGTTTCGGGTTTTTTATGTCCTACGGGAGAGTTACATTACCAATTAAGACTGGATTCCCTTGCCGACTGTACCTGCAAAACAACGAAAGCTCCTGTTGGTCGGAGTTCCGCCTCCAACAATCAAGTTAGAACCGGTTGAAGTGAGGTAAAAAGTGCGGAAAGTAAAAGTAGATCTTCTCGGATCTCGAGATCAGGTGTTTTCTCTAATGTGAGAAAATTGATTGTGTTGTAATAAATGAACTTGTCCCCAAATTAGGGTAAATCTCCCTATTTATAGGGTCATTGGAATTTATGCCCTTAGGTCATTCTGTCCTAGATCAATGGGATGCGCCGTTTTGCGGCTTTCTCGGGAATTGGGCCCGGAAGGCCATCTTTTTCCTTGCTGATTAAGAGTGTCACGTGTCAGCTGGGGATTGGTTCATTTTGAACCTCTTTTAGGGTGACATGTGTCACCTTATGATTGGGCCACGTGGCCTAGGTAATTTTACCCAAAACAAATTGTGTTGCCATTCTAGAACACGCAATCCATTTCCATGCTACTGCACTTGTGTAACAAAAGGTATCTCATTTAAACAATCAAAGTAGCTAACTATCTTATATAAGTTTAAAATAATTAGCTTATCAAGGCATGTAATGTATAATGTAAAAGACATAACGAACCTAGCAAATAAACTAAACTAAACAATACTAGCACTAAACAAAGCAGCAAAACAACAAAGTTGCCCCTAAGAAAAGACTTACAGCAGAATTTTCTCCTCCACCCATTGCAAGCTCATAACTCTACAACAAAAAAAATCCAAAAAAAAAAAAGCTCATAACTTCACAAGGAACCAAACCCTTTATTGCTCTGGCGATGTAAAAATTCATAGACCAACAATAGTAAAAAAGAAGAGCAAGGCAAAACCCATTTAACCAAGTTGAGACTTCACAAAAGCAATAAGCCAATCAAAATTCCAAATATTGTTTAGTAAAACAAAAGCAGGTTAACGGTGCCATTATGTTAGGCAGCTATCCCAAATTGAGATCATGAAGTCAAAGAGAACACATGGATATTATTAGATCCATTGTAAAATTTGGGAATGATAATTAGGCAACAAGTGTATCAGTTTTTCAGCGAGTTCAAGTCCAGTAGCATAATGTTTGTATATAGTCCATGAGAACAAGAACCATGGTAAGCATGGCAAGCTAAGTATGTGCAAGCTGTTGAGTTCATAATTTTAGAGGTAGATTATTCAAGCAAGTTAATAAGTGTTATGTTTTAATAGTCGGTAATATGAAAGTGTAGTAATTCAAAACTCTAATGTTCTTAACTAATACTAGTTAAACCCAAATCTACATTTCACATTACCTCTAATGTAACTTCCATGGAACTTAGCTGTGTATATTGCATATGAAAGGAAACAGATCAACCCTCATGTATTTGCTATACAAGGCAGTACAAGACAAGCAAAGCCAAAATACACCTAGCTAAAACACAGTGGGTATTTAACAACACCAGGTACATCTTACAAGAAAGTACGCATGCGCCATTTTCTCCACACAAAACATATTATATCCATCTAATGTCAATTTAAAAGAGCCTCTTAACATGAAAAAAGGAGCCAATCCCATTTCCCAAAACTAAAGCACGGTTTAAAAGAGAGAGAACAATCTTACCCATTATGTAAACTGGCAAACCGTTGGGTAATAAGGCGCTTCATCAACAAAAGCCTAGCAACTTTCTTCTCCCAATTGCATTTTTCCAAAGACTTAGCTGTTTAAACACCCAAAAAGAACAAAATTAAACTAGTTTGTATAAAGCACAACAACTATAGATAAATAAATGTAACAAATTTTAAATCAAGCATAATTACGAACACAAAGAAATTGGATTAACATTGGGCACTCCTAATCCTAATACGTTATTAGCTCAAAATTAGCTCGAAATCCCCTTAGATTAACATTGGACACTCCTAATCATACGAACGCGTAATTAGTTCAAATTTAGCTCAAACTTAGCTCAGAATTAAATCCCCTTAGATTTACATTGAACACTCTTAATAAATCGAATATGTAATTAGCTTTAAATTAGCTCAAAAATAGTTCAAAGTCAAAATTAGCTTAACATTAGCTTAAAAAAATTCCTAAAAATTGTTCCTTGCTAAGCTTCTTAATTCTTAATTAATTCCCAATTCATTGCTACAGAAAAAGGCATAATCAGCCATGAAGAAGCTTAGCAAGGAATCATGGTTTGAATTTCCCTCATTGTCAATCCAGCAGTAGTAAAAGAGCTAGCAAATTTTAACACCAGTCAGCTAGGAACAAACCTAACCAACACGTGTCGCTTTAAGGAAAAACAAACACCAACCATGTGCACATGCACATTTTTTGGAGGGCAAAGTTGTCCGCTCACTGTAGATTAGCGAAGCAAAGGCAAATGTAAGGGTAAATTTGGTAGGACACTATAGATAAGGATTTTAGAATTTTTGGGCACTTCTTATTTGGTTCTTAGTGCTTTTATAGGTTAGGTTTCTGTAATGTTCTTTCGGGGTGCACCAAGAGCATGGTGCACCTGGGTGTACTATAAAAACTTCATATTGGACTGGTAGAAAAATATGTGTGTGTAAGGGGTCTCCCTCCTCTCTGCTCTCTTTATCTCATTTTTTTTATTATTTTATTGTTGAATTTGCTGAATTTTTATTTGATTTATGGATTGGATGAGATATTTTTATTTGGGTGATTTATTGGATTTATGAATTCAATTAACATGATTTAGTGATGTTGTTAGGCTCTAATTAGTGTTGATCGAGTAGAGAGATTATTTTTACTTAAACCAGTGTATAGTATTAAGAAGCGTAATGCCAGATAAGACAAAGTGGAAATCAAATGAAAAACAAAAACACTACTTTACTCTTGAATAATTAACTCTATTAAATCAACTAACTCAATCTATTAAAATTATCTGCTATTCAAAGGTAACATTAAACCAAAAATTCAACGTTACAACAATAGGTAGATTTCGACGATTCGAAATAGTATTTCCTTTGTTCCAAAATTTGGTATCTATATATACGAGTATTCTATTTTGGACAACCCAAAATGCCATGCATGTTTCTATTCCCTTTTTTTTACGGCTATTTCACCAAATGCCACTGAGTAATTGCAAAATTCAACAAATGCCATCCAACTTTTCAAAATTCACCAAATGCCACCGAGTTTTAAGAAAATTCACCAAATGCCATTAATGACTAACGGCTGTTAGTTGACCCACCACTTGCCATGTGTCAGCTTCCGATTGGCCCATTTAAAAAATTAAACAAAAATTTTAAAAAATAAAAAAAAAACCAAAAATATTTTAAAAAGTTAAAAAAAATAATAATAATGAAAATTAAAAAAAAAAAACCACCTTGCTGCCACCAGCCAAACCCCCTTGCCGCCGAAGCCAGCTTCGGAAGGCGTGTTGGCGTCCGGAGACCCCCACCCCTTTCCCCGTCGCGCCACCCAACCTAGCGCAAACCACTAACCCAACCTTCCTCCACCACCCCGAAACCCCACCCCCCTTCAATTCCTGCACGACGGTGAGAGAGAATGACAATAACAAATGACGATGAGGCGACTGACGGAGGCAGGTGACGGTGACAGGAAGCGACGATTGAACACGAATTACAATGAGAGAGAATGACAACGACGAACGACAGCGAGAGTATGAGACCGACGACCGACGAGTATTTACTTGAACACGAATTGACGAGAATTGAACGACTGAATGATAACGTTAACAAAAAAGAATTCAACACAAATTACGGGAAGCGAAGAACACGAATTACGGTGGATTCAAACCGACGGCCGACGTTTCGTGGGTGGGTTAATGGCGGACTGCTGGAGTTTCGGGGGTGGGGTTTCGCGGGTTAGGGTTTTGGGCTAGGGTGGGTTGCGCGACGGGGAAAAGGGAGGGGAAGGGGTGGGGGTCCGCCTGCCGCCGACGCGCTTTCCGGTGCTGGCTTTGGCGGTAAGGGGGTTTGGGTGGTGGTGGGCAGGTGGCAGCATTTTGGTGGTTGGGTTGGGGTTTTCTTTTTTCTTTTTTTTTTTTTTTCAATTTTTTAGTTTTTTAATTTTTTAAAAGTTTTTGGTTGGTTCTTTTTCATTATTATTATTTTTTTAACTTTTTAAAATATTTTTGGTTTTTTTTTTTAATTTTTTTAAAATTTTTGTTTAATTTTTTTTAAATGGACCAATCAGAAGCTGACACATGGCAAGTGGTGGGTCAACTAACAGCCGTTAGTCATTAATGACATTTGGTGAATTTTCTTAAAACTCGGTGGCATTTGGTGAATTTTGAAAAGTTGGATGACATTTGGTGAATTTTGCAATTACTCAGTGAAATTTGGTGAAATAGCCGTTTTTTTTTTTTTTTTTCACTTAGAAGTATTGCCAAATCAAAGTGTCAAGTACAATGAATTTAGGAACAGATGGAATAGTACTCCCTCCGTCCCTTAATGATAGTCCCTTTTAGTGAAATTTCACGCGAATTAAGAAAAATAAGAAGTAGTAAAAGTATATTGGAAATGTAAATTTACATAAGGTATGCAAAAAAGTAAAGAGAGAAAGTAATAAAATTATTTGAAAATGCAAAATTTACATGGAAAAGTTGAATTTGCACAAATATTGTTGCATATTGGAGGGAATTTTGGTAAAAAAAACTAACAATAATGGTTGTTGGAAAAAATAAATGAGATGAACATTTTAGGACTAAAATTTGACCAAAATGAACTATCATTAAGAAACGGAGAGATTAATTAGACAAATTTCAAACTCAAACTCAAACTCAAACTCAGATAGATTTTGTTGTAGTTGACACCTCATATAAAGCAGTGTAACTCCCAATCTTTCTACTAGTATCTGTCATTTTTCTGTTGTCCAGCATCAACAACACCCCAAGACATGAATTACACAAACCCCACTCCAAATGTCCTTCTTTGTCTTCCCCTTTAATATTTATTTATGCCTTTTTACCAATCTTCATTTAATCTCAAAATTAACACTATTCACATAAATTCCAGAAGTTTTTGGTAGGGTTTGTTATTCCCAGAATTTCATATCTTACTGTACTTGGATTCCCTCATTGATTACATTAGAACTAGCACCGAATCGCACAGTTTTCCAAATTCTGCTCAACAAAAAAAATGTTGACAAGTTTGAAGAAAAATCACGGAGATTGGTTTTCTGGTAGTTTGAATAGAGAATTGGGTTTAACTCAGCCTAGAAGCTTCACTCGTCGCCTTTCGGCGTCTCAGGTGATTATCTTTTTGTTCGTGAATTTATTAATTCAATCATTTGAATGATTTTTAGTGTATGATTTACTAGCTGATTATTTATATTGATCAAAACTTATCTTTGATTTTTATTTTTTGATGTATTATTTTTAGTGAAAAGATTGTTATAGTTTGTGAATTGGATGAATAAATTTTGTGTGTTAGATTGCTTTTCATAAGGAAGAAGTGTGTTTGGATAAGATTGTTAAGTGGCACACTTTTCAAACACATTGAGTCAAATAACCAATCTTTTATGGTGATTATTGGCAAGATATATATATTTTTTAATCATTTGGGTATGTTGATGCTCTCATTTAAAAGAAAGAAGAATCCGATTTTAAATTGCAATTTTAGGTATTAAGGCCTATGAGTGGATCCAAAGCTTCTCCAATGGCTTTAGGAAGGTTCATAAGTATTGAGTTGTTTGAGCAAAATGCTGAAAATGAAAGCCCTTTTTTTTTTTTTTGAATTGTTAAAAGGTTTACGTAGTTTTGCTTGTTTAATTCGGAAGCAAAAGATGGCTTGGTTGCTTTTCTTACACTTAAAAAGAGAAGATTGTCTTATAATTGTCTTCTTTCTCAATTAATTGGAAAGTGAGGTTCCTTAATAACAAGTTGGGGATTGGCTTATATGCCTAATGAAACCCTCTTGAGTATGTCTCGAAGATTTACATTTTATAATTTTCTTGAGTGAAAAAAATATTTTTTCTTGCTCGCTTCCCCTCCCCCCACAAAAAAAGTTAAACAGTGAATGGATTCCACTATGAGGGTCCAATACTCAATGTTGAATTGAGAAAAATTTGAGTTATTATGATTGGTGTTCCATTAAGGGGTGTCTAAAGACAACTTTTCTAGTTGGGAGGGTTAGGTGTGTGCAAATGGACTTGTCTAGATCTTGCTACTGACAATTTTCACACTTGTTTGTAGTCATCATTGTTTTATAAGCTTATCTAAAGCTTACTAAGACAGGATATACACTCCTTTAGCACTGTAATTTTGTATTGAATAATACGTTATATAAAAGATAAATCCTAGTTACTGCAGATTTGTAACTTGCATAATATATTGCTGGTTGCCTTGTTTGTCTGACTGCTGCTGCACTTTTATGTAGGGGCTTGTTCAAAAACTTGACTTGTATGCGAAGTTGGTTGGTCATGAGGGTTGCGTCAATACTGTGGAATTCAATTCAACTGGCAAGACTTTGGTTTCAGGTTCTGATGATAAACAAGTTATCTTCTGGGATTGGGCATCTAAAAGTAAAACATTTGCATATCCATCTGGTCACTTAGAGAATATTTTTCAGACCAAGATAATGCCGTTTAGTGATGATCGGATAATAGTCACATCTGCAGCAGATGGACAGGTAATTCTAGCACTTGGGGAATCTACTCATCTTAGCATTTTCTTTTCTTTTTTATAATCATTCTCTATCTCTAGTGTATCTTATCATGTTTTGCTTAGTTGCTTGCACACTGAACAGCTTTATTTGTGTCTTATTGCAATAAGTTTATTAGCTCTTAATTAAAAGCAATAAAAGGGGGAAATGATTCAAATGGATGTACCACGAGAGAGCATGGATAAGTTGCCACAATTATCTGCTTTATAATTCTCAGCATTTGGTTCATTTCTATAACTTTAAAACAACAACACTTACCGGGTGCAGAAAAATTATGGTTTTGGATTCAATAATTTAAACTTTGCAATGACTTGGTTAGAGGGTGTTTAGCCAAATTTCTGAAATAGTTCTAAAGGCGAGAAACAGACTTCAGGCCAATTGGGGGAGTTTTCATAGAAGTAGAAGCAGTTTGAACAGAAGCCCACAATTGTTTCCAGCAGCTTAAGATAAGCATAATTTTCTCCTTCATATATTTTTCAGTTACCTTTTGAAGTTTATAAAATAGCTCTATAAGACTATAACTCACATTGACACAAAATTTTCAA
The DNA here is from genome assembly GCF_001683475.1 of Chenopodium quinoa. Lineage (NCBI taxonomy): Eukaryota > Viridiplantae > Streptophyta > Magnoliopsida > Caryophyllales > Amaranthaceae > Chenopodium > Chenopodium quinoa. Next base: position 2,594,444 of record NW_018744469.1, read on the forward strand.
TCCCAAAATAGCATGTCTTACTCATCCAATCCTAATTTTTTGCACTTACTTACCATGTCCTTGCATTGTAAAGGCAAGAATTTCCTAGGCTTAGATCTCAAGAATTAGGTGACTTTTGCTAGGATTGACTGATGCTGTGAGAATGAGTCCCATGGTGGCCTATCAACAATTGGTAAAACCTGAATTGTCTGAAATTGCTAGTAAAATTACTGTAACTACCTATAAGCAGCTTCTTAGCAGAAAGGGTATGAAGCAGTTACTCAAGAAACTGACTCAATGTTGTGACTTGTCTCTTGTTTCACAAGAAGATACAAAGAAGGCCCTTATAAAACATTTTTTTATTTTTTATTAAAGTAACCTTGAGAGCTCTCTCTTTAGATGATTTTACAATGAGACTTGAGGATTTGTGAAGTGGAGGGAGAACCCAGAGGAGGGAGGTCAAACATGGCATGAACTTCTAAAAAGCCAAGATTGCCCTAGACTCATAAGGATGTAGAGTTCTACTTTCCTAGTCAACTATAACTCTGCGATGCTTTCTGTTTTTTATTAATTTTGTTTAGTATATGTAGCATGTATGTTTTAAAGTTTAAAACTTGAAACTTTGAATGTTTTTTTATCATGTATTTTGAATCTTGAAATTTTAAGTATATTAAGATTAAGAACTTTCTATGAGGTAATGAAAAATTAGAAATTAACATACTCTATAAATTTTATTTATTCCAGTTAAATTGCAGTTTATTAATTTAACTATAGTTACCAAGAAAACTATTATAGAAAACAAGACCCATCATACTTGATTCACCCAGGGTAGTGTTCAGCGTATTTGGTTTCATTTCGAATGGAGATTCATTGGGGTATATGCAAAGTAGAAGATGAGTTGATATAAGGGTTCATGAGCAACCAGTGGCACCTGCAAGCTAGTTTTTATGTTAGTAAAGCTTATAAGTGGTCCTGTATGCAATTGGGCATAATCCAAATAAAGTTTGGTCTAATGGGCTTTAGAATAGATATTGTTTTCCTAAGCACAAATTTATTTGCTGAGTTGATGTTCATGGGTGTTTGTAAACTAGACTCAGGATGAATGTCTTTATTGTGGCGTGGAGATGGAAACTCAAAAGAACCAATTCTTTGATTGCTGTTAAAGTGCAATGTGCAGAAGATAGGAGTTAAATTTCCTACAGCAGACCTGGGACAAGACACCTTGACCCGGTGCAAGAAGAGATACAAAGTGACCGTCATTTGCAAGCTGCTGGCTTCCATAGAAGTATTGGTTTATGCAATTTGGCAGGTTGGAAATGGAGCTCTATGACATAAAAAAGTAGGTACTGGGTAAGGTTGATAAATTGTGCAAAATTAATATAATGTAAAGCTGAGAGTTGGAGAAATATTTTGGTAAAGTAATTACTAGTACCAACAAGGATTGTTTTAATCCCCTGCTATCGGATATACTCAAGGTTTGTACAGGCCTGCTAGTGTTGTTTTCCTTGGATCAGGAGTCTCGTCTTAATGTCAAGGGGGCAGTAGGTTGTAATTTGTTTTCTTTGGTGATCAATATAATCTATCATAATATGAATTTTAAAAAGGTAGACTCTTATAGGATATTGGGTAAGAAGAATAAGTAACTGAGTGCCCCAGCTTGAGTCTGTCTAGCGGGCTTTATAACAAATACCTATCGTAGTCCAATGTTCCTATATTAATCAGGTTTTTACGCTGGAAAAAAGGAATAAAAATACGCATCTACATCCATTGTTTCATATTATTTCTTGGGTTTTGATTGCTTAACGAGGAAATTTGAGCTTGAGACTTGGAGCCAAAACTTGATGCTTGTATTGCTTAAAATGTAATTCATACAAGCCCTTTGGTTTATATTGGATTTTAGAGTTCATAAATAGGTAGTATTTAATGACCTTTAGTTTTATACGTCCTCTATTCCCAAATATTGCAGCATGGGGATGGGACACGGATTTTAAGAAGAGGGAAGAGATAGAGAAAAGATAAGGACCCATATGATAAGGAGAGAGAAAGAGAGGAATAATGATAGGGACCTATGTGATAAGGAGAGAGAAAGAGAGAAAACATGTGTAAATAGGGAAATGTTGCAATATTTATGAAACTTCTTAAAATGGTAATTGTTGCAATATTTTTGGAACGATGGAAGTATAAGATTCTAGACCTAATATCGTACTTATAATGTATATTAATGTGGTAGGTAGTCTAGGTACCAAATTGTGCCAGATGTGAGTATTTCTAGGTTTGCATAATACAGGCCTTATTAAAGAGAAATGAACCTTGAAACCTGTTTCTGATCATCAAATCCTCCTTTAAGCCCCCAGAATGCTTTTGATCTAATCTACCAACATCTATTGCTTAATTATATCTTCAGGTGAGAGTTGGTCAAGTCTTACAGGATGGAAGTGTTGATACAAAAAGGTTAGGGAAGCATCGAGGAGCTGTCTTCAAACTTTCTGTGGAACCTGGAAGTCCTTACATCCTTTACAGCTGTGGTGAGGATGGCTTTGTTCAACATGTATGTCCAAAATGCTTATAGCAGTATGTAATCTTTTCAATAGCTGGCTGTTATATTATCAATGTTTCCTTTTCCCAATTTGCAGTTTGATCTGAGAAGCAATTCTTCCACAAAGCTCTTCTCTTGTTGCTCCTTTATAGTAGGTGACAGGTCTGATTTTTCAAGTAGAGTCCGATTGAACGGAATTGTGAGTGATCCGAGAAATCCTAATTATCTTGCTGTCGGAGGCTCTGATGAATATGTGCGTGTATATGACATGAGAAAATGCCATTGGGATGCCTCCAGTAATTTGGATAGACCAGTGAACACATTTTGTCCTCATCATCTCAAAGAGAGTGGCAATGTTCATATCACAGGGCTAGCTTACTCAAATGCAGGCGAGCTGCTTGTCTCGTATAATGATGAGCTCATATACTTGTTTCAAAAATGCATGGGAATGGGAACAAATCCAAGGTTAGTATCTTCTGAAGAGCTTCAGAAATTGGAAGAGCCACAAGTTTTTTCTGGACACAGAAATTCACAAACAGTTAAAGGCGTCAACTTTTTCGGCCCCAACGATGAATTTGTTGTTAGTGGTTCAGATTGTGGCCATATCTTCATTTGGGAAAAAAAGGACTCAAAACTTGTACGTTTGATGGTCGGAGATAGACATGTAGTTAATCAGCTTGAGCAGCATCCATCCATGCCTGTCCTTGCCACTTGTGGTATCGAAAAAAGTGCAAAAATCTGGTCTCCGGTTTCTAAGATAGTTCAGCCCCTGCCCACTGATGTAAACGAGGTTAATATCCCTTCCTATCCTGGCTCTTTCTAAGTTTGGGTGTTGGATATTGCCTTTTACATATATATATATATATAAACCATTGATTTTGTGTGCAGATTATGGAGTCTAACCGACAAGGGAGAGAGGATCATTCGCGGGTGACTCTCACCCCTGATGTTATAATGCATGTATTACGACTGCAGAGACGACAAACACTGGCTTTTGTTGAAAGGCGGCCCAGGAGAGGTAACGGTGAGAGTGAGGATGACGATAGTGAAGGAGAAGCTTATATATTAAGGTTTTCTGATAGGGATGCTGCCACAGATGGTGATCCTAGAGAATGCAACATTAGCTAGTTTTCCATCTGATAGAGAAGATGTCACTTTCTTCCGTTGGTGTTATTTTTTCTCCATTTCTATTTCTCTATGCTGGTCACTACTTGCCTGTAAATTGTAATGTGTAATGCGCTTGTAATATATTATGAGGGTTGTTTGCTATCCAAAAAATAAAAAAGGTGATATCAGTATCTTGCGGAAACAGATTGTATTATACTGCTGATTTTTATTAGTGTCTTCCAGCATCCCAAATCCATTTGAATATGCAATGAGTAATGCAGAATAATGCTACGATTCTCCGTACACAGAGTACATTGGAGGAAGGTATGGTAATGCTTGTCATTCTTGTATTAGGTGTTTCTCATTTTTGGAAATATTACTCATCCCAATATAATTCGTCTTTTTGAAGCCATTGAGGTTGAGATTATTTAATTATTATTATTGTAATTTTTACAGATTAATGTTTTTTTTTTTTTTTTTAAATTAAAATTTTTATTTTTAATGGGTTTTATAGATAGAGGAAAGAAAATTCTTGTTATTGGAGTATTTTGATGGTGCTGAGACTGCTGACCTTGGAGCTTACATTCATAGGCATGGTAGAGTTACAAAACTGCTGCTAGGCACTTCATCAAACAGCATGGTACATTTATTTTTGTTTCTAAAATCTTGCTTTAGTTGGTAATTTTTGTTACAAATATTAGTTTTTACATACTTAAATTTTTGCTATTGTAGTCATTATTCAATTTGGTACTAGATTTAGTCCAAACATAAGCAAACTGGAAAAGCTGGTGGTAATTTTTGAAATTCGTATGAAGATTTATTGCTGATAAATTCATATTTATCCCTCCGTTTGATTCTATGCAATATGTGAAAATCTAATTTTTAAAATGGTTATATTTGATTTCGTAGTGAATTGGTAATTTCAGCTTATAGTAGAGGGATGCTTTAATTTCTGTTATTAGATTAAGCCATTTGGATTAGAACTTTTAGGTACGAGTTACTGGAGAACTTTTTTGGTGTCAGGTCTTATAGTCTTAATGGGAGCTTTAGTGCTTGTAAATAATATAATTGCTGGTGTCACACTGAAGGTTGTCATGTACTTGACATATAACTTAGTAATCTTGTTAATTTATTTTATTTCAAACTGATTGTTGATGTAGTAATTAGGCTGGTTCTTTTATGTTTTTTTTTTTTTTGGATTTTCTGATGCAAGTTCTGAGTTTAATTGATGATTAGTGTAATCCACATCCTCAACAACAATAACAACAAAGCCTTAGTCCCAAAATGATTTGCAGTTGGCTAACATGAAACGTCATAAGAAATTGTACGATATAAAGAAAGGGACAATAAGATAATCGTCATCGGTACAAGTTGTTGTTTGTCTTGTAACTCTGTTGAGATGATTCCTTGACACCAAGAAATGTATTTGTTGATTTGAAATTCAATCCTTTTATGGTTGGCCTAGATATTGACTTATTGAGAAGCTAGAATAAGGTATGAGGCTCATTTGTAGGAGGTTTGTTGATCCATCTTGGTAACATGTGTTTAAAAGCTTAATTGTGATATTATAATAGGCTGACTGATGACTTTTAGGATTTAATAGTGACTTCATATACCTTTAGATTATTATTTAGGTTTGGAATATTGGAAGATAAATTAATTAGACATTTTTTTATTTTCTGTGCCATGGTTTGTGGGCATATATTCTGAATTATCTTATTTGGTTGATATTTGTATGTTTTTTTTTTTTTTTTTTTTTTTTTAATCTTATCGGTAATTAGCAAAGTTATCAGTCCCTGCTAAGTTGCTAACAATGCAAATTCGCAAAGTTATCTCCATTTCCTAATTTAATGAAATTTTAATGACCTTTTTCATAATCAATTTTTTTTTTTTCCGTAGATTTCATTGCTCATAGATGTTCAGCATTGGGTTTTTTTTTCCCTTATTTGTTTATTGCTTCTAAAATTATTGGCTTATCGCTATTGTTAGTTTAATCTTGATTCTACTTTGTGTAATCCTTGACCAATCTTGAGAGCTGTCTTCTGTAGCAGTAAGAAGAATGAGGAGCAGCCTGGACGTTAATGCTCTAACATGTCTCTCCAAAGATGATTTTTGGGTTCTCACTGCCATTGAGATGGCCATGCGCAATGTAATCACCTCACATCTCTCCTATAGATGCCAAAATACTTGCAAATTTTTGTGTGTGTGTGTGTGTTTTTTTTTTTTTTTTTTTTTTTTTTTTTTTTTTTTTTTTTTTTTAAAAATAAAATAATCTTACAAGGTGTTTTATTCACTTTGAATGTTGCAGCATGAAACCATCCCTTCTAAGCTCACTCAGGTAATTATTGCTCCAATTCTCAGTTTTGATGGGTGCTTTGTATTTATAAACTAGATTAGGTCCCGTGCCATATACGGTTATTTTTAGTATTATTATAAAAAAAAAAAAAAAAAAAAAAAGTGTGAACTAAACTATCAAAATTTTTACTAAAATGAAACATAACCATGAAAAAACTGATTAGCTAAATTTGTACTCTAAAGTTAAGCATTTGAGCATATGATTATTTTATGTATTTCAATGTGGTACTATTAGTGTTATAAAAAATTTCTTATTAATTAAATGAAAACTTTTAAAGCTACTAACCCTGTGAATAAATTTTCTTTTTGCACACTATTAAAATCACTCTATTATTTCATCCAAAACCATGCAACCTAAAATAATATTCTTCCATGTCATTCTAACAACATATTATTTCTTATTAAACTTTTCTCCTACTATCAACTCTAATTAAAATATCAACATATTTAAATCATATTTTGGTAATATATATATTATATAATAATTCAAATTAATAGTTATCAACCGATAAATTATATAGTTATTGATTGATGTTTTTACGTAGATATTGATTATCAAGCTAATTTGTATGACAAAAATAACAAATAAAAATCTTATGTTGATAATCTATATGATATTTTTCCTAAAGAAGTTTTTTTTTTTTTTTTTTTTTTTTTTTTTTTTTTTTTTTTTTATAATTAAAAATCTAGATCATAATTAATTTTTTGACAATTAAGGTTACTTACCTTTTAGTCAACTTTTTTTTTTTTTTTTTTTTTACCTCATTTAAACTTTATTTAAAAGAAGATTTTCTCCAAGAAAATAAAATAATATATAGTTAAGGAGACTCAAGGCAATGACACGTGTCATTGCTAGTGTGTCTTTTAGTATATATTATTATTATTATTGATTATTGATTTTGATGGGTGGTTTGTATTTGTTTGTGATTTACTAGAGATGGTAATATTTATAAAGGTATTGAGAAATTGGCTTAAGCACAAGCTGCTGCATGATGACACTTCTAAATGTTGGTCACTCTGTTCCTTTGATCCTTAAATAATTATCATGTAATCTCTTGTACTCTTCGGTATAATTTTGTGTGCACTGGTTTTTTTAGATGATTGTTTTAGGTTAACATATCTTAGGTATGATTTCCCTGCCCTCAAAACATTAGTCAATCATGGTGTCTTCAATGCAGTTTGCCGCCAAATTTGGGCCAAAATGAAATCTGGTAAAGCATGTTGATATATTAGGCTTACTGCCCTATTTTTTCTTTTGGCGATGCTGTTTTAACTTTCCTGGTTGTTGGATATTAAATTTTTTTTTTCCTTTTATATATCAACCACTTATTTTGTGTGCAGATTATGGAGTCTAACCGACAACGGAGAGAGGATCATTCGCGGGTGACTCGCACCCCTGAGGTTATAATGCATGTATTACGACTGCAAAGACGACAAACACTGGCTTTTGTCGAAAGGCCGCCCAGGAGAGGTAACAGTGAGAGTGAGGATGACGATAGTAAAGGAGAGGCTTATATTAAGGTTTTCTGATGGGGATGCTGCCACAGATGGTGATCCTAGAAAATGCAACATTAGCTAGTTTTGCACTTGATAGAGAAGATTTCACTTTCTTCCGTCTTCCTGTATCTTGGTGTTATTTTCTCTCCTTTTCTCTTTCTCAATGCTGGTCACTGCTTGCCTGTAATCTGTAAAAATTGAAAAAAAAAAAACATAAAATTTAGAAAATCATGTGGCTCCTTTTATTCTATTGAATAATACTATTTTATTAGAATCAAACACATTATTATCATTTAGCTGTTTATAATTAATGACCATCCTAGCTTTACCTCTTTTTTCTTCTGCATGATTTCTTACCATGAATGCTAGACTATTATGAGGACTCTTGCTATTCCTAATTAAATTCTTATTCAACAATTCTTTTATTTGCTCATAAAATTCTAATATATCTTGATAGGTATAAACCATTTGTGTTACTCTTATAATTTTATTAGGATTTGTTAGGTTATCTTAGCAAATTTCTTATCCTTTTCCCAGTGTTTTAATGGATTTGTTGAATATAATTTTACACATAATTTTTCTTGCTGATTATCCGATCTCTTAATGTTGATTCACACTCAGAAATTCTAAGTGCAACCTCTCGTTGTGTAGGTGTAACCCTATCACCACGCTGGTTGCGCGTAAATTCCGTAGTCTGATGAGTTTAAGCTTTTGTTATTTTCTGTATAGGAACATAATGACCATTAATAGTAAATATTATTTGATCAATAGTTTGAGTGCATGGAGAGTATAGTCTTTGAAAGTTATTTCCTATTATCATATCATGACTAGGTCGATCAGTTGCCCATAAAATAGGAATAACACAATGAACACCTCCAAATTCTACTGGCAATTCCTCTATTATTTCCGTATGCAACATAACACTGTTATTAGCAATTCTTACCTGCATAGGATTTTTAGCTTTTTTCCACATAAATTCTGGAATAATGACCTTTTTCCAAAGCATGTAGAACAACCACTATCAATATATGCACATAATTTATATTTATTATAATCTTCAATGCATATATCAGTTGGAATATAGATGCTATTAGGATTAGTACTGGATATTTCATTATAGGCTTCCATTTGCATATTAACTTCATCTTCATATACTGGTTCACTAACAGTTTTGGTTTTATATCTAATCACCTTTCTGTTTTCAAAAATAGGATTATTTGGTTCCTCATTTATCTCTAAATTAGAACATGAACCAATATCAATACTATGTCTTGTTGGTTGTTTCAAGCCTTTTCTTAATTTCATATTTTCATTTAGCTTCTTTATTATAGCTAATATTTCTTCTTCATCTTCTTCTGGCTTTTTATCAACTCGTTTTTTCATCTTTATTGTATTTGAATTCTTTCTACTTAGACTTGGTGATCTAAGACTCTACTTCTCTGTAATTTAGGTTTTGTAGTTATCTCAATATGAAGTAATCCTGATTCATCAATTAACAACTTACTTGACCTATTTTTTACTGCAGGATTCATGAAGAATTCTTTCCAAATTTTTTCAATTTCTATTTCATTAAGATTTACCTTTATAGGGACAATCTTCTTCTTAGGACCTCCTCCTTGCTCATATTTCTGAGCATCTACCATTTGTTTCTTGAAAGTTGAATCTATAGTGTTTACCAACTTATAGACTACCTTCCTCTTTAAATGTATAGGTCAAGTTCCTTTATGCATGTTTACTCCATCAATTAATAACTTGATTGCCAGAAACTTAGGAGCATGATGCAAGTCTAAGCATGGAGAACTTCGAAGATTTGCTTATCATGCATCAAGATAGCTTGTCTCTAAACATTGATTCAAGCCAAGCGTTGCATGGACACTTTCTTGGATACCAAAGCAAAGCTACGGTTTGCTTGGTGGCTTTCTTGGAGCCTAAACTAGTTTCTTTAATTTTCTTACTTAGATTTTGCTTACAAGATTTTACCTTTCACTTGAAAAGGTTTTTCTTGGTTTAAGCATTAGGATCTATAATCTTTTTATTAGTTTCTTTAATTAGTTAGTGTTAATTGATTTTAGGCGTGTGGTCTTGTTTGGTGAGCAAGCTTGTTCAGGTTGTTGAAGCCTTCTCCAAGGGTTTGAAATCTTATCCAAGGGTTTGTTAGAGTTTTAGTTGGGTTAGATAACTAATCAAATTCTATCTTATGTGATTAGTTACCAAAACCGTGTGCTTGCTTGCACTCCTAGTCGGTTTAGTTGTCTAGTTTGATTAGTATTGAATTAGGGATTTGTCCTAATCTTCCTAGGAGAGTCTAGCTTATAAATAGGCTTGTAAACACACGAAATAATCAGATTATTATGCATTGCTTTTGAGTTTAAACACTTAAGTTTTAATTGATTGTGATCAATTGCTGTTTTGCTTGTTTTAGTTAAAACATTCATTTAGGTTGATTGACTAGGTGGATCTTAGTTGATTAATCTTAGTTTTTGTTTAGTTCTTGGTGGATTTCCTGTAGAGAATTAGATTTAAACATATCCCTAGTGTTTTGTTGATTTTCGGATCAATAATTCACATCATCTTGGTATCAGATTCCAGGTTCCGGTAGAAAAAAAAACTGGTAAAGTTTGGCTTGAAATTTTTGAGTGATTCTTTTTTCATTGGACGTTAAAAACATTCAGCTATCACCATATAAAATTTAGTAACTTTTGGTTGAGTAACACGCTCTACACAGCCTCAAACTTTTGTTGTTAATGCACTGATTTGCGGTTGGGAGTCCGGTTTTGTTTTGCTTCAAGATTTCTTCAAGATTCGATCTTTTAATCAAGATTTTTGCATAAACTAACTTGGTTTGTGTGGGAATAATGTGTGACAAAGAAGTTCCACTAGTTCCAAGGGGTTTAACCTTAGAACAAGCTCAAAATCTTAGAAGAGATAGACAAATCAACGAGTTGGCAGCAAGATTGGATGAGATATTGCAAAGACTTGATACTCGTGATGGATCTTCTTCAAAGAAGGGTAATTCTAACACTAATTCTAGTTCAAGTGAGGAAGAACAACCAAGGAGAAACCCTAGGAGGCCACGAAAGAATTATTCATCAAGTGATGATTCACCAAGACCTAGGAGAAGGGATAAACCAAAAGATGATGATAGGAACCTTAGGCTAGATCTTCCCGAATTCAATGGGAGTATGAATGAACTAGAGAAGTATTTTGAATGGATTAGAAGGGCCAAAATACTCTTTGATTACAAGGAGTATGATGAGAGGAAAAGGTGTAAGATAGTCGAATTGAAACTGACGGATATGCAAGTCTTTGGTATGATAATTTGAAGAAGAGGCATAAGGAAGGGCGAGACAAAATAACCACTTGGGAGCAACTCAAGAAGCACATGAAAAAGAGGTTCGTACCTAGTGATTATTGGTGAAGGATAATTAGGTCGTTGGACTAACTACCCTCAACCAAACAATATTTATAAACCTACACCTACACTAAACAAGTTTAGTGGTAAGTAGAGGGTCGAACCACGGAGACGACATAAACACTATCAACACCACCACCAATTAAGCTAGGTCAAAGAGATAGGATGGATAGAACAATAAACAAAAATGAGATTTATATTAAGTTAAACTAACACCAAGGGAGAGGGTCAAACATGACAATGATCTTCAATAAAGTTAGGCAATGGAAATGAGTTTACATGCAAACCAAATATCTCATATAAGGCAATACCAACAATACCATCTAACCACCTATCGGGGTCAAAGGCTTTCCCAACTTAACACATGCTCATACTATCGTCATAAGCTGTGAAAGTTAAGGTTTTTGCATAGAATCGATCACCTAATGGATATCCCTAAGTTACACTATCGTCATAACTTAGTTCAATCCACCCAATTACAACACATGATTGGCCATTCACATGGAGTAATTAGTAAAACATGGTTACAAGGTATATTTAATCACATATAACCAACATTTGTCTACCCTAATACATTCAAGATTCACCACATGCTATCACCAATCCCTTAGTAAAGGGAATTACTCACTAATCATGAAAAACTAACACAAAACCCAACAAGAAGAACAAAGAGAAGCAATTAAACTAAACAACTACTCTAATCAAGCAAGAAATTAAGAAAGAACAATAAATGAGATAGAGTTTAGAATGCTCATTGAAGTATTGAAAAGGAATCCAAAACAATGTCACTTTGCATCTTCATCTTCTTCAATCCACCATTGAAGCTCTTCACTTTCTCTCTCTAAAATACCCTAAATTACTCTTAATCTACATTGTAAAGTATAAAAACAAAGATTAAAACTAAATCTAAGCCTAATTTATGTGAAGATTGATGGAGAGATGTTAGGGTTTAACCCCTCAAAGAGGAGAGAGAAAACCCCAAAGAAACCCACCACCAAAACTTATAAAAAGAGGAGAGGAAGAAGCGTTTAAAAGACCCGTAGCTGCTCGTGCGCGCCCGCGATATTTGCCTGCGCGCCCGCGCACTGGGATTGGCCTGACAGCGACATTCATTTTCAAACGGCCATAACTTCTGTTCTAGGAGTCTTCTATGGGCGTGCAACCTACCGTTGGAAAGCTCTTTAAGTCTAGTTTCCAATGCAACTTGAATCACCTCAATCCAATTTGTAGATAAAAAGTTATGGCTAAAAGAGTGAACAAAGGTTAGTTTCGGAGTTCAGGCCCTTGAGCGCCCGCGCCTATCTTAGGAGCGCCCGCGCCTATCTTAGGCGCGCCCGCGCCTAAGCCGCGCCCAAATCGCGCCTACATTCTGCCTCCTTCAATATTTTCAACCCCAATGTTAGGCACGCCCGCGCTTGGTTTGGCGCGCCCGCGCCATTCTGAAAGCACGACCCGCGCTGTCCGTATGGCCTTGCTTGCTTGCTCCTTAACTTCCTTTGTAGCTCTTCAAATGAACTCCAATTCTCCAAGCTCTTCATTCTCTCAAAATCAACTCCAAAAGCCTATAAAACACGAGGAAAAGCACAAAAACATAATAAAGAGAGAAACGGAGCAAAAGGGGTACAAACAAGGGACAAACGTAGAAAAATACCGCGATTAGAGGATCTAAATAGTGGCATAAATGCCACTTATCAATTATATCCAAGATACTTACCTTAAGATGAAAACTTTTAAACAAAATTTAATGGCTGTTGAGAATTATATTATTGAATTTGAAAAGTTATGCATGCTATGTGGTTTAGAAGAGATTGTTGAACATAAGATTGCTCGTTTTATTTCGGGATTGAATGATAATATTGCTGAAAAAGTCGAATTACAACAATATTGGTCCTTTGAGGATGTTTGCAAGGTAGCTATAAAGGTTGAGAAACAGCTAAAGGGGAAGAAGGGCTCGTTCACTAAGCCTTTTGTAAAAGGGTTCTCAAAACCTTTTGAGAGAGTTAGTGTGGAAAAGAGTAGTTCTAGTTCGAACTACAAGGAGACAAAGCCTAAATTCGAGTCTACTAAAAAGTTTGTGGAAGGAAGGAAGTGCTTCAAGTGTGGTAGTGTTAGTCACATTGCAAGTGACTGTCCATCTAAAAGGGTCATGACGGCTCAAGAATGGGAACAAGAGCAAGCTAAATGTGAGCAAGGTAGTGACGGTGAAAAGGATGAAGAAAACTTTGAAGAAGAGGTGGAACACATGGAAGAAATTGATCCCGAGACTCAAGGTCAAAATTTGGTCCTAAGGAGAGCACTACACTAAAAACCTATGTCTATTGAAGGCAATCAAAGGGAGAAAATCTTTCTCACAAGATGCAAGGTGGAAGATAAGTTGTGTGATATGATAATTGACACGGGTAGCTGCCCTAATGTAGTGTCTACTACTTTGGTAGATAAGTTGAAATGGCCAATTATCGAGCATCCAAACCCTTAGAAGCCTCATTGGTTCAATAATTCGAGTGATGTTAAGGTGAATAAACAAGCTCTCATATCCTTTTCAATTGGTAAATTTCATGACAAAGTTTTGTGTGATGTTTGCCCTATGGATGTGTGTCATATACTATTAGGTCGTCCTTGGCAATATGATAGATTTGTGAAATTTGATGGAATGACTAATGTGTATGTTGTAAGAAAAGGAGAAAACGAGAAACCGGTTGCTTTGAAACCTTTGATAAACAATAAACCTTCTATTGCTACCTCTAATTCGAAGAGTTCCTACTTGATTAGTGAGAGAGAAGTGGAGAAAGAAATCGGCAATAACAATATGGTGTATATACTTGTTTCTAATGAGGTTCGAATTGAGAAAGATGAACAACTCAAGAGGCCGGTTGAATTGGAAGCTATTTTGAGAGAGTTCAAGGATATGTTTCCTGATGAATTACCTCCGGGACTACCTCCTATTCGTGGGATAGAACATCAAATTGACTTGATTCCGGGAGCACCATTACCTAACAAAGTAGCTTATAGAAGTAATCCAGAAGAGACAAAAGAGATGCAAAGGAAAATTGAGGAACTTATGACAAGAGGTTATGTGAGAGAGAGCATGAGTCCTTGTGCCGTGTCTACACTACTTGTTCCAAAGAAGGATAGAAGTTGGCGCATGTATATTGATAGTAGAAGTGTGAATAACATCACAATCAAGTATCGTTTTCCTATTCCAAGATTGGATGACTTACTTGATGAGTTACATGGCTCGAAATTGTTTTCAAAAATTGATCTTATGAGTGGATATCATCAAATTCGAATGAGAGAAGGAGATGAGTGGAAAACCGCATTCAAGACTAAGTTAGGGTTGTATGAATGGTTGGTGATGCCGTTTAGTCTTACAAATGCACCTAGCACGTTCATGAGATTGATGCATGAGGTTGTAACCGATGCAAGTGGAGTTGGGATTGGAGCGGTTTTATTGCAAAAGAAGCGCCCTATAGCTTACTTTAGTGAGAAATTGGGAGGAGCTCGTTTGAACTATTCTACTTATGATAAAGAGTCCTACGCTATTGTTATTTCTTTAGATCATTGGAGTCATTATCTCCGACCTAATCATTTTGTGTTGCATTCTGATCATGAGGCGTTGAAGTATATACATGGACAACAAAAGCTCAATCCTAGGCATGCTAAGTGGGTTGAATTTTTGCAATCATATAATTTATCTTCTAAGTACAAAGAAGGAAAATCAATTTCGTGGCGGATGCACTCTCTAGAAGATATACATTGCTTGGAATTTTTAATATCAAATTGCTTGGTTTCGAATTGATCAAGGAATATCACAAGGGAGATGATGATTTTTCTACACTTGTTGAAGAGTGTTCAAAGGGAGCCGTAGGTTCTTACTTGTTACAAGATGGTTTTCTTTTCAAAGGAAATTAACTTTGTCTTCCTAAGTGTTCTATTCGAGAGCTAGTTGTTAGAGAAGCTCATGGAGGTGGAATTGCTGGTCACTTTGGCATTACAAAGACTTTGAATATGTTACAAGAACACTTCTATTGGCCTAAGATGCTTGCGGATGTGCAATTAGTTGTATCTAGTTGTGCAACTTGTCAAAAGGCAAAGGATACTTTTCATTAAGGCTTGTATACACCTGATGAGTGACATTTATGTCACTCTTAGGGTAGTCTTTTCTAATAGTTTTAGTAATAATTTGGTCCATTTAAGTACGTTTTTGCTATGATTCGCCTAATTTGAGTTTTCTACCTTTGTGATGCGTAATGTGTATTCATGTGGTTTAGGTAGTCTATACTCCCCTCCCCTTTCGTTGTATTATGCTTTACCTTCATGTTCCATGATTATAGGTGTATGCAGTTGATTCGGAGATGGAAAGAACAAGGGCAAAACGGGAGAATTCCAAACCACACAAATGGTGCGGGCACGCCACCTAGATGCGCGGGCGCGCCTCCCTTGAGCGCGTGCGCGCTGATGAGCTGGACCAACCATTAAATACCCACTTTGGAGCGGGCGCGCATTTCAAGGAGAGGCCGCGCCATCATTTAACGCGTGGGCCCGCCTTTGTTGGGCGCGGGCGCGCTTGTCTGCTGCAGATTCAAATCCCGAATTCAGTCCAAACAACAAGAGGAGGAAAAAACGGCTAACATTCAACAACATTCTATCATTAGCATACTTTAGCAACATTGGTGTATGGTCAAGCTTATTGCTTGGGTGATGTATGGTTCATAATATTGCTTAGCATGATTGTAGTTGTAGTTATGGATAGTGAGTAGTTACTTGTTGCTAGGGGTTTGCTGAAGGTATGCTTTGAGTTTGATGTATGTTAGGCTAGATTAATTTGGAATATTTGTGATTAAATCTTCCTTGTGCTTATACTTATTGGCCACTCCATGTTTATGGCCATATTCATGTTGTGGTTGAGTAACTTGAACTAAATCATGACGATAGTGTGATTTAGGAATAGTTATTAGGTGATTGATATTGCATGACCTTAGTTTGTATGCCTTACGACGATAGTGTAAATGTATGCTAGCTAGGAAAGCTCTTAATCCCGATAGGTGATTAGAGAGTATTCTCGATATTGCCTTGTATGAGTTGCTTGGTTTGCATGTAAACCTATTTCCCGATGCCTAACATTGTTGAGTTCATAGCATGTTTGATCCTTTCCCCCTAGTGCTTGTTTTAATTGTTATCAAGAATATCAAGAATACTCTCTAATCACCTATCGGGATTAAGAGCTTTCCTAGCTAGCATACACTCACACTATCGTCGTAAGGCATACAAGCTAAGGTCATGCAATAATCAATCACCTAATGACTATTCCTAAGTCGCACTATCGTCACGATTTAGTTCACGTCATTCAACCACAACATGCATATGGCCATAAACATGGAGTGGCTAATAAGTATAAGCACAAGGAAGATTTAATCACAAATATTCCAAATTAACCTAGCCTAGCATACATCAAACTCAAAGCATATCTTCACCAAACCCCTAGCAACAAGAAACTACTCACTAGTCATAACTACAACTACAATCATACTAAGCAACATTATCACCAATGAAATAGTAAGAAAGACAAAGTTTTTATCAACTAAACTAACAAAGGTAGAAACTTTAATCATAAAAACAAGAGAAAATAGAGAAATATACCAAAACCTTCATTGAAATCCAAATAAAGAGCCATACATCATTCAATCTCCAAGCTTGACCATACATCAATGTTGCAAAATTACTTCTTCAAAAACTAAGAGTAAAACTAATGTTGATAGACAATGAAAATTACCTAAAAACTATCAAGATTGTTCAATACAAAAGTGGCCAAAACAAAAACCTAGAAAAATTCATTAAAAGCTCTCCTCTAAGGTTTCTATGCTAAAATAATATCCCTATGATAGAATGTTCTCCCTAGTTATCCGTTTTGCCTCCCCTCCTTTGTTAATTTGGGCTGAAATCGGGATTTGAATCAGCAGCAGACAGGCGCGCCCGCGCTTTAAATGATGGCGCGGCCGCTCCTAGAAATGCGCGCCCGCTCCAAAGTGGGTATTTAATGGTTGGTCCAGCTCATCAACGCGCCCGCGCTCAAGGGATGCGCGCCCGCGCCTATAGGTGGCGCGCCCGCGCCTGTAGGTGGCGCGCCCGCGCCATTTGCCTGGTGTGGATTTCTTCCCGTTTTGCCCTTGTTCCTTCCATCTCCGAATCAACGACATACACCTGCAATCATAAAACAGGAAAGCAAGGCGTAATACAACAAAAGGGGAGGGGAGCATAGACTACCTAAATCATATGAGTACACATTACGCGCCACAAAGGTAGAATACTCGAACTAGGCGGATCATAGCAAAAACATACTAAAATGGACCGAATTATTACTAAAACTACTAGAAAAGACTGTCCTAAGAGCGACATAAATGTCACTCATCATCGACCCTTGACTTGCCTCTATACTCGTTTAGTTGCATGTTTAGGACTACAAATATCATTTGATAGAGGTATCTTAGTAACGACCTAAAATACCACCTGTCAAATTGGCGCCGTTACCGGGGAAACGGTTTCCATTGTGTGTTTGTTTTCTTGTTGAGACTAGTTCATCTGTTCCTTTCTTTCTTTTTTCCGTATCTTGTCAGTGTTCACTTTATATATGCACATGAGGCATAATTGCTCTAGGATTTTGGTGTCATTAGACCCCGAGCTAGAGCGCACTCTGGCCTAGTTGAGGAGACAAGCAAGGGAGAGAGGTGAAGACCCACTTCAAGAAGAAGTGAGAAGTTCCCCTACCCCATCTTCACCCACTTCAAGTGAGGAGAGTGAACCATATACAAGCTCAATTCCCAACCCATTTGCAAATAGCCATAATCAACAAAACATGGGTGATCAAAGGTCACTTAAACAACTTGGAGCACCCGAACCATATGCCTCCCAAAGTGGGATTCTAGCTCCCACCACTCAAGCAAACAATTTCGAGATAAAGCCTAATTTCATTTCAATGATAGAGAAGAGGCAATTTACCGGTGGAAAATTTGAGAATCCCCATGAGCATATCAAAGAGTTTCTCAAGTATTGTGACACTATCAAGATTAACGGAGTCTCCCAAGAGTACATTAGATTGAAGATGTTCCCGTTCTAACTCATGGGAGCGGCGGAACATTGGTTGAACAAGGATGTTCCTCCCGGTTCTCTCTCAACTTGGAATGAGGTAACTACGACGTTTCTAGGAAGGTTTTACAATTACAAGAAAACCGCCGAGGCTCGCTCAAAGATACAAAGTTTCCGCCAAAGAGGTGGAGAGTCTCTTTGTGAGGCATGGGAGAGATTCAAAGAGTTACAAAGGCAATGCCCACACCATGGGATTCCTAATTGGCAAGTTCTCCAAGCATTATATGGAGGACTCTCCCCTCAAAGCAAGACTAGCCTTGATGCCGGAGCCGGAGGCCCAATCATGAACAAAAGGGAAGATGAAGTGGAGAGTATCATAAAAGATGTTGTGCGTAATTATGAGGATTGGTACGAAGGTGAGAGGGAAGCCACTTCTAGAAAAGATACGGTGCAATCCATAGAGCAAACAAATGCAATCACCAACCTTTCGAACCAAATGGCCAAAATGGCTAAGAAAATGGAAGAGTTTATGAAGACAAATTCTCAAAGTTCCTCCCCTTCTACCAAGGGAGGCCATGGTATGAGCCCCTGTACTTCTTCTCCTTCTAATTACAATGCTATGCCTCCCGGTTGTATGTTTTGTGATATATGTGGAAGCTATGATCATAATTCTCAACAATGTATGTCCATAAGTGAAGGTCCCCCTCCCCATGAAAATGATGATAATGTTGAAGATGTTAAAGCCATGAATTTTGTGCCCCGTGAGGGAAATGTTGGAATGCGACCAAATTGGAATCAAAACCAAAACCGTGGTTGGAATCAAAACCAAGGTTGGAATCAAAATCAATGGAATCAAAGTGGTGGTGGTTATGATAACCAAGGCTAAGGTAGGGGAAACTCTTCCAATTACAATGGAAGAAGTTACTCAAACCAAAGGCCCAATTGGAATCAAAACCAACAACACTATCCCAACAACCAATAACGTTTTAATTCCAATCAGGGTTCTAAAAATGGAAGGCCTCAAAATAGACCTCCCGGTTTTGAGCAAGTGAGATCGCAAGCCCAAAATTCCAACACACCTCCTCCTCAAATGGAAGCCGCTCCGGATTCTATGATGGGCGTGCTTCAAGCATTTATCAAGAATCAAGAGAGCTTTAACAAAATCCAAGAGGAGGAAAAGAAGCAAATCAAGGCGCATATGAAAATGCTAGAGACCCAAATCTCTCAAATAGCCCAACCTAGTTCTTCATCCTCCCCTTCTTCCTCTTCCTCTTTTCCTAGTCAAGGTGTCAACCCCAAACCTATGTATGCTATCACTACTAGGAGCGGGAATGTCCTTGAGAGTGAGTTAAATGATGAGAAGAGTTCCAATGTGAGGATAGAACTAGAAGATGAGGATGAGCCACCTAAAGAGAGTGAGGTCCTTGAAAAAGAAAATGAGAGGGCTGAGAAGCAAAAAGAGAAGGAGCCAACAAAAGAGAGTGACAAAGATCAAACACCTTTGCCCCTAAATCGACAACCTAGGAATGAGAAATTTCCATTTCCCCAAAGGTTTGCTAGGTCTAGGCCTGATGCCCAATTTGGAAAGTTCTTAGAAGTAGTCAAAGGTTTGCATGTTTCGATACTTTTTATGGATGCCATGAAGGAGATGCCCCACTACTCTAAGTTCATAAAAGACCTATTGAATGGGAAGAGAAAAGTTGAAACCATAAACATGACCGCAAATTGTAGTTCCATTCTCTCTAGCAAGCTTCCAACAAAATTGCAAGATCCCGGTAGTTTTTCCATTTCTTGTTCCATTAATGAGATTCACTTAGGAAAGGCGTTGTGCGATCTAGGCACTAGTGTAAGTCTTATGCCCTTCTCGGTCTACCAAAAGCTCAATGTAGGAAGTATTTCACCTACCAACATCACCATCCAACTAGCGGATAGGTCCACTAAATTGTCCATAGGGAAAGTTGAGGACATTCCCCTTAGAGTTGGTAAGTTCAGATTTCCGGTGGACTTTTATGTTCTAGAGATGGATGAGGATGAGAGGATTCCTATAATTTTGGGTAGACCATTTCTAGCTACCTCTAAAGCAATCATTAATGTTAAAGAAAATAAAATGACTTTGAAGGTTGATAATGACTCTATTGAATTTGATTTGAACAATGTCATGAAACAACCTTCCGCAAGTAATGAATGCTTTAGGGTAGATACTTTTGAAAATTTGATGAATGAATTTCGATACCCTCATGTGCATGCCTCTAACGATCCAATTGAGAATGTTTTGTTGAATGAGAATGAGATAGGTGATCAAAAGGAGGAGGTGCAAGTATATGAGGAGATGCTTGATGACAAAGTGGAAGCAACCACCGACCAAGAGATAATCCCAACTTATGAAGTCTTCCAAGCGGAAGAGGAAGAGGTCTCCAATGGTAAGAGAGCACGGAAGGTAGACTTGAAGTCTCTACCTTCGGGTTTGAGGTATGCTTTCCTAGATGCGAATGAATCTTTCCCGTTCATTGTCAATGCAAGCCTCACGGATGAGCAAACCTCCCTACTGCTTAATGTTTTGAAAAAGCATAGAAAGGTTTTGGGTTATACCCTTGAGGACCTCAAGGGTATAAGACCATCTCTATGCATGCATAAAATTGATTTGGAGGAGGGTGCTAAGCCGTGTAGGCAAAGGCAAAGGAAACTTAATCCTTCCATGCAAGAGGTTGTAAGGAAGGAAGTTTCTAAGTTGCTTGAAGCAGGGATCATCTATCCAATCGCCCATAGTGATTGCGTGTCCCTGGTTCAAGTAGTGCCCAAAAAGGAAGGATGACGGTAATGCCTTGTGATGGGTTGGCGTATGTGTATTGACTATCTCAAATTTGCTAATACTTCCAAAGACCATTTTCTATTACCGTTTATCGATCAAATGCTTGAGCGGCTTACGAAGCATGCATTCTTGATGGTTATTCGGGATTCTTCCAAATCCCAATAGACCCAAAGGATCAAGAAAAGACCACTTTCACTTGCCCCTATGGTACTTTTGCCTACCGTAGGATGCCATTTGGTCTTTGTAACGCTCCGGCTACCTTCCAAAGATGCATGATGTCAATTTTTAGTGACATGATTGAGGAAAAGATGGAGGTTTTTATGGATGATTTTTCTATGGGCGGAGGTACATATGAGATGTGCCTCTTGAATTTATCTCGTTGTTTAGAAAGATGTGAGAGTGCCAACTTGGTGCTCAATTGGGAGGAATGCCACTTCATGGTCGAGAATGGTATTGTGCTTGACCATAAGGTCTCCCAATCGGGCATCGAAGTTGATGGTGCAAAAGTTGATGTGATTGAGAAGCTTCCTCCTCCCACAAATGTGAGAGAAGTGAGGTCTTTCCTCGGTCATACCGACTTTTATCCCCGCTTCATTAAGGACTTTTCTTTGATTTCTAAGCCCCTCACACCTTTTCTACAAAAAGATAAAGATTTTGTATTTGATGAATCTTGCTTGAGTGCTTTTCTTAGGTTGAAAGAAGCCTTGTGTTCCGCTCCGATTGTCCAAGGACCCGATTGGTCACTATCGTTTGAATTAATGTGTGATGCAAGTGATGAGGCCATCGGGTCGGTTATAGGGAAACGAAAAGAAAAGAGGGTAGGCTACATGTGATTTCCTATTTGTCCAAGACTCTCAAAGATGCACAAAAGAACTACACCACAACCGAGAAGGAGTTCCTAGCGGTTGTTCATGCTTTTGAGAAGTTTAGGCCCTATCTCATTGGGTTTAGGACAATAGCGTACACCGATCATTCAGATCTTAAGTACTTGATGAGAAAGAAAGAGGCAAAGCCAAGGTTGTTGAGATGGGTTTTGCTCCTTCAAGACTCGGTTTGGAATTAAGAGATAAGAAGGGAGCCGAGAATATGGTAGCCGATCATATTTCAAGATTGGGAAGCACAAGAATGATTGAAGACGGCCTTCCGATTGAAAATGCTTTAAGGGACGATGTGCTACATGCTCTTGATGCTAAGGAAACCCCTTGATTTTCCAACATCGTCAATTACCTTGCATGTAGTGATATTCCACCAACTTTCACTCCTCAACAACAACAAAGGCTTAAGTATGAAGCCAAGAAATACATATAGGATGATCCAACGTTGTTGAAAAGAGGGGTGGATGGGCTTTTGAGGAGGTGTGTTCCCGATGAAGAATTCCAAAGTGTGCTCTCAATGTGCCACTCATCCCCTTATGGTGGACACATGAGTGCCCAAAAGACCGCCTCTAAGGTCTTGCAATCGATGCTCTTTTGGTCGACTTTGTTCAAGGACGCTTTGTACTTTGTGAAGACATGTGATAGGTGCCAAAGGATGGGAAACATGTCAAGGCGTGACGAGATGCCTCAAAATCCGATCCTTGAGCTCGAAATCTTTGATGTTTGGGCAATTGACTTCATGGGCCCTTTTATCTCATCTCAAGGGAACCAACACATTCTTGTTGCCGTTGACTATGTTTCCAAATGGGCGGAAGCCGTGGCATCTCCCACCAATGACTCAAAGGTGGTTGTCAATTTGTTCAAGAAAGTCATCTTTCCAAGATTCGGTGTTCCTAAGGCAATCATAAGTGATGGAGGTTCACACTTCAAGCACCATACATTCAACAAGCTTCTTTCAAAGTATGGTGTATCGCACAGGCAAGGCCTTGCTTACCACCCCCAAACAAGTGGTCAAGCGGAGGTCATAAATAGGGAGTTGAAAGTCATCTTGGAGATAACCGTTGCTAGAACAAGGAAGGATTGGTCTAGTAAGCTCATTGACTAATTATGGGCTTATAAGACTGCCTTTAAGACACCAATTGGGACAACTCCCTATAAGCTTGTGTATGGGAAGAATTTCCATCTCCTGGTTGAAATGGATCATAAGGAAAATTGGGGCATTAAGCAAATAAATTTTGATCTCCATGCCGCGGGTGAACAAAGGTTGCTAGATCTTCATGAGCTAGAAGAGCTCCGTATGAATGCCTATGATAGCGCAAGTTTGTATAAGGCTAGAACCAAAGCATGGCATGACACGCAACTCTCCAAGAAAGAGTTTGTGGAAGGACAAAAGGTCCTACTCTACATTTCAAGGCTCAAGCTCTTTCCCGGAAAGCTATGATCTAGAAGGAGCGGCCATTCCAAGTGTCCAAGGTCTTCCCATACGGTGCAATCGAGATCTTCAATGACAAGTACCCTCCATTCAAAGTGAATGGACACCGTCTCAAGCCATATTTTGAGGGTCAACCAATCGCAAAACCAGAAAATTTGTCACTTATTGATGTGTTTAAGTCCCCATGATTTCATTTCAAGGAAGTCGAGCTAACGACGTGAAAGAAAGCGCTTACGAGAGGCAACCCGGTCTCTAACTTAGTTTGATTTTATTTTCTTTTGAAACACTTAAATTGATCCATCTAACACTTTTCTTGCTCTATTGTGATGTAGGTGTGATTGTGTGTGTTTTTGAGAAAAGAGAGATTAGAGTTGAAGCAAAATGAAATTTTTTGAGAATTTGAGGTCAAATGCAAACCAAAGCAGAGAGCCTGCGCGATTTGGTCACGACTGAAGAACGATCTGCGAGAACAAAGTGGCGCGGGCGTGCAAAATATGGAGCGGGCGCGCCTAAGTCAAGGTCTAAAAATCTCTACAATCCAGAGAGTTGGAGCGATTTTGTCGCGATTTAGGAGTGGTCCGCGAAATAAAGATAGCGCAGGCACGCCAATGTTTTGGTCCAAAAATTAACACAATCCAGGAAGTCTGCGCGATATTGACGCGCTATCAGCGCGATCCGCGAAAACTGAACGCCGTGGGCGCGCTTGAAGTGGAGCAGGCCCGTCTACGTATTGCGTAGGCGCGCTAATCACGGGCGCGGGCGCGCCAATCTAGGTTCCCATACGGTTTTGGCTTCGTCTCCTAAACCCCTTCATCCCTCACAAACATAACCTACCTCCCACATAACCTTCCTCTCTCTAACACACACGACCCATTCTCAAGATCCCGTTCATCATCATCATCACCGTTCGTCATCATCTTCTACCATCCCCATCATCGAACAAGCATCAGCCACGAATCATTCATCATCATCAACGCTGCAATCTTGCATCTAACAGTTCATTCATCACCAAAAAAAGCAAATAGGCATCATCAACACCAACCACAACGAATTTCTTTGCTATTAAAAATCTTCTACATCAAAACAACAATTTTTCGCATAAAGGTCAAGGTATTCAAAATCCCTTTGTTATTTTTATCTCTTTTGATTAATTTTAAAACAAGGATTTTGGTTATCTTTAGTTATCATCGAGATTTTGTTGACTATTGCTGAAAATATTGTTGGATACTATTTGATTAGGGGATTTTCCCCGCCACGTGGACCAATGATATTCTGCCACGTGTCACCACGTGGACCAATCAGAGTCCGCCACGTGTCACCTCGTGAGAGGTCCAAGGTGGACTAATCAGGTCATGACATTTGGCAGGCAGAATCGACAACTGAGCAAGTGGTCTCCTACGGCCCAAAGTTTCAGGCAAAGCCCAATCAGCCCTAGGTTTACTAAAACCTAGTAATGGGCACGTTTTCCAAAACCCTATAAAAGGGTGATGTTTCCCTCCTAGGAACATCTATTCAGAAATATTCTAAACACAGTATACTGTACATCAGAGAAAGTCAGACACCTGACACCTCAAACCGAGCAATTATACATTGCAAATGCTCTCTTGGAATCTAAGAGAGACCCTTTACTTTCCGCACTTTACTCCTCAAACATGTTCTAACTTGATCATTGGAGGCGGAGCTCCCACCCACCAGAGTCTCTGTTGTTTTGCAGGTACATGCATTCAGAGGTCAGTCTTGGAATTGTATCTCTTCCGAAGGACACAAAAAAACCCTGAAACATTTGGCGCCGTTTTTGGGGAGAGTACTTCAAAGATGACTTCACAAGAACCTGTACCACTTCTTAATGAGAAACGGCCTACGGTTGACATCCAGGTCTTCTCAGACCAAGATACGGATGACGACTATGAAGTCGCCACCCATATGGCCCCTGACGGGTCCCTTAGGACACGGCGTGTAGGGTTTTGTAGTGACCCTCACTACGCGGAAAGAAACCCCCCAAGACCCGCCCCGATAACTGAAGCAATTAAAGCATGCAAGACATAATTAATACATAATTAAAAGAATAAGGGATAAAGAATTATACCCTAGACGCGTGCTTCGCTCGCTAATAGAGCTCATACTTCAACCTCGCAAATAAAAGGTCTCCGACGGTTCGTACCCTCGAACCCAACCCGATCGTCCTAAGCCTCGAAAGTTAGTCGAGGCCCGGACAAAATATAAACTTGGAGTTTTACGAATTTCAAGGTATACTCAATAATGGAGTTTCCGTTACTATTCCACTCAAGTGTGTTCTTTCCCAAATGCCAAAACTTGGTATTTATAGGGAAATGAACCCTTGTATTTCATTCACCAACCAATGTGGGAGAATGAGTAAAATTGATAATTAATTTAATTCTAAATTAAATAATTAATCAAGGCAATCACTATGCAACAAGTGTCAAGGGGAGAGAGAGAGTTTGGTGAGGACCAAAAGCAAGGGGGGGGGACCATTGCTTTGCTCCCCAAGCCTTTGCCCAAAGGATTGGTCCCCACTCTCCCAAACCGGCTCCAAGCATTGTTGGGCTGGCAGCCAGCCTAGCTGGCCAGCATGCACTGCCAGGCTGTGCGCAGCTAGCATGGCCAGCACGCACCAGCCAGCACAGCTAGCGCATGCATGTTGCTAACAAGCCACACATGCTGCTGGCTCCTGGGCGCTGCTAGTGCTGCTGCTGCTGCTGCTGCCTAGCCAACGTACATGCACACGCACCGGCCCAGGCACCCGCATACGCATATGCATGCTTTGCTGCTGGACGCTGCTGCCTGGCCATCACACACACGCACAACCTTGCTGGCTAGTGCGTTGTGCTGCTGGGCCGCTGAGCGTGGACTAGCATTGTGATGGCGCCTAATTTTCGATTAGGGATAATTTTCGATTTAAATATTCAATGTTCACTTAACAGGTGTTTCTTTATCCAAGACATGGTCTTGATACCCTTTTTTGATTATTTTTATAAATCGAATGGACTCATTATTTAATTTTAGATCACAATTAAATAGCAATGGAGTGAATAGAATTTTTGCATAAAATTAATTACTCCATAAATGAATGGTTTCAATACAGTGTCTTACATTAAAACGACCAGTTTAAATAAAACACATGTACAGGGAATTTTAAAGCCAATCTCCAATGTGCTTGATTCTGCCTCAACGTGCTTGTTGTGTTTCACTTGAGGCAGAGGTTTAGTCAAAGGATCGGCTACATTATCATCCGTTCCGATCTTACAAATTCTGATTTCACCTTCGGATTTCCATTCCCTTATCATGTGAAATCGCCTTTGGACATGTTTGACCTTCTGGTGCTCTCTTGGCTCTCTAGCCTGAGCGATAGCTCCATTGTTGTCACAGTAGAGATCTATTGGACCCTTGATAGAGGGTACAACACCAAGTTCACTGATGAACTTGCAAATCCAAACAGCCTCCTTAGCAGCTTCTGAAGCAGCCAAGTATTCGGCTTCAGTTGTAGAGTCTGCAGTTGTGCTCTGCTTGGCACTCTTCCAGCTAAATGCTCCTCCATTTAGGCAAAATATGTACCCTGACTGTGACTTGAAGTCGTCTCTGTTAGTCTGGAAGCTAGCGTCGGTGTAACCTTCAACAACAAGGTCTTTGTGGCGACCATAAACCAGGAATTTATCCTTGTTCCTTTTCAGGTACTTCAGGATATTCTTGGCCGCAGTCCATTGCACCTCTCTCGGGTTTGATTGGTATCTGATCGTAGCGTTTAAGGCATACGATACATCTGGCCTGATACATATCATGGCATACATGATCGATCCAATTAGAAAAGCATATGGAATCTGATCCATTCTCTCTCGCTCAACAGGTGTCTGTGGACACTGTTTCTTGCTGAGAGTTACGCCATGGGACATGGGTAGATTCCCTCTTTTGGCATTCTCAATGTTGAATCGTGCTAGTACTTTATCAATGTAGGTATTCTGGCTCAATCTAATCATCCTCTTAGATCTATCCCTATAGATCTTGATGCCCAATATGTACTGTGCCTCTCCTAAGTCCTTCATTGAAAAGCATTTTCCCAACCAGCCCTTTACAGACTCTAGTAATTTTGTGCTGTTTCCAATGAGCAGTATGTCATCGACATATAGGACTAGGAATGCGGTGTCACTCTTGTTTCGGGGTTTTCTGATGTCCTGCGGGAGAGTTACAATTCCGATACTGGAACCGGACGCCTGTACCTGCAAAACAAACGGATGCTCCGGATGATTTGAGATCCGCCTCCGACGGTCAAGTTAGTACTTGATTAAGGAGTAATTAATGCAAAAAATAAAAGTGATTGGTTCTCTCTAGGTGAGAGTATTAAATGTGCGTAATCCCCTTTAATGAGGATTAAGGGAGGTATTTATAACCTTGGGAAACGTGTTAATCGTAGGTTTAGGTCAACCTAGGGCAGATTGGGCTTCCCTTGGAAGTTGGGCCTAGGTGGCCGGTTTCTCTATTAGGCATGGAGGATGCCACGTGTCATGACATAATAGGTCCAGGGTGGACAAATAGGCGTGTGCCACGTGGCAAACCCTGACAGTTCCAACTGGTGGACACTTGGCAGGACCTGATTGGCCCACGTGGCGCATTCCGATTGGTGGGAGCAAAATCCCCTAATCATTTGCCCCTCACAGGTGGCACGTGACTGGTCACGTGTTACCTGTGACAGGTGTCGCACCGTGATAGGCGACGGCCTGCTACAGGTGTCACTCGGCGAAAGGCCGAGAGATTCTCCCGCCCAAATTTTGAATTTTGGAAGTGACCCTTCGCCTTCTCGCTTTGCCTATATAAGGGTGTGTTGACTTCAGTCATTTTCACACTTGAGAACTTTTTATAGAGAACATTCGGACCCCTGAACTTGGTCTGACATTTCGGTCTCTTTCTGCCTACCGCCTGCTCTGACAAGCCGATTGCACAGGATTTTCAGAACTCCATCAACTTCACTCGTTCAGGTAACCGTCGGTTCTCTTACTCTTAATTTTATCTTTTTTTTATTCTTTTTTGAAATGGCACCACGGAAGCACACGACACGACCTAGGTTAGGGATCAGCCGGTCACCGGGGACAGCTGAATCTAGGACTAGGAGTGTCGCCTGCCCTTTTCCGGACCCATCTTTGCCCTTTATACAAAGTCCAACTGTCTCTGTGTCTATGCAGAACATGATGGCCAGAAAAAAAAGAACTGCTAGGATTTCAAACTCAGACGGCTCCTCCCACAGGGTGCCGATTATTGAAACATCTGACTAGGCGCCAGATGTGGAAGTGAACCAAAGCGGCTTGAAAGCCGATAATTCTGAGGGAGGAGTCAAAGTGACCCCTTCCAGTTTTACAGTTGACAAGTCTACATTCTCTCCTGATCCTTTTGAAGGAGAGGAGGCGGGCCCCTCTGGGAGAAGGGAGGAGTCGTCCTCTTCGGACTCGTCAGAGGACGAATCCGAGTCTAGTTCTTCTGGTCATAATTCTCTGGACACAGAAGAGAAAATCAGCCGCCTACAAGAGGCGAGGCTTTCTCACGCAGTTGAGAAGGGGGACAATTGGGCGGAGCCATCCGCCTCTTACCGACAGCAAAATACCCCCTACTACTGCACTGTCCCACGGGGCCGGATCACGGCCATGCAAGAGAAAGTGGGGAGCTTTATTGCGAACCACACAATGGGCCCCGACTTTTTAGTTTTCGTGCCGGATCCAGAAGACACAGTCGTCTGGCCGGCTGGTACTAGTTATGATGGCGCCTGCTTTGGCTGCTACGAGGCAGCCATCAAGGCTGGGCTGCGCTTCCCACTACATCCGGCTGTTCAGCGGATCTTGGATGGGTATGAGTTGGGGTTATGGAAGTTAGCCCCGAACTCCTGGGTCAACGTACTCGGCTATGTGGCCGGGTGCGAACTGCACGGGGTGGAGCCAAACTTCGAGGCTTTCGCCCACATGAACTACCTCAGCCGGACCCCTAAGGCAGGCGGTACCGGCTGGTATCAATTGACGAGCCACAGAGGCTACCTCATGACAAGAGGTAAAGCAAACAAGTGGAAGGACTGGTGAAGCACCTTCCTTATCATTGAGAGTTCAGACACAGAGCTGAACAAGCGCTTCAACAGGTGGAACAGGAATCCGCCTCTTATTGCAGGCGGCCGGAGCATGCCGCCTGTTCCCCCCAAAGCTAAGAAAGAGATCCTGGATAAAGGACTCTTTAAAGTAGAGTCGAGGGTCGACTCTACTTCAGGGGTACGAGAGCAAGTACCCCTGCACTGCGTCCCGAGCTTTAAATGGCTTTACGACGAGTACTTTTTGGCCGCCTGTGGCCTCAACAGTCGGTGCTCAAGAGGTAGCCGACCTGTCGAATACTCTGTTTTTCCATGCATTACTGTTATGACTTTATTAACTTTGCTATTTGTTCTTGCAGCGGACGCCATGAGCAAAATTACCGCCTCCAAGACTGCGGCGACCATGTTGCGTGCCTCCATCATGCAACAATCCTCAACCAACTCCCCCAACAAGGGGGCGCCCTTGGTGAGCTTCGAACCTTTCACTCTCTTTTTGGAGTTGGGTTTATGCATATACTGACCGAGTGTTTTTTTTTTTTTTTTTTTTTTTTTTTTTTTTTTTTTTTTTTCAGACGGGCACTCCAAGAGCCTCCTCTTCCCAACAGCCGAACTCCAAGACCCGGAGGACGACTGTTGCGAGCTCTCCTGGTACTGCCAGGAAACATGCGGCGGCTGAGAAACAACCGTCCACTCCTTCTAAAACTCCAATCGGGCCGCCTAGAAGTATGAAGTTGTCCTTATGATTTTAGACTTGCTCCCTTCTTTACTAGGTCTAACCCGTTTGTTTATGCTTGATGCAGCCGGCCCTTAGGAGCCAGACTTGGTCGAAGTGGCCAAGTCTATGATCAAAGCCGTCCCTCCGGCTGAGAGGGAGACGATCAGGGGTGTCGGCACCCTTGACCTTGACGGGATTGCAGGGGTCCTTGCTGAGTTATACTTAGCATATTTTTGGTTATTTAAATTCCAGGACGCCTGTTTTTTGTTTGAAAACTGACGCCTGTTCCCTTTTACTTAGGCCCTGCTCCGAGTGAACGGCCTTCGCAAGCCGCTTGACAGGAAGAACAAAGAGGTAAAGGCTGCAAAAGCTATGGCCGCCTCTGACTGTGATAAGGCAATGTTTCAAATTGCCCAAAATGAGGTTTTGACAATTGATATTCTTTATTATCAGGCGCAGGCTACTTCTGCAATCCGGGCTCAGTTAGAGGCGGCCCAGAAGAAAAATAGTGAGCTGGAGGCGATCATCAACAATCTCAAGGCCGAGCTGAGACCTCTTCGCCAAAAAATGTCCTCATAAGACACCTTGGAGAAATCCTTGGCACACGTTAAGGAGCGCCTGGTGACCCAAGAGAAAAGCCTTACTCAGGAGCTCTTGGAAAAGGCCGAGCAAGAAAAGAAGGAGCTGGTCCGAGAGATGATGGAAGACTCCGCTCAGATCCAGCGCCTGACCTGGGGCCGCCTCTTCCCCAATGCCGACTTTTCCTCCTAGGAAAAGACGTACCGCCAGTGTTCTGATAGATATAATCAAGAGATCCTGGAGGCTGCTGAGGACGAGGCGTTGGAGGAGGAGGAGCCGGTAGTGGCGCTTGTGCCACTTGGGGTGGATGCATAGAAGAAGGATGCAGCTAAAGCTGAGTCCAGCAAAAAGAGTGTTGACCAGGCGGCAGCTGCTACTATTGAAGATCTGCCCCCTTCTTAAGCTTTTATGTCTTCTTTTCACGGCCTTCGTGCCGTTTGTTTCTATGGCCGGGGTTTTGAATATTTTGCCGATCTTAATGACCGGATTCTTTTCGTATCTTTTACCCGGCCAAGGGGTCGGGGGTATGTTTATTTATGCCAAAAATGTTTTGTTTCAAATTTGTTTCGATTTTGCTAAGTATCGAAACTTTGATATCCAATTGCATACTATACCGACTGTTTTGCATGGCCGATAGTTGCGGACAGGTACGAGGTAGTTAGTCACGCCACCTATGCCCCTGGACAACTGGTTGTCTTGTTTCCAGGCTAAGCGATCAGTCGGCCACTTTAAAGACTGGATCTCCTTCAACCAAGTAGGAAGGTGGTTTCCTACCTGCCTTGTTTGTTTTTTTGTTTTTAAGCTAGAGACTCTAGTCGGTCCAGGCCGACTATTCCCCGCCACATTTAATCTAGTGTGAACAGGCGCTGTATGAACACCTTTTTAGTTTCATACTAAATTTTTAAGGAGTGACCAAGTAAACATAATTGTTACCTAGTCGCCGAGTGACTGAGTAGTAGAGGTTTCAAGCGGTGGGTATCGGTTGTTCCCCTTTATTCGCCAATGTTTGTTGGATATTAACTCATAAGATACCGACTGTTCTTATCCCAAGTAGTTCAGTCGGTTTGGTTGACACGGACGGTTACTGCGAACACTTGTTTGACCTGATTAGTCAGTTAAGTGAGAGGTATCCTTGTCCGGGAAACGGCTACGTGGTTGTCTTGGTTAGACAGTCGTATAGGTGTCGTGTAATGATTTTATAGAACAATGTTCCATCCAAAAGGGAGCTGCTCTCTGCGACGAATTTCATCCGGATGGATGCCGTTGGACGCCTACTATAATGTTTGGATAGGTCGAATTAAACTTATATTTGGATCAGTTGGCTTGGCGCCAGGTCTGATCATTTCAGCTATGAGTCTTTGATAGTTCTTGGTGAACTGTGTTATGGGAGAGTAGCCAGTTGTGTGGAACAAGCAGCGTGCCCCTCTTAAGTAAAAATGAAAATTGAGCATGGAGAGTAGCCGACTGTTTGTCAGTAGGCATGCCCCTCTTAGTACAAAATTGAATGAAACAACAATTTTTTATTAAGTAGCCCTCGACTATTTACATCATTCAAAAGAAATATTTCTTAAGATTATCTACATTCCAGGTTCGAGGCAACGGTTGGCCGTCTGGTGTTTCCAGACGGTAGGTACTGTCCTTGACCTCTTCATAGATTCGGTAGGGTCCTTCCCAGTTGGGAGTTAATTTGCCAAACTCATTAGCCCTACCAACTGCTTCCATTTTTCTAAGTACAAAATCCCCCACTTTGAGTGGACGCCTGTGTACTTTTTTATTGTATGATATGGTCATTCTCAGGCGGTAAATTTCATGCCGCAAGACAGCATTGCCCCTCTTTTCTGGGAGTGAGTCTAATGCCAGGCGCATGGCTTCCCAGTTTGCCTCTTCGTCATATAGCATTACTCGAAGAGTCGGCTCGTAGTGTTCAATTAGAAGAACAGCTTTCGCACCATATGTTAGGAGGAATGGAGTTTCTCCAGTCGCCCCTTTTTCAGTCGTCCTAATGGCCCAGAGAACATGTGGTAATTCATCCGCCGATAGGCCGCCTGCTCGTTCAATCTTTTTCTTGAGACCGTCTGAGATGATTTTATTAAAGGCTTCTACCTGACCGTTTGCTTGTGGACGGCCGACTGATGCAAAGTGGTGTGCAATTCCTTGGTCACCCAACCAGTTTTGGAGAACATGCGTCTCAAATTGGGGATCATTATCAAAAACCATAGACATGGGAACCCCGAACCGAGTGATGACATTTTTCCAGATGAATGAGATTACATCCTTCGTCTTGATTCCCTTTACAGCCTCCGCCTCCACCCATTTAGTGAAGTAGTCGACTGCAACAAGTATGTACCTCCTTCCGCCTGTAGCAGGCTTATAGGGACCCATAATATCCATGCCCCACTTAGCAAACGGTAGTGGGCTATGAATGGTAGTGAGGTCAGTAGCCGGTCGGTGAATTAGTTTGCCAAACCTTTGACACTTGTCACATTTTTTCACCATCTCCATTGCATCTGCTTCTAAAGTAGTCCAAAAGTAGCCCTGCCGCCTTGTCCGTTGACCAAGCGACCTACCGCCTATATGGGAAGCGCAGTAACCAGAGTGAAAATCGTCTAGTATCTCTCGTCCCTTTTCTGGAGTAACACACTTTAAGTAGGGTTGAAGGTACCCTCTTTTGTGAAGTTCTCCCTTTATCATTGCAAAACTGGCTGCCCGTTTTTTCAGTGCTGCCGCCTGGTGATGATCATCCGGCAGGGTACCGTCTGTCAGATATGCCCTGATTGGATCCATCCAGGTTGAGCTTCTGTCTAGGATTCCAATAGGGTCTTCCTCGATGCTTCTCTTCTCCATTACTTCCCAAAAAACAGTTCGAGGAGTATCACAAGAGGCGGATGATGCTAATTTTGAAAGTGCATCCAACTGGTTGTTTTCTGATCTTGGCACTTGAGTCAGATGAAAATCTTCAAGGGATCCGACTGCCTGTCGTACCGCCTATAAATACTTGATCATGGTCGGATGGGTTGCTTCGTATTTGCCATTATACTGACTCACTATCAATTGTGAATCGGAACAGGCGTCTATCTTTCGCGCCCCCGCCGCCTTGCACATGCGGATTCCGGCTAGTAAAGCTTCATATTCTGCCTCATTGTTTGAGGCCTGAAAACTGAAGCGTAGAGCATACTCATACCTGTCGCCCTCTGGCGACTGACATACAACGCCTGCTCCACAACCATTTGAAGTAGAGCTTCCATCCACATATACCTTCCAGACTTGGTCTGGATCTCGAGAATCAGGGGGACGAGTCATCTCAACAATAAAGTCAGCAAAGGCTTGCCCCTTCACTGCTTTTCTAGGCTCGAAAGTAACTTCGAGGCTCTGTATTTCTATGGCCCATTTGATCATCCGGCCTGACGACTCCATGGTGGTCAGTGGCCGCTTGATAGGTTGATCTGTATACACGACGACTGCATGTGCCAAAAAGTTGGGTTTCAATTTTTTAAAAGCCATGAAGAGTGCTAGACCACATTTCTCCACTAAGGGATACCTCAACTCGGCATTCTTTAGTACATGACTGACAAAGTAGACCGGTAGCTGACAGCCGTCTCTTTCAGCAAGAAGAACAGCGCTTAACGCATGATCAGAGACGGCCAGGTACATGTAGAGTACTTCTTTGGGCAAAGGGCTGACCAGCCTCGACAAGTAATGCAAGTGAACTTTCAATTTATGGAAGGCCGCCTCAGCATCTGACCCCCATTCAAACCTTGCCTTCTTGTTAATGGTCTGGAAGAAGTATAAGCATTTGTCGCCTGATCGGCTTAGAAATCTTCCCAAGGTCGCCAGACAACCTGTTAACTTCTGAACCTCTCGTACGGTACGAGGCGACTGCATGTCGATGACCGCCTGCACCTTCTTAGGGTTCGCCTCTATTCCTCTCTGATTGATAAGGAATCCGAGAAATTTCCCAGACTCTACTCCAAATACACATTTCTTGGGATTGAGCATGACATGGTGTCGCCTGAGTGTGGCGAAAGTATCTCGGAGGTCCGTTAGATGATCTATCTGAAGCTTAGACTTGACAATCATATCATTAATGTATGCCTCGACGTTTCTCCCAATCTGATCAAAGAACACAGTGTTTATCATTCGCTGGAAGTGGTCGGGGCATTCTTAAGACCAAACGACATGACCGTGTAACAGTATAACCCTTGATCAGTGACGAAGGCCGTCTTCTCCTGATCTTTCTTCCATAAAGGAATTTGATGGAAACCAGAGTAGACGTCCATAAAACTCATCAAAGCATGGCCGGCTGTTGAGTCAACCAGGTTATCAATTTTAGGCAGAGGGTAACTGTCTTTGGGGCACGCCTTGTTTAAGTCTGTGTAGTCTACACACATTCGCCAGGTGTCATTCGGCTTTTTAACAAGCACCACATTCGCAACCCAGTCTGGGAAGTAACATTGCCGAATGAACCCTACATCAAGTAATTTTTTAACTTCGGCGGCTGCCGCCTGACTTCTTTCTTCGCCATGGTTCCGCTTCTTCTGCCTTACCGGCTTCTTTTTCGGATCCACAACCAGTTTATGTACCGCCAGGTCAGGACTGATGCCTCGCATTTCGTGGACTTCGAATGCAAAGATGTCCTTGTATTCTCTCAATAGTTTGTGAAAGTCGTCACCCAGGACTCTCAGAGCAGTCGTCCCAACTTTGACTGTTTGGTCAGGATGCGAGTCATCTAAGATCAGGTCCGTATGCTCACCAGCCAGCTGAGGGCAGAATTCATCCGACCGCTCCTCTGCCTATGATTGCTATTTTCTGTCTTTTCTTGCGGTCCCCGTCTGGGCTGCCTTTCTCTTTTTGCCGCCTGCTTCTTGAACAGGCGCACTTTCCTTGACTTTGTCAAGGTCTGTTTTTCCACCACCAGACCCAGCGGCCATAACAGTGGGCTTGATATCCGAGAGATAGCACTCTCGGGCCATCCTCTGATCTCCCCTTAGGGACCCGACTGTTCCATCATCCTTCTCAAACTTGAGCAACATAAGAGATGGGATTATAATAGCCTTGGAATTATTCAGGGTTGGTCGTCCCAGAATCATGTTGTAGGCCGAGAGTTCTTCTACTACCAGGAACCGGACTACCATGTGTCGTCCTTCCCCTTTTTCACCCAGGCGGATGGGTAAATCCACTCGTCCCACTGGGTGGACGACTCCTCCTCCAAACCCTACTAAAGGATGGGATGCCGGTTGTATGCAATCAGTCTGATATTTTAGTTTTGACAGACATTTGCTACTGATAAGATCTGAGGAGCTTCCGGTATCTATAAGGATTCGGCCAACTCTCTGGTTGGCCACTTTACATTCAATAACGATAGGGTCGTTATGCGGCCCCCTTACCCCTCCTAGATCTTCTTCAGTGATGACAATCTCAGGAAATGAATATTTGGAGGGCCGTTCTTGGTGAACGGAATTTACGTCTAGCCGCCTGATATTGTCTTTGTTGCCCCTAATAGTGGGGCCGCCTCCTGAGAAGCCGCCTGCAATGGTGTAGACGACTGCATCATCTGTATCAGAGCTGTCGACCTGTTGACTCTTTTTGGCCGACTGCTTTTTCGAGGAAGTGTTCCCCGCAGATTTCTTGACATAAGAATCAAGATCGCCTTGCTCAGCCAGGCGGTCCAGATACCGCATGAGACTGATGCATTCGTTGGTGTGATAACCAATATCTTCATGATAATCACATAATTTTTCTTGGTTCCGGTTGCTTGCAGAACCCTTCATGGGGACCGGCTTCTCAATTGAGATGTGTCCCTTAATTTCCTTTAGGATAGCTTGGCTATCCTTTTTAAACGCATACTTTGGGGAGTATGGTTTGAAATCTTTCTTCTTCTTCTGGGCCGCCTGTTTAGAGGAATCAACCGCCCATACCTCTTTTCTCTTCTTCTCATCTTTATTTGACGACTGTTTCTGTCGTCCTTCTCTTTTGTCGAACCTTTTCCCGTCCGACTGTTTTCCTGTACTACAAAGATCAGTCGCCTGTATATAGGCTTCTGCTTCAATCAAGGCTTCTTGAAGAGTCGCCACCCTCTTTCGGACCAAATCAAATTTGAATTTCGACCCGTCTTTGAGACCTCTGAAAAAGTCAGTATAGGCTACCTCATCCGGTAACCCTTGAATCTGTATTCTCATCAGGTTAAACCGCCTGATGTAAGAACGAAGCCCCTCCTTCTCGCCCTGCTGAATCGTTCCTAAATTAAGGGTCGTCTTTTTCGCAGGTATGTTCATGGCAAAGTTGGAGGTGAATAAGTAAGCAAACGTCCTGAAGTTATTCACACAACCAGTCGGCAGGTTGCCGAACCATTGTTGTGCGATTCCTTTGAGAGTCGCTGGAAAACACTTGCACCAAGTGGGATCATCCAACCCTTGAAGGTACATCAGGTTGGTGAATGCCATCAAATGGTCTTCTGGGTTAGTAGTGCCGTCATAGGCGCCTACTAATACATTTTTCACTTTGGCCGGATGAGCGACTTCAGCAATTTCCTTGGAGAAGGCCGACGGCTGTTCCCCAAGTCTAAGAAACCGTAGCTGCCAGTCCATAGGTTGGACATTCTTTGCTGCATGCCCACCAAGCAAAGGTGGCTGCAAAAAATATTGTTGTTGCGGTACAAATGGTAAGTTTGGTACCGCCTGGTCACTATGAAAGCCGGACTGACGGGAGGTATCGTCTGACTGACTCTCATGATGCGACTGAGTATGCCTCATCGAGGTATTGCGTAGAATGTCTTGGAAGTTTGAAGTAGAGGCCGACTCTGACAATCGGTCATTCTTTTTCTGCTCTAACAATAGCCGAGCATCTGTGTATGTTTACTTCGACCCGTCCGCCTGAATATGACGAACATGTTTCCTCTTTCATGGAGTAGGAAAGCGGTACTTTGTGAAATCAAGGGCAGGCGGCTCCCATTTCCTAAAGTTAGGATGAGGGG
Source organism: Chenopodium quinoa (assembly GCF_001683475.1). Taxonomy (NCBI): domain Eukaryota; kingdom Viridiplantae; phylum Streptophyta; class Magnoliopsida; order Caryophyllales; family Amaranthaceae; genus Chenopodium; species Chenopodium quinoa. Next base: position 2,631,866 of record NW_018744469.1, read on the forward strand.
TCGCCTCTCGCCCTTGAACTGGCTTCCTCTTCCCTGAAGTGGAAGGTTTCTTAGCCGACTGCTCCTTGGCCGGAGCAGGCGGCTTCTTGTTGAGCAATTCTTGAATCTCTCCCTTGAAGCCCCTCATGAAGGTCATGAGTTCGTTTCTTGTAATGGGAGCAGACCCATCAGCCGGCTGCTGCTGAACAGGCGGTGCGCCGGCTGGATCACTGAGTCCAGTTTGAAGATGTTCCCGTTCCCTCCTTTCGGTATGACGGGTGTGTCGGGCCCTTAGGGTCCCGCCTGAAGCTGTATGAGCTTCAACTTCAAATTCTTCCTCAGTATCATGGTCCGATTGAACTTGAGGGTCGTCTAGGGGACGCCTCTCTTCAGGAGTCGGTACAGACGTGGATGCCATCTCAGAAGTACTCTCCCCATAGACGGCGCCAAAATGTTTCGGGGTTTTCTGATGTCCTGCGGGAGAGTTACAATTCCGAGACTGGAACCGGACGCCTGTACCTGCAAAACAAACGGATGCTCCGGATGATTGGAGATCCGCCTCCGACGGTCAAGTTAGTACTTGATTAAGGAGTAATTAATGCGAAAAATAAAAGTGATTGGGTCTCTGTAGGTGAGAGTATTAAATGTGCGTAATCCCCTTTAATGAGGATTAAGGGAGGTATTTATAACCTTGGGAAACGTGTTAATCCTAGGTTTAGGTCAACCTAGGGCAGATTGGGCTTCCCTTGGAAGTTGGGCCTAGGTGGCCGGTTTCTCCATTAGGCATGGAGGATGCCACGTGTCATGACATAATAGGTCCAGGGTGGACAAATAGGCGTGTGCCACGTGGCAAACCCTGACAGTTCCAACTGGTGGACACTTGGCAGGACCTGATTGGCCCACGTGGCGCATTCCGATTGGTGGGAGAAAAATCCCCTAATCAACTCCCACTGACCTTCTTGTAGACACAAGACTCATCTGGATTCTTGATAAAACCAAACTTGATGATGGCTTCATCAAATCGCAGATTCCAACTTTTGCTTGCCTGCTTCAGTCCATAAATGGTCTTCTTAAGCTTGCATAACTTTCCAGCGTTGCTTGGATCAACAAAACCTTCTGGCTGTGTCATATACACAGTTTCTTCCAAAATCCCATTCAGAAAGGCGGTTTTGACATCCATCTTCCATATTTCATAATCGTAATATGCAGCAATCGCTAGGATAATCCGGACAGACTTTAGCATTGCAACTGGTGAATAAGTTTCATCATAGTCAATCCCATGGATTTGTCTATAACCTTTTTCCACCAGTCTAGCTTTGTATATTAATACATTTCCATCCTTGTCTGTCTTCAATTTGAAGATCCATTTCCAACCAATGGGTGTGTAACCCTCGGGCAAATTCACCAAATCCTAGACTTGATTTTCAGACATGGAGTCCATCTCGGATTTCATGGCCTCTTGCCATTTAGCGGAGTCGGGGCTCGTCATTGCTTGTTTGCGCGTCGCTGGCTCATCACCATCCATAACTAGGATGTCTTGATCATCGGTTAAGACAATACCAAGGTATCTGTCTGGTTGAGATCTTTGCCGTTGCGACCTACGAAGGGTAATAGGTTGAGCATTTACATTGTCTGTTTGATTCTGACCAATCTTCTCAGCTGCTTCCAAAGCACTTAGATTGTCAGTTTTATCAGTTTGACATTGTTGCTCGTCCTCTCGAGATTCGTCGAGTTTGATTTTCCTCCCACTTGTCATTTTGGAAAGGTGGTCCTTCTCCAAAAAGACACCATCACGAGCAACAAACACTTTGTTCTCGGATTTATTGTAGAAGTAATACCCTTTGGTTTCTTTTGGATACCCCCATAAAGAAACACTTGTCTGATTTGGGGTGAAGTTTGTCCGAAATTAATCGTTTGACATATGCTTCGCATCCCCAAATCTTGAGGAAATACAACCTAGGAGGTTTCTTAGTCCATAATTTATATGGAGTCTTTTCAACAGCTTTTGACGGAGCTCGGTTCAGTGTTAGTGCTGCTGTTTGTAGCGCATGTCCCCAGAAAATGATAGGAAGTTCACTAAGATCCATCATAGATCGAACCATGTCTAACAAGGTTCGATGCCTCCGTTCGGACACTCCGTTCCATTGAGGAGTTCTAGGAGGTGTCAGCTTTGAAAGAATACCATTTTCTTTCAAGTGATCGTCAAATTCATGGCTGAAATATTCGCCACCTTGATCCGATCGAAGCGCTTTAATTTTCTTGCCAAGTTGGTTCTCAACATCTTTATGAAATTCTTTGAATTTTCAAAGGATTCAGATTTATTCGACATTAGGTAGACAAGTCATATCTACTAACGTTTGTTAACGAAGTTGAATTCTTAGTGGTCTTAGTTTAAGTAGCGGTATCAACTTTTGTCTAATCATATGTAAAACATGAAATTTCCATTGAACATATATATGCAAGACAATTTTGAAACAACCGTTGTCAAAGTCTTACATTCAAAATTAACTAGGTGTCCAACACCATAGATCATAGTATGTTCAAAAGCTTGATGATAACTAGGATTAGTTTAATTACATGTCATAGACAAAATAGTGCATGCAAGCATGACCGAAAAACCATCTTCGTCGCCTACTTGTCCTTGCACCAACACTTGATAAGCTTCTCACTTGGTCCCTGAAAAGGCAACATAAAGTGAGTCATACTTGGTATCTAATACCTATGATAAGCTTAATTCACAAGTGTTTAAGGAAGATACCTGAGGCAGATGATCCATTCCTCTCTTCCTCTTCCTGGAAGAGCTTGCATTCTCTCTTGTAGTGGCCTTGCCGACCACAATAGAAGCATCGCATCTTTGCCTTGACCTTCTTGAACTCCCTTCTCCTTGCTCTCTAGGGCCTCTCGGTCACTCCATAGGCGGTGGCTTGGCTGAGTAGTTGCACCACCTCCATTAAGGAGCGTGTCTCCTTTCCCGCAGCTATATGCACTCTAAGTGCATCATAGCCCGAGAGGGGCGAAGCAAGCAAGATATGCCCCGCCATCTCATCCTCCAATGAGATCCCGAGAAGATGCATGTGTTTGAAGAGCCTAGTCATTCCAAGCACATGAGGTCGGAGGGGCATGTCGGGTCTCAATTTGGCATTGTATACCTTTGTCCAAAGCCTACATCTTTCCTTAGCAAGACAACCCACATTTGGTGGCTTTATCTTCATGTTTGAGAGTGACCTAGACAAATAAAACACGAGTCCATCATAGTTGCCATTGTCACTCTTGGTGACTCTTACATGGACAATGTCCTCAAGTGCTTTGAGGAACATATCCGGAAGGTAGGAGGAAAGGCTTTCCTTCCAATCTTCCGGGATGGAATTAGCCATGAGTCGTGAGACTTTCTTGTAATTGGAAGACCATTCTTCATGAGCCTCATCGGTCATGATCCCCTTAGAGAAGAAGCTTGGAATGGGAGTATCAAGAGTATACTCTAGGGAACAATTCTGGAGGATTTTTCTGAGTTCCTCCTCCCACTCCTTAAAGTTGACCAAGTTGAGGTAAAATGCCAACTTTTCGGGGAGTTCCGGGCACACATGGTTGTTGTTTGAGTTACTTGCAGGCATTGTTCTACAATTGAAAGAATTTGAAATGAAAAACCATTCATAAACCAATAAGTTTGAAATTTAAAAGCGTTCATGCATATTTTCAATCTTATTGAGTATTTTATCCACGCATTAATTTTCCATTTTAGACGAGAATAAAATGATTCCGAGATCCCAAAAATCAAAAAGTGATTAAGCATGCTTTGGCTTGTCTTAACACTAGATATTTTAGGGTAAGCAATCCAATTGCTGATAGCTCTAAGCTACTGTCGGTTTGATAAAACGTCGCATCTAATGCATCCTTGACATTTTATCTCTTTTGCCACGACATCTAAGGACTCCTTATTGATATCGTGGAGCTTAACCAAGACAACTTGTATACCTAGTATACCTTACGTTCCTAGGGAAGTAGTGATGCCTCGCTTAGCCGTAGCCCATCACATACGCGCATTAGTTCAGTGAGTGTTGTTCTTGGAACGGCAAATTTTAGCTTAATATTTTAAGGGACCTAGGGTTTCTATGTTGGTTGATTTAAGTGAACTTGACTAATCATCGCAGCATTTGAAATCCTAGACATGCATCTAACATTCAAATATATATATAAAAACAATATATATAAAGCATAAAAATAGATGCATTTGGAAACTAGCATGACCCCTTGAAATCTTCAAATCTCCAAGGGTCTTCATCTTGGCTCGTCTTCATCGGAATGCCGTCTTAGGACATATTGGCCAAAATAAAATAACTAGCTACTACGACTAAGATTAATCTAAAGTACAAAAATACTTAACGGTACGCAGACCGTATTTAGATTTACAAAAATACGTAACGGAACGCAGTCCATATTTTCTATCCTAGTCGGGTCCTACTAGTTGCCATTTTCTTAAAACCTGTTTTGAAACAATCTTTCATCCACCCATTCACAATTTGTGAATGGCCCATGCATTTTACGAGATAATACAAGTAAATACGCAAAACTAGTAACTAACTTAGGTGGTTAATCCGATTAACGCACCTAATTAAAACTAGTCAAAGTTGTTTAATACATTATGTATTACTAAAGTGCAATTTGTTCACGTAATTAGCTAAACTCCCACTAAATTCCGCATCCAACTTAATTAATCCAATTAATTAAGCCGGTTAACCCAAATTTGTCAAAATCAATTTTTTTTTTGTTTTTTTTTTTCAATAGTCGGAAAAATTGAGTTCTAACCTCCTTAAGATAATTACATAAATATTTTAAAATGGAAAAATTTTCGCAAAAACACATAGCTCGAAATTAAGCCAAAACCGCTCACTTGGATCCTAGTGAGTTGTGCACCATGGCTGCTAGGCAGCCTAGTGTTGTATGTGGTGCTGGCTGCTAGCAAGCACGCCTAGCGCAGCCTGCTCTGCTAGCTAGCACCAGCAGCACGCTAGGCATGCTACGCATGCTAGCTACTTGTTGGCGCAAGCAGCAGTGGGCTGGCTGGCTAGAGCTTGCTGCCTCGCTGCCCAGCAGTAGCACAAGCACGCCAACAGCCTAAGGCCCACGCACCCAGCACAAGCATCACGCAACAACAGCCCTCGCACGCATTGCACAACAGCATCATGACTTGGCCCCCCCTGTGCGCACCATAGGCAGCCTACATGCGAGCTGCTGGGCAGCCCGGCTGGCCTTGGTGATGCTTGGAGTTTTTGCCTCGATTTGCTTGCATCTTTCTCGGTATTTTAATCCTGATTTACGTGCGACGTAAAATTAATCTAAATTTATTTTAGAATTAATATAGGGAAAAATGGAAAATAAAACAAGTCCAACTTAATTAAATTCAATTTTAACAGTGCACAAGCCTAATTTTCCAAAATTACTTTGGAACATTTTTAGGTCTTTCTTGATGCTTAAAATTGAAAAACTTATGTCCATAATTAATTTAACCAATATGTAAATGAATAATGGATTTGACAAATAGGGAGTTGGAAAAATAAATTAATCATCCAATGATAAAATTTTCCAACTTTTATACTTGTGTAAAATAACAAGATTACATCTTCCAATTAATATGAAGATTAATCAACATTTACTCACAAGCATTTGAACTTCAAGGATTTTAATCAACCAAATATGAAAAATCCAAAATTAGTTCAACATGGAATTTAGGGTTAAAGTTCCAATCAATTAAACACTTAAAAATTACATCTTTAACATACTAGGAACTTAAAATTACACATTCACAACAAGTATTCACACATTGATGCAATTTATTTGCATAATTGTGAAAAATAAGTTTATGTGAAAAGGAACATATCAACTTGAGCACATATTATAACTCCATAATCATGCTCAAAAGATATTTAAATTGCAGTAGATTAGGGATGCAATAATGCATTTAATCTACCCTTGACATGCTTGTATTAATCAAGGCACAAAAGATTTAAAATTTTCGTTAAAAAAGAAAAAACCTTCAAAAAACTGGGTTTCTGGTTCGAAATTGGCTTCTGGACAGTCCTCAAAAGGGTTGAAACAGATTCAGAATGTTGATTCCACCCAAAAACACTATTTTTGAGCCAAAATCTGGGTTCGACAGCAAAAAATGATAAAAATACGAGTTTTAAAATTAATTAAAACGAGCTTCTAGTCCAATAAGAAAAGCAAAACCAGAAATTAAATCCACTTTAAGACACCTTAATTAATAAATAATAAATGCAATAATTAAAAGGAGCGCGGCTCCGATACCGCTGTAGGGTTTCGTAGTGACCCTCACTACGCGGAAATAAACCCCCCAAGACCCGCCCCGATACCTAAAGCAATTAAAGCATGCAAGACATAATTAATACATAATTAAAAGAATAAGGGATAAAGAATTATACCCTAGACGCGTGCTTCACTCGCTAATAGAGCTCATACTTCAACCTCGCAAATACAAGGCCTCCGACGGTTCGTACCCTCGAACCCGTCCCGATCGTCCTAAGCCTCGAAAGTTAGTCGAGGCCCGGACAAAATATAAACTTGGAGTTTTACGATTTTCAAGGTATACTCAATAATGGAGTTTCCGTTACTATTCCACTCAAGTGTGTTCTTTCCCAAATGCCAAAACTTGGTATTTATAGGGAAATGAACCCTTGGATTTCATTCACCAACCAATGTGGGAGAATGAGTAAAATTGATAATTATTTTAATTCTAAATTAAATAATTAATCAAGGCAATCACTATGCAACAAGTGTCAAGGGGAGAGAGAGAGTTAGGTGAGGACCAAAAGCAAGGGGGGGGGGGGGCATTGCCTTGCTCCCCAAGCCTTTGCCCAAAGGATTGGTCCCCACTCTCCCAAACCGGCTCCAAGCATTGCTAGGCTTGCAGCTAGCCTAGCTGGCCAGCATGCGCTGCAAGGCTGTGCGCAGCTAGCATGGCCAACACACACCAGCCATCACGCACCAGCCAGCACAGCTAGCGCATGTGTGCTGCTAGCGAGCCATGCATGCTGCTGGCTGCTAGGAGCTGCTGCTGCCTAGCCAACGCACATATACACGCATTGGCCCAGGCACCCGCATATGCATATGCATGCTTGGATGCTGGGCGCTGCTGCCTGCCATCGCACACACACACGCACAACCTTGCTGGCAAGTGCGTAGTGCTGCTGGGCTGCTGAGCGTGGATTAGCATTGTGCTAGCGCCTAGGCCACGCACATGCGCATTGCGGAGCATAGCGTGCTGCTTGGTGCTGCCATGCGAAGGCAAGCATGCAAGCTAGCACGTATGCTGTAGCGATGCAAGGCATGCACGCATGCCAGCTTTCGGTGCTAGCGATGGTGCTGCCATGCTAAGCACGCATGCATGCTAGCACCTAGTGCTAGCGATGGTATGCCTGGCACACCTAGTGTGTCTAGGCTTGCGCCTAGCCATGCTAGGTGCATGTTAGCTCGAGCTAGCGTAGCATCCACATGGCTAGACTAATGTGGTACTACGGCTATGCTCATACTTGTTGCTTGTGATTTTGCGACGCTCGGCCTCGACACCCTAGGCTTGATATCTGACGTCTGTGTTCGTAAAAATCCGACGACTCATTTAATGTTTCGGATTAATTCGTCATCTCGGATCGGTTGTTCGATTGGGTTCGACCCAAAGGGTTCAGTTAAGATTAATCTGTAATATTAATTATACCTTAATATTACTGATCGGAAGCGGCCTCCACCTAGGCATTCCGATCACTTGACCTTACTGAAGAATTAGCTCTGTAATAATTCTGAACCCTCCATAAGAATAATAAACTTGTTGGAAGGACACCATTCCTTTCACGGCGCACCCGTCCCACTGCAAGGAGGGAACGAAACACTGACCAGGCAGGGCCCAGTGAAACAGTCAGCCATCCATCGGGTCAGCCCTAGGCGGCCGAAGGATCCACCTCCATCACTAGAAATGAGCTCATGACCCTCATGACAAGTATCAAAGGGGAGATAAAGGACCTTATTGATAAACGGACGATTGTCCCTACCAAGGAATAGTTGGCCAAGAAACCCTCTTATTCTGGGAGGAAAAAGCCGGTCAAAGACCGAGAGGCCACTCCCTACCCTAAACCAGAAGAGGGACGTAAGCCTTTGATAAATCTGGCTGGACTGCAGTTCCCTGAGCCAGGGAAAAGGAAGGCTATTCGGCATATACAGCTGGATGGTTCCAAGAAAACATATTCTGATGCTCGGATGATAATCCAGCAAAAGAAGAATATGCAACTGTCAGAGTCGGCCTCCATGTCGAACTTCAATGACAGTTTTCAGAATGCCTCGCTGAGGTATTCTCAGTAAAACCAACAACACTGGACAGGCGGCTTGTCCGCCCATTCTAGTCCTCAAATGTTCCAGGCGGCCCCGTATGTGCCTCAACAACCATACATGCCGTATGGACCACATTACATGCAGCCTACCCTTTTCAAGGGGCAGGCGGCACCCAACATCCAGCCTTTGGATTGGCAGCTCCGACTGCTAAAACTTGGGGAACAACCTTGAGCTTTCTCCAAGGAAATAACTGAGGCCACTGTTGGGTTTCGTAGCGTACAACGCTACGCGGAAGAGAAACCCGCCCAAGACCCGCTCACTAATTAAAGCAACTAAATATTTAATCACATAATTAACAACATAATGAGAGAAAGAGAAAAGACGAGCTCTTACTTCGAAGCTAGATCCCCACAAGCGTGAAGGCCTCCAACGGCTCGTACCCTCGACTCGATCCGAACGATCTTCGTCTCGAGGGTTAGTCGAGACTTGACCAAATAAAACTAGAGTATTACAAACTTAGAGGTTTTCTCACCTTAAGGGAGATGCCTCAATGAGTTCAACACAAGGGAATTCCCAAATGCCCAACCATTGGGTATTTATAGAGAAAATCAACTTGTCAACCCATTAATGATCAATGTGGGACAATTGGTTTTTTTTCACTAATTTATTTTACTAAAAAATAAATTAATAAATAACGCAATCAACAATCAAAAAGTGGCACATGGAGGATGATTGATTAGGTGAGGACCATTTCCAAGGTGGGGACCATGGCCTTGGTGCCCAAGGCAATGCCTACAACCCTTTAGTCCCCACTAAGACAAAACCGGCTTCCTTCATGTGGCTGGCTGGCAGCCTGCCTTGGCTCCCAAGGCTTCCAACTAGCGCCTAGCACTAAGCCTGGGCAGCCAGCCAACACAGCTAGCATGCCACACGCATCCAGCTAGAAAGAAACCTTCGCACAACCAGCATGCGTGCTGCTTGCGAGCCACGCATGCTGGGCGATGGTGCATGGCCCTGCTTGCTAGACGCTGGTGCCTGGCCCCTTCTTGCTAGCCACACATACGCACAAAGCGCTAGCACACACAACGAGCTGCTACGCTAGTAAGCACGCAAGCACAAGCACGCATAGCGTTACTAGCGAGGCCCAGCACTTGCGTGCTGCAGCTGGCCTTGCGATGCTACGCTAGTGTTTCTATGTGCAAGGCGCTAGCATGCTAGCACGCCTAGTGCGCCAGCGATGCTAGCCTTGCCATACCAGCTAGCTAGCTAGTGCTGCTAGCATGCGATGCTAGCAAGCTCGGTATGGGTGTGTGGCCTAGGCTAGCCTAGCACTCGCATGGCTAGGCCAATGTAAGGCTACTGCTTAGCACATACTTGTTGCTTATTGATTTTCCATCTTGTCAAATTCCAAATTTTACTCGACTTACGACGATCGGTCTTGACGCTCCAAGCTCGATATTCGACGTCTTTGATTGTAATAATCTAATGACTCATCAAATCCTTCGGATTGATTCGTCGGTTCGAATTGGCAGTTCGATTGGGTTCGACCCGAAGGGTTTAGTTAAGATAAAGTTGTAATATTAATTTACGTTAATATTACTGATCGGAAGAGGCCTCCACCCAGGCATTCCGATCACTTGACCTCACTGAAGAATTAACTTCCTGATAATTCTGAACCCTCTTTCAGAATAATACACTTGTTGGAAGGAAACCATTCCTTTCAATCTCCCACTTGTCCTTCCGGACAAGTGTGCAAATAGTGTATAGCCTATTTCCTATGTCGCTTAATGTCTCTTCATGAACTATAAGGTAAGATTCTCCGTCATCCTTACTACGTTCAGAAGTATTTCTCGATTTCCGAGTTTGACTGTCAATAAGCAGATGATTTCTAAAATCTATCTAAGCACGACCATGCATTTTCACAGTCTCGCTCTTCGAGAGGCCATGTAAACAACAAAGACATATTCCCTATTGTTAATAGGGGGACATTCCCAGTCTTGTACTATAAGCTTCCCTTACTAAGAGGACCTAGTTGCCCGAGTGTTGCCGTTATAATCCCCAGTTACGGCAGACGTTTTAATGAGAAATGTAATTATGATGATTTTAAATTTCTTAAAGTACTCTCATAGGTCGATCCGGTATAATTCCAAACTAGCACCTGTGCAAATGATTTATGACTATTATGTCCTTGTAGCACAAGAAATGATGCTGTAAATCATACTACACACTAATCTCAAGTGGTCATTAATCGTCCATCATTTAAATGACCTTGATTATGGATAATTTTCAATTTTAATATTCAATGTTCACTAAACAAGTGTTTCTTTATCAAAGACATGGTCTTGATACCCTGTTTTGAATATCCTTATAAATCAAATGGACTCATTATTTAATTCTAAACCACAATTAAATAGTTTGTGGCATTTAATTGGTAAAATTTTATTCCACTATGAAACTTCCAAATGTTTCATCTTATGATAAATGGTTTTTCCCCAAATGTTTTAAGAGTAACACACTTCACAAAACATTTATAGAAATCACACCCATATTTAATATGCTTGATTTCTTTCATGCAATCTGGTAAATGTTGTCGTTCACTTATTGCATAGGTTTAGCTATTATGACTTTGCAAATCTTAGCATCTTCATTATTGAACAGTTTCATAATAAGATGATAAAATTTTGAGAGTGTTATGTATCAAATCTGATTTAGGATTTATTGTCCAAGTGATGGCTCCCACTCATTTTTATGACTTGAGATCTTTCAACTTGACAACCTACAATCAATGTTCGACAACGAACTTTCATTCAACACTTTCTTATTATTGCCTTCCAGGCAACAATATTCTCAACATATATTTTAGTAAATATTCTGATGGTGCTTTGCTCGGATTTTATTCCGAACGACTCACAGTGATTTACGAGACCCTAATCACTTGTGATTATGGAAATTTACTTTAAATTTCCGCACATTATACATGGATGCGCGTCCATGTTACCATTCTCAAGTCACGACACATTCTAGCTCGTGCTTATAAACGACTTCCTTATTAAGGATCTAATCCTTGCTAAGGATGTGCTTGCAACATCATTCTCAAATTACACTTGTTTCCATGCGTCAAGAACTTATCCCCTTTTACTTATCAAAGTACTTTGGATTTTTCTTGATCATAATCTAATGATTCATCACTTAGATTTATATTGATTGGTATTTTATACTTCTCATGCTTTAAGCATGTAAATTTTTGACGACTCCATATCATAGCATACATGATGGTTTTAATTGCAGAATTATTCCCAATATGTTCTATTCATGTGACCTTTTAGCTCATCTAGTTTCACTGAGTCTTTCTAAACTGTTTGCTAGCTATGTGATACGGTTAAAAGTCTCTACTAGAGTCTTTCTTGTTTGACTTACTATTTTCCCAGCTTATACTTATTTCAAACGTTTACTTAGTTTTATACATATGGGTCGAAAGTCTTTTCAAGTCCTTCATGTTTAACACGGTAAATTCCTCTACTTGTTTAAACATTTTATTAAGTCTATCCAATAGATCTTAATTCCCACTATGTACTAAGTATCGCTTTTTTCTTGGTCCATTGTCGAAAATCCTTTCAAATCTAAGCATTTAGCATTTGATAGTCATTTCACAATAGAGTTCATAAACTTCTTGTTGGACCATATAAGATTGACTCTTGCTCCCACTAAACTTCTTGTTTATAAGAATTTCTATGATTCTCCATAAGCCAAACCTCTAGTTGACTTTATGAGAATATATGTTCCAATTCCTACATGCAATGCTTTATTTAATCCCACAATGGATTTCTTGAGCTTGCTTTCCAATCTAGCATTATTTTGAATTACAAAACCCTTAGACTATTTCCATAGTCTCTTCCAAAATCAAATTTTAGGAAGGGGGTTTCGTATTTTTCCATATTTTATATGCGCAATTTTGCTAGAAAAATCACGAAAAGACTTAAGTGTTTCGATTGGTGAATAGGTTTTTATTGAAATTAACGCCGTGAATTAATTGTATACTTTTCAACCAATCTAGCTTTGTATTCTTATGCATTTCCACATTTGTCAGTTTTCTCCTTGAAAACTTATTTGCGATTGATGGGTCTGTCAACCTTCATGCAAATGAATTAAGTTCCAAACACGATTTGCAAACATGGAGTATATTTTCGGATTTTATGGCCTCTAACCATTATTCGAAATTTGGATTTGCCGTATCTAATTTACAAGACACTATTCCGTCACCATCTAATGGTGAATAGTATGCTTGTAAGTCTTAGGTTTACTTTTAACTTAATAGAAATATATAGGATTCAATCCAAGCCTTTGGTGAATTCTATACCTATACGGGGTAATTGCATCAAACACTGAGTTTCAAGGTGCTTTTAGAGCCCTTTGATTATATTGATCTTACTCTAACACTTCTAAAGTTTTGTGAGTATTGAATTCTCATTTAAGGCACTTGTAAAGTCCTTTAGGTATTCTTGATCAATCATTCTCATGAAGCCCTTCTAAAGTCTTCAGAGATTCTCAGTTCTAGTAATTTGTTGCTAATGTCGATGGTCATCGAGTTCATTTTCCTCCCACTTGTCGTTTGGAAATGTGTTACTTTCCAGAAAGACACCACTTAGAGCAACAAACACTGTGTTCTCAATTAGGTTGTGGAAGTAATGCCCGTAGTCTCACTTGTACACTTACAAAGAGACATGTATATTGTCTTTGGGTAAAAGTTCGTTGTGAAACAAACAGTTGACTCCTTCTCGAGCTACCTTAGCCCTGATTGAGCCACTTAGCTCCCACTAAGTCAATGAACTCCCACTGAGCCAATCAACTCCCACTGAGCTAACAACCCTAGACATATACTTGAAAAGACGCTAGAAATTATTTCTATCCATAATTGAATTATGGTGTCCTTTCATAGCTTCGACAAATTTTTTTAGTGTAACATTAGTCATTTGTGCAAATATTTAAGAATTTTATAGGAAGGGATGTGATCCATCATCATTCAAGTCAGTTCCAAATGGTATCGAGGTCTCCGTCAAGACACACTATGTTCTTTGTGGAGCTCATTAAGAAATTTCAATTTCATAAGTTTGATACGATCACTCTTAGCTCAAGTAAACATCACTCGATCTAATCTAGACGTTTTGATATCTTGCCAAGTTGATTCTATACTTCACTGAACATTGGAGCTACTCAAGGTCCAGTTTGTTCACATTTGATGATGTAGCTACATTATTTCAAATCCTTGTGAGACGTTAAAGTAATGGAATCCTCTTTAGCTCTTGGAGTCAATTGTCTATGCCAAGCACAATAGCTCCTTTCATTGACGATTTCAACAAGTAAGACTTGCTTGTCTTAGAACGATTCCGAATCGATCAACTATCAAGACTCTATCTAATAGAGCCTTGAGTATGTTCTTGTCAATGTGACATTGCTAAAGATTTTTGGAACACAAATCATGTCTATTACTTGAACCTTGTGAGTTTTCATGTTAGGGAAATGTTTGTTTATAATCTAGCATTCTTGACTTATGGCTTAGACATCCATGCCATTCAAATAAAACCCGCAAATATTGCTCTTTTATTGAATGTGAATCTTTCCTTGTGTAAACGGATCGTTTGCTAATTATGGAACATAATAACCATTATTCGTTCCAACCTTGGCTCAAAAGGACTTTAAACAAAACAAGTGACCTTACAACTGATGTAGCATTACTTGCTTCATTCTAAGCTTGTAAGTCAATAACTTAGCTTGTCTTCAATGGTTTGAGGTCACTTTCAATGTGGAACACTCAAGCGGTATCCAATACTTGTGAAGATATTGAATTGCTAAGTTAACCATAATGACATGAACTCATGGGTAGTAAAGGAATCTTATTCCTTTCTTTTGTTCCTTGTTTCCTATATTTCTTATCATACGCCATCTCATAACTTTAAGAACCATCTCTTTAAGTACTTTGACCTTTACACTTTTTTAGGCATAATTAAGCATCTAATGCGTCGTGAAACAAAGCTTTATCTTTTCCTTCAATTTGTACTTGAATTACCACATCAATGAGTCCTACTCATTAGTGTATGAAGCGAAAAGATATGTTGGTTGTCAACTATTGACAATTTGAGTTTTTCAACTCAATATTTCATGTTCATCAAAACTACCCAGTATTTTGAATACATGATATCCAACCGTCCTTTTGGACATTAAGTCATAAAATTCAATTAAGAGAGGTTGTATTTTTAGAAATGCCTTTCATCTTTTGAGAACCATTCTCAAAAGATTTCCTTTACCAATCATAGAAAACAATATAATTTGATTTAGAATTCTACAAATATAACTGCAAAGTATAACCATTTATTAAGTTCATAACATAATAAGTTTGAAATTCATGCAAACTTTCAATCTTATTATGCGTTTTATCCACGCATTAAAAAATTTGTCCCTTTTAGGCGAGTATAAAACGATTCCAAGATCCTAAAAATCATAAAGTGATTAAGCATGCTTTGGCTTGTCTTAACACTTAATATTTTAAGCATGCTTTGGCTTGTCGCATCTAATGCTTCCTTGGAATTTTATCTCCATTGCAACGACATCTAAGGACTCCTTACTGATATCGTAGAGCTTAACCAAGACAACTTGTATACCCAGTATACCTTACGTTCCTAGGGAAGTAGTGATGCCTCGCTTTGGCGTAGCCCATCACGTAGGCGCATTAGTTCGGTAAGTGTTGTTCTTGGAATGGCAAATTTTAGCTCAATATTATAGGGACCTAGGGTTTCTATGTTGGTTGATTTATGTGAACTTAATTAATCATCGCGACATTTGAATTCCTAAACATGCATCTAGCATTCAAATATATATATAAGCATAACAATATATATAAAGCATAAAAATAGATGCATTTGCAAACTAGCATGACCCCTTGAAATCTTCAAATATCAAGAGTATTCATCTTGGCTCGTCTTCATAGAAACGCCGTCTTGAGACATCTCCGCCAAAACATAATTACTAGCTACCACGACTAGGATTAATCTAAATATTAAGGTACAAAAATACGCAACGGTACGCAGACCATATTTAGATTTACAAAAATACATAACGGATCACAGTCCGTATTTACTATCCTAATCGGGCCCCACTAGTTGCCATTTTTACAAAACCAGTGAAACAATATATATTCCATTCATCCATTCACTATATGTGAATGGCCCATGCATTTTACAACGAAAAATAAGTAACAGTGCACAACACGCGTAAACTATTAACTAACTTAGGTGGTTAATCCGATTGACGTGCCTAATTAAAATTAGTCTAGGTTGTTATGTTGGGTTTCGTAGTGACCCACACTACGTGAAATGAAACCCGCCAAGACTCGCCCCCATAATACATGCAATTAACAAGAAAAACATAATTAAAAGCATAATAATGGATAAAAGATTATACCTTTGACGCGTGCTTCGCTCAACTATGAGCTCTTATTTGAACCCCGAAAATACGAGGCCTCCGACGGGATCATATCCTCGAACCCGACCCGAGCATCCTAAGCCTCGAAGGTTAGTCGAGGCCGAGACAAATAAAACTAAGAGTTTTACGAATTCAAGGTTTACTCAAATCAAGAGTTGCCTTTTTAATGCTACTCAAGTGTGTTCATTCCCAATACCCATGCCTTGGTATTTATAGGGAAATGGAGCCTTGATTTCCAGTCTCCCACCAATTTGGGAGAGTTGGTAAATTCAACTATTTATTTAATTCCAAATTAAATAAATAATTAAATCAATCACAACGCGACAAGTGGAACAATTACATGCTAATGAGTGATGCCCAAGGTTAGGAGGGGGGACCATAGCCTTGCTCCCCAAGGCTTTGCTTGGTCCCCACAACCACACACAAACTGGCTTCAAGGAGGGCTGTGCTGGCTGCTAGCTATCACCAGCCAGCAGCCTTGCATCCCCAGCAAGGCAGTCTGTGCTGGTGCTGGGCGATGCTTGGCGCTGGTGCTACGTGCTAGTGTTGTGCTGTGCTAGCATGCTGGCGCTGGCCCAACACTCCCACGCAATCCCTCGCACACACACACTGCTACGCACAGCCATGCCTGCCAGCCCCTCACGCACGCAAGGCTTAGCATGCGTGCTGCTAGCAAGCCACGCATGCTGGGCTTGGTGCTGGGCGATGGTGCACACGCACACGCACACACGAATATGACTAGCACTTCAATGGTGTTGTGCGTGGTGCTAGGGTTGGGATAGCGCCTAGGCATGATGCTAGGGCTGCGATAGAGCCTAGGCATGGTGCTAGGGCTGTGATGGCGCCTAAGCACCCTTGGCACGCATGGTGCGCCTAGCACACCATGGTGCGCCTAGGTTCATGTTGAGCCAGCCTAGTTTAGCAGTCCACATGGCCAGGCTAGTGCGACGCTACGGCTATGCTCATACTTGTCGCTTGTGATTTTGCGACGCTCGGTCTCGACGCCTTAGGCTCGATATCCGACGTTTGTATTCGTAAAACTCCGTCGAGTCATTAAATCCTTTGGATTAATTCGTCATCTTGGATCGGTTGTTCGATTGGGTTCGACCCGTAGGGTTAAGTTAAGATTAAGCTGTAATATTAATTATACCTTAATATTTCTGGTCGGAAGCGGCCTCCACCTAGGCATTCCGATCACTTGACCTTACTGAAGAATTAGCTCTGTAATAATTCTAAACCCTCTGTCGGAATAATACACTTGTTTGAAGGACACCATTCCTATCAATCTCCCACTTGTCCTTCCGGACAAGTGTGCATATAGTGTATAGCCCATTTCCTGTGTCACTTAATGTCTCTTCGTGAACTATAAGATAAGATTCATCGTCATCCTTATTACGTTCAAAAGTGTTTCTCGATCTCCGAGTTCCACCGTAAATACACTGATGATTTCTAAAATCCATCTGAGCACGACCATACATTTTCACAGTCTCACTCTTCGAACGGCCTTTTAAACAACAAAGACATGTTCCCTATTGTTAATAGGGGGACATTCCCAGTCTTGCGTTATAAGTTTCTCTTACTAAGAGGACCAAATCTCCCGAGTGTTCCCATTATGATCCTTAGTTACGGCAGACGTTAGGCAACATCAAAGAGACTAGTTCTTAAACAAGAAAACTTCACAATACTCATGGTCGAGGAAACGAGTTTCGATAGCTATAATGAGAAATGTACTTATGAAAATTTTGAATCTCTTAAAGTACTCTCATAGGTCTGTAGGGTTTCGTAGTGATCTGACACTACGCGGAAGGAAACCCCCCAAGACCCGCCCCTTAATTAAAGCAATTAACAAGCATAACAAACTTAATTAAGCAAGACTAAGAACAAGAATTATACCTTTGTTACGTGCTTCGCTCTCGAAGAGCTCTTACTTCAAAATCCCGAAACTACGAGATCTCTGACGGATCGTACCCTCGACCCGACCCAAGCATCCCAAGTCTTGAAGGTTAGTTAAGACCCGGACAAACAAAATTATGAGTTTTACGAATCGAAGGTTTACTCTAATTACAAGAGTTGCCTTTTTAATTCCACTCAAGGTTATTCATTTCCCAACACCCTTGAAGGGTATTTATAGGGATATGGGTCCTTGGTTTTCATTCTCCCACCAATGTAGGAGAGTTGAAAAATCAATGATTTACTTAATTTCCAAATTATATAAATAATCAATTAAATCATATTGCGACAAGTGGCATAATCACATTTTAGGTCGTTACTAAGACACCTCTATCAAATGATATTTGTGGTCCTAAACATGCAACTAAACAAGTATAGAGGCAAGTCAAGGGGCGAACACAGGGAAACGATTAAACACTGCTATCTATCTCCTAAAATTAATCTAGTTCGGTCAAGGAAAATAGTGGATGAATTAATGACTAAAGAGTATGTAAAATTAGTTAAAATAAATGCTAGGGGTAGGGGTCGAACATGCTATGAAGTCAAAGGAGCTAGGCTTATGGAAGTAGGTTTACATGCAAACCAAGCAACTCATACAAGGCAAAGTCAAGAGTACTCTCTAATCACCTATCGGGATTAAGAGCTTTTCTAGTTAACATGCACTTACACTATCGTCATAAGGCATGCAATACTAAGGTTAGACAATAATCAATCACCCAATGACTATTCCTAAATCACACTATCGTCATGATTTAATTCAAGTCACTCAACCACAACATGCATATGACCATAAACATGGAGTAGCCAAAAAGTATAAGCGCAAGGAAGATTTAATTGCAAGCATTCCAAACTAGCCTAGCCTATCATACATCAAATTCAAAGCATGTCTCCACCAAACCCCTAGCAATAAGGAAACTACTCACAATCCATAACCCTAACTACAATTACACTAATCAACAAAGTAATTAAGAAATTAATGAGAGAGATGATAATTTCACCAATTAAACCAACAAAGATGGGAACTTTAAGCATATAACAAACGAATAAAAAGAAGAATACCAATAGTTTCATTCAATACCAAGTGAGATGACAAACACCAATAGAGTTCCAAAATGCTTCCTTAACATACCCAAAGTAGCTAAAATTGATAAATTGAAGATCTACACTAAGATCTATGGAAGAATTTCCAATACAAGAAAGCTAAAATCTATGCTAAGAATGTTCCTCTAAAGAGTATGCTGAAAGTTTCAATATGTGAATAATGAATGCTGCCTTCTCTCTCCTCTTCTCTGCTTTTTAAATCTGATTTCAGGTTACGGACCGCAGCAGATAGGCACGCCCGCGCTGCACAACGGCGCGCCCGCGCGCTAGATGGTGATGCGGCCGCTCCTCAAGAAGCGCGCCCGCTCAAAAATGGGTGTCACAGGATTGGGCCAGCTCAGCGCGCGCCCGCGCCAGGAAGTCGCGCGCCCGCGCCGTAGGTGGCACGCCCGCGCCTATAGTTGCACGCCCGCTCCAAACTGCTGGTTCAATGCTTCGATCCTTGCTCTGGCTCCTTGTCAATTCGAACCGCAATCAATCTGCAATTACAAAATAGGAAGGCGAAGCGTAATACAACGAAGAGGGAGGAGAGCAAAGCCTACCTAAACCAAATAAAAACACATTACGCAACACATAGGTAGACTGCTTAAATTAGGCAAAACATAACAAAAGCACACTAGGATGAACCGAATTATTGCTAAAACTACTAGAAAGAACTACCCTAGGAGTGACATAAACATCACTCATCAAATTCCCCCAAGCTAAACCTTTGCTCGTCCTCGAGCAAAGCTAAAGACAAAGAAGAATAAGACACAATCATTCAAACATGAGAAAGTAGGAAAGAAGGGGAAGGGGAATACACTAACTCACTTTCGTAGGAATCATGGTTGTTTTTAGAATAAACAACAAGCCATTTAAACCCCAAAGTCGTCGATGAGGACGAGTATGCTCTCGTGAGGGTTTCCAAAGAGTTTAACCCGCAACTCTTGGCAACATGCTCAAAACAATTACTAAACAAGGAAGCAAATAAAGAGGAAACTCAACTATAAACACGGAACAAAACATGGAGATGAAGAGCATATTGAAAAGAAAAAAACATAGATGGATGTCAATCTTTCTAAGCAATAAAAGTAAGCACGTTTTTGGATTCCAATGGTTGATTGAAAGATAAGTTATGCTAATCATAGAGAACTCAAACATGCTCCACTCCACCCGCATTCCATACATTCTTACCGCGTCCCCTCATCTAGGTTCAAGTTCACCCTACTAGGCAGCACCTCATGACTCCACGAAGGAGCCGGAACAAAGATAAGACAATGAAATCAAGGGGAACCCGACATCTTACCAAGACATGCTCTCTCCATAAGCTTGAAATCTAGCTCCCTCCACCGACTAGTGACTCAACCAATTCTAAGTCAAAAGGACTTCAAAAAGGGTTGTAACGCAGGCTGGGAGGTAAAGGTGAGGGAAAATTTGAAAAATTTGGTAGTTAATCCTAATTGTGATGAAAAGAATGAGGCCAATTCTCAAAACAACGTAGAATATCTCCAAATTTCCAAAAAAAATTGCATCTCCCCCAAGCTTAGTCAACACAAACTCACCATACTATATACAAGACGTGTAGAGCCTCTCCCCAAGCTTGAGTGGAGCATTGTCCTCAATGCTAAGACGAGTGGGGTAAATGACATCACTTTTTTTTTTTTTTTTTTTTTTTTTTTACTATTTACGGTTTTTTTTTTTGGAATACACACGTGCTTTCCATTTTTAACCATTACCTTCCATCTTTTCAAACCAAAAGCACAATAAACTCTCATGGCTCAAACTTCACAAGTCTAAGGTTAAGAAAAGAAATAGATGGACCATGGGGTTTTTTATGTGCTATAAACAAGGAAGATGGGGCGCAACATGGTTAGAAAGGGGCAAATGCAAATAAAATTACAAGAAAGCAACAAAAGAAGAGAGAAGCCTAGAAAAGCGAAATAGTCACCGAAGAAAATGCCTTTGTCCTCCCTAGATTAGTTTGGTCGCGATCTCGGGTAGCTAGAAGTCAAGTTCTCGATTTAAGCATGCCTTGGTAGGGATCCTATGCCGCTCATACAAGAAGTGTTGGAGGCCTGAACAATAAAACTCACATCGGGTTACAAAAACGACCTTTAGGGCTTCAAATCCCCTAATAAGGGCAACACCTTCATACCACAAACAAGTGAATTTGGGTTCGATGGGCCTTACGAGTTCTAGCACAACTACCTTAGCATAGAAATATCCTAGAGTCAATCAATGGCAATCCAAGAGCGCGGAAACTCTTACACCTTAGGAAGAAAGACATTCAAGAATGCAACTCCATCAATTATTGCTCAACAATAGACAAAATATACAACAACCACATGGTTTGTTTTGAGCAAAAGAAAAATCCTATACAAAAAAAAGAGCATAAAGGTAAAAGGCATGCAAGCAAATAAATCCCAATCGTCAAACAAAGATCGTTCGGCATCAATACCAACGATCACCAGATTCCGAAGAATCAAGAGCATACATCCTCGAACCATTCAACTCCAATCTAAACTAAAGCTATCCTAAAGCACACCAAAGAAAAATAAAATGAAAGAAAGAAAGAAAAGTTAGAAAGATCTCACCGAAATAACGCCCAAGTGAGCATATCCAAAGGGAAAGCATGCGCCCTAAAAGTGGTGAGAATCCAAATAGAAGGAAAACAAACTATATACACAAAAGGGTTAGTCTGGATGGACGAGAAAGAAATAAAATGCAACTCCCATTCGGCTTTTTTTTTTTTTTTTTTTTTTTTTTGGTAGAATATAGTTTTATTTTTGCTTCACTACTCCCAATTCAACATTACCTTATCAATCATCGAACCATATATACACACACCGGTCAATCGCCATGTCGGCGAATATCAGTAATCATCGTCATCATCATAGACACATCAAAAACTCAACAACCATAGCAGTGATTAGGGGCAAAAACAACCAAACAAACAGTCATGCAATCCAGCAGAATCAGCAGCATCAAGGTACGAGTAAAACAATGAAAGACCGACAGGCACGCAGGTAAGAATCTCAGCCAAGTCACTCCCTACCAAGAGTATATCTCCTTCTCATCAAAATAAACATGCAAAACAAGGGAGAGATATACTCTAGGGACGTAACCTACTGGTCACTAGAGCTAGGCTCACTAGGTGAGTCATGCTGAGGTGGCGGCTCGACATAGCTGAAGCCACTAGGTGGGCCGAAAAGGCCCCAGCCACCGTCAAAGCTCGGTGGCCAACCGTAGTGACCCCTGAAAATATCCTCTTGCCAGATGGGAAAAGGATCGGAGGGAGTGTCCTCAGACTGGGAATATAGAGGGGCGGGGTGATCATGATGCACATAGGGGTAAGAAGGGTCCCCTCTAAAGTCACACCCGTCTGGCACACGATAATCGTACTGCCCGTCCTCTGGGAAGCTGCGGAGCTCCCTACTAGGCTCGAAAGGACCTAGCCAGTAGGGGTAAGTGGGGAGATTGTTCCCCCCCCAAGAAGGAACAGGGCCGTGCTGAGGCGGCCAATTAGGGTAGTTCACGGGGGGAGCAATCTCTCCTCTGTCCACAACTGAGTCATAGAGGGCTTGCTGCAGATGGTGGCCCTGCTGCTGCTAAACCTCCTCCTCTACCTCCTCCTCATCACCTACCCCTCCCTCATCATCCCCATCAAGCTCGAGAACTTGCCCGTTATCTCTCAAAACTATCCATACATAATCGGTGGCACGGGTGATGGAGGTAAGGTGGGGTTCTGGAAGAAAGCAATGGTGTCTCCCTCTCACAAGCCAGCTGTAGTAGGCAGGGTTAGCGGTTGGCAAGGTAAAGTTAGACCTACGAAGCTGTTCTAGGTTAAGGTAAATGTCACCTTTACTCCCCACGGGTGTGCAGAGAGGTAACATATCAGTGTGCCCCAACTTAATGGCCAACCTAGTGACCATTGCTCCGCAGTGTATGTCTCCAGACCTCTTACCCTTTGCGATAGCTACACAGGTGGTCATGAAGAGAAAACCTAAGTTAAGCTTACGAGGCTGCTCTCTCCTAGAAGCGATCCACAGAATACACACTTCCTCTTTAGTCAACTTCCCTAGGTCTTGCTTGCTAATAACAGAATATCCTAACAAACGGTGCAGGACCCTAAGGGCTGGGTGGAACATCTCACTAGCTATAGATTTCCTCGTGGTGAATTCATCTCTGCCAGAAATGTGACGCAACCAACTAGTCTCGTTGTATTCTCTAAAGTTTTCGTAAAGAGGGTGGTAGATATCTGCTTCTGGGAGGAAGTCTAAGGCTTGGTTGAATTGCCCTAAGGTTAGCTCATGCTGGGTGTTAAAGAGTTGGAATTTGATCTTATATACATCATTATCAAGATCCAAGGTGTCCACAGAGAAGGAGGAGAAGAATTACAAGAAGGGTTCTAGGTAAGTCGTGAATGAGGAGTTAACAAAAGATCCCATCCTCAAATTCTCAAACAGAAACCACAAGTCGTCATTTATTCCCAATTTCTCCATGTACTCTCTATGGTAATGCCTTTAGGGTCTGAATTTTCTTTTTTTCATATCATTATAGACGGAGGCATGGTTTTTGTTAATGAATTTCAAAGTAGGAAGAGTGTTTGTTTTATTGGGGTTAGGGTTTTGGGACGATTGTCCCGAGTTAGCAGTTTTCCTCTTTTTCCCAATCCTTAACGAACTCATGACTACTCTTTATTTTTTTTTCAAACACAAGCCAACTCCGGCTAATTCCAACCACACCCCCACAAACTACAATGTACCTGTTCTATAACAATAGTAATTCAACAACAACCAAGTATGTCCACAATTTTGACACCAATTTTCACTGAATCAATAAGAATATCCAGCAATAATTTCAACAATAATCAATTGAATCTCAAAATTAATCTAAGATAATCGAATTCCTTGCTTAAAAATCAATCAAAGGAGAATAATTAACAAAGGAAATTGAATACCTTTACCCTTATGCGAGTGAATTGCTGTTTGGTGTCGAATTGTTGAAGGCAAGAAGATGAACTTGAGTGTGATGGTGAGAAGCGCCGCGTTGGTGATGATGGAGGAAAATGACCTTGAAGCTTGCGTGAAGATGGAGTAAGTGGATTTGAAGGATGGGAAAGTTAGGGTTTGTGAGTTTTAGAGAGAGAGAGTGAGTGAGAAGAGTGTTTTCTGTTTTTGAGAGTGAATGGAGAAGTAAGGGGGTTTCGGTGTTGAGGAGTCCTTCACTCGTTTTTTTTTTCTGAAATCGCAACAGGCGCGCCCGCTCTTGATAGAGACGCGCCCGCTCCGGATAGAGACGCGCCCGCTCCTTAACGACACGCGCCCGCGCCTAAGCTGAGGGATTTTTGAATAACTTTTTAGATCGGACGGCGCGCCCGCTCCTTTTCCGCGCTCAAATCGCGCCCCTTACTCGATTTTCTAAAGATTTGGGCATCAGATATGGCGCGCCCGCTACGTAATCAACGTGCCCGCGCCACCTTTAGATGCGCGATCTCTCTTCATTCGCACACAAACCGCGCACCTTACTGACTTTTTCCTCCAATTTCAGCCCCTAGATGATGCGCGCCTGCTCTTGATTTAACGCGCCCGCTCCGAAACTGAGGCGCGAACTTTCCTCTTCCGCGCTCAAACCGAGGACCCTTCTGTTTTTTCTCATTCAATTTGAGCCCCTAGATGAGGCGCGCCCGCTCCTGGTTAGGCGCGCCCGCGCCACCTTGCAGCGCGACCTCTCCTCTCAATATATCGCTTTTGCTTCAAATCTTCTCTTTTCTCTAAAACACTTCCCATAACACCTACATCACATTATACAAGAAAAGAGTTAGAGAGATTATAATAAGCGGTTTAAAAGAAAATAGAATCAAAAAGGTTAGAAACCGGGTTGCCTCCCGTAAGCGCTTCTTTAACGTCACTAGCTTGACGTACTTCACACCAAATCATGGCGACTTAAAAACATCAATGAGAGATAAATGCTCTGGCTTCTCAATTAGTTGACCCTCATAGTATGGCTTGAGACGGTGCCAATTCACTTTGAACGGAGGGTACTTGTCATTGAATATCTCAACCGAGCCATAAGGAAAGGCTTTGGAAACTTGAAATGGCCTACTCCATCTAGACCTCAATTTCCCGGGGAAGAGCTTGAGTCTTGAATTGTAGAGTAGGACCTTTTGTCCTTCCACAAATTCCTTCTTGGAAATTTGAGCGTCGTGCCACGCCTTGGTTCTTGCTTTGTAGAGGCTTGCACTATCATATGCGTTCATTCTCAACTCTTCCAACTTTTGAAGCTCTAGAAGCCTTTGTTCACACGCACTATGGAGATCAAAGTTGATTCGCTTGATTGCCCAATGCGTTCGGTGTTCCATTTCTACGAGTAAATGGAAATTCTTCCCATAAACAAGTTTATAGGGAGTGGTCCCTATAGGAGTCTTGAAGGCGGTCCTATAAGCCCACAAAGAGTCAATGAGTTTGGAGGACCAATCCTTTCTCGTTCTTGCCACCGTCTTTTCCAAAATGATCTTAAGCTCCCTATTAGTTACCTCCGCTTGACCACTTGTTTGAGGGTGGTAGGAGAGCCCTCGCTTATGGGATACACCATACTTATCAAGAAGTCTAGCAAAAGTGTGATGCTTGAAATGTGACCCTCCATCACTAATGATATCCCTAGGGACACCAAACCTCGGAAAGATCACCCTTTTGAATAAGTTCACAACCACCTTGGAATCATTTGTAGGAGAAGCCACGGCTTCTGCCCATTTGGAGACGTAATCTACGGCTACCAAGATGTATTTGTTCCCATTAGAAGAAATGAAGGGCCCCATGAAGTCTACTGCCCATACATCAAAAACTTCAAGCTCAAGGATGGGGTTTTGAGGCATTTCATCCCTCCTAGAGATGTTCCCCACTCTTTGACATCTATCACAAGTTTTAACAAATTGCCAAGCATCTTTGAATAGAGAGGGCCAAAAGAGCATACATTGCAAGACCTTGGAAGCGGTCTTTTGAGCACTCATGTGACCACCACAATGGGATGAGTGGCACATTGAGAGCACATCTTGGAACTCTTCATTAGGAACACATCTTCTCAAAAGTCCATCTACCCCTCTCTTCAACAACATAGGGTCATCCCATATATACTTCTTTGCTTCATGCTTGAGCCTTCGATGTTGTTGAGGAGTGAAATCCGGGGGTACGGCACTACAAGACAAGTAGTTCACAATATCCGCATACCAAGGCTCCGATTTTGCCTCAAGAGCATATAAGACATCATCTATTAGGGCATCTTCAATTGGCAAACCATCCTCATGTATTCTTGCACCTCCCAACCTAGAAAGGTGGTCCGCCACCACGTTCTCGGCGCCCTTCTTATCTCTCATTTCGTAATCAAAGTCTCTAAGGACTAAGACCCATCTCAACAACCTCGGTTTGGCCTCCTTCTTGCTTATCAAATATTTGAGAGCCGAGTGATCGGTATACACTATTGTCCTAGAATCAATGAGGTAGGTTCTAAACTTCTCAAATGAATGAATAACCGCCAAGAACTCTTTCTCGGTAGTTGTATAATTCCGTTGAGCATCGTTGAGAGTCTTGGACAAATAGTATATAACATGAAGTTTCCCATCCTTTCTTTGTCCTAGAACCGATCCAATGGCCTCGTCGCTTGCATCACACATTAGCTCGAATGGTAAACACCAATCCGGTCCTTGGACTATGGGGGCGGTGCAAAGAGCCTTTTTCAACCTACAAAATGACTCATGGCAAGCTTCATCAAATACAAAATCTTTATCTTGCTGCAAGAGAGATGTGAGTGGCTTAGCAATTAAAGAAAAATCTTTTATAAAACGACGATAGAACCCGGCGTGGCCAAGAAATGACCTCACTTCCCTTACATTGGTAGGGGGTGGGAGTTTCTCTATGACCTCCACCTTGGCTCTATCCACCTCGATGCCGGCATGGGAAATTTTGTGCCCAAGAACAATCCCATTCTCTACCATGAAATGGCATTTTTCCCAATTCAACACGAGATTAGCCATCTCACATCTTTCCAAACAACGAGATAAGTTAGATAGACAATTTTCATAGGTGGTCCCTCCAACGGAGAAATCATCCATGAAGACCTCTATCTCATCCTCAATCATATCACTAAAGATTGACATCATACATCTTTGAAATGTAGCGGGAGCGTTACAAAGCCTAAAAGGCATCCTACGGTACGCAAAGGTACAATAGGGACAAGTAAATGTTGTCTTCTCTTGATCCTTGGGATCAATCGGGATTTGGAAAAATCCCGAATATCCATTAAGAAAGCAATAGAAGGCATGCTTTGTAAGCCTCTCAAGCATTTGATCAATAAACGTTAATGGAAAATGGTCTTTGGAAGTGTTGGCATTCAATTGGCGGTAATCAATACACATACGCCAACCCGTAACAAGCCGGGTTGGGACTAATTGTTGCTTATCATTGACCACTACCGTCATACCTCCTTTTTTCGGCACTACTTGAACCGGGGATACCCAATCACTATGAGCAATTAGATAGATGATCCCTGCTTCAAGTAGCTTGGAAACCTTTTTCCTCACAACCTCTTGCATGGAAGGATTAAGCTTCCTTTTCCGTTGCCTACACGGCTTAGCACCCTCCTCTAAATCGATTTTATGCATGCATAGGGAGGGGCTTATACCCTTGAGATCATAAAGAGTATAACTCAAAGCCTTCCTATGCTTTTTCAAGACATTTAGCAATGAGGAGGTTTGCTCTTCCGTCAGGTTAGCATTGACAATAACCGGGGAAGTATCATTAGCATCCAAAAAGACATACCTCAAGCCCGAAGGTAGAGGTTTCAATTCTACCTTCGGAGCTCCCTTACTATTGGAGATCTCCTCCTTCTCTACCTTGAAGATTTCATGTGTTTGGAGCATCTCTTGGTCGGTGATTGTCTTCTCTTTCTCATCAAGTATTTCTTCATACAATTGCATCTCCTTTTGATCGCCTACTTCATTCTCATTCAACAAAACATTCTCAAGTAGATCATTAGAAGCATGCATATGAGGGTATCTAAACTCATTCATCAAATTTTCAATTGTATCTATTCTAAAGCATTCATTACTAGAGGAGGGTTGTCTCATTACCTTGTTCAAGTCAAATTCAATAGAATCATTGTCAACCTTCAAGGTCATCTTACCTTCTTTGACATCGATGATCGCTTTAGAAGTAGCTAGGAATGGCCTATCCAAAATTATAGGAATTCTTTCATCTTCATCCATCTCAAGGACATAAAAATCCACCGGAAAGGTGAACTTACCAACTCTAAGGGGGATGTCCTCTACTTTCCCTATAGGCAATTTTGTGGACCTATCCGCTAGTTGGAGAGTGATGTTTGTAGGTGAAAGGCTTCCCACATTGAGCTTTTGGTAGACCAAGAAGGGAATTAAACTCACACTAGCACCTAGGTCACACAAAGCCTTCCCCAAATGGATCTCATTGATAGAACAAGGAATGGAAAAACTACCGGGGTGTTGCAATTTGGTTGGTAGCTTACTAGAGAGAATGGCACTACAATTTTCGGTTAGATTAACGGTCTCAACTCCTCTCTTTCCATTCAAAAGGTCTTTTAGAAATTTAGAGTAGTGAGGCATCTCCTTCATAGCATCCACAAAGGGTATAGAAACATGCAAGCCTTTAACTACTTCTAAAAACTTTCCGAATTGGGTATCAAGCTTAGACCTAGCAAATCTTTGGGGAAAAGGCAACCTCTCATTCCTAGGTTAGAGATTAAGGGGTTAAGGTGTTTGCTCTTTGGTGCTCTCCTTTTCGGGTTCCTTCTCTTTTTCTCTCTCACCCCTCTCATGCTTTTCGGCACTTCCTTCTAGAACCTCACCCTCTCTTGATGACTCATCCTCAACTTCAAGTCCTATCCCTTTATTGGAACTCTTCTCTACATTTAAATCACTCTCAAGGATCTTCCCACTTCTAGTGGTAATGGAATACATAGATTTGGGGTTGACACCTTAGCTAGGTAAAGAAGAAGAGGAAGAAGGGGAGGATGAAGAACTTGGTTGGGCAATTTGGGAGATTTGGGTCTCAAGAATTTTCATGTGTGCCTTAATTTTTTTCTTTTCCTCCTCTTGACTCTTGTTGTAGCTCTCTTGATTCTTGATGAAAGCTTGGAGCATGCCCATTATAGAATTCGGAGCGGCCTCAACTTGAGGAGGAGGTGTGTTAGAAATTTGGGCTTGTGGCCTAATTTGTTCAAAACCGGGAGGTCTATTTTGAGGCCTTCCATTTCCGGAACCGTGATTGGAATTAAAACGTTGTTGGTTGTTGGAATAGTGTTGTTGGTTTTGATTCCAATTGGGCCTTTGGTTTGAGTAACTTCTTCCATTGTTATTAGAAGAGTTCCCCTTACCTTGGCCTTGGTTATCATAACTACCACCACTTTGATTCCAACCTTGATTTTGATTCCAACCTTGATTTTGATTCCAACCTTGATTTTTATTCCAACCGCGGTTTTGGTTTTGATTCCAATTTGGCCGCATTCCAACATTTCCCTCACGGGGGACAAAATTCATATCATTAACATCTTCAACATTATCATCATCATTTTCTTGGGAAGGGCTTTGGTATTCATTAATGGACATGCATTGTTCGGAATTATGGTCATAGTTTCCACATATATAACAAAACATACAACCGAGAGGCATAGCATTGTAATTAGAGGGAGAAGAAGTAGAAGGATTCATACCATGGCCTCTCTTGGTAGAAGGAGAGGAAGTATTTTGAGTGCTTGATTTCATGAGCTCCTCCATTTGTTTCGCCATCTTTGCCATTTGGTTGGAAAGATTTGTGATGGCATTGGTTTGCTCGATGGATTGCACCGTTCCTTTGCTTGAAGTGGCTTCCCTCTCACCTTCATACCAATCCTCATAATTCTGGACCACATCTTCTATTATGCTTTCAACTTCGTCCTCTCTCTTGTTCATAATAGGGCCACCGGCCCCGGCATCTAAACTTGTCTTGCTTTGGGGTGAAAGGCCTCCATAAAAAGTTTGAAGAATTTGGTAGTTGGGAATGCCATGATGAGGGCATTGTCTTTGGAGTTCCTTGTACCTTTCCCAAGCCTCACATAGAGACTCACCTCCCCTTTGGCGAAAGCTTTGAATTTTAGAACGAGCCTCGGCAGTCTTCTTATGATTATAGAACCTTGCCAAAAATGCCGTAGTAACCTCATTCCATGTTGTGAGAGAACCGGGAGGCACGTCATTATTCGACCAATGCTCGGCTACTCCCATAAGAGAGAATGGAAACGTCTTCAATCGAATGTACTCTTGGGTTACTCCGTTGATCTTGATGGTGTAACAATACTTGAGAAATTCTTTGAGATGCTCATGTGGGTTCTCAAACTTACCACCCGTGAATTGCCTCTTTTCTATCAAGGAGATGAAGTTAGGCTTGATTTCAAAATTGTTTGCTTGCGTAGTAGGAGCTAGGATCCCACTTTGAGAGGTATATGGTTTGGGTGCTCCAAGTTGCTTTAGTGTCCTTTGATCACCCACGTTTCCTTGATCACCCATACTTTGTTGATTATGGTTATTGGCAAATGGGTTGGGAGTTGAGCCTGTGGGTGATTCACTCTCCTCGCTTGAATTGGGTGAAGATGGGGTAGGGGAACTTCTCACTTCCTCTTGAAGTGGGTCTTCACCTCTCTCCCTTGCTTGTCTCCTCAATTGGGTTAGAGTACGCTCTAGCTCGTGGTCTATGGACACCAAAGGCCTAGAGCTATTAAGCCTCCTGTGCATATACAAAGCTAAGCAAAAAGTGAGCACTGACAAGACACGGAAAAACAACACAAAGAAACGAATGAACTAGTCTCAACAAGAAAATATACACACAATGGAAACCGTTTCCCTGGCAACGGCGCCAATTTGACAAAGGGTATTTTAGGTCGTTACTAAGACATCTCTATCAAATGATATTTGTGGTCCTAAACATGCAACTAAACGAGTATAGAGGCAAGTCAAGGGTCGAACACAGGGAAACGATTAAGCACTGCTATCTATCTCCTAAAGTTAATCTAGTTCGGTCAAGGAAAATAGTGGATGAATTAATGACTAAAGAGTATGTAAAATTAGTTAAAATAAATGCTAGGGGTAGGGGTTGAACATGCTATGAAGTCAAAGGAGCTAGGCTTAGGGAAGTAGGTTTACATGCAAACCAAGCAACTCATACAAGGCAAAGTCAAGAGTACTCTCTAATCACCTATCGGGATTAAGAGCTTTCCTAGTTAACATGCACTTACACTATCATCATAAGGCATGCAATACTAAGGTTAGACAATAATCAATCACCCAATGACTATTCCTAAATCACACTATCGTCATGATTTAATTCAAGTCACTCAACCACAACATGCATATGGCCATAAACATGGAGTAGCCAAAAAGTATAGGCGCAAGGAAGATTTAATTGCAAGTATTCCAAACTAGCCTAGCCTATCATACATCAATTTCAAAGCATGTCTCCACCAAACCCCTAGCAATAAGGAAACTACTCACAATCCATAACCCTAACCACAATTACACTAATCAACAAAGTAATTAAGAAATTAATGAGAGAGATGATAATTTCACCAATTAAACCAACAAAGATTGGAACTTTAAGCATATAACAAACGAATAAAAAGAAGAATACCAATAGTTTCATTCAATACCAAGTGAGATGACAAACACCAATAGAGTTCCAAAATGCTTCCTCAAAACACCCAAAGTAGCTAAAATTGATAAATTGAAGATCTACACTAAGATCTATGGAAGAATTTCCAATACAAGAAAGCTAAAATCTATGCTAAGAATGTTCCTCTAAAGAGTATGCTGAAAGTTTCAATATGTGAGTAATGAATGCTGCCTTCTCTCTCCTCTTCTCTGCTTTTTAAATCTGATTTCAGGTTACGGACCGCAGCAGACAGGTGCGCCCGCGCTACACAACGGCGCGCCCGCGCGCTAGATGGTTACGCGGTCGCTCCTCAAGAAGCGCGCCCGCTCAAAAATGGGTGTCACAGGATTGGGCCAGCTCAGCGCGCGCCCGCGCCAGGAAGTCGCGCGCCCGCGCCCAAGGTGGCGCACCCGCGCCTATAGTTGCGCGCCCGCTCCAAACTGCTG
Source organism: Chenopodium quinoa (assembly GCF_001683475.1). Taxonomy (NCBI): domain Eukaryota; kingdom Viridiplantae; phylum Streptophyta; class Magnoliopsida; order Caryophyllales; family Amaranthaceae; genus Chenopodium; species Chenopodium quinoa. The sequence continues at coordinate 2,663,835 of NW_018744469.1, forward strand.
GTTCAATGCTTCGATCCTTGCTCTGGCTCCTTAACAATTCGAACCGCAATCAATCTGCAATTACAAAATAGGAAGGCGAAGCGTAATACAACGAAGAGGGAGGGGAGCAAAGCCTACCTAAACCAAATAAAAACACATTACGCAACACATAGGTAGACTGCTTAAATTAGGCAAAACATAACAAAAGCACACTAGGATGAACCGAATAATTGCTAAAACTACTAGAAAGAACTACCCTAGGAGTGACATAAACATCACTCATCAACTCATTATTTAATTCTAAACCACAATTAAGTTAATGATAATGTTGCACAAAAATTAATTACTCCATAAATGAATGGTTTCATTACAATGTCTTACATTAAACATCGTATTTAATTAAAACACATGTACAGGGAGTTTCAAAGCCAGTCTCCAACGTGCTTGATTCTCACCGCCTCAATGTGCTTGTTGTGTTTCACTTGAGGCAGCGGTTTAGTCAAAGGATCGGCCACATTATCATTTGCGCTAATCTTACAAATTCTGATTTCACCTTCGGATTTCCATTCCCTTATCATGTGAAATCGCCTTTGCACGTGTTTAACCTTCTGGTGTTCTCTCGGCTCCCTGGCCTGAGCAGGCTCCATTGTTATCACAATAGAGGTCTATCGGCCCCTTGATTGAGGGTACAACACCAAGTTCGCTGATGAACTTGCGAATCCAAACTACTTCCTTGGCAGATTCTAAAGCGGCCAAATACTCTGCTTCAGTTGTAGAGTCTGTAGTGGTGCTCTGCTTGGCATTCTTCCAGCTAAACGCTCCTCCATTTAGGTAAAATATGTACCCTGACTGTGACTTGAAGTCGTCTCTGTCAGTCTGGAAGCTAGCGTCGGTGTAACCTTCAACAACCAGTTCTTTATGGCCTCCATACACTAGGAATTTATCCTTGTTCCTTTTCAGGCACTTTAGGATATTCTTGGCCGCAGTCTAACGCGCTTCTCCTAGGTTCGATTGGTATCGGCTCGTTGCACTTAGGGCATACGATACATCTGGCCTTGTACATATCATGGCATACATGATCGATCCGATCAACGAAGCATATGGGACCTGATTCATTCTTTCTCGCTTAACACGTGTCTTTGGACACTGTTTCTTGGTGAGAGTTATGCCATGGGACATGGGTAAATGCCCTATCTTTGCAGTCTCCATGTTGAATCGAGCCAGTACCTTATCAATGTAAGTACTCTGGCTTAATCCAATCATCCTTTTAGATATATCTCTGTAGATCTTGATGCCCAATATGTACTGCGCCTTTCCTAAGTCCTTCATTAAAAAACACTTTCCCAACCAGCCCTTTACGGACTCTAGTAATTTTGTGTTGTTTCCAATGAGAAGTATGTCATTAACATACAGGACTAGGAATGCAATATCACTCCCACTAACCTTCTTGTATACACAAGATTCATCTGGATTCTTGATGAAACCAAACTTGCTAATGGCTTCATCAAATCGCAGATTCCAACTTCTGTTGGCTTGCTTCAGTCCATAAATGGACTTCTTCATCTTGCAAACGTTTCCAGCGTTGCCTGGATCGACAAAACCTTCTGGCTGTGTCATATACACAGTTTCTTCCAAAATTCCATTTAGGAAGGCGGTTTTGACATCCAGCTGCCATATTTCCTAATCGTAATACGCAACAATCACTAGGATGATCCGGACAGAATTATTACGGAGCTAATTCTTAAGTAAGGTCAAGTGATCGAAATGCCTAGGTGGAGGCCGCTTCCAATCAGTAATATCAATGTGCAATTGATGTTACAGCTTAATCTTAACTGAACCCTTCGGGTCGAACCCAATCGAATCACCGATCCGAGACGACGAATTAATCCGAAAGGATTTAATGAGTCAGCAGAGTTTTACGAATACAGACGTCGGATATCGAGCCTAGGGCGTCGAGACCGAGCATCGCAAAATCACAAGCGACAAGTATGAGCGTAGCCGTAGCTAGGCTAGCTAGCTCACCACAAGCCCAGAAGCACCATGTGTGTGCTAGGCGCACCATGGTGTGCTAGGCGAGGCATAAGTGCCAGGCACCATCGCAGTCCTATCATCATCCCTAGGCGCGCGTTGCAAGCCACACGCACCAAGCACAACCATCGCAGTGTTGGGCACTAGCGCATGGGCCTGTGCGTGCATGCCTCGCACCATCGCATCCCTATCGCACCAAGCACAGCACCCATGTGTGCGTGCGTGTGCATGGGCGCTGTCGTAGCACCCTAGCACCACGCACAGCACCATCGCAGTGCTAGGCACATGCGTGTGTGCGTGTGCGTGTACACTATCGCCCAGCAGCCTTGCAATGAGGCACCAAGCTGTGTGTGCTTGCGTGCGGGCCTTCGCATGGCAGCACCAAGCACAACAAGCTAGCAAGCAGCACCAAGCCCAGAATGCGTGGCTCGCTAGCAGCACGCTTGTAAGGCCTTGCGTGCATGAGTGCGCTGGCTAGGCTATACGTATGCTGGCCTGGCTATGCGAGAGCCTTGCATGTTTGTGTGCGATAGAAAGGCAGCATTACCACGCATGCATGTGCGTGTGCCAGCAATAGCAAGGCAGCAGCGCCCAGCGCCCAGCACAAGGCGTGGCTCGCTAGCCGCACGCAAGTGCTGGGCTGGGTGATGCGTGCTATGCCAGCCAGGCTTGCTAGGGTGGTTGTACGTGCTAGCAGTGCCAGGTGGCAGCCAGCCCAGCTGCCTTGTGAGTGGCGGTTTAGGAGAGGTGGGGACCAAAGCCTCTAAGCTTCCCTTGGGGAACAAGGCATTGTGATTGCTTTTGCCTAATTATTTATTTTGGAATTAAATAAATTTATGCAATTGCACATGATCCCACATTAATCATGAAAAGGGGTTTCAAGTCCCTATTCTCTATAAATACCCACTTGGTTGGGATTTTGAGAATACAACCTTGAGTGGAATTGAAAAGGCAACTCTAAGTAAGAGTAAACCATTGATTCGTAATACTCATAGTTATTTAGTCCGGGTCTTGACTAACCTTCAAGACTTAGGACGCTTGGGTCCGATCGAGGGTACGATCAGTCGGAGATCTCGTGTTTTTGGGATTTTGAAGTAAGAGCTCTTTGGGAGCGAAGGACGCGTCAAAGGTATAATTCTTGATCTTAATCATGTTTGATTAAGTTTAATATGCTTGTTAATTGTTTTAATTAAGGGGCGGGTCTTGGTGGGTTTCCTTCCGCGTAGTGTCGGGTCACTACGAAACCCTACAGCGGTATCGGAGTCACGCTCCTTTTAATTTTTGAAATTATTTTTTAATTAAGGTGTTTTAAAAGAATTTAATTTTCTGGTTCATGTTCTTTCATTTAGATTAGATGCTCGTTTTAATTAATTTTAAAACTCGATTTTATTTTCGATTTGGCTGTCGAACCCAGATTTTGGCTAAAAAATAGTGATTTTTGGGTGAAATTGACATTCTGGAACCAAATTCGAACCAGAAACCCAATTTTTCTGGGGTTTTTCGTTTTTGAACGAAAATTATAATTCTTTTTAAGCCTTGATTAAAGTAAGCATTACAAGGTTAGATTAAATGCACATTTGCATCACGAATCTACTGGTTTTAAAATATCCTTGAGCATAATAATGGAGTGTTTATTAGTGCTTAAGTTGATATACCAATTTTTCATATAAACTTGTTTTTCACAAATTTTGCAAATAAATTGCAATAAAGTGTGAAAACTTGTTGTGATTTTGTATTTTAAGTTCCCAAATAATGTTAAAGTTCTAATCTTTAAAAGTTTAAATGATTGGAACCCTAACCCTAAATTCCATGTTGAACAAAGTTTGGATTTTTTCATGTTTGGTTGATTAAAATCCATCAAGTTCAATTACTTGTGAGTAAAATTTGATTAATCTTCATATTGGAAGATGTAATCTTGGTATTTTACACAAGTATGCAAGTTGGAAATTTTTTATCATTGGATGGTTAATTTATTTTTCCAACTCCCATTTGTCAAATCCATTATTAATTTGCATATTGGTAAGATTAATTTTGGACATAGCTCATTTTATTTTAATCATAAAGTTAGACCTAATTTTGTTCAAAATTGAAATTTAGGATAATTTAGGCTTGTGCACCAATAAAATAAATTTTATTTCAGTAGGACTTAATTTTATTTTATTTTATTTTCCCTCAAATTAATTCTAAAATGTAATTTAGAATTAATTATTGTCACACAAAAATCGGAATTATATTCCGAGAATTGGCACGCAAATCCAGGCAAAAACACCCAAGCGTCACCAAGGCTAGCCGAGCTGCCCAGCAGCCCACATGTGGCTGCCTATGGTGCGCCAAGGGGTGTGCCTTGAGAGGCTGCTGTGTGGCAGTGGGAGTGGTGTGCTGCCATAGTGCTAGGTGCATGGCAAGGCTGCTGGAGTTGCTTGTGCGTGTTGCTGGGCAACGAGGCAGCAAGCCCCAGCAAGCCTGCCAGACGCTGCCAGGCACCAGCTAGCAAGCTAGCATGCCCAACATGCGTAGCGAGCTGCTAGTGCTGGATGGCGCGGCATTCCATGCTGGGCGTGGATGCTAGCACACAGCACAGCAAGCGCAGCACATGAGCTTCCTTGCAGCCATGGTGCGCATCCACCTAATGCTTGTGTGGGGTATTTTGCTTGAATTTGAGCTATGCGTTTTTGCGAAAATTTTGCCGTTTTAATAATTTTCAATAATTATTTTAACGAGGCTAAAAACCTCGATTTTCGATTTTGCAAAATTTTTGACAAATTATGGGTTATGTCGACTTAATTAATCGGATTAATTAAGTACGGATGCGGAATTTAGTGGGAGCTTAATTAAGTGTGTTAGCATTTTGCGTTTAGAAATAATGGATTAAACAACTTTGACTAGTTTTAATTAGGCGCGTTAATTGGATTAACCACCTAAGTTAGTTTATAGTTTTGCGTGTTTAATTATGTATTTTGTAAAATTGCATGGGTCATTCACAAATAGTGAATGGGTGAATGGAAGATTGTTTTCAAAACAGGTCTTTGAAAATGGCAACTTGTGGGGCCCGACTAGGATAGAAAATACGGACTGCGTTCCATTATGTATTTTTGTAAATCTAAATACGGTCTGCGAATCGTTAAGTATTTTTGTACTATTAGATTAATCTTAGTCGTTCTAGCTAGCTTCTTTTATTTCATTTTGGCCAAGATGTCTCAAGACGGCGTTTCGACAAAGACGAGCCAAGATGAAGACCCATGGAAATTGAAGATTTCAAGGGGTCATGCTAGTTGCCAAATGCATCCATTTTATGCCTTATATATTGTTATTATATATGATTGCTAGATGCATGTCTAGGATTTCTATTATGTTGCGACGATTAGTTAAGTTCACTTAAATCAACCAACATAGAAACCCTAGGTCCCTTAATAATATTGAACTAAAATTTGTCGTTCCAAGAACAACACTTATCGAACTAATGCGCGTACGTGATGAATTACGCCAAAGCGAGGCATCACTACTTCCCTAGGAACATAAGGTATACTAGGTATACAAGTTTTCTTGGTTAGGCTCAACGATATCAGTAAGGAGTCCTTAGATGTCGTGGCAAAAGAGATAAAATGTCAAGGATGCATTAGATGCGACATTTTATCAAACCGAGAGTAGCTTAGAGCTATTAGCAATTGGATTGCTTACCTTAAGATATTTAATGATTAAGACAAGCCAAAGAATGCTTAACCATTTCTTGATCTTTGGGATCTCGGAATCATTTTATTCTCGCCCATAAGGGACAATTTTAAATGCGTGGATAAAATGCTAAATAAGATTGAATATATGCATGAACACTTCAACTTGTTGATGTATAAATGGTTTTTCACTTCAAATTCTTTCAATTGTAGAATCATGTCTGCAAGTAACTCAAACAACAAACAAATTGGCCTTTCCCTTAAACTTGGTCAACTTTAAGGAATGGGAGGAGGACTCAAGAGAACTCTCCGGAATTGTTCCTTGGAGTATACTCTTGATACTCCCATTCCAAGCTTCTTTGCCAAAGGAATCATGACCGACGAGGCTCATGAAGAATGGTCTTCCAATTGCAAAAGGGTCTCACGACTAATGGAAAATTCCATCCCGGAAGATTGGAAGGAAACTCTTTCCTCCTACCTTCCGGACATGTTCCTCAAAGCACGTGAGGACGTTGTCAATGTAAGAGTCACCAAGAGTGACAATGGCAACTTTGATGGACTCGTGTTTGACATGACTAGGTCACTCTCAAACATGAGGATAAAGCCACCAAACGTGGGATGTCTTGCTAAGGAAAGGCGACGGCTTTGGACCAAAGTCTACAATGCCAAATTGAGACCCGGCATGCCCCTCCGACCTCATGTGCTTGGTATGACTAGGCTCTTCAAACACATGCGGCTTCTCAGAATCTCGATAGAGGATGAGATGGCGAGGCATATCTTGCTTGCTTCACTCCACTCGGGCTATGATGCACTTAGAGTGCATATGGCTGCGGGAAAGGAGACACACTACCTCAAGGAGGTGGTGCAACTTCTTAGCCAAGCCACCGCCTATGGAATGACCAAAAGGCCCTTGAGAGCTAAGAAGAAGGAGTTCAAGAAGGTCAAGGCAAAGATGAGATGCTTCCATTGTGGCATGCAAGGCCACTACAAGAGGGAATGCATGCTCTTCAAGGAAGAGGGGATCACTCCGACTACCTCAGGTATCTTCCTATACACTTGTGAATTAAGCTTATCATAAGGTATTAGATACCAAGTATGACTCACTTTATGTTGCCTTTTCAGGAATCAAGTGAGAAGCTTATCAAGTGTTGGTGCATGGACAAGAAGACGACGAAGATGGTTTTTCTGTCGTGCTTACATGCTCTATTTTGTCTATGACATGTAATTAAACTAATTCTAGTTTTTCATCATGCCTTTGAATATACTATGATCCACGGTGTTGGACATCTAGGAATTTTGGATGTAAGACTTTAACAATAGTTGTTTCAAGTTTGTCTTACAAATTTATGTTCAACTAAATTGCATGTTTTTACATATGATTAGACAAAAGTTGATACCACTAGCTAAGACCATCGAGTCGAATCAAACCTACTTGTGGCATTGTCGTCTTGGCTATATTAACATTAAGCGCATCAAGAAACTTCTTCATGAAGGTGTTCTTGACTCATTCGACTTAGAGTCGTTTGCGAAGAATGCTTATTAGGCAAGATGATAAAACAACCATTCTCCAAGTTGGGAGAAAGGGCAAGTGACTTATTAGGTCTAATACACACGGATGTATGTGGACCAATGAGCACACCCGCAAGACAAGGTTACCGATATTTCATCACTTTCACCGACGATTATAGTAGATATGGCTATGTCTACTTAATGTTGAATAAATCTGAATCCTTTGAGAAATTCAAAGAATTTCAGAAAAAAGTTGAAAATCAACTTGGCAAGAAAATCAAAGCACTTCGATCGGATCGAGGTGGCGAATATTTGAGCCATGAATTCGACGATCACTTGAAAGAAAATGGCATTCTCTCAAAGCTGACACCTCCCGGAACTCCTCAATGGAACGGAGTGTCCGAACAGAGGAATTGAACCTTGTTAGACATGGTTCGATCAATAATGGGTCTTAGTGAACTCCCTATCTCTTATTGGGGACATGCACTACAAACTGTAGCACTAACACTGAATAGAGCTCCGTCAAAAGCAGTTGAAAAGACTCCATATGAATTATGGACTAAGAAACCTCCTATGTTGTCTTTTCTCAAGATTTGGGGATGCGAAGCATATGTCAAGCGATTAATTTCTGACAAACTTCACCCCAAATCGAATAAGTGTTTCTTTGTAGGATATCAAAAAGAAACCAAAGGGTATTACTTTTACAATAAATCCGAGAACAAAGTTTTTGTTGCTCGTGATGGTGTCTTTTTGGAGAAGGATCACCTTTCCAAAATGACAAGTGGGAGGAAAATTGAACTCGACGAAGTTCGAGAGGACGAGCAACAATGTCAACCTGACAAAACTGACAATCTAGATACTTTGGAAGCATCTAAGAAGATTGGTCAGAATTAAACACACAATGAAAATGCTCAACCGATTACCCTTCGTAGGTCGCAACGGCAAAGATCTCAACCAGACTGATACCTCGGTATCGTCTTAACCGATGATCAGGACATCCTAGTCATGGATGGTGATGAGCCGGCGACATACAAGCAAGCTATGACGAGCCCCGACTCTGCAAAATGGCAAGAGGCCATGAAATCTGAGATGGACTCCATGTATTTGGGAGTGATATTGCATTCCTAATCCTGTATGTCGATGACATACTTCTCATTGGAAACAACACTAAATTGTTGGAGTCCGTAAAGGGCTGGTTGGGCAAGTGCTTTTCAATGAAGGACTTAGGAGAGGCACAATACATATTGGGCATCAAGAACTACAGGGATAAATCTAAGAGGATGATTGGATTAAGCTAGAGTACTTACATTGATAAGGTACTGGCTCGATTCCACATGGAGAATGCCAAAAGAGGGCATTTACCCATGTCCCATGGCGTAACTCTCAGCAAGAAACAATGTCCACAGACACCTGTTGAGCGAGAAAGAATGAATCAGATCCCATATGCTTCGCTAATCGGATCGATCATGTATGCCATGATATGTACAAGGCCTGATGTATTGTATGCAACGATTCGATACCAATCGAACCCAAGAGAGGCGCATTGGACTGCGACCAAGAACATCCTTAAGTACCTGAAAAGGAACAAGGATAAATTCCTGGTATATGGAGGCCATAAAGAACTGGTTGTTGAAGGTTACACCGACGCTAGCTTCCAAACTGACAGAGACGACTTCAAGTCACAGTCAGGGTACATATTCTATCTGAATGGAGGAGCTTTTAGCTGGAAGAGTGCCAAGCAGAGCACCAATACAGACTCTACAACTGAAGCCGAGTACTTGGCCGCTTCGGAAGCTGCCAAGGAAGCTGTTTGGATTCGCAAGTTCATTAGCGAACTTGGTGTTGTACCCTCAATCAAGGGGCCGATAGACCTCTATTGTGATAATAATGGAGCTATCGCTCAGGCCATGGAGCCGAGAGAGCACCAGAAGGTGAAACACGTGCAAAGGTGATTTCACATGATAAGGGAATGAAAATCCGAAGGTGAAATCAGAATTTGTAAGATCGGAACAGATGATAATGTAGCCGATCCTTTGACTAAACCACTGCCTCAAGTAAAACACAACAAGCACATTGAGGCAATGGTGATCAAGCATGTTGGAGACTGGCTTTGAAATTCCCAGTACATGTGTTTTAATTAAATAGGATATTTAATGTAAGACATTGTATTAAAACCATTCATTAATGGAGTAATTAATTTTTGTGCAAAATTATCATTCAGTCCATTACTATTTAATTGTGGTTTCAAATTAAATAATGAGTCCATTCGATTTACGGAAATATTCAAAACAGGGTAACAAGACCATGTCTTGGATAAAGAAACACCTGTTAAGTGAACATTGAATATTAAATCGAAAATTGTCCCTAATTGAGGTCATCTAACAGATGGACGATTGATGACCGCCATAGATTAGTGTCTAGTATGATTTACAGCACCGTTTCTTGTGCTGCGAGGACGTGACGGTCATAAATCATTTACACAGGCACAATTTGGAACTGTACTGGATAAGACCTATGAGAGTACTTTAAGAAAATTTAAATTTTGTCATAAGTACATTTCTCATTATGACTATCAGAACTTGTTTCCTCCGACCATGAGTACTGTGAAGTTTTCTTGTTTGAGTACTAGACTCTTTGATGTTTCCAAACGTCTGCCGTAACTGGAGATCATAACGGGAACACTCAGGAGACTATGTCCTCTTAGTAAGAAGAACTTACAATACAAGACTGGGATTGTCCCCCTACTAACAATAGGGAAAAATGTTTTGTTGTTTACAAGGCCGCTCGAAGAGCGAGACTGGAAAATGCAACGCCGTGCTCAAATGGATTTTAGAAATCATCTGCTTATTGACAGTCGAACTCGGAGATCGAGAAACACTTCTGAACGTAATAAGGATGACAAAGAATCTTACCTTATAGTTCACGAAGAAACATTAAGTGACATAGGAAATGGGATATAAACTTTATATGCACACTTGTCCGGAAGGACAAGTGGGAGATTGAAAGGAATAATGTCCTTCCAACAAGTGTATTCTTCCGATAGAGGGTTCAGAATTATTACGGAGCTAATTCTTCAGTAAGGTCAAGTGATCGGAATGCCTATGTGGAGGCCGCTTCCGATAAGTAATATCAATGTGCAATTGATGTTACAGCTTAATCTTAACTGAACCCTTCGGGTCGAACTTAATCGAATCACCGATCCGAGACGAAGAATTAATTCGAAAGGATTTAATGAGTTAGTAGAGTTTTACGAATACAGACGTCGGATATTGAGCCTAGGGCGTCGAGACCGAGCGTCGCAATATCACAAGCAACTAGTATGAGCGTAGCTGTAGCAAGGCTAGGCTAGCTCATCGCAAGCCTTGAGGCACCATGTGTGTGCTAGGCGCACCATGGTGTGCTAGGCGAGGCATAAGTGCCAAGCACCATCGCAGCCCTAGCATCAAGCCTAGGCGCACGTGGCAAGCCACACGCACCAAGAACAGCCTTCCTAGTGCTGGGCACTGGCGCATGGGCCTGTGCGTGCATGCCTCGCACCATCTCAGCCCTATCGCACAAAGCACAGCACCCATGTGAGCGTGCGTGTGCATGGGGGCTGTCACAGCACCCTAGCACCACGCAAAGCACCATCGCAGTGCTAGGCACATGCTTGTATGCGTGTGCGTGAGCACCATCACCCAGCAGCCTCGCAATGAGGCACCAAGCTGTGTGTGCTTGTGTGCGTGCCTTCACATGGCAGCACCAAGTACAACAAGCTAGCAAGCAGCACCAAGCCCAGCATGCGTGGCTCGCTAGCAGCACCCATGCTAGGCCTTGCGTGCATGAGTGCGCTGGCTGGGCTATGCGTATGCTAGCTTGGCTGTGCTGGCTATGTGAGAGCCTTGCATGTATGTGTGCGATAGCAAGGAAGCAGCACCACGCATGGATGTGCGTGTGCCTGCGATAGCAAGGCGGCAGCGCCCAGCGCCCAGCACAAGGCGTGGCTCGCTAGCCGCACACAAGTGCTGGGCTGGGTGATGCGTGATGTGCCAGCCAGGCATGCTAGGGTGGTTGTGCGTGCTGGCAGTGCCAGGTGGCAGCCAGCCCAGCTGCCTTGTGAGTGGCGGTTTAGGAGAGGTGGGGACCAAAGCCTCTAAGCTTCCGTAGGGGAGCAAGGCAATGGTCCCCCCATGGGATATGGTCCTCACCTAATCCATTCTCTCCTCTTGCCATTTGTTGCATTGTGATTGCTTTTGCCTAATTATTTATTTTGGAATTAAATAAATTATTGCAACTACACATGATCCCACATTGATCATGAAAAGGGGTTTCAAGTCCCCATTCTCTATAAATACCCACTTGGTTGGGATTTTGAGAATACAACCTTGAGCGGAATTAAAAAGGCAACTCTAAGTAAGAGTAAACCGTGGATTTGTCTTTAACCTTTTGCCACCAGTCTAGCTTTGTATATCGATACATTTCAATCCTAGTCTGTCTTCACTTTGAAGATCCATTTGCAACCAATGGGTGTATAACCCACGGGCAAATTCTCCAAGTCCCAGACTTGATTTTCAGACATGGAGTCCATCTCAGATCTCATGGCCTCTTGCCATTTTGTAGAATTGGGTCTCGTCATAGCTTGCTTGTATGTCATTGGCTCATCATCATCCATGACTAGGATGTCCTGATCATCGATTAAGACGATAAGGAGGTATCTGTCTGGTTGAGATCTTTGCCGTTACGATCTACGAAGGGTAATCGGTTGAGCATTTTCATTGTCAGTTTGATTATGACCAATCTTCTTAGATGTTTCCAAAGCATCTAGATTGTAAGTTTTGTTAGGTTGACATTGTTGCTCTTCCTCTCGAACTTTGTCAAGTTCGATTTTCCTCCCACTTGTCATTTTGGAAAGGTGATCCTTCTCCAAAAAGACACCATCACGAGCAACAAAGACTTTGTTCTCGGATTTATTGTAGAAGTAATACCCTTTGGTTTCTTTGGGATATCCCACAAAGAAATATTTATCCGATTTGGGGTGAAGTTTGTCCGAAATTAATCGCTTGACATATACTTCGCATCCCCAAATCTTAAGAAAAGACAACCTAGGTGGTTTCTTAGTCCATAATTCATATGCAGTCTTTTCAACAGCTTTTGACGGAGCTCTGTTTAGTGTTAGTACGGCAGTTTGTAGCGCATGTCCCCAGAAAGAGATGGGGAGTTCACTAAGACCCATCATTGATCGAATCATGTCTAAAAAGGTTCGATTCCTCCGTTCCATTGAGGAGTTCCGGGAGGTGTCAACTTTGAAAGAATACCATTTTCTTTCAACCTCGATCCGATCAAAGTACTTTAGTGTTAGTGCGGCAGTTTGTAGCGCATGTCCCCACAAAGAGATGGGGAGTTCACTAAGACCCATCATTGATCGAATCATGTCTAACAAGGTTCGATTCCTCCGTTCGGACACTCCGTTCCATTGAGGAGTTCCGGGAGGTGTCAACTCTGAAAGAATACCATTTTCTTTCAACTTCTTTATGAAATTCTTTGAGTTTCTCAAAGGATTTAGATTTATTTGACATTATGTAGATATAGCCATATCTATTATAATTGTCGGTGAATGTGATGAAATATCGGTAACCTTGTCTTGCGGGTGTACTCATTGGTCCACATACATCCTTGTGTATTAGACCTAATAAGTCACTTGCCCTTTCTCCCAACTTGGAGAAGGGTTGTTTTATCATCTTGCCTAATAGACATCCTTCGTAATTTTCAAACGACTCTAAGTCGAATGAATCAAGAACACCTTCTTAAAGAAGTTTCTTGATGCGTTTGATGTTAATATGGCAAAGACGACAATGCCACAAGTAGGTTTGATTCGACTCGATGGTCTTATCCCTTTTGGCAGTATTATTGATGTTATAAACCTGTTTGTCTAGTGAAAGCACATAAAGACCATTTTCTGAATGTGCCTTACCATATAAAACATTATCAAAATAAATAAACAAATAATGTTTTTTGTCACTCTTGGAACATGATAGCAGTTTTCAAGTTCTAGAATAAGCCCTGAGGGCAAAGACAAACTGAGAGTTCCAACAGAGACGGCAGACATCCTTGCTCCATTGGCGACCCGAGGCTCCAACTCTCCTTTCTCTAGCCTCCTATTTATCCTCAGTCCCTAAGCATTGGAACAAAGGTGTGAGCCACATCCGGTATCTAATACCCACGATGTTTTGCTAGCGAAGTTTAAGTCTATAACGAAAATACCTAATGAAGAAGCAACGTTGCCGTTCTTCTTATCTTCCTTGAATTTGAGGCAGTCCTGTTTCCAATGTCCCTTCTTCTTGCAGTAGAAACATTCAGAATCAGATTTAGAAGAGGCTGCCTTTTTGTCCTTACTGCCCTTGGCAGATTTTGACTTAGAGGGGAACTTCTACTTTTTCCCTTTAAAGTTCTACTTTTTGCCCGGACGTTTGAATGGATTGCCCTTCCTCACCATGAGAATATCATGCTTTCCCTCATCCTTGAGGGTTTGCTCGGCTTGCTTCAACATACCATGAAGTTCGGTGAGGGTTTTCTCCATACTATGAATATTATAATTACTTTTGAACTGATCATAGCCTTTGTGAAGCGAGTGGAGAATGATGTCAATTTCCATCTCGTTTGAATACCCAGCATCAAGCCTTTCCATGTTCTCAAATAATCCAATCATTTTGAGGACATGCGGGCTGACTGGCTTTCCTTTCTTGAGCTTGCTCTCAAGGATCTACCTGTGGGTTTCGAACCTTTCAGTTCGGACCTGCTCTGGAAACATATTCTGAAGCTCAGAAATGATCTCAAAAGCAGTCTCCTTTTCAAAGAAAGTCTTTTGAAGGTCCGGAGACATAGTGGCCAACATGATGCATTTGACATCCCGATTGGCACTTTGCCATCAGTTAAGGGCAGCCTGAGTGACCTTCTCATTGGGAGCCTCGGGCATTTCCTCATCAAGGACGTATTCCTTTCGCTCTTGCATTAGTTGAAAGGAATGGTATCCTTCTAACAAGTGTATTCTTCCGATAGAGGGTTCAGAATTATTACAGAGCTAATTCTTCAGTAAGATCAAGTGATCGGAATGCCTAGGTGGAGGCCGCAAGGTACAATTGATATTACAACTTAATCTTAACTGAACCCTTCGGGTCGAACCCAATCGAATCACCGATCAGAGACGACGAATTAATTCGAAATGATGCAATGAGTCGACAGAGTTTTACGAATACAGACGTCGGAAATCGAGCCTAGGGCGTCGAGACCGAGCGTCGCATTATCACAATCAACAAATATGATCGTAGCCGTAGCTAGGCTAGATCATAATAGGCGCTAGGCGCGCCAACACAACCCTAGCATCATGCCTAGGCGCTATCGCAGCCCTAGCATCATGCCTAGGCGCTATCGCAGCCTTAGCATGATGCTGGGTGCCATCGCAAGCCAACAGCCCATCGCAGGCCTATGCGCATCACTAGGCGCACCATGCGTGGCCTAGGATGGCTGGGCACCATTGCAGCCAAGGCAGCATCACTAGGCGCACCATGCGCGCCCTAGAATGGCCTGGTGCCATAGCAGCCCTAGCATAGTGCTGGGCGCATGGAAGGACCACACGCACCAAGCACAGCTAGTGCTAGGCACTGGCGCATGTGTGGTGCGTGGTGCTTGGGCGAGGCATGTGCGTGCATGGTGCATAATGCCGGGGCTGATGCGAGTGGCTGTGCGAGGGGATGGCAAGCTAGCAAGCAACGTCAAGCCAAGCATGCGTGGCTTGCTAGCAGCACGCATGCTAGGCATTGTGTGCGAGAGAGATGCGTGGTGCGCATGGTGTGGGAGTGCGGTGCGTGGTTAGAGGCCAGCATGCGTGGCTCGCTAGCAGCACGCATGCTGGGCCATGCTAGCAGCGATGATGCGTGGCATGCTGGCACCAGCGCAAGCACGCACCATCGCCAGCACGCACCAGCCAGCACCAACACTAGAACGTAGCACCAGCACAGCCCAGCAGCAGCGTGCACTGGCTGGCTGGCTGGGTGCTGGGCAGCAAGGCCACGCTAGCTGGCAGCCCCAGCTGGCACACTAGCTGGCAGCCAGCTAGCACACCTAGACCCGGTTTTGGGAATGGTGTGTGGGGACCAATACATGGCCTTAGGGATCAAGGCAATGGTCCCCCCCCCAAGCCTTGGTCCTCACTTGGCTTTCTCTATAATTATGCCAAGTGTTGATTTGTGATTGAGTTGAATAATTATTTAATTTTGAAATTAAATAATTGTCATTTTACCAACTCTCCCACAATGATGGGAGATTGGAAATCAAGGGATCATTTCCCTATAAATACCAAGTTTGGTATTGGGATTTGATACAACCTTGAGTGGAATTAAAAAGGCAACTCTAGAAAAGAGTAAACCTTTGATTCGTAAAACTCATAGTTATTTTGTCCGGTTCTTGACTAACCTTCAAGACTTAGGACGCTCGGGTCGGGTCGAGGGTACGATCCGTCGGAGATCTCGTCTTTTCGGGATTTTTAAGTAAGAGCTCTTTAGGAGCGAAGCACGCGTCAAAGGTATAATTCTCGTTCTTAATCTTGTTTGATTAAGTTTATTATGCTTGTTTAATTGCTTTAATTAAGGGAAGGGTCTTGGTGGATTTCCTTCCGCGTAGTGTCGGGTCACTACGAAACCCTACATTAGTACAATGCGCAGATTTCTTTGCCAATCAAGAAAGTTTGGCTCGCTCAACTTCTCTTTGTCGAGAATTGAGCGTAAAGAGAATTGGTTGTTTGAGTTACTTGCAGACATGGTTCTACAATTGAAAGAATTTGAAATGAAAAACCATTCATAAATCAATATGTTGAAATTTAAAAACGTTCATGCATATATTCAATCTTATTGAGCATTTTATCCACGCATTTATAAAATTGTCTCTTTTAGGTGAGAATAAAATGATTCCGAGATCTGATGAGTGATATTTATGTCTCTCTTAGGGTAGTCTTTTCTAGTAGTTTTAGTAATAATTCGGTCCATTTTTGTATGTTTTTGCTATGATCCGCCTAGTGCGAGTATTCTACCTTTGTGATGCGTAATGTGTATTCATGTGGTTTAGATAGTCTATACTCCCCTCCCCTTTCGTTGTATTACGCTTTGCCTTCCTGGGTTCCATGATTGCAGGTGTACGCCGTTGATTCGGAGATGGAAGAAACAAAGGCAAAACAGGAAGAAATCCAGACCAGACAAATGGCGCGGTCGCGCCACCAGAGGAGCGGGTACGCCACCTATACGCGCGGGCGCGCATCCCTTGAGCGCGGGCACACTGATGGGCTGGACCAACCATTAAATACCCACTTTGGAGCGGGCGCGCCATAATTTAACGCGCGGGCGCGCCATTGTTGGGCGCGGGCGCGCTTGTCTGCTGCTGATTCAAACCCCGATTTCAGCCCAAATTAACAAAAGGGAGGCAAAACGGCCAAATTTGGACAACATTCTATGATTAGGTTATTTTTAGCATAGAAACCTTGGAGGAGAGCTTTTAAGGAGTTTTTCTAGGTTATTGTTTTAGCCACTTTTGTATTGAACAATCTTGATAGAAATCTGCGCATTGTACTAATGTAGGGTTTCTTAGTGATCCGACACTACGCAGAAGGAATCCCCCAAGACCCGCCCCTTAATTAAACCAATTAACAAGCATAACAAACTTAATTAAGCAAGACTAAGAACAAGAATTATACCTTTGTTGCGTGCTTCGCTCCCGAAGAGCTCTTACTTCAAAATCCCGAAACTACGAGATCTCAGACGGATCGTACCCTCGACCCGACCCGAGCGTCCCAAGTCTTGAAGGTTAGTGAAGACCCGGACAAACAAAACTATGAGTTTTACGAATCGAAGGTTTACTCGGACAAACAAAACTATGAGTTTTACGAATCGAAGGTTTACTCTAATTACAAGAGTTGCCTTTTTAATTCCACTCAAGGTTTTTCATTTCCCAACACCCTTGAAGGGTATTTATAGGGAAATGGGTCCTTGGTTTTCAATCTCCCACCAATGTGGGAGAGTTGAAAAATCAATGATTTATTTAATTTCCAAATTAAATAAATAATTAATTAAATTATATTGCAACAAGTAGCACAATCACATGCTAATGAGTGATGGCCAAGGCTAGGTGGGGGGGACCATTTTCCTTGCTCCCCAAGGCCCTTGATTGGTCCCCACAAGCACGCACAAAACTGACATGTGGTAGTTGGCTGGCAGCCAGCTAGCATGCCAGCTAGCACTGCCCAGCAGCATCCCAGCCAGCCAGTGCGTGCTGGCGCTGGGCGATGATGTCGCTGATGCTGTGTGCTAGCGCCTAGTGCTGCTAGCATAAAGTGCTGGCTCAGGCCCCCAGCAGCTCACGCACTGGCTAGTGCACATGCCTCGCACCTCGCACCACGCACCAGCCTCGCACCCCACGCACATGCGCCACACGCATTGCTAGCCCAGCTAGTGCGCCTACGCACGCAAGGGCCTTACATGCGTGCTGGGCGATGCTGACAGACACCCTCGCACTAGCACACATCAGCCAGTGCCTAGCACTGCTATGCTTGGTGTGAGGCACGCATACACGTACATGCACATGCGCTAGTGCCTAGCACTGCGATGGTTGTGCTTGTTGCGTGTGTGGCCCTGCCATGCGAATCCAGGCATCCAGGCAAGCACGCTGCTGTGCTGCGATGGGCTGCCAGGTGCTCCTGGTGCGCCTAGTTCTTGCGATGGGCAACGATGGTGTCCAGGCATGATGCTAGGGCTGTGATGGTGCCCGGCCATCCTAGGGCACGCATGGTGCACCTAGGCATGGTGCTAGGGCCAGTGTGGTGCAGGGCTATGTTCATACTTGTCGCTTTGTGATTTTGCGACGTTCGGTCTCGATGCCCTAGGCTCGATATCCGACGTCTGTATTCGTAAAACTCTATCGACTCATTTAAATCCTTTCAAATTAATTCGTCGTCTCGGATCGGTGATTCAATTGGGTTCGACCCGAAGGGTTCAGTTAAGATTAAGCTGTAATATCAATTGTACCTTGATATTACTAATCGAAAGCGGCCTTCACCTAGGCATTCCGATCACTTGATCTTACTGAAGAATTAACTCTGTAGTAATTCCGAACCCTCTTTCAGAAGAATACACTTGTTGGAAGGACACCGTTCCTTTCAAGGTCGATCCAGTGCAGTTCCAAACCGGCACCTGTGCAAATGATCTATGACCATTATGTCCTTTCAGCACAAGAAACGGTGTTGTAAATCATACTATACACTAATCTCTGGTGGTCATCAATCATCCATCAGTTAGATGACCTCGATTAAGGATAATTTTCGATTTAAATATTCAATGTTCACTTAATAGGTGTTTCTTTATCCAAGACATGGTCTTGATACCCTGTTTTAAATATTTTCATAAATCGAATGGACTCAATATTTAATTCTAAACCAAAATTAAATAGTAATGGAGCGAATGATAATTTTGCACAAAAATTAATTACTCCATTAAAGAATGGTTTCAATACAGTGTCTTACATTAAATATCCTATTTAATTAAAACACATGTACAGGGAATTTTCAAAGCCAGTCTCCAACGTGCTTGATTCCCATTGCCTTAATGTGCTTGTTGTGTTTCAGTTGAGGCAGAGGTTTTGTCAAAGGATCGGCCACATTATCATCCGTGCTGATCTTGTAAATTCTGATTTCACCTTTTGGATTTCCATTCCCTTATCATGTGTAATCGCCTTTGGACGTGTTTGACCTTCTGGTGCTCTCTTGGTTCTCTAGCCTGAGTGATAGCTCCATTGTTGTCACATTAGAGGTCTATCGGCCCCTTGATTGAGGGTACAACACCAAGTTCGCTGATGAACTTGCGAATCCAAACAACTTCCTTGGCAGATTCTAAAGCGGCCAAGTACTCGGCTTCAGTTGTAGAGTGTGTAGTGGTGCTCTGCTTGGCACTCTTCCATCTAAACGCTCCTCCATTTAGGCAAAATATGTACCCTGACTGTGACTTGAAGTTGTCTCTTTCAGTCTGGAAGCTAGCGTCGGTGTAACCTTCAACAACCAGGTCTTTCTAGCCACCAAACACCAGGAATTTATCCTTGTTCCTTTTCAGGTAATTTAGGATATTCTTGGTCGCAGTCCAATGCGCCTCTCTTGGGTTTGATTAGTATCGGCTCGTAGCACTCAAGGCATATGAGACATCTGGCCTGGTACATATCGTGGCATACATGATCGACCCAATTAGCGAAGCATATGGAATCTGATCCGTTCTCACTCCCTCAATAGGTGTCTGTTGACACTGTTTCTTTCTCTCTCTTGGCATTCTCCATGTTGAATCGTGCCAGTAATTTATCAATGTAAGTACTCTGGCTCAATCTAATCATCTTCTTAGATCTATCCCTATAGATCTTGATGCCCAATATGTACTGTGCCTCTCCTAAGTCCTTCATTGAAAAGCACTTTCCCAACCAGCCCTTTACGGACTCTAGTAATTTTGTACTGTTTCCAATGAGCAGTATGTAAGTGACATATAGGACTAGGAATGCAATGTCACTCCCACTGACCTTCTTCTAGACACAAGACTCATCTGGATTCTTGATAGAACATAAATTGATGATGGCTTCATCAAATCGCAGATTCCAACTCTTGCTGGCTTGCTTTAGTTCATAAATGGACTTCTTAAGCTTGCAAACCTTTCCAGCGTTGCTTGGATCGACAAAACCTTATGGCTGTGTCATGTACACAGTTTCTTCCAAAATCCCATTTAGGAAGGCAGTTTTGACATCCATCTGCCATATTTCATAATCGTAATATGCAGCAATCGCTAGAATAATCAAGACAGACTTTAGCATTGCAACCGGTGAAAAGGTTTCATCATAATCAATCCCGTGGACTTGTCTATAACCTTTTGCCACCAATCTCTCCTTGTATATCGATAAATTTCCATCCTTGTCTGTCTTCAATTTGTAGATCCATTTACAACCAATGGGTGTGTAACCCTCGGGCAAATTCACCAAGTCCTAGACTTGATTTTCAGACATGGAGTCCATCTCGGATTTCATGGCTTTTTGCCATTTAGCAGAGTCGGGGCTCGTCATAGCTTGCTTGTATGTCACTGGCTTATCTCCGTCCATAACTAGGATGTCCTGATCATCGGTTAAGACAATACCAAGGTATCTGTTTGGTTGAGATCTTTGTCGTTGCAACCTACGAAGGGTAATAGGTTGAGCATTTACATTGTCTGTTTGATTGTGACCAATCTTCTCAGCTTCTTCCAAAGCACTTAGATTGTCAGTTTTATCAGGTTGAAACTGTTACTCGTCCTCTCGAACTTTGTCGAGTTCGATTTTCCTCCCACTTGTCATTTTGGAAAGGTGTCCCTTCTCCAAAAAGACACCATCACGAGCAACAAACACTTTGTTCTCGGATTTATTTTAGAAGTAATACCCTTTGGTTTCTTTTGGATATCCCACAAAGAAACAATTATCCAATTTAGGGTGAAGTTTGTCCGAAATTAATCGCTTGACATATGCTTCGCATCCCCAAATCTTGAGAAAAGACAACCTAGGAGGTTTCTTAGTCTATAATTCATATGAAGTCTTTTCAACAGCTTTTGACGGAGCTCTGTTTAGTGTTAGTGCTGCAGTTTGTAGCGCATGTCCCCAAAAAGAGATGGGGAGTTCACTAAGACCCATCATTGATCAAACCATGTCTAACAAGGTTCGATTCCTCCGTTCGGACACTCCGTTCCATTGAGGAGTTCCGGGAGGTGTCAACTCTGAAAGAATACCATTTTCTTTCAAGTGGTCGTCGAATTCATGGCTCAAATATTTGCCACCTTGATCCGATCGAAGTGCTTCAATTTTCTTGTCAAGTTGATTTTCAACTTCTTTTTGAAATTCTTTGAATTTGTCAAAGGATTCAGATTTATTTGACATTAAGTAGATATAGCCATATCTACTAAAATCGTCAGTGAAGGTGATGAAATATCGGTAACCTTGTCTTGCGGGTGTACTTATTGGTCCACATACATCCGTGTGTATTAGACCTACTAAGTCACTTGCCCTTTCTCCCAACTTGGAGAATGGCTGTCTTATCATCTTGCCTAAGAGACATCTTTCGCAAAACGACTCCAAGTCGAATGAGTCAAGAACACCTTCATGTAGAAGTTTCTTGATGCGTTTGACGTTAATATGGCCAAGACGACATTGCCACAAGTAGGTTTGATTCGACTCGATGGTCTTAGGCTTTTTGGCGGTATCATCAATGTTATAGACTTGTTTGTCAAGAGAAATCACATAAAGACCATATTCTGAATATGCTTTACCATATAAAACATTATCGAAATAAAAAGAACAACTATTGTTCTTAATTCGAAATTCAAAACCTTTGGCGTCCAACGCCGATATTGAAATAATGTTTTTGGTAACTCTAGGAACAAGATAACAATTATCAAGTACTAAAATAAGCCCAGAGGGAAATGACAAACTGAGAGTTCCAATGGAGACATCATTAAATATCTTAAGGTAAGCAATCCAATTGCTAATAGCTCCAAGCTACTCTCGGTTTGATAAAATGTCACATCTAATGCATCCTTGACATTTTAACTCTTTTGCCACGACATCTAAGGATTCCTTACTGATATCGTTGAGCTTAACCAAGACAACTTGTATACCTAGTATACCTTACGTTCCTAGGGAACTAGTGATGCCTCGCTTTGGCGTAGCCCATCACATACGGGCATTAGTTCGGTAAGTGTTGTTCTTGGAACAGAAAATTTTAGCTTAATATTATTAAGGGACCTAGGGGTTTCTATGTTGGTTAATCCGATTAACGCGCTTAATTAAAACTAGTCAAAGTTGTTTAATCCATTATTTCTAAAAGCAAATTGCTCACTTAATCAATTAAGCTCCCACTAAATTCTGCATCCATACTTAATTAATCCGATTAATTAAGTCGTCATAACCCATAATTTGTCATAAGCAAAAATTTTCCAAAATCCGGAAAAATCGAGGTTCAACCTCGATAAAATAATTACATAAATAATTTAGAACGGCTATAATTTTCGCAAAATTACATAGCTCAAAAATTAAGCAAAATACCCCACACAAGTTCTTTGGTAGGTGCGCACCATGGCTGCTAGGCAGCCCATGCCTTGTGCTATGGTGCGTAATGCTATGCTACGCCCAGCACAACAAGCCACGCTGCTAGCACCAACAGCCTGCCTGGTATGCTACGCATGCTGGCTAGCAAGCTGGCGCTTGCAAGAATGTGGTGCGCTAGGCTGGTGCTTGTTGCCATGCTGCCAAGCAGCATCCCCTCGCACATCATCCCCAAGCCTCCCCGCCACACAGAAGCCCCTCAAGGCACACCCCTGTGCGCACCATAGGCAGCCCGGCTAGCCTTGGTTGCGCTTGGGTGTTTTTGCCTTGATTTGCGTGCCATTTCTCGGGATTTTAATCCCGATTTACGTGTGACATCAAATTAATCTAAATTTATTTTAGAATTTATTTAAGGACAAAAATGAAAATAAAATAAGTCCAACTTAATGAAATTCAATTTTAACGGTGCACAAGCCTAAATCATCCATAAATTTATTTTTGAAATAATTTAGGTCTTCCGTTATGCTTAAAATTGAAATAGCTATGTAAATATTTAATTTAGCCAACATGCAAATTAATAATAGATTTGACAAATGGGAGTTGGAAAAATAAATTAACCATATAATGATAATTTTTTTTTCCAACTTTCATACATGTGTAAAATACCAAGATTACATCTTCCAAAATGAAGATTAATCAAAATTTTACTCACAAGTATTTGAACTTCATGGATTTTAATCAACCAAAATGAAAAATCCAAACTTTGTTCAAAATGGAATTTAGGGTTAGAGTTCCAATCATTTAAGCCTTTAAATATTAGAACTTTAACGTACTTAGAAACTTAAAATTACACATTCACATCAAACATTCACACATTAATGCAATTTATTTACATAATTGTGAAAAATCAAGTTTGTGTGAAAAATAGCATATCAACTCAAGCACTAATTAAAATTCCATAATTATGCTCAAGGATAATTAAAATAGTAGTAGATTAGGGATGCAATAATGCATTTAATCTAACCTTGTAATGCTTGCATTAATCAAGGTTTAAAAAAGATATAAAATTTTCGTTTAAAAACGTAAAAACCCCAAAAACATGGGTTTCTGGTTTGAATTTTGCTTCTTGATAGCCCTCGAAGAGAATTGATTCTGTTTCAGAATGTCGATTCCACCCAAAAATGACTATTTAATTAGTAAAGCAAAACCAGAAATTAAAACTTACTTTAAAACACCTTAATTAATCAATAATTGTAAAAATTAAAAGGAGCGTGGCTCCGATACCGCTGTTGGGTTTCGTAGTGACCCACACTACGCGGAATGAAACCCGCCAAGACTCGCCCCCATAATAAATGCAATTAACAAGCAAAACATAATTAAAAGCATAATAAAGGATAAAATATTATACCTTTGACGCATGTATGAGCTCTTACTTGAACCACGAAATACGAGACCTCCGACGGGATCTTACCCTCGAACCCGACCCGAGCGTCCTAAGCCTCGAAGGTTAGTCGAGGCCCGGACAAATAAAACTAAGAGTTTTACGAATTCAAGGTTTACTCAAATCAAGAGTTACCTTTTTAATTCTACTCAAGTGTGTTCATTCCTAATACCCATGCCTTGGTATTTGTAGGAATAATGGACCCTTGATTTCCAATCTCCCACCAATGTGGGAGTGTTGGTAAATTCAACAATTTATTTAATTCCAAATTAAATAAATAATTAAATCAATCACAACGCGACAAGTGGCACAATTACATGCTAATGAGTGATGCCCAAGGTTAGGAGGGGGGACCATAGCCTTGCTACCCAAGGCTTTGCTTGATCCAAACAACCACACACAAACCGGCTTCAAGGAGGGTTGTGCTAGCTGCCAGCTAGCGTGCCAGCTAGCACCAGCCAGCAACCTTGCATCACCAGCCAGGCAGTGTGTGCTGGTGTTGGGCGATGCTTAGCGCTGGTGCTGCGTGCTAGTGTTGTGCTGTGCTAGCATGCTGGCGCTGGCCGTGCACTCCCACGCAATCCCTCGCACACACACGCTGCTACGCACAGCCATGCCAGTCAGCCCCTCACGCACGCAAGGCCTAGCATGCGTGCTACTAGCGAGCCAAGCATGTTGGGCTTGGTGCTGGGCGATGGTGCACACGGACACGCACACACGCATGTGCCTAGCACTGCGATGTTGATGTGCGTGGTGCTAGGGCTGCAATGGCGCCTAGGCATGATGCTAGGGCTGCGATGGCGCCTAGGCATGTTGTTAGGGCTGCGATGGCGCCTAGGCACCCTTGGCACGCATGGTGCGCCTAGCACACCATGGTGCACCTAGGTTCATGTTGAGCCAGCCTAGTCTAGCAGTCCACATGGCTAGGCCAGTGCGACGCTACGGCTACGCTCATACTTGACGCTTGTGATTTTGCGACGCTTGGTCTCGACGCCTTAGGCTCGATATCCGACGTCTGTATTCGTAAAACTCCGTCGACTCATTAAATCCTTCGGATTAATTCGTCGTCTCGGATCGGTTGTTCGATTGGGTTCGACCCCAAGGGTTCAATTAAGATTAAGCTGTAATATTAATTATACCTAAATATTACTGATCGGAAGCGGCCTCCACCTTGGCATTCTGATCACTTGACTTTACTGAAGAATTAGCTTTGTAATAATGCTGAACCCTCTATCGAAATAATACACTTGTTGGAAGGACACCATTCTTTTCATGTTAAATATTTTATGTGATTAAAACGCAATTAGTTCATGCAATTAACGAAGCTCCCCTAAATTCCGCATCCAACTTAATTAATCCAATTAATTAAGCAGGTCCACCCAAATTTTGTCAAAATTAAAATTTTGCAAGAGCCGGAAAAACCGAGGCCTAGCCTCGTTAAAATAACTAAATATAATTTAGAACGACAAAATTTTGCTTAAAATTGTTGCCCATGTAACATAGAAAAATCAGCCCACTAAAACCGAGTGCCTGGCATCCTAGCCATGGGGCTAGGCTAGCTAGGCATCAAGGCTTGGGCTGGTGCGTGCTTGGGCGCAGGCATGCTTGCCTAGAAAGCCATGCTATGCCTGCTAGCACCAGCAGCATCGTAACATGCGTGCTGGCACCGGTAGTGTGTGGCTGGGTCTACTGGGGCTCGCTGCCTTGCCTCCCAGCAGTACTTGCGAGCAACGACCAGCAGCCATGCGCCACACAGCACCACACAACATCTGTGCACTCCTATCCCGCCACACAGCAGCACCATGATGAGGTTGCAACACCACCATGCGCACCTAGGCAGCCACATGTGGGCTGCGTAAGCAGCCCGACTAGCCTTGGTGGCGCTTGGGTGGTTTCACCTCGATTTACATGCTTTTATCTCGGGATTTTAAGCCCAATATATGTGTGACATAAAATTAATTCTAAATTTATTTTAGAATAAATTTAGGGAAAAATAATGAAAATAAAACAAGTCCAACTTAATTAAATTTAATTTTAGTAGTGCACAAGCCTAAATTATTCAAGAACCATTCGTTAAATCAATTAGGTCTATCTTAATGCTACAAAATTAAAGGGCTGCACTCATAATTAATTAAATCAAATGTAAATTAATAATGAGATTTGACAAAATTAAAGGGGTTGGAAAATTAAACCCTTTCATCTAATGAAAAATTTACCAACAATAACTTGTGTAAAATTGAAAAATTACATCTTCCAATATGAAGATTAATCAAAATTCAATCACAAGTTTTGAACTTTAAGGACTTTAACCAACACAAAAATGATTAAATCCAAAATTAGTTCAACATGGAATTTAGCAATCAAAGTTCCAACTAAATAAACAATTAAAGATTGAATCTTTGAAATTTTAGGGGCTTCAAAATTGCAAGTTCACCATAAACATTCACACTCAAAGCAATTTATTTGCAATAATGTGAAAATACAAGTTTATGTGAAAAGTGAACACACCAAATTAAGTACCAATTATGACTTCATAAACATGCTTAATGAGGTTTATAATTGCAGTAGATTAGGGATGCAACCATACATTTAATCTACTTTCAACATGAAATACTTAATTAAGGTTAAAAGATTTAAAATTTTTCGTCAAAAACGAAAAACCCCTTGAAAAACTTATTTCTGGGTAGATTTTGGTTTCTGGACACCCTTAAAAGTATTAAAAATGATTTAGAACATCAATTCCACCCAAAAATCACTATTTTTGAGTCGAAATCTGGGTTCATCAACCAAAATTATAAAAATATGAGATTAAAAAAAAAATTAAAACGAGCTTCTAATCTAATTAGAAAGCATAACCAGAAATTTAAATCCATTTAAAATGACCTTAATTAAGTATTAGTCACAATAATTAAAGTGACCACGGCTCCGATACCGCTTTTGTGTTTCGTAGCGTACAACGCTACGCGGAAGAGAAACCCGCCCAAGACCCGCTCACTAATTAAAGCAATTAAATATTTAATCACATAATTAACAACATAATGAGAGAAAGAGAAAAGACATTCTTACCCTCGACTCGTGCTTCGCTCGATACACGAGCTCTTACTTTGAAGCTAGAGCCCCACAAGCGTGAAGGACTCCAACGACTCGTACCCTCGACCCGACCCGAACGATCTTCGTCTCGAGGGTTAGTCGAGACTCGACCAAATAAAACTAGAGTATTACAAACTTAGAGGTTTTCTCACCTTAAGGGAGATGCCTCATTGAGTTCAACTCAAGTGAATTCCCAAATGCCCAACCATTGGGTATTTATAAGGAAAATTAACTTGTCATCCCATTCATGATCAATGTGGGACAATTGTTTTTTTTTACTAATTTATTTTAATCAAAAATAAATTAATAAACAATGCAATCAACAATCAAAAAGTGGCACATGGAGGATGATTGATTATGTGAGGACCATTTCCAAGGGGGGGACCATGGCCTTGGTGCCTAAGGCGATGCCCACAACCCTTTGGTCCCTACTAAGAGAAAACCGGCTTCCTCCATGTGGTTGGCTGGCAGCCTGCCTTGGCTGCCAAGGCTGCCAGCTGGCGCCTAGCACCAAGGCTGGGCAGCAAGCCAGCACAGCTAGCATGCCACACGCAACCAGCTAGAGAGCAACCTTCACACGACCATCATGCGTGCTGCTAGCGAGCCACGCATGCTCGGCGCTTGTGCCTGGTGCTGCTTGCTGGGCGCTGGTGCCTGGCCTTTCTTACTAGACGCTGGTGCCTAGACCCTTCTTGCTAGCAACACACGCACATAGCGCTAGCACACACAGCAAGCTGCTACGCTAGCAAGCACGCAAGCATAAGCACGCATAGCGTTGCTAGCGAGGCCCAGCACTTGCGTGCTGCAGCTGGCCTTGCGATGCTACGCTAGTGATGCTATGAGCGAGGCGCGAGCATGCTAGCACGCCTAGCGCGCCAGCGATGCTTGCCTTGCCATACTAGCTAGATAGCCAGTGCTGCTAGCATGCGATGTTAGCAAGTTCGGTATGTGTATGTGGCCTAGGCTAACCTAGCACTCGCATGGCTAAGCCAAAGCAAGGCTTAGCTTAGCACATACTTGTTACTTGTTGATTTCCCGTCTCGTCAAATTCCAAATTTGACTCGACTTACGACGATTGGTCTCGACGCTCTAACCTCGATATTCGACGTCTTTGATTGTAATACTCTAATAACTCATCAAATCCTTCGGATTGATTTGTCTGTTCCGATCGGCATTACAATTGGGTTCGACCCGAAGGGTTCAGTCAAGATAAAGCTGTAATATTAATTTACATTAATATTACTGATTGGAAGAGGCCTCTACCCAGGCATTCCGATCACTTGACCTCACTGAAGAATTAGCTTCCTGATAATTCTGAACCCTCTATCAGAATAATACACTTGTTGAATGGACACCATTCCTTTCAGTCGCACAGCCGGCCAAGGTAAAGAATGTGTTGGTAGGAACTTATAATGGTACCTTCATCCTAGAAGACCACCTGATGGCATTCACCAACCTTATGTATCTACAAGGGTTGGATGATGCTATTTGGTGTAGATGCTTCCAGACCACATTGAAGGGCGTCGCCCAACAATGGTTCGGCAAACTGCCAGCCAGTTCATCAATAACTTTAAGACACTGGCATACCTGTTCGTGTCAAACTTCTCAATGAATATCCCTGCAAAGAAGACAAGTCTTGACTTGGGTGCCATACAACAGGTAGAGAAGGAGGGGTTGCGCTCATATATCAGGCGCTTCAATCTGATGAAAATTCATATTCAAGGGTTGTCTGATGAGGTAGCCTACACAGACTTTTTTAAAGGTCTGAAGGACGGGTCGCCCTTCAAGTTCGACCTCGTCTAAAAGAGGGTGGCTACCCTCTAAGAGGCACTGATGGAAGCAGACGCCTATATATAGGCGACCGAGCTCTGCAACATCAGTAAGTAGTCGGACGCAAAGAGGTCTGATAAGAAAGAAAGTTAGCCATTAAGGCCGACTAAGAAAAAAGAAAAGAAAAAAAACAAGTCTGGGTGGCTGAATCCTCTGAACAGCCGTCCTAAAAGAAAAAGAGAGAAGTGAAGACGTACTCCCCAAAGTACGACTTCAATAAGGGCTTGCTACTCCATCCTTTCTCTATTGATAAGCCGGCTCCTATGAAGGGTTCTACCAAGAATCAGATCAAAAACAAATACTGCCATTACCATGAGGATATTGGCCACGACACCAATGAATGATATAGCCTCAAGTGGCTGTTGGATCGTTTGGCTGATAAAGGAGTCCTCAAATCGTACATATTAAGGTCCAAGGTTACCTTGTAGACTAACCCTGGACAGTCGTCCAAGAAGAAGCCTCAATCTGCTAATAGCTCGGATAAGGATGAAACTCCGATCTATACAATAGTAGGCGGCTTCGCTGGAGGCGGCCCTACCATCCGAGGCAATAAAACTATGTTTGCCGCCTCGATGTTAACCTAGTCGACGAGGGAAAGGCGTCCAAGGACTACTTCCCCGAATTCGTTATTACTAAGGAGGACAAGGGCAAGATCTAGAGGTCGCATGATGATCCCATTGTCATCAAATGCAAAGTGGCTAACAAAAGAGTTGGCCGGATCCTCATTGACACTGGGAGTTCGTCTGATCTCATCAGTCACAAGTGCCTGGCCAAAATGAGGTACAAGCCCGAGAGTATGCACCAGGTCTCTCATCCCTTAGTAGGATTTTGGGGTGGTGTGGTACATCCGGTAGGTCGCATAGACTTACCCATTCGTCTGGGCGAGAAAGGGGAGGGACACCGCATGGTGGTCCGGTTCTTAGTTGTTGAAGAACTGACGGCCTATAACATGATTTTTGGGCGCCCTACCCTGAAAGAATCCAAAGTTGTTGTCATCCCTTCTCTTATGCTTCTCAAGTTTGAGAGGGATGATGGAATAGTCGGCTCCCTACGGGGACACCAGAAGATGGTCAGGGAGTGCTACCTCTATGACGTCAAGCCCACTGTGGTCGCAGTTGGCCCTAGTGAAGAAATAATTGATCTTGACCAAGTCAAGGAAGCCGCGCCTGCTACAACAGCAGCCGGCAAGAAAAGAAAGGCCAACCAAATGATGGCCGAGAAAAAAGACAGACAATAGCAATCATTGACCGGTCAAAGGTCAGATGAGCTCCGCCCCCATCCGGCTGGTGAACACATGGACATCGTCCTAGATGACTCTCGTCCTGACCGGACTGTTATGGTTAGGACGACTGCTTTTGCTGAACTTGGTGCAAACTTGCACCACTTGGTGAATGAATTCAAAGACATCTTTGCCTTTGAAGTGGACGAGATGCCAGGCATTAGCCCGGATCAAGTCATCCACAAACTTGTTGTGGATCCTAAAAAGAAGCTGATAAGGCTAAAGAAGAGGATCCATGGTGAAGAAAGAAGCCAGGCGGCAGCTCCCGAAGTGAATAAATTGTTAGATGCTGGTTTCATTCGGCAATGCTACTTGGGTTATCAATGTTGTGTATGTAAAAAAGCCAAATGGAACCTTCCACTTGTGTGTAGACTACACAGACTCGAACAAGGCATGTCCGAAGGATAGTTATCCTCTTCCAAAGATCGACATTCTGGTCGACTCTATAGCCAGCCATGCCTTGATGAGCTTCATGGAAGCCTATTCAGGCTTTCACCAAATACCCCTATGGAAGAAATATCAAGAAAAGACAGCATTTGTCGCTGATCAGCGGCTGTTCTTCTATACATTG
This sequence comes from Chenopodium quinoa, assembly GCF_001683475.1. NCBI lineage: Eukaryota > Viridiplantae > Streptophyta > Magnoliopsida > Caryophyllales > Amaranthaceae > Chenopodium > Chenopodium quinoa. The sequence continues at coordinate 2,694,341 of NW_018744469.1, forward strand.
ATGCCGTTTGGTTTGAAGAATGCACCTGCCACCTTCCAAAAAATGATTAATACATTCTTCGTTAATCAAATAGAAAGGAATGTGGAGGCATATATTGATGATATGATTGTTAAATCCAAACACCAGACGGACCATCTTACAGATCTCCAAGAAAAATTCGCCACACTAAGGCGGCACCAGGTCATGTTAAATCCCAAGAAATGTGTTTTGGGTGTTGATGCTGGGAAGTTCCTCGGATTTCTGATTGATCAAAGAGGGATAGAGGCTAATCCTGAAAAAATTCAGGTGGTCATAGACATGCAGTTGCCCCGCACTATAAGGGAAGTTCAAAAACTAACAGGTTCGCTGGCGGCAATGGGGAGATTCCTTAGTCGGTCAGGCAACAAGTGTCTCTATTTCTTCCAAGCAATCAAGAAGAAGACTATGTTTGAATGGGGGAGGGATGTAGAGGCGACCTTCCTAAAGTTGAGGGAACACTTGCACTCTTTGCCAAGGCTCTTCAGCCCTCTATCCAAGGAAGTGTTATACATGTACTTGGCCGTCTCTGATCATGCTCTCAGTGTCATTCTCCTTGCTGAAAGAGACGGCTGCCAGCTCCTTGTCTATTTCATCAGCCATGTCTTGAAGAATGATGAGTTATGATACCCCATGGTTGAAAAATTTAGTCTGGCCCTCTACATGGCCATTAAGAAGTTGAACCCTTACTTCTTAGCACATCCGGTCGTGGTCTGCACTGACCAACCGATCAAGCGGCCACTAACAACCATGGACTCATTTGGCCGAAAGATTAAGTGGGGAATTGAAATGCAAAGCCTAGAAATTACTTTTGAGCTAAGGAAAGCAGTGACGGGAAGGCACTTGCCGATTTCATTATTGAAATGATTAGGCCGGCTGATCCGGAAAATCTAGACCAAGTTCGGAAGGTATATGTGGACGGGAGCTCCATAATGAATGGTTGTGGTGCAAGCGTCATATGTCAGTTTCCTGAGAAAGACAAGTATGAGTATGCACTGCGTCTCAAGTTCCAAGCCTCAACTAGTGAGGGAGAATATGAAGCCCTACTAGCCGATATCCGTATGTGCAAGGCGACCAGGGAAAAGAAAGTGGACGCATGTTCTGATTTACAACTGATTATTAGCCAATATCAGGTGACTATGAAGCTACACATCCGGCTATGATCAAGTATCTACAGGCAGCCAAAGAAGAGGCCGGGATACTAGAAGAATTTCACCTAAGTCAAGTTCTCAGGTACGAGAATAAATAGGCAGATGCCCTCTCCAAATTAACATCATCTGCCTCCTGTGACACACCAAGATCTGTTTTCTAGGAAGTGATGGAAAAAGGAGCATTGAGGAGGAACCTATTGGAGTCCTTAATCGAAGCTCAACCTGGATGGATGGCATCCGGACATACTTAACAGACGGCACCCTGCCGGATACCTACCCAGAGATGATGGTAATGAAAAAGCGTGCGTCTAATTTTGAGATTTACAAAGGGGAACTTTTCAAAAAGGGTTATCTACAACCTCTTTTGAAGTGTGTTACCCCAGAGAAGGGCCGAGAGGTCCTCAAAGATTTGCATTCAGGGTTCTGTGCCTCCCACATAGGCGGCAGGACACTAGCAAAGAGAGCCAGGTGGCAAGGCTACTTCTGGTCTACCCTAGAAGCAGACGCCTTGGAGATGGTTAAAAAAAAGTGACAAGTGCCAAAGGTTTGGCAAGCTCATCCATTGTCCTTCCACTGACCTGACGGCTATCCATAGCCCAGTACCATTCGCCAAATGGGGCATGGACATTCTAGGTCCCTATACGCCTGCTACAGGCGGATGAAGATATATTTTGGTAGCAGTCGACTACTTCACCAAGTGGGTAGAAGCAGAGGTAACCAAAAGCATTAAAATCAAAGATGTCATCTCCTTCATTTGGAGAAATGTCATCACTCAGTATAGGGTACCTATGTCTACGATTTTTGACAATGGACCTCAATTCGAGAAGCCTGCTCTCAAGAACTGGTTGGGAGGCCAAGGGATCTCTCATTGTTTTGCATCAGTCGGCCACCCCCAAGCAAACGGCCAGGTTGAAGCATTTAACAAGTTAATCTCTAATGGCATCAAAAAGAAAATTGAAAGAGCTAGCGGCCTATGGGCTGACGAGCTACTACATGTTCTGTCGGCCATCAGGACGACTATAAAAGGGGCGACTGGCGAAACTCCATTTCTTATGGTTTATGGGGAAGAGGTTGTTCTACCTATTGAGCACTATGAGCCGACTCTTCGAGTCATGCTTTATGACGAATAAAGCTTAGCAAAAACGAATCACAAATAATCAGAAAGAAACCGTTAGTCCCCGGCAACGGCGCCAAAATTTGATAGGCGTGTTGCGTACCTAACAAAAATAAACCTAACGAGACCACTATTATGTAGACGGGCAAGTAAGGGTTGAATCCCAAGAGACTACGGTTCACCTAATTAAATAGACATAAGCAATCACTAAGCAAGTAACAAATCAATGGTGGATATACTAAAACTAATGTATGAAGAACTCAATTAATCTAAGAATGTAACGAATCAATGAACTAAAGCATCCAAGATCGAGCATTACCACGAATATAATCAATGCATAAATAATTCTACCCCCAATAATAATTCAATCGACAAAAGGAAAAGCATTCCCTAAACAATACCAAAGGTCTCTTTCGAGTTATCAATGGCTTTCCAAATAAACTATCAAGACTATTTCCATGGAATCAAGAAAATAAGGGACATTAAACACAATACTTAACTTCCTAATCATTCAATCATCTACTTCCGTGATGACCTTCAAAACCTTAATTAAAACCCAAATCCCGTTAATATTCAATTTCCGTTGCAATAAGAATACTAATAATTCCTAATCTAGCATTGGCATAAACACAATCAATTAAGCATGTGGATTGGGAATATTATTGGAGAATTTAAAGATTCAATCTAAGCATTAATCATATCTAGGCTTTGCAAGATCCCGGATTATGAATCTACTCACACATACTAGCAAAACCAAAAACAAGATTCAATAGAGAAAGCATAATAAAAAAGCAATAATAATTGAAAGAGAAGAGAAATAGATGAATACCAATGTTGCTTCAATTGAAAGAACTCAAATTGTTGATGAATAATAATCAAATATAAGAGAATAATTAATTTTCATAAAAGAAAATAAACTAGGGTTCTTAGAGAGAAATAATTCTAAATGACATAATAAAGTGTTTTCTAATTGTGATTACAAAGGGTATCTATACCCCCAAAAAGATAGAATTGCAAAAATAAACAAACCGGCTTTCGCGAAACAGTTCCTGGTCCAATTGGGTGAGCTATGCCGTATCGGGCGCCTAGGGTACGATGTTGCATTGCCTTTAAAAATCTTCAACCTTCTTGTGCCTAGTCACACCGAACAAGGGATGCCCGATCGGGCGCGCAAGACACATCAATTGACTACTGCTCTGTTTTCAAGGCAAATCTTCTACTCCTCAGTGCCCGGTCCAACCGAGCGAGACATGCCCAATTGGGCACATGGTATTTGCAACATATAGTTCGTATTTAACTCATCTTTCCTTGCCCTGTTTGACCGGGCAAGTTAGGGTCAACAGGGCATGGGGGAAACCTTCTTCTTCATGCACTAACTTCTTCTATAAACATCTAAAACGTTTTCCATTCATCCAAGAAACTTCGCATTCCTATGAAACTCACAAAAATACATCGAACACACTAGAGAAGAGATTGTTAGCAAGAAATGGCTCCAAAGAGCCTAAAACCATGCAAATATACGTTGTAAAAAACCGGGATAAATCATGGTATAAAACTCATACATTAGAGAGCTAACAACAAGAGAGTGCACAAGCGGCCCCTAAAAGTAGGGGACTTTGTGTTACGAAAGATGGAAGCAGTTGGTAAGGCCAACGAACAGGGAAAGTTGACTCCTAATTGGGATGGTCCCTACCAAATCTGTGAGGAAGTACCAGACGGCACCTACCGGCTGGAAACACCAGACAGCAGGCAGCTAGCCAGAACTTGGAATGTAGACAACTTAAAAAAGTACTACTTCTGAGATTTGTAAATTATTAGTAAACATATCAATAAAAGTTTGCAATTTATTTCGATTATTGTACAAGTCTCCTTAGTGGGGAAAGCCGCCTGTGCAAAACACAGTCGACCATTTTTCTTTACTTAGCAATCTGTTCTTTCCTGAACAACCTAATGAGGCCATAGGCCGGATGATCAACCTAAGGCCCATGGCCAAATGATCTTTTTAAAATTAAACTAATACGTCTGTCCCAAAAATTGAGCAAGTGTTCGGCGTCATCCATCCGGGTTAATTCGTCGTAGAGAGTATCTCCCATTTGGGTGGCAAATTGGTATATAAACCTACAACAAACGGCCTAATCGAGTGTCCACTTGACAATCTCATAGCCGTTTGACCAGAGACAAAGATAAATGTACCGCTTCCAAAACAAGCGGTAGACAGTTCAAATCTGAGTTAGAAATCGTTTGTCATTACTTGGGATAAATGCATCAGGCACCCTTTGAGTTAATAGCCAAGAAAAACTTGGCAAATAAAGGGGGTCAGCGGGCCTTAGCCGACTGATTCCTCTACTACTCAAACCAAAGTGACGGACACTGGGTAAACCCAAGGTTAACTCATAGTCACTCTCAACCTAGTACAGAACCTAAAAGGTATGAGAAGACCGCCTGTTTTTTGGCAAACAAAGGTACTCAACCACTATTCTTACTAAACTATACTAAGCTACCGCTTGAAACCCAACATGCGTAGCTACTTAGGCTAGACATCCCGTTTGACGCCTGCTTATATCCAGCCACCATAGCAAACGGCCAGCTAACATTCAATAAAATAAACTAAGTACCAAACTTAGTACATTGAAGTCCATATGAAGAACCATGCGGCCAAAGCCGCCTGTTTTCTTCTACTCAGTCAAATTAGTGGCAAATTAATTAACGTATGGGGTCACCTCATGGCCACATGAAAACTTAAGATGGAGCCTAAACGGGCCGAATCAAGCCGCTTGTTTTTTGGGAAACATACGACATTCGACCCCTATCCCTCTAAGTTGCAACATAACAGACGGCCACAACCGACTATTTCTTTACTGAAATACAAGTGAAATATTGATCAACCTACAAAGTTCATGGAAACTCAAAAAATCTAAATTTGGAATCTAAAAGGTACGAACGGAACCACCTGTTTTTTGGCAAACAGACGGCCTTTGGCCATTGTTTCTACTTTTGCTAACACCATGCATGAAGCTACCTTGATAAAAAATGTCCAGATCGGCGCTTGTCCTATACAAGCACCAAACAAACAGACTCCTTATAATAAATGAAATGAATTAAGTACAAAGCCAAGGTTTGTTAAGAAATTTTTTAAGGCCGAGAGCCGAGATATGCTAGGTGTTTGGCTGGGTGATGGCCGACTACCGCCTGGTTTGGGGAAATCACCATAGTGATAGATTGACCTAGAATTAGTAATACTAACAAAGTATCAAAAATTCTAAGTCAATCAACTCACCTTTGAAAACCATGCGCTAGTCGCACAGGGGCAAGAACAGTCGGTAAATGCATTCATGAAAGCAAGAAGCAAGCTACCTACACTTAGCAAAATTAACAAAATTCATGAAATAGCAAAAATTCAAAACTTCAAATATTGAAGAAAAACGGCATAAATAGCCGAATGATTAATATAAACAATCGGCCAGATGACCAACTGGAAATGTTGAGATTAAAAAATAGTATATAAACCCCGACCTGTTGGTCGGGTAAAGATACAAAACAAACGGCATGCAGGCTGAAGAAAGTTGACATTAAAAATATATTTAACCAGCTGGAGAAGTACCTTCAGTGTTGGTAGCTGCTTGATTTGGATCATCAACCGGCGCCTGTTCTGTATCGGCGTTCGCCTCCTCCTGCGGCGGCTCTTCATCACCCTCCGCCACCTGCTTCTCTTCCTTTTCCTTGTCTAACTCCCTGAAAGTAGAGTCGGACGCCTCCTCATCCGCCTCCTCATCGCCGTCTGTCTGTCCCATGATCTTCTTATTGTAATTGATCAGTACAAACAGCGAATTGGCTCCCCCACTTTTCATAGCTGGTATTAGGGAAGAGGGCTGCCCAAGTCATCTTCATGATGGAATTTGTGTCCTCCATCATGTCCTGGGCTATGGCTATCTTCTCTTCATCAGCTTTCAAGTTAAGTTTCTGATCGGGGGACAATAGGTCGTTGGTCTAGTATCCTAGATTAGATTTACAATTTATATTCCTAACCTAACTCTATCAAGTTCACACTAGATAGTGGCAAAATAGGGTCGAACCACAAGGACTGGGTATATTAATTTGAGGTAATTAAACTAGTAGGAAGGTTGTGAGATAGGGAGAGAAACATCTAAAACACTACTTAAAGCAATTAACAAGATATTAGGGAAAGGGGAATCCAATTACATTAATGAATTCAATCACAATTCGTAATTAGATGATCATGATCTCAATTAGGAACAATTAACACACTCAACTCACTCCCGCGTAATTAAGCATGCTAATTATCCTACTAAGCTAATTCATTCCCGCGTAACTAGCCTAGCAAAGGTATGGAAGAATCTGGACTGCCAATCAACTAACTTCCGCACAATTGATTAAAAACACAATTAAGAACCAAGAATCAATTAGCTTAAAAGATTCTAGTGAATGTAAGCATCATCCAAACACAATAATCAAGAATCAATTGCATATTAATTACAACCAATCACTCAATTTATCAACATAACCTTCATCCATTTCCCTAGAACAAAATCTAAGCAAACATAATGAAGGAAAACATGGAAAACAAGGTAAAACTACAATTAAAGCAAGAATCAAACAAGTAAACTAATTAACTACTCGAATCAACAATGAAATAAGCAAAAACAAGAATTAAACAAAGAAATAAAGGTGAGAAAAAGTTAGAAAAGCTCATTGAATAGATGAGAAGTGAATCCACAAAATTTGCTTCTTCAAGCTCTCAAATCTCCATTGAAATCCTAGCTTTCTCTCTCTAAAACTACTCCTAAACTAGAGAGAGAAAGTCCTAATCTAACCCTAATCCTTATTAGAGGAGAGAGGAAAATGTAAACCCCCCCCCTTAGGAAGTCTAAGAGGTCCTCTATTTATATTACAAGAAAAGAAATAAAGAAATCCAAAAATTAAGCTCGAACACGACCTAGAAACTTGCGCCCGCGGCGGGCATGGCCGCGCCTGCGGTACCCAAAGCCGCGCCTGCGGCTAGGCATCTCCGAGGCATCTCCAGAAAATTGAAAAGTTGGGAAAGCAGAGGGCCGCGCCTGCGGAATTAATAGCTGCGCCCGCGGCACCATGGGTCGTGCCCGCGGAGCCTGGCAGGGGCTTGCAGATTAAAACGGCCATAGCTTCTGTTTTATGAAGCCTCTTGGGGTGTGCGACCAACCGTTGGAAAGATCTTTACTTCTAGTTTCCAACGCAATTTGAGTCCCCTCAATCCAAAGTGTAGATCAAAAGTTATGGCTGAAAGAGTGAACAAGACTCGGTTGAAGGCCTTCTACGAGCTTCAAGCTTTCTTGTCTCAGGCTTATGAGCTTCTTTCTTAGCTTTAAGCTTCTTCTATTGAACTTTCTTGCCTTTTCTCGGGTCATAAGCATCCAAGAAAGCTTCAAGCACCTACACAAATAGACCAAGAGAGAAAAGAGTGAAAGAACACATAGAAAAACATGTAAATCAAGCTAGAAACCGAGAAAAAGCATATTATTCACAACTAAGGACTAAAACTATAAACTAAGACAAAGATAACTAAAAAAAGACTAAGAGGATTCTAAATAACAAAGAAATACCAAAATAAACCTAAAACTAATGGAGAAAAACGCCCTAATATGGGTCATAAATGACACTTATCAAATTCCCCGAAGCTTAACTCTTGCTCGTCCTCGTGCAAGACAAAACAAAAAGGAAAAAAGGAGGATTTATTCAAGCGAGACTAGCACACTAATGGAGACAAGAATATACACTAACTCACTTTCGTAGGAATCACGGTCAATTTTAGCAACTAAAGACAAGCCCTTTAAACCCCTAGATCGCTCTAGAGGACAAGTGTGCTCTCGTGAGGGTTTCCTAAGAGTTTAACCCACAACTCTTGAAAAAAACCAAGTAAAACAAGGCAAAGTATAAAAGGGAAATCAAAAGAAAAGGAAGGAAAACACATGTTCATGTATGGAATTTTGCAAATGAACAAGCACAAATGAATACAAGTCTTTCTAAACAATAGAGCAGTGCATGCTTCAAGATATCCAAGGTTGATTGAAACATAAGAAATGCTAAGCATAGAGAACTAGTAAGACACAATTCACCTTCATCCCACGATCTTACCGCGTTCTCCTTAGTAGTTTCAAATTCACCTCTAGTGAGCATCTCAATGATTCCACTAGGGAATCGGAAACGAAGATATTTTAGGGCTACTCGACATCTTGACTATGCAAACTGCTCCATAAGCTTGACTCCCATCTCCCTCCATTGACCTTAACCACAAAGGTCAAAAGATCTTTGAAGGGTTGTAACGTATGGGTAAAAAGGGGAAAGGTAGGTTAAAAAATTTGAAAATTGGTGGTATACCTAATTGTGAAGCTTAAGAATGGCCAATTCTCATCACAATAACCAAGTTATCACCAAAACTGAAACAAAAATATCAACACCCCCAAGCTTATTCAAAGCAAAATCACTAACATATATATAAAAAGCGTAGACACGCTTCCCCCAAGATTTAATGGAGCATTGTCCTCAATGCCCTAAACTAGGGAAATCATAACTACATCAAAATAATTTGTGCTTTTTCTTTCTTTCTTTTTTTTTTCCTCGCCTCTTTTGACTATGGACGGTTTTTTCAACTTTACATTAGCTTTTATTCACAAACTTATACACAATACATAATTTCTATACAAAATAGGCTCATAAACTTCAAACTATTGCACTTATAATCACCAAACAAACTCATCACCACTGGCTTCACAAAAACCAAAGGTGAAAAGAATGAAACAAATGGTATGAAGTCTAGTAATATGGCTAGAAAAGAAAGTATAAGGCTCAAATGGTTAGCAAGGATGCAAATGTAAACCCAAAACAAAACATATAAAATAAAAACCTAGAAAAGGAAAAATAACCACCCCGAAAAGTTGCCTTTGTCCTTCCTAAATGGTTCGGTCGCGATCTCGGGAGATAAAAGACAAGTTCTAAATAAAGTAAGCAATAGTCAAGGATCCATGTGCCATTCATGCAAAATAGGTAGAAAGCTAGAGAAATGAAACCTCACATGGTTGTAGCAAAAACTTACTATTGGCTTCAAATTCACTATAGGAAGCAACTCCTTCTTACCATAAACAAGTAGACTAGGGCTTCAAGGTCCCAAAGTTCTTAACATACTACCTTAGCATACTCTATCCTAAAATCAACCCAAGATATCTCAAAGCGTGCAAACCACTACTATTTAGGAAGAAAAGCATTCAAGAACACACATCCAAAAGTATTATGTCCAAATCAAGAATAAAACAAAACACATTGAAAAATATAAGAAAATACATGGAAATGCATATACTTAAGTGCATGGAAAAAATGGACTACCATTCTACCCAAGCATGATAGAATACCCTCCCCCAATCTTGAATGAGACATTACACTCAAATCTTAAATCATAGAGTCCATGGGGAGGGAAAAAGAAAGTAATCAATCCAACAAACCAACACATGGTCTTCAAGCCACCAACCATTAGAGAAAGAGCAAGGAAACATATTACTGGATATAGGTGGGTGTAAATACCCTTAAATGACCCAATAAAACCCTTCAAAGCCAGTTTCCTTCAAAGCTATGCCTCATATACCAATGCTAGGAAAGAGGAGTCAAACTTCCTTAATTCTTGATCCAATACCAATGCACCAAAGTATATCAAGTTATGTACCTAGCAAAGGGCACACAAACATTTCCATGAGCGAAAATCTATACTAAAAAGATAAGAAAATGAAAGCAATAAAACATGGGTTACTTCCCGAGAAAGGCTTGCTTAAGGTCCAAGCTTGACCGCTCTAGTAAATAATATTGCAAGGAACGTAAGAGCTTGTCAAATTCACTACTACACATTTCATAGGATAAACGGTAGGCAAATGGCGTGAGAAGGACGTGCAACAATGTTATTGCACGCAATGAGGAGGAGATGCCAAAAGAAAGAAGAAAAATCAAAAGAAAAATCAAGAAAATAAGAGAAAGAAAAAGAATAAAAAGGAAAAACCTCCTCACAATCTTTTTGGGTGGAAAAATCACCCTTTTCCTCAATAAACGATGAGAGAGGGGCTTGAATATCACCTATAGAAAGAGGGTCCCAAATAGGCTCTTTGACAAAAGAAGGGAGGGACATAGGATAGTAGGGGATATGGTTAAATCTACTTGAAAAAAGGACATGAGAAAAGGGAATAGGAGCAATGGTCTCACCTATGAACTCTTCCTCACCACCATTCCTCAAATCACCAATAAGAGCATAGAAATCAATCATAGAGTCCTCAAAAGAAGAACACTCATGATCTCCATCTCCCTCAAACATCCAACCTCCAAGAAAAACCACATCTTCTTCTCTATCACAATGATGAACAACAACTTCCTCAACATCTTCAAAGCCTAGATTCTCAAAACCATGCATGAAAGGATGAAGGTTTCCCTCAAATGCATCCCTTTCCCATGAAGCATTGCCAATGAACTTTCTCAAAAGGCTATGATTTTTCGTTACACCTTCAATGAACACACTAGTCATAACCTCAAAAGAGTCCAAATACTCATAGATAGAAGGGTCGCAAACATGCAAGGTAGAATCATCAAGATAGGGAAGGGGTTGGAATCCACAAAATCAACATTTTCTTCATTCTCAACTCCTCCACCATCATCCAAGGGACTCTCAATCTCTCTTGGTTGCTCAAAATAATTCTCATCCTCCTCATGAATTCCCTCATCCAAAATTGAAAATGGCTCACTCAAATCCTCACCAAGGGTAGCTCTCAAAGGGGGTGAATAAGAGGAAGGAAGGCACTCAAGCTCAAAAGGGGAATGAAAAGGATCAAAATCCTCTCATCACAAGAAAATCTCCCCTCATCTTTACATCCTTGGCCCATATGATCCTCAAAAGCACTCTCACACTCCAAGTGAGGTGCCTCGCATCCATTTCCAACAACCCTAGCACTCATCACATGGGCAAGTCTCACTTCTCTCAACTTTTGTTCCTCTTGAAGCTCTTGGACATGTTGAGGTGAGATAATGCATTTGGGCAAGAATTTGGGCATCAATGTTATTGGGTTGAGGTTCATGATCAAAATCAAATTGCATATCATCAAAATTAGCACAAACCTCATCACAATGAGCATATAAGGGGGAGGGGTCAATATGCATAATAGGTTCTTCATAAGGAGCATTAGGCACATCAATGGAATTCATGCAAAAATTAGAAGAATTTTCAATACTAGCATCAAGACTAGAAACATGAGAATCCCTATCAAAGCAAACGAAGAAATTCCAAGCATCATCCAAGGACAAAGCACAAAATTCACCATTGAATATACTTTCAACCACACCCCTACATTCATACCCAAATAAGCTATACCACAAGCATCACTAAGAGAACAACCATGGAAGCAAAGGAAACCCTCAAGTCTTTCAAAGTAAGCATAGAATGGTTCATCATAAAATTGAGGAAAAGATAAGCATGCCATTTTTTTACAAAATAAACAAAAGCAAACAATGATTAAACTATACACGGGAACCTAACTAATCTAATCAACACAAACTAATGAACGCCTTAGTCCCCGGCAACGGCGCCAAAAATTTGATCGGGGGACAATAGGTCGTTGGTCTACTATCCTAGATCAAATTTACAATTTATATTCCTAACCTAATTCTATCAAGTTCACACTAGATAGTGGCAAGCTAGGGTCGAACCACAAGGACTAAGTGTATTAATTTGAGGTAATTAAACTAGTAGGAAGGTTGTGAGATAGGGAGAGAAACATCTAAAACACTACTTAAAGCAATTAACAAGATATTAGGGAAAGGGGAATCCAATTACATTAATGAATTCAATAACAAGTCGTAATTAGATGATCATGATCTCAATTAGGAACAATTAACACACTCAACTCACTCCCGTGCAATTAAGCATGTTAATTATCCTACTAAGCTAATTCACTCCCGCGCAACTACCCTATCAAAGGTATGGAAGAATCTAGATTCTCAATCAACTGACTTCCGCAAAATTGATTGAAAACACAATTAAGAACCAAGAATCAATTAGCTTAAAAGATTCTAGTTAATGTGAGCATCATCCAAACACAATAATCAAGAATCAATTGCATACTAATTACAACCAATCACTCAATTCATCAACATAACCTCCATCCATTTCCCTAGATAAAAATCTAAGCAAACATAATGATGGAAAACATGGAAAACAGGGTAAAACTAGAATTAAAGCAAGAATCAAACAAGTAAACTAATTAACTACTCGAATCAACCATGAAATAAGCAAAAACAAGAATTAAACAAAGAAATAAAGGTGAGATAAAGTTAGAAAAGCTCATTGAATAGATGAGAAGAGAATCCACAAAATTTGCTTCTTTAAGCTCTCAAATCTCCATTGAAATCCTAGCTTTCTCTCTCTAAAACTACTCCTAAACTAGAGAGAGAAAATCCTAATCTAACCCTAATTGTTATTAGAGGAGAGAGGAAAATGTAAAACTCCCCCCCTTAGGAAGTCTAAGAGGTCCTCTATTTATATTACAAGAAAAGAAAGAAAGAAATCCAAAAATTAAGCTCGAACACGACCAAGAAACCTGCGCCCGTGGCAGGCAGGGCCGCGCTCGCGACAAGGCATCTCCGAGGCATCTCCAGAAAATTGAAAAGTTGGGGAAAGCAGAGGGCCGCGCCTGCGGAAAAAATAGTCGTGCTCGCGGCACCATGGGCCGCGCGCGCGGAGCCTGACAGCGACTTGCAGATTCAAACGGCCATAGCTTCTGTTCTGGGAAGCCTCTTGGGGTGTGTGACCTACCGTTGGAAAGATCTTCATGTCTAGTTTCCAACGCAATTTGAAATCGCCTTAATCTAAATTGTAAATCAAAATTTATGGCTGAAAGAGTGAACAAGACTCGGTTTAAGGCCTTCTACGAGCTTCAAGCTTTCTTGTCTCAAGCTTCTTAGCTTCTTTCTTAGCTTCAAGCTTCTTCTATTGAACTTTCTTGCCTTTTCTCAGGTTATAAGCATCGAAGAAAGCGTCAAGCACCTACACAAATAGACCAAGAGAGAAAAGAGTGATAGAACACATAGAAAAACATGCAAATCAAGCTAGAAACCGAGCAAAAAGCATATTATTCACAACTAAGGCCTGAAACCAAAAACTAAGAAAAAGATAACTAAAACAAGACTAAGAGGAATAGAAATAACAAAAAAACAACGAAATAAACCTGAAACTAAGGGAGAAAAATGCCCTAATACGTGTCATAAATGACACTTATCAGTTTCTCGGTGAGGTAAGCCTCTTGATTCTGCAGGCAGACCTTGAGCTTGTTAACACAATTGCGGATTCCCTCGTCCTCCTTGTCCACCTCCTTTAGAGGATCGAGCTCATTCTTGAGGTCCTTTATGGACATCTCCAGCTCCAGGATCTTTTTCCTGGCCGCCTCTAAATTATTCTTCACCTGCAAAGTGGCGTTTTCCTGGTAATACAATATGTTAGTTGTAAGAATCTTTTATTGAGCTATCTGGAACATAGCTTTATCAGAATCAGAGGCGGACATGGCCTTCGTAGCTTTTACCTCTTTGTTTTTCTCGATGATGGGCTTGCGGAGTCCATATACTCGCAACATAGACTACAACCGGCCAAAAAATAGTCGTTAGTTATAGGCGACCAGGCAAACGTTTAACATGAAATTGGAGAAATTTTTACTAAGTTTACCTCGGCGAGGAGGGCTAGGGTGGCTTCAAGGTTAAGGGTGCCGACTCCCTTAACAGAGTCCCTATCCTCAGCAGGGATGGCCTTCAGCAAGGCCTTGGCCATCTAGACCAGGTTCGGCTCTTGAGGGGCGTCTACAAAGAAAACTAATTAAGTGCGTGGCATAAAAACTAGAAAGCGAGCCGCATGAAATCAGAGAAGTTAGTTATTTCATCAAACTTCAAAAATTTGAGCAAGTTATACCTGTGGCCGCCTCGTTTTCCCTTGGGGTCGGCTATTCCCAGTAGTGGTTGGAGTCCTCGCCCCACTTTGGGGAATTCTACCTTGCCTTCTAACCGTCTATCTCCTGGCACCGCTAGGAGTCGGCACTTCCCCAGCCGTCTGTCTTTAACGTTTGGGGTCCGGCTGAGTTGAGGAGAAGGGTCTGACAGTGTCGCTCTGCAACAAGACAATGAATCAAGAACAGGCGACAAAAATGATTACCAAATTAAAAATAAGGGAAATTGTGTTAAGTGAAGAAGCTCACTCCTCTGTAGACCATTGGCCAAGAACGGCTGCGCGGAGTTAGACGGCTATCTTTTTGGAGGCCAAGATCTTTTCCATCGCTTTATCTGCAAAAGATTAATCAGATGGTTGGACACAAAAATTGATCAAGTCTATCAAGACACGCTAAACAGGCGGACCTCTACCTCTTGGGATATCCTCGCTGAGGCCGCCAAGTACTTCCCATCGTATAACCATTTAAGCTTTGGGATGTAATTTGGAGGGACGAACTCCCTCACCCCAATCTCACGATTCTCTTGTATGTACACTTTGAAGAGCCCTTTATCTAGGATCTCTTCCCTTGCTTTCTGTGGAATAGGCGCAAGATAAGAGCCGCCTATTAGGTAAGGTGGATCCCTATTCCACCTATTTTATTTTTTGTTCTTGAACTTATTAGGGTTGGAGACTATGTAGAAGGTGTTCCTCCAATCCTTCCACTTGTTCTCCTTCCCCATGGTCATCATATAGCCTTTATGGCTAGACAGGTGGTACCAGCCGGTACCGCTTGTTTTTGGGGTCTTGCTAAGGTAGTTCATGTGAGCAAAAGCTTCGAAGCTTGGCTCTACCCCATACATCTCGCAGCCAACAACATAGCCCAAGATGTTGAACCATGAGTTTGGGGCCAGTTGCCAGAGACCCAGCTGGTACCAATCAAAAATCCTCTCTACAGCCGGATGTAGAGGAAATCTTAAACCAGCTTTAATGCCTACCTCGTAGTAGCCAAAACACTCGTCCTTATAGCTGGACGACTCTGGCCAGAATACCGTATCCTCGGCATCCGGCAAAGTTAGAATGTAACCATGTCCTATCACATGGTCAGCCTTAAAGCTCCCTATTTTTTCAGACATGGCCTTGCGCCTGCCTTTGGGAACATGGCAGAAATAGGGAGTGTACATTTCCCTTTTAGTGGCGGCCAGCTCTTCCCATCTCTCCCCTTTCTCCACCTCATAGCTCTCTCTCGCTGTATGTAGTCGAGAGTGCTTTTCCTTTGAGTCGTTAGAGTGCCGACTGGAGGTGCTCGGCTCAGAGTCATTATCCGAGCTCTTGGGCAAAGGTGTCGCCTTCCCGGATAGATCAATGATGATAGGTTCATTCTGAACCTCTTTCCCTGATTCTGCTAAAATGGAATCACTTGGGGTGCTAGGGGCGCCAGGCAGCATGTCCGAAATCTTGCTTATGGGCGCGTAGAATAAGGAGCCGTCTGAATTTGTAATCCTAGTTGTTCTCTTTTTTCTGGCCATGGTGTTCTGCACAGACACATAGACAGTTGGACTCTGGGCAATTCGCAAAGGATGGTCCAACATGGGGCAGGCGACACTCCTAGTTCTAGATTCAACCGTCCCTAGTGACCGGCTGATTTCTAACCTAGGCCGTGCCAAGTGCTTTTGGGCTACCATTTTTTGAAAACAAAAAAAAACAAAGAGAAAGTTAATAAGGAAATAGGCGGTTACCTTAAGATGTGGAGAAGTCTTGGAACCCTTGAAAAAACATTAACAGCTGAAGAAGCAGGCGGTAAAGTAAACAGGCGGTCTGTAAAAACAAGCGGCAATAGTACAAAGAGTCAGAGCAGTCGTCCAAATCCTGTCTTAAAAGTTTCTAAAATGTCCAAATGATTTGGACACCCCCTATTTATAGGGTGGGAATTTCAAGGGTCACAAAAAAAAAATATCGGTAAAAATCGTTCTCTAATCATGGCGTGACATTTATAACAGGCGCCACGTCGCATGCCACGTCACCCCTGTGACGGGCAAATGATTAGGGGATTTTTTCCCGCCACGTGGACCAATGATATCTTGCCATGTGTCACCTCGTGAGAGGTCCAAGGTGGACCAATCAGGTCACGACACCACGTGGCAGGCAGAATTTCCAACTGAGCAAGTGGCCTCCTACGACCCAAAGTTCCAGGCAAAGCCCAATCATCCCTAGGTTTACTAAAACCTAGTATTGGGCATGTTTTCGAACACCCTACAAAAGGGAGATGTTTCCCTTCTAGGAACATCTATTCAAAAATATTCTAAACACATTAACTCTACATCAGAGAAAGTGAGACACCTAGCACCCCAAACCGAGCAATTATACATTGCAGATCCTCTCTAGAATCCAAGAGAGACCCTTTACTTTCCGCACTTTACTCCTCAAAAACGTTCTAACTTGATCGTTGGAGGCGGAGCTCCCACCCACCGGAGTCTCCTTTGTTTTGCAGGTAGAGGCGTCCAGAGGTCAGTCTTGGAATTGTAACTCTCCCGAAGGACATCAAAAAACCCGAAACACTGTTGACTATTGTTGAAATTGTTGTTGGATATATTTGATTGTGGTTGTTGGATTATTATTGCTGTGAAATAGGTACATTGTGGTTTGTTGAGGTTAAGGTTAGAAATAGTCAGGAGTTGACTTTGAAAAAGGAGTGAAAAAAAAAAAGAGGGTAGTCATGAGTACAAGGATTGGGAAAAAGAGAAAAACCTCAAAGTCGGGACAATCGTCCCAAAACCCAGAGTCGGACAAACCCAATACCCTGCCCACCTTAAAGTTCTTAAACAAAAGCCACTTCTCAATATACTCTGATATCAAAAAAAGAAAGTTGCGACCTTCTAGACACTATCATCGGGGAGATATGATAAAACTTGGGATAAATGATGACTTATGGATTCTTTTTGATAACCTTCGAATAGGGTCATACGTAAACTCTTCATTTATGACCTACTAGGAACACACCTTAGAGTTTTTCTCGTCTTTCCAAGTTGATACACTAGAAGATAATGACTTTCGGATATCTTTCCAACTCTTTGACAACCAACATACCATGTCACTAGTACAGTTTAACCAAGTCCTAGACTTTCACTAAGATGCAGACCTCCTCTACCCGCTTTATGAGCACTTTGGGGAGTATAGTGAGTTCTCTTGGTGGCGTTCCATTTTAGGCAAAGATGAGTTTCATACCAGGCATTCCATAGCCAGTGAGATTTGGCACCCTACTCTTAGGATCTTGCACCGTTTATTAGGATATTCCACCATTAGTAAACAAGACCTAGGTAAGCTGACTAAGGAAGAGGTCCTTGGCCTGTGGATAGCCACAAAGGGAGAGTATGCACAGAGATTGAATTTGAGTTTCCTCTTTATGCAAACTTTTCAAGCCATAACAAAAGGGAAAAAGTCAGGGGAGATACATTGCGGGGAGATGGTCACTGGATTGGCCACCAAGTTAGGTTACACAGACCTTCTACCTCTATGCACGGCCGTAGGTAGTAATGGGGATATTTACCTTGACTTGGACCAGCTTCGCCGTTCTAATTTTATCATGCCCACGACAAACCCCACTACTTTTAGGTGGTTAGTTAGAGGAGCCCACCATTGTTTCCTCCCTAAGCCTCACTTCACTTTCGTCACACGTCAGTCCCTTAATGTGTGGAGAGTTTTGAGAGATAGCAGGCAAGTGCACGATGTTGTTGGGGATGATGAGGTAGAGATGGGTAATGAGGAAGAGGTTCAGGAGGAGGAGCAGCAGCAACAACAGCCGGTTACCCAGCAGACTACAGGTACATTCGAGCTTGCTGATAATGCTAGGCAAATGCAAGAGCTAAGCCTTGGTGTACGAGGCTATTATGAGTCAAAACAGGGCCACTTCCTGCAGCAGCAGGCCCTGTATGACTCCGCTGTGAACAGAGGTGAGATTGCCTTCCTGTTAACTATCCCAATTGGCCGCCTCAGCACGACCCTATTCCTTCTTGGGGAGGGGGGGACAACCTCCCTACCTATCCTTACTGGCAGGGTCCTCCCGAGCCCAGTAAGGAGGTTTGCAGCTTCCCTGATGAGGATAAGCAGTACGACTATCGTGTGCCCGGCGGGAGTGACTATAGAGGAGACCCAGCTTACCCCTATGTTGATCATGCTCACCCCACCCCCCTCTATCCCCAAGACGATCCCCATGATCGGCTGCCCATTTAACAGGAGGATCTTTATCGAGGTCATTACAGATGGCCACAGGGTTTTGACGGTGGCTGGGGCCTCTTCGGTCCCCCAGGTGACTTCCATTATAACGTGTCTCCTCAAGAGCCTGAGCCTGGCCTTAGAGGCCAATAGGCCACGTCCCTTGAGTATATCCCTCTCTCCTATTTTGCATTTCTATTTTAATGATTTAGGGAAATATACTCTTGGTGGGGAGTGACTTGGCAGGGATATTCTCCTGCTCGCCTGTTGTGTAGTCATTGTCTTTATGCTTTATGTCAGTGTGCTGCCTCCTCATCTTGGTTATATGTGGCTGTTTTTCTGTGCTTGGTGTACTGATGTTTCTTTTCTGATGAGTTATGATGATGGTGCTGTTTTGGGGACGTTTCTCTCGGTCTGCTGGATACTAGTGAGTTCGTCCTTCTGACTGTTGATGATGATTGGTACTGATCTACACTGGCATGGCACTTGATCAGTAGAGGTACGTTATTTATTTGATTGATGAGTTGGTTGTCTATTGAGATGACTTATGATGAGATTTTTGATGAAAATTTTTGACAATTCTCTTATTGAGATAGGCGGATTGAGAAATTTTTTTATGATAGAGAGCAATTTAGATGATTTCAGGTTCTAAAAAAATTAAAAAAAAATAAACGACTGAGGGTTGCTGAGGGTTGCATTTTATTTCTTTAATTCATTTTTCATTTTCAGTTTTATTTTTCATTTCTACCCTCATTCGTACTAACCCTTTCGTGTATATAGTTTGTTTTCTCTTTTATTTAGATACTCACCCTTTTAGGATGCATGCTCCCACTTTGGATATGCTTACTAGGCGTCATTTCGATGATATCTTTCTTTTATTTTTATTTTTTTCTTTCTTTCATTCTTTGTTTTTATGTTTCTTGGTGTGCTTTAGGATAGTTCTAGTTTAGTGGAAGTTGAAAGGTTCGGGGATGTTTGGTACTAACACCCAGTGTGTTTGGGGCTGTAGATGTTTATATCGAACGACCATTGTTTGACGATTAGGAATTATTTGCTTACATGCCTTTTTCCTTTTATGCTCCTTTCATATGTCTAGGATTTTTCTTTTGCTCAAGACTAATCATGTGCTTGTTGTATATTTTGTGTTTATTTTGAGCAATACTCCACGGATTTGCATTCTTGAATGTCTTTCTTCCTAAGGAATAAGAGTTTACATGCTCTTGGATTGCTATTGGTTGACTCTAGGATATGTCTACGCTAAGATAGTTGTGCTAGAACTCGTAAGGCCCATCGAACCCAAATTCACTTGTTTGTGGTAAGATGGTGTTGCTCTCATTAGGGGATTTGAAGCCCTTAAGGTAGTTTATGTACTCCGATGGGAGCTTTATTGTTCAAGCCTCCAACACTTCTTGTATGAGCGGCATAGGATCCCTACCAAGGCATGCTTAGATCGAGAACTTGATGTCTAGCTACCTGAGATCGCGACCGAACTAAATCTGGGGAGGACAAAGGCGTTTTCTTCGGTGACTATTTTGCTTTTCTAGGTTTAGCTTTTCTTTTGTTGCTTCTTTGTAATCTCATTTGTATTTGCCCCTTGCTAGCCATGTTGAGCCTATACCTCCTTGTTTGTAGCATATTACAAACGCTATGGACCTTCTATTTCATTTTTCACCCGTAGAATTGTGAAGTTTGAGCTATGCAAGTTTGTCGTGATTTTGGTTTGATAAGTAGGAAGGTGATGGTTTGATATGGAAAGTAAGGTTGTGTTTTCGATATTTTTGTGTTTAATAAAAGAAAATGTGAATTTAAGAAAAAGCCGTCCATAGTTATAAAAGGCAAGGACAACGTAATAAAGGTTGAAAAAAGCATTAGCTTAAAAAAAAAGAAAAAAAATTATTAATATAAAGAAAAAATATTTGAAAATTTGCAAAAAGATTTTGATTTAGTGTCCTCCCTAGTTTGCGCTTTGAGGATAATGCTCAATTCAAGCTTGGGGGAGAGGTTCTACGCATTTTGTTTATAGTTTTGTGAGTTTGTGTTGAATAAACTTGGGGGAGATGTATTTTTGTTTCGCAATTGGTGATATTCTACGTTGTTTTTGAGAATTGGCGTCATTCTTTGCTTCACAATTACGATTTACCACCAAATTTTCATATTTTTCCTCACCTTTACCTCATAGCCTACGTTACAACCCCTTTTAAAGTCCTTTTGACTTGGATTAGTTGAGTAACTAGTTGGTGGAGGGGGATAGATTTCAAGCATATGGAGAGAGCATGACTTGGTAAGATGTTGGGTCACCCTTGTCTTATTCTCTTATCTTTGTTCCGGCTCCTTCGTGGAGTCATGAGATGCTACCTTGAAGGGTGGATTTGAATCTAGATAAGGGAACGCGGTAAGAATATATGGAATGCGGGGGGAGTGGAGCATGTTAGAGTTCTCTATGCTTAGCATAACTTATGTTTCAATCAACCATTGGCATCTAAAAGCATGTTTACTCTCATTGCTTAGAAAGATTGTCATCCATCTATGCTTGTCTTTTCAATACGCTCTTCTTATTCACGTTTTGTTTCGTGTTTTTAGTTGATTTTCTTTATTTGCTCCTTTGTTTTGGGTTTGTTTTGAGCGTGATGCCAAGAGTTGTGGGTTCAACTCTTTGGAAACCCCCACGAGAGCATACTCGTCCTCATTGGCAACTTTGAGGTTTAAATGGCTTGTTGTTTATGGTAAATACAACCGTGATTCCTATGAAAGTGAGTTAGTGTAAATTCCTTTCCCTCTTTTATTTTTCTTGTGTTTGAATAATTGTGTCTTATTCTTCTTTGTCATTTGCTTTGCTCGAGGACGAGCAAAGGTTTAGCTTGGGGGAATTTAGAGCTGATGAGCTGGACCAACCATTAAATACCCACTTTAGAGCGGGCGCGTATTTCGAGGAGCGGCCGTGCCGTCATTTAGCGCGCGGGCGCGCCTGTCTGTTGTGGATTCAAATCCTGAATTCAGTCCAAACAACAAGAGGAGGAAAAACGGCTAACATTCAACAACATTCTATCATTAGTATACTTTAGCATAGAAACCTTGTATGAGAGTTTTTGAGGAATATTTCTAGATAATTGTTTTACCACTTTTGTATTGAAGAATCTTGATAGTTTTTAGTGTAATTTCATTGCCCATCAACACTAGTTTTGACCTTAGTTTTTGAAGAAGTATTTTGCAACATTGATGTATGGTCAAGCTTGGAGCTTGGGTGATGTATAGTTCTTTACTTGGATTTCAATGAAGGTGTTGGTATATTTCTCTATATTCTCTTGTTTTTATGATTAAAGTTTCTACCTTTGTTAGTTTAGTTGATAAAAACCTTGTCTTTCTTACTATTTCATTTGTTATAATGTTGCTTAGCATGATTGTAATTGTAGTTATGGATAGTGAGTAGTTTCTTGTTGCTAGGGGTTTGCTGAAGGTATGCTTTGAGTTTGATGTATGTTAGGCTAGGTTAATTTGGAATATTTGTGATTAAATCTTCCTTGTGCTTATACTTATTGGCTACTTTTTATGGCCATATGCATGTTGTGGTTGAGTGACTTGAACTAAATCATGACGATAGTGTGATTTAGGAATAGTTATTAGGTGATTGATTATTGCATGACCTTAGTTTGTATGCCTAACGACGATAGCGTAAGTGTATGCTAGCTAGGAAAGCTCTTAATCCCGATAGGTGATTAGAGAGTATTCTCGATATTTCCTTGTATGAGTTGCTTGGTTTGCACGTAAATCTATTTCCCGATTCCTAACATTGTTGAGTTTATAGCATGTTTGATCCTTTCCCACTAGTGCTTGTTTTAATTGTTATTTCATTCCCTTTAGTCATTACTTTACCCATCACATTTCTTGACCGAATTAGATTGACATTTGGAGATAAATAGCGGTGCTTAATCGTTTCCCTGTGTTCGACCCTAGAGTTGCCTCTATACTCGTTTAGTTGCATGTTTAGGACTACAAATATCATTTGATAGAGGTATCTTAATAACGACCTAAAATTCCACCTATCAACACCTCTACCTGTTCCAAATTCACCATGGTAGGATGTATCTATGGATTTTATAGTGGGATTGCCAAGAACACAAAGGGGGAAAGACTCAATCATGGTTGTTGTGGATCGATTTTCTAAGATGGTTCACTTTGTTCCTTGCCATAAAGTGGATGATGCTATGAAGGTTGCGAAATTATACTTTAAAGAAATTGTTAGACTACATATAATTCCGAATACTATTGTGAGAGATCGTGATACAAAGTTCATGAGTTTCGTTTGGAAATCTCTATGGAATCTTGTGTGAACTAAGTTACTTTTCAGTACTTCTTATCATCCACAAACGGATGGACAAACTAAGGTTACTAATCGTACTCTTGCTGTGCTTTTGCGTGGACGAGCGAGTAAGACACAAAAGGACTAGGATATCAAATTAGCTCATGCGAAGTTTGCTTATAATAGATCGCCTACATATGCTACTAAACATAGTCCTTTTGAGGTAGTGTAATGAGTGAATCCAAAACTTCCTATTGATCTTGTTCCAATGCTTAAGGGTGAGTTGATACACAAAGATGTCGAGACTAAGCTGAAGAGTATGCTGAAATAACATGCTCAAGTTCGAACAAGAATTAAGAAAGTGAATGACATGTATAAGGCAAGAGCAAACAAGCATAGAAAGCAACAAAGTTACAACATTGGAGAGTTGGTGTGGTTACATTTGAGAAAGGAAAGATTTCCGGGAAAACGCAAGAATAAGATGATGCCTAGAAGTGAAGGTCCTTTCAAGATTGTTGAGAAGATCAATGACAATGCTTATAAGTTGGACCTTCCGGGAGAGTATGGAGTTAGTGCTACATTCAATGTTGGTGATTTAGCTTAGTACATTCTTGATGAAGAACTTCGAGATTTGAGGACAAATTCTTTCAAAGAAGTGGAGGATGATGCAAGTCTAAGCATGGAGAACTTCAAAGATTTGCTTATCATGCATCAAGATAACTTGTCTCTAAACATTGATTCAAGCAAAGCGTTGCATGGACACTTTCTTTGATACCAAAGCAATGCTACGGTTTGCTTGGTGGCGTTTCTTGGAGTCTAAACTATTTTCTTTGATTTTCTTACTTATATTTTCCTCATAAGTTTTTACCTTTCACTTGATAGGGTTTTCCTTGGTCAAAGCATTAGGATCTTTAATCTTTTTATTAGTTTATCTAATTAGTTAGTGTTAACTTATTTTGGGCGTGTGGTCTTGCTTGGTGAGCAAGCTTGTTCAGGTTGTTGAAATTTTATCCAAGGGTTAGAGTAATAGTTGGGTTAGATAACTAATCAAATTCTATCTTATGTGATTTAGTTACCAAAACCGTGTGCTTGCTTGCAATCCATGTCGGTTTAGTTGTCTAGTTTGATTAGGATTGAATTAGGGATTTGTCCTAATCTTCCTAGGGGAGTCTATCTTATAAATAGGCTTATAAACACACGAAATAATTAGATTATTATGCATTGCTTTTGAGTTTAAACACTTAACCTTTTATTGATTGTGATCAATTGTTGTTTTGCTTGTTTTAGTTAAAACATTCAATAAGGTTGAGTAACTAGGTGGATTCTTAGTTGATTAATCTAGTTTTTGTTTAGTTCTTTGTGGATTTCCTGTAGATAATTAGACTTAAACATATCCTTAGTGTTTTGTTGATTTTCGAATCAATAATTCACATCAGAGCATATGAATCTTCTAAACTCACATAATATCTAGGTTCACATATATAACTTACAGTTCCCTGACTTAAGCTACATGTAATACTACTAATAATTTTTTCATAGAACTCTTTATGTCTAACGTCACAAACAAAGCTTAAACATTCAACATTTTTACCAAAATCTTGTAAAGGAGTTATGTATACTTGTATTGCACCAATACAAATATAACTATAATTTTCTTTTTCTTTATGGTTCTTAATGATTTTCCAATTTATGATATTAATTTCGGCTGCTTTCTTTTCACAATCATTGATTACTATACTTCCTTCCATTTCTTCCCATACATATTTAATTCTAGTTTTAAAGAAAGAAGTTTTACAAAATTTATATTTAGTAATCAGGGGGAAGTTCTAGCTTTCCTTGTTCATTTGATCTTGGTCTTTATCCTCAATTGAATACTTAACTCTTTTTAGTTGACCTATAGTCATTTTACTTTTATCATCTTCATAATCTGACTCGGAGTTTTCTATTACTTCTCCTTCCATCATATTATTTATTTCTTCATCTTCGAATTCACTGTCTTCTGGTTCTTCATTATACTCATTTTCTTCATCGATTAGTTCTACTATTCCTTTATTATTATTCAAAGCTAATTCTAAAGTCTCATCTTCAAGTATTTCTTACATTCATTAGCATAATGCCCTAGTTCTCCGCAAGACCAACACTTGCATGTTTTCTTTTTCACATGGCAATATGTTGCTTTTCTAAAGAATCTACTAGGTTTTCTATATTTATGCTTATAATACTTCTTCTTACAGGTTTCTCCTCCCGATCTATCATATTTATTCTTCTTATAGTTTTTCTTCTTGTTAGAATTCCTTCTTTCACATCCATAGTTATTTGGAAAATCCCAACAAGTAAGAAATTGTCGCGTCTCTTAATTTGTTGAGATCCTGCAACCTCTCTATGTTTTTTTTTCAATACACTTTTTTAGGAAAGAAATTTGATTACCTAGGGAATCCCTAACAATATATTTTCTCTTCATTCTTGATATTTTTCACTAATTTCTTCATTTAGAGATTCG
The DNA here is from genome assembly GCF_001683475.1 of Chenopodium quinoa. NCBI lineage: Eukaryota > Viridiplantae > Streptophyta > Magnoliopsida > Caryophyllales > Amaranthaceae > Chenopodium > Chenopodium quinoa. The sequence continues at coordinate 2,719,616 of NW_018744469.1, forward strand.
GTAATTTATCATAAAATATAAACATTCCAAGGTTTGTTTCATTTTCACCAATTTTATAATAGTATGTTTCAAACTCTATAATGTAGTTCTCAACGTATTTCATATTACACATAGATAAATTACTTAATTTCCTTTGATATTACGTTCGTTTCTCATTAGGGTCAGCTCTTGGACCAATGAATTCTAACTTAATGTATTAACATAATTGTCTAAACAATCTAGTAGGTGATTCACTAGTTCTTAATTCGGTTTGAACTTCTTCATCAATACCACCAATCCATCATACCAGTCTTCTACACAACCATAGAATCTATGTTTAATGTACTTCAAGAAATTTTCAGAAGTCCATTTAGTGTTTAGGTTAAGTACACTATTCATGCTCTTTTTTTATTGGTCTAAAACATCTTGTCTATCTCTTACTCCGTCTATTTTGACTTTATAACCAGTTTGGCTAATAGGTTCAAGAGTCACTTCTTCTTGCTTTGGTGCTTGAGTTGGTATAACCTTGACACTAAACCGGGTAGTCTTCTCTGGTATATATCTTGGTCGTGTACAACATCCTTCTCCTTGATACCTACGTCTTTGGATAACATTGTTTACATTATTTATTATTTCTTCTCCAACATTAGTATTATTATCCATGACCCTTTTACCTAATTTGTTATCAATCTTTTGTTCAACAACTTCAATAGGTAAAAAGTTTAAGTCTTCTAGTTTCATTAATCTCATTTGTTGATATAAGTCTTCTTCTAAAATAACATAATTATCGTCTTCTAATTTATTATCAAGAAAAATTCCTTTTTTTAGAAATTATTTTCATGATCTCATTTAGTTTATCAGGGTCTTCTTCTTTATCAAATAAACTTTATCAATTGCTTTCTTCTGAAGATGAGGGCTCATCTTTAGTCTCTTTGTTCCTTTCCTTTTCACTAATGATACTTTTAAGGAGTAATACAAAAAAACTTCTTATTTTTATTTAAGTTTTGAAAAGGATATTTATATTTATCAAAAACAATTTTTTCCTTATTAGGTGATACTTCTTTGTTAAACTGATGTCTAACTTCGTTTGTTAAAGCAATTTGTACTTGTTTAACTTGTTCTCTTAACTAACTTAAATTTTTATTAATATCGGATGTTGTTGCTAACAACTTATTTTCAATATTCATGCAACGACAATGTGTACTATCGACTTCTAGTTTTAGTTCACCAATTTGATCTACGACATAATTAAGGACTAGACCTAAATTACTAGTATTTTCAGGATTGTGATAGTAGTGTTTGAACTCTTGTTTCTTAGACTCAATAGATGGTCTAGAATTCTCCAGTTTTACTTAATTAATTACTTACTAATATCCGTATGGCTCTGATACTAAATCGACGGTCCCAGACAATAATAAACAGTAATAGATAATATTTAGACACTATATGACAATATATTAAAATTTCCTATTATATATGAAGGTCCAAATTTTATTTTTATTGACACTAACTTGGCGCTGAATGACAATATTTTGTACTATTGAGTGACAATAAAATTATAACCAATGACGAGTACAAAATAGCTTATCTGAGCAACACAGACACTATAATATATGTAATGAGAATAAAACTTTTGAAATGACAATGTTTTTTGAGTTTTAAACTTATCTAACAGATAATAGTTTAGAATTCTGGTACTCTTTTATTTTATTTTCTTTTTTGTTTTGCTTATGCGCGGATTAGTTGGCACAACACGTTGCTGGGCTAAGCATTACCCGCAAACATATTGTATTATACGACTTTTGAGAAATCTGCACAAAAGGTCATGTGCTTTCCCTATTCTGTTGTAGAAATCGCTAACTGCTTGTAGTATGCCCTACCTGGATGAATCTCTCCCCCATCATTGGCGAGCTTCATTTGAAAGAGTTCTAATGATATCGTTGTATTATTTGCTTTATTCCGAGTTCAGGATCAAAAGTCATGATATAATTAGGAAAATTTGTCAATTACAACAAGTAAAAGTACTTATTTTGTGGTTTTCAACCTTTTAACTTCTTTTTTGCAAATTTACAACAAAAAAAAAGTTACCCAACATTTTAAACTACAACAAAAATCCGATTTTCGGCCACTTTTACCTGAAAAATGAATAGTATATGAAGCCATTTATCAATTAATCCATACCTTTTAAAAAGTATGAGAGAGCTCTTATGAATAGTTTGAGGTCATTTATACCACTTAAAATGTTTGTTTACATATTTGCTCCCTTTTTTAAGTTTAAGAAGTTTTTTTTTCTTATTAATACATTTCCCTAATAAATTCTCCTAAGTAGTAGTATATCAGCCTTTAATATATATATATATATATATATATATATATATATATATATATATATATATATATATATATATATATATATATATATATATATATAATATATATATATATATATATATATATATATATATATATATATATATATATTTATCATACATTTATATTGCTAAATCTAAACATTTATGTTTCTAGAACTTGATAATTTATTTCACTTCCTCACTAAATCTAAATTAACTGTACTAAAGTTTCGAAAAATATTGTACGGTTATAACATCTATCACATTTATCGTTTATATGCAAATAATTGTAATAAAATACCATGCAAATTCATTTGGGCCAATTGTAAAATTCTTGTCAAAGACTAGGCATAGCGCGCATATGCATGCTAGAATCCCTAGTGATGTAAAAAAACAGCCCCTAGCCAGTACTTGTTTGGAATCATTTATTGATATAATGATGTCATATTTTAATACTGGACGATCAGTTTTCAAACACAGATGACCCTTATAGGCTTAGACGTATATATAGCTTTGACGTACAATTTTCAAATTGACGACCCTGAAAGGCTTAAACGAATGTATAGCTTTGACGTACAATATTTATTGTTCTTTCAATGTTAGCTATATTCTAATTCTAATCTGAAGTATCTACCATTAGACCATGCGTAAAGATAAAATCCTAAGGGCGACATCAATTGATTTAACCATTTAATTTAATTTATTTCAATTGATATTAAATTATATTGAAGTTTACTAACCATTTATTCGTGATATATTATTCAAAATCGCGCATTCAAATGACTTTTTAATTCTATTGGTTTCTAGTCAATCTAGTTATTTTTATTTCTTTGATTAGTTGTATCATGTTACGAGTAATTTAATAATTATTATCTTGCTAGGTTTCTTCCAATATTATTTGTCACATGTTTTATTTGTTAAAGGTAAATAGTAGCGATTATTAAGAAACAATAAATTAGAGGGTACTCCCTCCGTCCCTAATATTTTTCCCCATTTGACTTTTTGAGAACGCGTTTTAAAACAGTTTTATCTCTATTTTCATATATGTAACAATTATAATAACTAGATACAAGGACCCTAGATTAAAAGCCTAGTTTGCCGTTAAATTGTAAAAGCCGAAATTATTAAAGATATAATAATTAATTCTCAAATAACTTTAACAAATTAACAAAGTGGTTCACTGGTTAAGGAGTGTTTTGTATTTTCTAAAATTTAGTTACAAGGGTCGAAACCCATTAACTATATGTATTTTTATTTTTATTTTTTTTCTTGTTTACTAAATTTTACAAAAAAAAAAAAAAATCACTACATTTTCTAGCATTTTATAAGTATGAATGTATGATACTTACATAATTTAGTATGACTTTATTTTTATCAAGTTATGACTTTTTTTAATATAAGACTTTAAGATGAATATTTTTAGATAATGGCATATTCACATTAATATGAGAGTTATATTATGAAGTATTTTTTGTATGAAATTGATTATCTATTTTTACTTCCATTGTTCATTTTTAATCACAATATTTCGCAATGTTGGGGGTTACACGCTTGCCATGCCAATACACATGTTATAACTTAAATATCTTAAGTTGTATTTTATATAAAAGGTTGATATATGTTATGAAAGTATATTTTGAAGAAAATCAAACAAGATGTCACATGTATTTATAATTATTCCAACCTATAAATCACAGGAGATGTTTAATTAAAGGAGTGTTAATTAGATTGAATTCCAAATGTTGGAACTAAAGAAAAAAGAGGAAATATAATTTAAATAGCTAATAAAAAGTACTCTTCATTTGCAATCAATTTTTAATGCATATTGCATGTATTATAAAATTTATAGGGACCCTAATTGTTATTTTGCCCATAGGCCTCACAAAAGTAAGAAACAACCCTGACTAGATATTAATAAAATATATAAATAGTCGTATCCAATAGAATCCCACAGGATTATATTAGAGCATCTTCAATGAGTGTACCTAGGGACTTGTTTGTAATTTAGAAATTTCCTAATCTTCTAGCTTCATTAATGGAGATAAAAATAAAATGAAATTAGCTTTATATCAAGCAATTTAGCTTGGCCAAGCTAAATTGCTTGAGATAAAACTTGTCAAAAGAGGGGTTGATATATTAATAAAATTCAATCTAAAAAGGTAACTAAGAAATTAAGGTTCATTTAGATCACAAGCTAATAGCTAACTATTGGGACACAAACTAGTTACAAAAGAAACTATCTTAAAATCTTATGTGTCATGTCAAGCTAATTCGTTAATTAGCCTACTATTGGAGTTGCTCTTACTCTTATAGATTAATAGTATTTTATGGTCAAAAATCTCAAAGTTTGACCCATATTTTTACAATGGAGTAAAAATTAGGGACAAAGGGAGTAGTATTGATTATTTGATTGTTGACAAATCGGGCAATATAAAGCTCAACCCAACTTATTGGGCAGAGCAATCGTTAATAGCAGAGGTCGAGCCTAACTACGTATTTATGAAGTCGCTACCAAAATGAACATTTACAATAACAAAAATGAACATTTTCTAACTGAACATATTTTACAATAATTTTGTATTTCTCAATAATCAAATGTTCATTTTTCATAGAGTATGATGTTTATTCTTATAAAATAAATATTCATTTTCATGTCGTATGATGTTCATTCTTATAAAATAAATGTTCATTTACTTTTGTAATTAATACAAATTTTTGTGTTTGTTTAGTTTTATAAAATGTTCGTTTTAATATTAAAGGATGTTTAATTAACACTAAAATTAATAATGTAAGACATTAGTATTTTGTTCATTATTAAAAAAACATATTGTTGATTTATTTGATTGATATTGGATCATATAGTTCAACGAATTGCAAGATATTCATTCAAAAGAGTTGAACAAATTAAGGTATTTCAGTTGAAGCTTAAAAATGTTGATGAATAAGCATTAACATTAGGAAAAATTACTTTAAATAATCCAAACTTTGCCCCATTCTCTCAAAGTAAACCAACCTTTGGATTATTCCAGAATAATCAAACTTTATACCCTTTCTTCCCAAAATGAACTGAAATGACTTGTTACCTAAGCAACCGGTCATCCCTTTTCTTCTCCTTCCTCCCACCATCATCTTCCTCCATTGCCACCACCCAAACCTCCACCTCCATTTTATCTTCCCCTTCTTTCTTTTGAATCACCACTCATCCCACCACCATCTTCATCAAACTGCCCCAAACAACACTACTCCTTCAATTTAAGATATTCATTCACCACCACCAACGCAACAACGCAACCCCACTCAACATCGCCATCACGCAAAACAGAGCTACACAACAGCCCCATTAATAGCACCAAATAACAACACCACCCACCACCGAACCGCCGCAACAATCAGCAGCCACCAATCGGAACAGCCGCTTCAATCGTACACCCAGTTCAGCCAATAGCTTCGTGGAGGGATGAATCTATCCCAATCTGGCTAGAGATTCGTGGTGGCTGGAGGTGTGTTTGGTGGTGGTTGGAGGTGTAACGGTTGTACCACGTAGCACATATAACCGGTTGTACCGGATAGATGACCTCTAAGGTTCATTTTGGGAAAAGGGGGTATAAAGGTTGAATTATTCTGGAATAATCCAAAGATTGGTTTATTTTGAGAGAATGACGCAAAGGTTGGATTATTTAAAGTAATTTTTCCATAATATTATATGTTCATTTTTGTTCACAACTGAAATGTTCAGTTGTATAATATTCGATGTTCAGTTTCATAGTCTCTTTACTATACTCTTATATTATAAATGCTAATTTATATATATTGCAATATTCAAAAATACGTGTTTATTTTTTCTTTTAATAAATGTTCATTTGTATTGCGCGAAGACCCTAGCTAAAAATTTGCGCTTTTTTTTTCAAAAATAAAAAGCAAGATACAACCTAGGCTAAAAGAAAGAAATTAAAATACAACACACATACTAAAACCCTAGTACAAGCTTTTGATATAAAACCTAAACGAAGAAGAGTGCTGCTACCACGAGCATTTTATCGAGAACCTACGAGACGAACCCCGTTAATACTTACCTGTAATTCATTAACTTGCTACCTCCATAAAATACCCAAGCCGGAGCAAAGAAGGTGAGGAAGATGAAAATGGGTGTAGCATAGGGGCCTAGCAAAGAGAGCGAAACACTGCTTTGATGGAAGCCGATGAGGGTAAAATACTACCTCTTCAAAACTCAAGTACCATGACTTGATAAGCGAAAACCAACCTTCGCCACTAAGGCCATCCCATGATCCTAACAAACATCGAACATCCTGGGATCCTTGACCATGAGCTACTCATCTTAGTAACCCAATACCAGACATCTCCTGATTAGGAGAATGTCGGACCTTCAAGGAGGAACTTGCTTCCCTCAACTCATCTAGATGAGGAGCCTTTGTCAAGATTTGATTAACAATGATAATGGTTGGACTAGCCATCATCACCAAACATGAGGTTGAGGTGTTTTCTTTAATCCCCAACCTAACCCACACCACCATGGCACTCATAACCAAAGAAAGGAATACCACATCTAAAGCAGACAATACAACTTGAAAATTGCCTTCAGATTCCTAATATGGATCTCCAATAAACTCTTCCATCATCCCTAAATCAAAGTATGGACAACCACAGTTCACCGATGGCACACACCAACAAAGGAACCAAAATCCTAAGACGTAAAATTGGATCCTACAACCTAAACCCCAATCCCATACTTGGATCTCACCATTAAAAATACCCTTAATCCCTCAAATAGAATGAAGCAAAATCGAAGAGGCAGTTGGTAAAAGCTGAACCAAATGAAAGATGAATGTATCCTGTTGACTTAAAACGAACCCTTGACACACTAGTGAGTCCACTCCTAGGGATCGAAGACCAAACCTGTGAGAACACACCTAAAAGCCACTTTTCTTAATGAATCCACCATGAGAAACCTTGCACCAACATGCAAGTTCTCTGTCTGTAACTCCACCAACGGAGAATGCAAGAACCTAGAGCACTTTGCTTACCCCAAAAATTAAAGTTGGGGAGCCTCCTTCAAGATATAAGTTAACAACGATGACCGACTTTGCATCACCAAAACTAACAATGGGATGAACAATTCACCCGCAACCACATCACAACAGGAAAAGTGACCAAAATATCCATCAAATAACTACTTAAGGACAACTCAGACCGAAAACTAACTTCCTTAGGATAAAACCAACTCTTACTACCCTTCCTTAAAGAAAAGAAAAAGGGTAACCCCATCACCTTGCCTGAACTCCAAAAGACATGGAAGGCTTCCCTTTGCAATTCCAAATCAACAAACAACACTCTAGAAATTAAACCCATCCAAACCAAAACTTCAAAACACCAAATTGGAAGCACCCTCAGCATACATCGAAAAATAACTATAGAATTCTAGATTAACAACATAAAAAGCACAAACACAGGACAAACAACATGTAAAAACCTAAGCCCAGCAAGGAAGAAGGTAAGGAGGCAAGCCTGGAACGAGTAGGCCCAACGTAGAGAATGGAATGGAGCAAATAGGCCAAGACATGTCTACAGGCCCTTGGTTGACTGGCAGCTCGCAGCAATGGTTTGAAGGATCGTCTATTATGGCGAAAAGGAGGATTGATGAAGAGGAAAGGATAGTAGACCAGGAGTATGCTTGCATTATAGAAGCAAGCACGATTTTGTCTTTTGGGATTCGGGAAGCGAGGCGAGAAGAAATCCAGGCCATGTACCGAACTGATAGGGCGCCACGACCCCCTTTGCTTCAGTTATCTCCGGCGGATTTGGGTGGACTCCCGAACCTCCCCCTCATGGAATTCGATCCACTTAACATACCGGTATCGCATTTTAGCTCTTTTAATTTTACTGAGTTATTTCAATATGATGATAGTGCAAACAACAGGAAGCGCATAAGGGAGGCAGTGGGTAATTAAGGGGATGTGAATGTGGTGGCGTGGAACTATAGGGGTCTAAATGATCCACACTTCCTTACAATTCCCTACATAGTGTGGCTCTACCGTGCAAAATTACCTATGTTTATTTTCATTTCAGAAAAAAAGATTGATTTTGAGGAAGCGCGACTATGTTTAGGTTCTTAAACCTTATTTCTAGTTTTGGTTGGAGCTCGAATGGGAGTAGTGGAGGGCTTCTTGTTTTATGTTGGTCAAATATTATTGTTGAATGTCTCTTTTCATCAAAAAATATTATCCTATGTAAAATTTCTGATCCTATTGGAAATGTTAAGTATGTACTGTTCTTTTATGGTGAGCCTCAAGTAGAACTTAGGACAGTAGTTTGGGAACAACTCCAATGGTTCCTAGAATAGTTTAAAAACCTGCTAATTATAGGAGATTTTAATCAATTGGAGAGTGGGAGTGACAAACTGGGAAGGTCGGTCCGAATAAGAGGAATGGAGACCTTTCTGGATTGGAGGTTTAGCAGCAACGTCACAGAGGTTCCATTCTCGGGACCGAGGTTTACTTGGAGTAACAAGAGGGTAGGAAATGAGCTTAATCTAGAAAGTCTAGACCGAGCTTACATTATATAGGAATAGTTCAACCATTCTCCCGACGGGAGAATAACGCACGAACCTATTGTGCGCTCCGATCATGCAGTTATCACTTATCATGATCACTTGTAGTCGATAGTTTCTAATCAGCCGTATCAGATCAAAAAATGGTGTCTCACTTTCCTAGAAGTGAAAGATATAGTGCAAAGATCATGGTTGGACGAGGTTCGAGGTTCGCATATGTTTCAACTTTCCAGGAAGTTGGATAGGCTTAGATCACAACTTCAACACTGGTGTTTGGAAAATAAAAAGGTTTGGGGGATCAATTGGAGAAAACTGACCAATGATATTCAGAGTACGGGGATGGACATCAATTCTCTTTGGAAAGGAGAAAATTATATACAGCGCATTAATCTTCTGGTTCTGGAGAGTACAATGTGTTTCAATTTTTGGAAGCAAAGGATGAAATCAAACTGGATTAGACAAGGGGACTGCCCGACGTCGATAATGTACATGAAGGTAAGGCATAGACAAGCTAAGAATGCAATCCTAACGCTAATAAAGGACAATTATTCCTGGGTTGAGGGCTCAAATGAGGTGGAGGAGGTGATTCTAGAATCCATCAAGGAGACTTATAACCCGGTCCTCTTAGGAAATAGAGGGGAAGATGTTGACCTACTACTTTGCAAACTTGACATTCAGATGCTCTCGGAAGACGATCAAAGGTGGCTTGATAAAGATTTCTCGGATGGAGAAATAAAAAAAAGGCTATGTTTGAGTTACCAAGTTTGAAATCCCCTGGTCCGGATGGATTCACAGTAGACTTCTTCAAGAGCTACTGGAATGATGTAGGGAAACTAGTGGTGGATAGTGTTAAGCAATTTTTTAGGACAGGACACATGCTTAAGGAATGGAATCAAACACTCCTAGTCTTGATTCCGAAGGTGATGACTCCGAAGACTGCGAATCAGTTTAGACCTATAAGTCTGTGCAATACAATCTACAAGTGTATTTCAAAGTGCTTAATCAATAAGTTAAAATCAGTCCTTCCAAGCATTATTTCTGAGAACTAATACACTTTCATCACTAGGAAATACATGGAGAATAATATCCTCCTAAGTCATAAGCTTATGCACCTTATTAATTTGAGGAATGGTTCGAATTTCACAGCAGTCAAAATTGATATGTCCAAAGAAAATGATAGAATGGACTGCCTCTTCCTCATGAAGGTTCTGCAGGCTTATGCGTTCTCCGATCACTAGATCAAGATGCTCTCCCAGTGCTTTACTACGGCGAGTTTTAATACTGTCATTAACAGGAAAGTTCCTATCTAAAGTTCATAATAGCTTCCATGGGTGTGGCATTTGTAACAGCGCCAGTCCCTATTTAAGGAGAAATAATCCATCAATGGGAAGGTCAATACTTCAAAAGGTATCCCGCACTTTCAAGGATGGTTATGGTTGGAAAGTAGGGGACAAGAATAGCATTAAGGCTATTAGTATGCCGTGGGTAAATGGGGAAATTCCCTTAGTAAAGTCTAACCAATTATTGAGAAATGGGTCAAATTGTAAAGTTAGTGATTTCACAGATAAGGACTCCAACACCTGGAATGCGGGGAAAGTTAGGGATTGTTTTGAGTGGAGCTGGGCAAAGTCGATTCTTTCTATGGAGTTGCTGACCACTAATGAGGATGACTTTGTCTATTGGAAATTCCACCTGTCAGGGAAGTATACAGTAAAAACAGGATACTACTACTTGATAAAGGAGTTTGGTCTTGATTGACCGACTTTCCTGGCTAGGGATTAGAAATTTATTAAGTTAGTGTGGAAAATGGATATCCAACCAAAGTGGAAGATATTTTTATGGAAACTCTTCCATGACGGCGTTGCAGTCAAGGTAAATCTGGCTTGTAGGGGTATTCAAGTTGATACAGTGTGTGATCAGTGCAAGACTAGCGATGAGGATGGCCTACATCTCTTCAGATTTTATTCTCAGGCAAAGGAGGTTTGCGAGAGTGGCCCCTTAAACACATGCTTTGATCCTACCGGGTCCACCTCTTTGAAAAAGTAGATTCAGTACTATATCTTGCTCTTTTATAGTGAGGATGGTATACACGGGACTCGTAATGTTCTGTTTATTGCAACCCTATGGGGACTGTGGAAAGCAAGGAATGAAAGATGCTTCAATAAAGTTGGAGGGAGCACGAACCTAGTGAAGGAATTAATAGATCTAGAGATGCGTGACCACGAGATTTTCCTAAATCAAGCGAGTATAGCTGTTAGGCCAGAAGAGAGGGGTCGTGGCATCCCGAATATTCCCCCAGGTTTCAATCATGCCCAACTGGGAAGGGATAAGAATGGCTTTGAAGATTTTGTTGTCGAAGTTGACGGATCATGGGATAAGAACACTACGAGAGCGGGGATAGGTTGGGCCGTTCAAACCAATACCCAAGGCTATGATCTTGAGGAAGGCGGGAAACATGGAGTAGCAACATCGATAATCCAATGCGAGGGGTGGGCATGCCTAGAAGCTTTGAAATGGGCTGGGGATAAAGGCAGACAAGGTATCCTTATCTTAACTGACTCTACCGCTTTGGTGAACAACCTACAGGATATGAATGATAAGGAAGTTTCGATAACTTGGATACATAAGGAACTAAGGGAAGTAGGGGCCTTATTCCAGATATGTGCTATATTAAAGGTCCCCAGAGAACAGGTACAATGGGTAAACAATATTGCAAGACACTGCCGGTTTAACCTACTTAACGTAATGTAATTTCGCTAGTTTTCATTTACTTTTGTCAAAAAAAAAATGTATTATTTTCCTTAATTCTTATTTTCCATCTCCTTAATATTTGATCATCTTTTTTCCCTACCTTAAATCATTCTTGATTATTCCCCGAGAAAAGCCACTTACCATTTAATATTTCATGACTACATACTTACCTTATTTCATCATTACTAAATCACCATAACCTAGACTTTCCATAATTCTTTAGCTATCTTCTCCAAGTAACTTAAACCAATTTACCATAATTCTTCCTTCATTCTCTTACCATAATTCTTGCATGAGCTAGCCTATAAATACCCCCTCATACCTCTCATATTCATCACACCAAAAACTCATCTCTCTTTTTCTCTCTTACTCTTCTTTTCCCTAAACCTTTTCCTACTTTTCTTCTCCTCTTTTCTAAAAGAAAATCAGCCCGTATATCTTGGGACGACTGCTCTTACGATGCTAGGTGATGCTCTTCACCAACTCTTGAAGGAATTCAAGGATATCTTTGCATTTGAGGTACATGAGATGCCAGGTATCAGTCCAGACTTAGCAGTGCATAAACAAGTTGTGGATCCGAAAAAGAAGCCGATCCGGCAAAAGAAACGGAACCATGGTGAAGAAAGAAGCCAGGCAACTACCACCGAGGTTAAAAAATTGCTTGATGCAGGGTTCATTCGGCAATGTTATTTCCCTGACTGGGTTGCAAACATTTTGCTAGTAAAAAAGCCGAATGGTACCTGGAAAATGTGTGTGGACTACACTGATTTGAACAAGGCGTGCCCCAAAGACAGCTATCCATTTCCCAAGATTGACAACCTGGTCGATTCAACAGCCGACCACGCCTTGATGAGCTTCATGGACGCCTACTCTGGTTTCCATCAGATCCCCTTGTGGAAGAAGGATCAGGAGAAGACGACCTTTGTCATTGATCAAGGGTTGTATTGCTATATTGTCATGCCGTTTGGTTTGAAGAACGCCCTAGCCACCTTCCAAAGAATGATAAACACGGTCTTCTTTGATCAAATTGGAAGGAATGTCGAGGCATACATAGATGATATGACTGTGAAGTCCAAGCTTCAGACGGATCATCTGGACGACCTACGAGAAACCTTCACCACACTCAGGTGGCACCATGTCATGCTCAATCCCAAGAAATGTGTCTTCGGGGTTGAGTTTGGGAAGTTTCTCGGATTCCTCATTAATCAGAATGGTATAGAGGCGAACCCTGAGAAAGTGTAGGAGGTCATCGACATGCAGTCGCCTCGCACAGTTCGAGATGTTCAAAAGTTAACAGGTTGTCTGGCGGCCCTGGGAAGATTTCTCAGCCGGTCAAGCGACAAGTGCCTTTACTTTTATCAAGCAATAAAGAAGAAAGGTAGGTTTGAATGGGGGCCGGAAGCAGGGGTGGCCTTCCAAAGATTGAAAGTCCATTTGCACTCCTTACCAAGGCTGGTCAGTCCCTTGCCCAAAGAAGTGGTCTACATGTATCTCGTAGTGTCTGACCATGCTCTAAGTGTCGTCCTACTTACAGAAAGAGACGGTTGTCAGCTCTCGATGGAAAAATTCGGTCTTTCTTTCTTCAAGGCGATTAGAAAATTGAAGCCTTACTTCTTGTCACATTCAGTCGTTGTATACACAGATCAGCCAATCAAGCAACCACTGACAACCATGGAGTAGTCAAGCCGAAAGATCAAATGGGAAATAGAGATTCAGAGCCTTGAAATCACATTTGAGCCAAGAAAAGCAGTACAGGGGCAAGAATTTGCTGATTTTATTGTATAGATGACTCGGCCCTCTGATTCTCAAATTTCAGACCAAGTCTGGAAGGTCTGTGTGGACGGGAGCTCCACTTCGAATGGTTGTGGGGCAGGCGTCATATGTCAGGTGCCAGAAGGCGACAGGTACGAATATGCTCTACGCTTTAACTTCCAAGCCTCGAACAACGAGGCGGAAAATGAAGGTATACTGGCCGGTATCCGCATGGGTAAGGCGGCTGGGGCAAGAAGAATAGACGCCTGCTCTAACTCACAATTGATAGTGAGTCAGTATAATTGCGAATAAGAAGCAACCCATCCGGCCATGAATAAATATTTGCAAGCGGTACAACAGGCGGCCGGGTCACTTGTGGAGTTTCATCTAACTCAAGTACCTAGGTCCGAAAACAACCAAGCGGATGTTGTCTCAAAGTTGGCATCCTCGGCCTTCTTGTGACACTCCAAGAACCGTCTTCTGGGAAGTTATGGAAAAGAGAAATATTGATGAGGAACCTATTGGAATTCTAGATCGAAGTTCATCCTAGATGGATCCAATCAGGGCGTATTTAACAGACGACACCTTGCCGAATGATCAATCCCAGGCGGCCCTGCTGAAAAAACGGGCTTCTAACTTTGAAATGTGCTAGGGCGAGCTCTTTAAGAAGGGTTATCTTCTGTCCCTCTCAAAGTGTGTGACCCTAGAAAGAAGACGAGAGGTCGTAAAAGACCTACATTCAGGGTATTGTGCTTTGCACGTAAGCGGCAGGTCGCTTGCTTAACAGGCAAGGCGACAAGGTTACTTTTGGCCTACCCTATAAGCAGAAACCATAGAAATGGTGAAAAAATGTGACAAGTGCCAAAGGTTTGGTAAGTTAGTCCACCGTCCGGCTACTAATCTCACAGCCATCCATAGCCCACTACCGTTTGCTAAATGGGGCATGGATATCCTAGGTCCCTATACGCCTGCTATAGGCGGTAGGAGGTACATACTTGTTGTAGTCGACTACTTCACTAGATGGGTAGAGACAGAGGCTATTAATGGAATCAAGACGAAGGATGTAATATCATTTATCTGGAAAAATGTCATCACTCGTTTTGGGGTTCCCATATCGATGGTTTTTGATAATGGTCCCCAATTAGAGACACATGTTCTCATATATTTGCTGGGAGACCAAGGCATCTCACACTACTTTGCATCAGTCGGTCGACCACAAGCAAACGGCCAAGTAGAAGCTTTCAATAAAATCATCTCAGACGGTATTAAGAAGAAAATTGAACGAGCAAGCGGCCTATGGGCAGATGAACTACCACATGTTCTCTGGGCCATTAGGAAGATTGAAAAAGGGGCGACTGGAGAAACTCCATTCCTCCTAACTTATGGGGCAGAACTTGTTCTACCAATTGAACACTACGAGCCGACTCTTCGGATAATGTTGTATGATGAAGAGGCAAATTGGGAATCTATGCGCCTGGCATTGGATTCACTTCCAGAACAAAGGGACAATGCAGCCCTACGCCATGAAATCTACCGCCTGAGAATGACAAGGTCATATAACAAAAGGGTGCATAGGCGTGGACTCAAAGTGGGGGACTTTATACTAAGAAAGATGGAAGCAGTCGGTAGAGCTAATGAGTGAGGCAAATTAACTCCCAACTAGGAAGGACCCTACTGAATCTACTAAGAGATCAGGGACGAAACCTACAGCCTGGAGACACCAGACGGCCAACCCTTACCTTAAACTTGGAATGTAGATAATCTAAAGATGTATTATTTTTAAATGATGTAAATAGCCGAGAGCTACTAATAAAGTTTTCTATTTTGCTTTATATGTATTGTATGTAAAGAGGCATGCCGCCTGCTCCATTAGCAGCTGACTACTCTCCATTTTCTCATCAATTTAGGGGAATCAAATTATGAGGGGTACGCCGCCTGTAGCCATACAGTCGGCTACTCTCCTATACTAAGTTCACCATGAACTA
The DNA here is from genome assembly GCF_001683475.1 of Chenopodium quinoa. Taxonomy (NCBI): domain Eukaryota; kingdom Viridiplantae; phylum Streptophyta; class Magnoliopsida; order Caryophyllales; family Amaranthaceae; genus Chenopodium; species Chenopodium quinoa. The sequence continues at coordinate 2,734,999 of NW_018744469.1, forward strand.
CCTAAGGCCTTTGGCCGAATGATCAGACCAGGCGCCAAGCCAACTGATCCAATCTTTAATTTAATACAACCTGTCCCAACATCATAGCAGGCGTCCGGCGGCATCCCTCCGGATGAAATTCGTCGCAGAGAGCAGCTCCCTTTTGGGTGGAACATTGCTTGATAAACTAATTACACGGCACCTAGACGACTGTCCCCAAGGGCAACCACGTAGTTGTTTTTGAGACAAGGATAACTCTAATACTAAACCAAACAAGTGTTAACAGTTAACATCCGCGTCGAATGGCCGACTGTATTACTTGAGATAAGTACATCCGGTACCTCTTGAGTAAATAGCCAACAAAAATTGGCAAATCAAGGGGACCAGCCGGCCTCCGCTGCCTGGTACCTCTACTACTTAAGCTCAAAAGCTGATGAATGAGTAATCTCAAAGATTACTCATAAGTCACTCTCTCATACTTAGTAAGAATCCAAAAGGGTATGACGAGTCCGCCTGTCCAAAGGCAAACAAAAGCTCTCGTACCACAACCACTATTAAGATGAATTCTTCTCAAACAAAACAGGTTTGAAAAGCTGGTTCGTGGGTCGACTGTTTTTTGGCAAACAGGGACTCAAGAACTATTCTTATTTAAACAAACAGGCAGCCTGGTCGTAAACAGCCTATTCCTTTCTATCTTAAAAAAGTTAAACAAACTTAACGTGTTTACTAAAATACGTTGGGGATTCGACTGGGTAAATAGCCGACGGATCGCCTAACCTGGAACCAAGACAATCAGTCATCTAGGGGCATAGGCAGTCAGTACCTGGTACCTGTTCGCAATATTTGGCTCGCAATAAGTTACAAATTTTTCAATATGACATGCAAGCCGATAGTAAGGATCCCCTACACTTGGCAAAAATAAAGCATGAACAAATATTCATTATGCAAAGACGACCGAAAGACGATCGCCACATTCATATATAAATAGCCGGCCATAAAGACCGGCAAAATATTCATAAACCCCGGCCCCTTGCCAGGGTAAAGTGATACAAGAACAAACCACACGCAGGCCTAAAAAAAGTTTGAAGAAATAAAGCTTTAAGCATTGGGAGGGGCTTCGGTTTTAGCTGCCGCCTGATCGAGCTCAACAATGGGCGCTTGATTCTTCAAAGCGTCCTCCTTTATCGTCTTGTCTTCAAGGGCTAGAGCTTTAGATGCATCCACCTCAATCGGTTGTAGCGCCACCACCTCTTCTTCCTCCTAATAGTTGGAGTCGGTCGCCTCGTCTTCGCCAGCCGCCTGCTTCATGATCATTCGATTGTACTCTTCAGTACAAGCGTTGAACTTTTTATCCCAGGCGGCATAGTGAGCTTTTGGGAAGAGGGTTGTCCAGGACATCTTCATGATCTAAGCCAAGTCCTCCATCATAGCTTGAGCTAAAGCCATCTTTTCAGACTCGGCCTTAGCTTTGAGCTCTTCAGTGATGGTCGCTCCCTGCTTTTACAGGCGGTCCTTGACAGTCTGTAAGGACTTCTGCAAAGATTCATATTGGTGCCCAATATGCTTAAGCGGCTTCAGATCATCTCGTAGAGCTTTGACAGTCGCCTCTAACTCATTGTTCTTCTTTTGGCCGCCTCCAACTCGGTGCGGACAAACGAAGTGGCATGCGCCTAATAATAAAGAATATCAGTTGTCAAAATTTCATTTTGGGCAATTTGAAACATTGCCTTATCAACGTCTGAGGCGACCATAGCTTTAGCAGCCTTTACCTCTTTGTTCTTGGCGCTGATCGGCTTACAAAGGCCGTATACTCGCAGTAGAGTCTGACAAAGGGAAAACAGGTGTCAGATTTGAAATTAGCAGGCGGCAGACAAAGTAAGCATTTTATAAAACTCTAAGTCTACCTCGGAGAGGAGACCCATGATGCCGCCTAGGTCAAGGGTGTCGACTCCCTTGACAGCATCCCTCTCCTCTAGAGAGATGGCCTTAATCATAGACTTGGCCATTTGGACCAAGTCTGGTTCTTGAGGGCCGCCTGCATCCAGAAAAGAGAAACATCAAAAACATGAAGAAAGCGATGAAGAAAGAAGTTAAGTCTAGCAGAGCCAGTTTATACCTCTTGGCGGCCGACTGTCCCTAAGGACTTGTGATGGTTTACCCATACTTTGTGGGGTGATCGGATATTTGTTAGCCGACTGTTTCCTGGTAGATCCAGGCGTACTCCTAGCAGTCGTCTTCCGAACTTTTGAGTTCGGCTGTTGGGAGGAAGAGGGTTTGGAAGTGCCTGCCTGCAAAAAAGATGAATGGTCAATACTGATAAAAGCAGGTTTTCAAGACAAGTCGAAGGCTCGGAACTCACTATGGGCATCTCCTTTGCAAGAGAATCAGAAGAGGTCCACTTCTGGTGCAAGATGGAGGTCCGCAGCAAGGCGACCACCTTCTTTGACGCAGAGATGTGGTCCATAGCTTCAAATTCGAAATTAAAGCAAAAGATGCGTACATATGCTCAAGAGGCCGGCTACCTATGGAGGACCGACTGCTAAGGCCGCAGGTGGCCAGAAAATACTCGTCATAGAGCCATTGAAACTTGGGGACGCAGTTTAGGGGCATCTGCTCTCGTACCCAGTAGTAGAGTTTGCCCTAATCTCTACTTTGTAGAGTCCTCGGTCAAGGATCTTTTCCCTAGCCTTGCGGGGGACAAGCGGCATGCTGCGACCGCCAGCTAGAAGAGGCGGATCCTTGTTCCACATGTTATAGCGCTTGTTCAGCAACTTATCCGGACTAACAATTACGAGGAAGGTGTTTCTCCAGTCCTTCCATTTATTTTCCTTCCCCCTCGTCATCAAATAGCCTTTGTGGCTCGTTATTTGGTACCAGCCGGTACCGCTTGCTTTGGGAGTCCAGCTAAGATAGTTCATATGGGTGAACGCCTCAAAATTCGGCTCCACCCCATGCATTTCACATCCGGCTACATAGCTAAGGATGTTGAACCAGGAATTCGGGACTAATTGCCAAAGCCCCACCTCGTATCCATCGAGGATTTGTTGAACGACCGGATGCAAGGGAAATCGCAGACCAGCCTTAATGGCCGCCTTGTAGCAGCCAAAGGAGGCGTCCCCGTAGCTAGCCCCTGCGGGCCAGACGACTGCATCTTCAACATCCGGCACAAAAACTTGAAATTCAGGATGCATCACATGGTCCGATAGAAAAGAGTCTATTCGTTCCTTCATGGCCTTGATTCGGCCCTTTGAAACGTGACAGTAGTAAGAAGTATTTAGCTCCCTATGGGAGGCGGATGGCTCTACCCAGTCGTCCGCCTTATCAGCCGCATAAGAAAGTCTCGCCTCATGCAAATGAGAATGCCTTTCCTCTGAGTTTATAGAGAGGCGGCTTGAAGAGCTAGAGTCAGACTCACTATCAGAAGAGTCTGACTCCTCCCCTCTCCCTAAGGGGGCCAACCCCTCCTCAGAGCTCTCGGTAGCAGGGCCACCTTGGGTCCCTGCGGTATCAGGCGGCTGGTTCGACAGCTCACTAATCTAAACCCGGAATGAAGAGCCATTAGAGTTTTCAATCCTTGTTGTTCTTTTTGTCCTTTCAATACTGTCCTACATAGATACAAAGACAGTTGGATTCCGGGACTTGCGCAAAGTTTGAAGTACTGCAGGGCAGTCGGCACCCCTAGTCCTAGGCTCAGCCGTCCCTGGTGACCAACTGATTGCTAACCTAGGCCGTGCCGGATGCTTTTGAGGTCTCATTTTTAAATAGAAAGTAAAGAAAACACAAGAGAGCAGACGATTACCTAAGTAATATGAGTTCTGGAAAGAAGGAAAAAGTAGTCGTCCAACGAAAGCAGTCGGCTTGTCAGAAATAATCGGCAGGTCAAAAGTTGCAAAGTGTCAGAGCTCAAGTGCAAGGGTCCGAGTGTTCTCTGTCAGAAAATGCAAAGTGTGAACAAGACTTTTGGTCAAGGCCCTTATATAGAGAATTTGTGGAAGTTGAAGAGTCGCTTCCAAATTCAAAAAATGAGTGGGAAAAACGCTCGGCCCATCATAGGGCAACACCTGTCACAGGTGACATGTGACCAGTCACGTGCCACCTGTGAGGGGAAAATGATTAGGGGATTTTCCCCCAACCAATCAGTGTCTGACACGTGGACCATTCAGGCCCTGCCATATGTCCGCCACATGGACCAGTTGAAACCTACCACGTGTCAAGTGTTGGTTAGTCCACCTAAGACCAATTGTGCCACGTCACGTGGCCTCCCTTATGCCAAATGGGCAAAAAAGGAACCTAGGCCCAGTCTCCGGAAGAAGCCCAATCAGCCCTAGGTTTGACCTAAACCTAGGGCTGGCACGCTTCCCAAGACTATAAATACTCTAATTAATCCTCATTAAGGAGGATTCAGCAATTTATTACTCTCACCTAGAGAAGCCAAAAAACCTTAATCACTCCTCACCTTGAGGAACCAGATCCCGGATATTTACTTTTCCGCACTTATTACTCCTAAAACAAGTACTTACTTGACCGTCGGAGGCGGAACTCCCACCCCAAGGAGTCTCCGTTGTTTTGCAGTTACAGGCGCAAGGATCCAGTCCCAGGATTGTAACTCTCCCGCAGGACATCAAAAAACCCCGAAACACTTCTTGTCATTTTTGGGGTTTTGATATTTCGGAAAAAAATTGTTCCTCTAAAAAATTCCTTAAGGTTAGGCTCAAGAATCACCAAATTCGGAGTTATATTGAAGGAGTTATGGCCTCAACAAAGTTCAGCCTATTCTTTCCAACGCAAATCCAACTCTTTTTAATCCAATTCCTTTATTTTCTTCATGGTTAATTTTATAAAATAAAAATACCTATTTCAAAGCTATAATTTTATATTAAAGTATTATTTTCAAAAGAGTTTTATGGTGCATGCACATTATATTTGGGTTGATGTCTAAAGATGTTGTGCTAACCTTATGGTTATGTTAATTGCAAGGTGTATTCGTGATTGAACTTTGAAAGTGCTAAGTGTTGATTGATATTCGGAATCAAGTTAAATTAAGGTGGCTAGATACCTTCGAAAGTGATTGGTTTGAATAGCATGTTTTATATGATTTTATTGGTGATTGAATTAAATTGATTTTAACTACGATTTAATATGAAATAAAGTGTGGTTGGAGGAATTGATTTTAATATTTGTTTTACTAAATGTATTTTTGAAGGATTGATTTTAATATCATGTTTTGAATGGTTTGAAATTATTTATTTTTAAGGGAATTTGGTTATAAAAAGTATGTTGGATTGTTTTAAAGAGTTTTTAAAAAGGTTTATCAAAGGAAGAGCTATTGATTTTTAAAAGTTATTTATATGAGATTTAATTATCAAGTATTTATTAAAAGGTTGATTTTGAAAGCATGTTGAATTAAATATAAAGGAGTTTTGAGTTAACCTTACAATAATGGTTGATTTTATTCAAAGAGGAGTTTTATGAGGATTTATTAAATTCTTTATTAAAAATCTTTACAAGCATGATTATTATATTAATCCCACTATGCGGATTCATTGTAGACTTATGGACTTTGTATGACCTAGTCTTTCTCTAAGAATAGCCTTGAAATAGTAGGAGACTAGCTTAGGGGGTGTGCACACTTAGAGAGGAGGTTGAGTTTTCGAAAATAATTGATTTTATTAATCATTATTATTGAGTTATTGAAATTATTTTGAGGATATTTGAGAATTGGTTTTCAAAAGAGGAATAGGTTTTATAAATCGTTTCATCGAATTATTGAATTAATGAGAATTGGTTTAATCATGAGTTTTTTTGGAATTCATTGGATTAATTATTGGAATTGGTTTTTAAAAGCATGTTTGCGAATAAATTGAATTTACTTATCTTGCACTTATCGTACTTAGCATATTTTGCTAATCCGTATTTCCTACTTGTTTTGGTTCGCCCTTTTTACCTTCATGGTAAGCAATGTTGACTATTTTCAAGTGGAGTCAAGAATTAAGCATTTGGGAGTCCTGGGGATGTTCTTCACCTAGATTAGGAATGTTGGTCTTTGTTTATTTATGAGTACTCATGACGATGGTTTCTATTTATAATTATTATTAATAAAGAAAGAGTTAGAGTTTCCGCTGCAAAGTAATGGTTTTGGTTAGAAGTTGAATAGCCTTGCGTAATCACGCGGCGATAAGATGCCTAAGTCAATCTCTACGGTATAATTATATGTATTATACTTGTATTTTCTTACAGGGAGATTTTGGTGTGTTACAATGCTGACCCATAGCCGCAAGCCCATGCCTACCGCAAGCACGCAACAGCACGCACGGGCCCAGTAGCAGCGACATGGCCATAGCAGTAGCACACAAGCACTAGGCTTGCTATGCAGGCGCACCAGGCTGCAGAGCTAGCCTGCACGCAACGGCCAGCCTAGCTGGGCCTTGCGATTGCAGCGGTGGCTTGGTGCTTTGGCGTTTGCGGCCCCTAGCCACTTGCCTTCGATCCGAGGCGTAGCTAGGGCTCGTGCTATCCTTGTAATTTTAGCATGATACGTCATTAGATTTTTTTAGCATGATACGACACTCTAAGCTTATAATTTACCGTCTTAGTTCGTAAAATCTCTATCGACATATTTAATCCTTTAGATTAATTTGTCTCTTCAGTTCGATTACATGATTGGGTGTGACGCGAAGGGTTCAATGAAGATTAAGTTGTAATATTAATTATTCATTAATATTGATTTGGGTAAAAATACCCAGGCCACGTGGTCCAATAAGAAGCTTACACGTGTCATCCCAGGAGAGGTCCAAAAAGGACCAATCACCAGCTAACACGGGGCCTTCCTAATCAGTAAAAAAAGGGAACCATTAGGCCTAATTCCCGAGAAAATCGCAAAGCGGCGCAACCCACCAAATCTAGGTATAAAGAACCTAGATAAGGGCACTATTTCCAATAACCCTACAAATAGGGAAATTTACCCCATTTTGGGAACACGTTCATTTATTACACACAATCAATTTTCTCAAAAAAAGAGAAATCACCTGATCTCGGAATTTGAGAAGATCTACTTTTACTTTCCGTACTTTTTATATCATTCCGAACACCTGAAGCTTCCGTTGTTTTGCAGGTACAGCAGGCGGGTAATCTGTCTTGGTGACGTAACTATCCCGAGGGACACAAAAAACCCTGAAACATTTGGCGCCATCTGTGGGAAGAGGACCTCTAAGATGGTTTCTCACGAGACTGTACCGCCTCCTATAGAAAAGGAGCCTATGGCTGAGGTCTATTCAGAACATGATACGGATGAGTATCTAGAGGTTAAAACATATACGGCCGCAGATGGATCCCTCATTACCTGGAAAATCTAATCTAAAGACAATAAGGATCGGGAAATGGTCAGGCGAGTCCGAGTAAGTCCTCCGGCCAACCCATGGCGGCAGGACAATCTACTCAAATCACCGAAGACGAGTTCATGAAATTCATGACAAGATTCAAGGGGGAGATGAAGGACCTGATCTCCAAGAGAACAACTGGTCCTAGTTAGGGTCAGTTGGCTAAGAAGTCCTCTCGCTCTGAGATGGCTAAGTCGATCAAGGACAGGGAGCTCACTCAGCACCAATAAATAACGGAGGGGACCCGACCTTTGATTGATTGGACCAAGTTCCGCTTCCCCGAGTTGGGGAAGAGGAAGGCCATCCAACATTACACCGCCGGATGGCAGCAAGAGGGCTATCTCTGATGCTCGACTTATTATTAAGCAAAGGAGAAACCAACAACTATCTGATTTAGCTTCAACGCCAACTTTCCTAGACAACTTCAAGAATACCTCGATGAGTTATTCTCAATCTACACAGGAGAGCCTATTAGGCGGCCCGTTTGTCCATACTAGTCCTCAGATGATAGGGTTAGTCCCGTATGTGCCCCAGTAGCCACAAAGGTCATTTGCCTAGCCATACCTGCAGCCTACCATCTTCGAGGGTCAGGCGGCATATAACGTCTAACCACTGGATTGGTAGCTCCGTCTGTTAAAACTAAAAAAATAACCTTTTGCGTTCTCCAAGGAGATAACCGAGGTGCCACAGCCGGCCAAGGTTAAGAATGTCATGCTGGGTACTTATGATGGTACCACCAACCCAGAAGACCACCCGTTGGCCTATACTTACCTCATATACTTGTAGGGGTTGGATGATGCCACATGGTGCGGGTGTTTCCCAGCCACGCTGAAGGGCATTACCCAACATTGGTTCGGCAATTTTCCGGCTTAGTGTATCAGCAATTTTAGGGCGCTTGCATTCTTATTTGCCTTAAACTTCTCTATGAACATACCCGCTAAAAGGACAAGCCTTGACTTGGGCGCGACACAACAAGGAGACAGGGAGGGGCTCCGTTCATACGTTAGGTGGTTCAATCGGGTGAAAATCCTGATCCAAGGACTATGTAATGATGTTGCTTACACAAACTTCTTCAAGGGTTTGAAAGACGGGTCAGCTTTCAAGTTTGACCTCGTCTTAAAGAGAATCTCCACCCTTCAAGAAGTGTTGATGGAGGCAGAAGCCTATATACAGACAAACGAGCTCTGCTCCACCAGTAATCAGTCGAACTCAAAGAAGTCTGTCAAACAAAAAGGGAGTCGGCAAGAACAGCTGGCTCATAAAGCCGAAGAAAGTAAGAAGAGAAAAAAAATCTGGGCGGTTGAGGATTCTGATTAATCGTCCCAAAAGAAAAAGAAAGAGTTTAAACCGTACGTCCCAAAGTACGAGTTTAACAAAGACTGCTACTCCATCCTCATGTAGATAAAAGACCGGGTGACTATTGAGAAGCCCGCAGCAATGAAAGGTTCGGCTAAATACCGAAATAAAGACAAGTACAACCACTTCCATGAGGATATTGGCCATGATACCAATGACTACTATAGCCTCAAGCGATTGTTGGATAGATTGGCTGATAAGGGGGTGTTGAAATCTTGCATCCTCAAGTCTAAGGTGACCCTGAAGACAGACCCTAAAAAACCGTTAAAAAAGCCAGCAAAGCCTACTAGTAATTCAGGCACCGACAAGGAGCCGATTTACACCATAGCAGGCGGTTTTGCTGGTGGGGGTCCAACCATTAGATGCACCAAGGACAATGTCCAACAGCTGGATGTCAGCTCGGTTGATGATGGCCAGGCGTCTACCCATAAATTCCCTGAGGTTATAATTTTTTAGAGTGACTGGGGCAAATTCTGTTGGCCGCATGATGACCCCATTGTTATCGAATAAAAGGTAGCCAACCAGAGGGTTTGCCGGAACCTTACTAATATTAATAGCTCGTCTAACAGCATCAGCTACAAGTGTCTGTCTAATCTGAAGTATAAGCCAAGCAACATGCACAAGGTCACTCACCCCTTGGTTAATTTTAGAGGTGGAGTTCTGCACCCAGTCGGTCGAATTGATTTACCCATCCGGTTGGGAGAGAAGGGAGTGGGTCGTCCGGTTCTTGGACGTAGAAGAGTTGACTGCTTATTATCTCATTTTGGGTCGTCAGACTCTAAACGTATCCAAGGCCGTCATTATCTCATCCCTCATGCTGCTGAAGTTTGAAAAAGATGACGGTTCTGTTGGCTCCCTAAATGGGGACTAGAAGACGACTTAAGAGTGATATCTCTTAGATGTCAAGCCCACGGCGGCAACAGCCGGCCAAGGTGAGGAGCCAATAGACCTTGACACTGTCGAGGAAGAGCCTGCCCCACCAGCAGCCGGCAAGAAAAGAATGGTCAATCAGTTGGTTGCTGGTAAAAAAGAGAAGCAATAACAATCACTGACCGGGGAACGGTTAGATGATCTCCGTCCCCAACCGGCTGGAGAACATATGGATATCGTTTTGGATGACAAATGTCCGGAGCATATTAAAAACGTTGGGGCAGTTGCTTTTGCAAAAAAACTGTGTGTAGACTTGCACCATCTGCTGAAAGAATTCAAGGACATTTTTACCTTTGAAGTAGAAGAAATGCCAGGCATCAACCTAAATCTTTCTTCCCACGAGCTCACCGTGGATCACAAAAAGATGTTAGTTAGGAAAAAGAAAAGAAACCACGACGAAGTGAGAAGTCAGGCGGCGGCCGCCGAAGTAAAGAAGTTGTTAGACGCCGGGTTCATTCGCCAATGTCACTTCCCAGACTGGGTTGCCAATGTTGTCCTAGTAAAGAAGCCAAATGGTACCTTACGCATGTGTGTTGATTACACAGATCTGAACAAGGCATGTCCGAAGCATAGTTATCCGCTTCCAAAGATCGATAGCCTAGTCGACTCTACAACCGAACATGCTTTGACGAGTTTTATGGACGCCTATTCTGGCTTACATCAGATTCCCTCAAGGTAGAAAGATCAAGAAAAGACGGCGTTCGTCGCTGATCAGGGATTATTCTGTTATACTGTGATGCCGTTTGGCTTGAAGAATGCGCATGCTACTTTCCAACAAATGATTAATACAGTTTTCATTAATAGTCAAATCCAACCTACTGACGGACCATCTAGCTGACCTCCGAGAAACCTTCACCACACTCGGGCAGCACAAGGTCATGCTTAATCCCAAGAAGTGTGTCTTTGGTTTTGAGTTGGGAAGTTTCTCGAATTTTTGATTGATCAAAGGGGGATAGAGGCCAACCTAAAGAAGTCTCCCTGCAATGTAAAGGATGTTCAAAAATTAACCGGTTATCTGGCGGCATTGGGGAGATTCCTTAGCCGACCAGGTGACAAGTGCCTCTATTTTTTCCAAGCAATCAGAAAGAAGACTATGTTTGAATGGGGAGATGATGCTGAGGCGACCTTTCAAAAATTGAAAGAGCATTTACACTCTTTTTCATGGCTTGTTAGCCCTTTGCCTAAGGAGACGATTTACATGTACTTAGCCTTCTCAGATCATTCTCTCAGTGTTGTTCTCCTTGCTAAGAGAGACGACAATCAGCTACCGGTTTATTTCATTAGCCATATGCTTTGAAATGTAGAACTTTAGTAGTCTATGATTGAAAAAATTGGTCTCACCTTGTTCATGGCATTGAAAAAGTTGAAACCTTCATTCTTGGCACATCTGGTGGTAGTCTATACAGACCAACCTCTCAAGCGGCCAATGACAACTTTAGAGTCATCCGGCCGAATGCTCTAATAGGTTATTGAAATACAAAGTCTTGAAATCACTTTCGAACCAATGAAGGTGGTGAGGGGTCAGGCATTCGCTGACTTCATTTTTGAAATGACATGGCCGGTTGATCCAGAAAATCTTGACCAGGTTTTGATGGTGTATGTAGACGGGAGAACTACCATGAACGCCTGTGGTGCAGGGATAATATGTTAGTCTCCTGAGGTGGACAAATATGAATATGCACTGCGGTTCAAGTACCAGGCCTCAAATAATGAGGCAGAGTATGAAGCCCTACTAACCGGCATCCGCATGTGCAAGGCGGCAGGAGCAAAAAAATTTAACGCATGCTCTGATTCTCAATTAGTTGTTAGCCAATACCATGGTGACTATGAGGCCACCCATCTGGCTAGGATCAAATACTTGTAGGCGGTAAGGAAAAAGCTGGGACACTTGGCGAATTCCATTTAAGTCAAGTGCCCAGATAGATGAGGCGGATGCTTTGTCAAAACTAGCATCATCTGCCTTCTATGATACACCTCGGTCAATATTCTAGGAAGTGATGGAAAATTAGAGTATTAAAGACGATCCTATTGGTGTCCGGGACTAAAGCTCAACCTGGATGGATGGCATCAGGGTCCATTTGCTAGACGACACTCTACCGGATACATATCCTGTAATGGATGTAATGAAAAAGCGTGCGGCCAACTTTGAGATCCGTAAAGGAGAACTATTCAAGAATGACTTTCTGCAGCCTCTCTTGAAATGTATCACCCCAGAGAAGGGGTAGGGAATTCTTGAAGATCTACATTCGGGCTTTTTCGCCTCACACATAGGTGGTAGAGCTCTAGTAGAAATGGCCAGGCGGCAAGGCTACTTTTGGCCCACTCTTGAGGCAGACACCATGGAAATGGTGACAATATCATCACCCGTTTTGACAATGACCCTCAATTTGAGACGCCTACCTTCTAGAATTGCGTAGGAGACCAAGAGATCTCTCATTGTCTTGCATTAGTCGGCCGTCCCCAAGGAAATGACCAGATTGAAGCCTTTAACAAGCTAATCTCAGTCGGCATAAAAAAGAAAATTGAAAGGGCTGGCGGTCTATGGGTAGAAGAGTTAACTCATGTCTTGTGGGCCATCAAAAAAAATACAAAAGGGGCAACCGGCGGAAACCCCATTTCTCATGGTGTACGGTGCTGAAGCCGTCTTGCCTATTCAGCATTATGAGCCGAGTCTTCGAGTCATGTTATATGATGAAGAGGCAAACTAGGAGGCCATGCAGCTGGCATTGGACTCACTTCTAGAACTCAGGGGCAATGCCGCCTTACGTCACTACAACAAAAATGGTCAAAGAAACCTCTATTAAGCGACCTGTTAGTTTACACAACATGTCTATATGGGTTAGTGTTAATTTTTTATAATTGATTTTCTTAATGGTGTACAGGATGATGAGCAATTCGAGAAACTCTCGAAGAAGGAAGTTGATAAATGGAGGGATGAAAAAATCAACTAAAGGATCGTTGGTTTGATATATAATTAGATTGTTAGTTGTTGGTTATGGTTACTTGTAAATTATGTCATTGAGTTCTATACTTGTAAATTATTTCAATGAGTTGTATCCTTGTAAATTATTTCAATGAGTTCAATCCTTGTAAATTATTTCAATGAGTTATATCCTTGTAAATTATTTCAATGAATTCATCAACTATTTCGTTTTATAATTTACAATTTTTTGCCATTTTAATCCTTTCAAAAAAATATTCAATTAATAAATATATCATTATCAATTTTTTTTAATAACAATTAAGCTAAAAGAGACCTGTTATCTAGCAGTTAGGTTTCTTTGATGAAGGGTCAAAGAGACCTGTTATGTTAAATAACGGGTCTCTTTCCTTGCATAATTGTAAGAGGTAATTCCATTGAAAGAGACCTGTTGCCTTACTTAATAGGTCTCTTATTGATTACAAAGAGACCTGTTCAGCTGAACAGGTCTCTTTATCAAAGAGACCTGTGTCAAAACATGTCTCTTAGGCCATTTACGACATGTCTCTTTGGCCATTTTTGTAGTAGTGGGTCATAAGATATACCGTCTGAGAATGAGAATAGCCTACAACAAAAGAGCACACAAACGGCCCTTGAAAGTAGGGGACTTTGTGTTAAGGGAAATGGATGCAACTGGTAGGGCCAATGAGCAAGGCAAGTTTGACGTCCAACTTGGAAGGTCCCTATCAGATCTATGAAAAAGTAAGAGGCGGCACCTATCGCCTGGAAACTCCAAACGGCAGGAAGCTAGCCAGAACTTGGAATGTAGACAATCTAAAGACGTACTACTTCTAAGACTTGTAAATTTTTTGTAAATAATAAGCTTATCAATGAAAAGTTGCTTTTTATTTTCAATATTGATTATTTATGCTTATTTAGATATGTCTCCTAATGGGAACACTGCCTGTGCAATGTGCAGACGGCCAAATCTAAACCAACCGTTGCTCCAATAAGAGTATGACACCTAGCGACGCCCATCCGGGTGAAATCGTCGCAGAGAGCATCTCCCATTTGGGTGGTATATTGCTCTATAAACTCAAAGACAAATGGCCCAATTGACTAACTTAATAAGGGTTAGCTCATAGCCGTTTGACTTGAATAATCTAAAAAGAAATCTAAACGGCGTAATAAAACCGTATGTCTTTTTGACAATAGCCGTTAACCGGTCCTTATTTCAACTTAGATTAAAATCTTATAATAATTTTAGAACTCAAGAAATCCTCCCAATGGGGAAAAAGGGCGTTTGAGTATACTTATGGATAATATAGTCCAACAGATGATCCAGACGGTGAACAATGTTTCGCCTAGTTTAAGGGATTAGGCAATTCCAAAACCGCCTGGGTGGTCAAGTTTATACCGCCTGAATGTTAGACGGTTGTGTTCTTGGTTTAAGGAATTCATGGTAGTGATTGATTAACCAAGGAACATCTCATACGTCTTAAAGTATTAAAAGTTCCTTAGTCAATCAATCTATTTTGAAACTAACCACATAGTCGCCTAGTGGCAAGATGCAGCCTGTTTTTTAGTTGCCGCATGCAGTTAACAAGTTAGAAAAAATCAAAGCATATAAAACAATCAAAAATTGAAAAATTGAAAAATTTGGCAAAACCTACTCAATCGGCCACCTCATAAATAAAACCTGACATTAAGGCCGGGAGAGTGATTGTCAAACTGGATTCACATTTGGGAGAATAAATTGTTATAAGATATAACCCAAATACTTGGCACGCAGGCCAGAAATACAGACGGGTCAAGGCCGAAGGAGAAATAAAGCCAATTCTATTGAGGTGGGGGCACAAATTGGTTCTGGCCGAGGGGAGCTAATCTTCTTCCTACCCTGGTTAAACTAGGTAAAGGTCAACTAACACTTGATCTTGGGGCTCATTAGACTCCTCCTTGCCCTATTGTTGCTCCTCATCAGACGGCTCAATGCCGGGCCATTCAGTAAACGGAAGCGGTGCTTCTAGTCCTAAGGTTTGGGCATCGTACACCTCGCTGGCGTACTTGTACCTCGGGCCAAATAAGTCCCAGTCAATAGAGGAGGTGCCATGTGATTCACTTGCACTGTAGGGTTTCGTAGTAACCCGACACTACGCGGAAGGAAACCCACCAAGACCCGCCCCTTAATTAAAGCAATTAAACAAGCATAATAAACTTAATAAAACAAGATTAAGAACGAGAATTATACCTTTGACGCGTGCTTCGCTCCTAAAGAGCTCTTACTTCAAAATCCCGAAAAGACGAGATCTCCGACGGATCGTACGCTCGACCCGACCCGAGTGTATTATGTCTTGAAGGTTAGTCAAGACCCGGACAAAATAACTATGAGTTTTACGAATCAAAGGTTTACTCTTTTCTAGAGTTTCCTTTTTAATTCCACTCAAGGTTGTCTCAAATCCCAATACCAAGCTTGGTATTTATAGGGAAATGATCCCTTGATTCTTACTCCCCAACCAATGTGGGAGAATGTATATTTTGCTAATTAATTTATTTCTAAAATAAATTAATAAACAAAACTAATCACAATGCAACAAGTGTCAAATAGAGAGAGAAGGTTAGGTGAGGACCATGAATGGGGGGGGGGACCATTGCCTTGCTCCTCAAGGCTTTGCCCCAAGCTTGGTCCCCACCCCTCACCAACACCGGCACCTCATGGACAAAGGCTTGGAAGCCAGCCAGCTTGTTGTGCTAGCAAGTAGTGCTAACACGCACTGGCCTAGCACGCATCAGCCCCAGCACGCTGCGAGCTGCTGGGCGCTGGTGCTGCTAGCCTAGTGTTGCTGCCTAGCTCTCCCTCGCACACACTCTCGCATAGGGCCTCTCACACAGTAAGCCAGCCATGCTAGCATGCGCACACCCAACCAGCGCACTATGCACGCAAGGCCTAACATGCGTGATGCTAGCGAGCCACGCATGCTGGGCTTGGTGCTCCTTGCTAGCATGTTATGCTTGGTGCTGCCATGCGAAGGCACGCACGCAAGCACACAGCTAGGTGCCTTTTTGCGAGGCTGCTGGGCGACGGTGCACACGCACACGCACACACGCATGTGCCTAGCACTGCGATGGTGCTGTGCGTGATGCTAGGGTGTTGCGAGAGCGCCTATGCACACGCACACGAGGGTGTTGTGCTTGGTGTGATAGGGTTGCGATGGTGCGAGGCACGCACGCACAGGCCCATACGCCAGTGCCTAGCACTGCGATGGATGTGCTTGGTGCGACAGGCCAATGATAGCGCCCATGATTACCCAGGAACCCAGGCTAACACGCTGCTAGCAGCGATGGGCTGCCTGGTGCTCTTGTGGCTTGCGATAGCTGCCTTGCGCACCCAGGCACCCATGCTAGCTTTCGATGGGTTGCCAAGGTGCGCCTATGCTGCGATGGTGCCTAACACACCATGGTGCGCCTAGCACACATATGGTGCACCTAGGCTTGCGATGAGCTAGCCTAGCCTAGCTACGGCTACGCTCATACTTGTTGCTTGTGATTTTGCGACAATCGGTCTCGACGCCCTAGGCTCGATTTCCGACGTTTGTATTTGTAAAACTCTGTTGACTTATTAAATCCTTTCGGATTAATTTGTCGTCTTGGATCGGTGATTCGATTGGGTTCGACCCGAAGGGTTCAATTAAGATTAAGCTGTAATATCAATTGTACCTCGATATTACTGATTGGAAGCGGCCTCCACCTAGGCATTACGATCACTTGACCTTACTGAAGAATTAGCTCTGTAATAATTCTGAACCCTCTATCCGATGAATACACTTGATGGAAGGACACCATTCCTTTCAATCTCCCACTTGTCCTTCCGGACAAGTGTGCATATTATTTATAGCTCATTTCCTTTGTCTCTTAATGTTTCTTCGTGAACTATAAGGAAAGATTCTTTGTCATCCTTATTACGTTCAGAAGTGTTGCTCGATCTCCGAGTTCGACTGTCAATAAGCATATGATTTCTAAAATCCATCTGAGCACGACCATGCATTTTCACAGTCTCACTCTTCGAGCGGCCTTTTAAACAACAAAACATTTTCCCTATTGTTAGGGGGACAATCCCAGTCTTGTATTGTAATTTCTTCTTACTAAGAGGACATAGACTCCCGAGTGTTCCCGTTATGATCCCTAGTTACGGCAGACGTTCAAAGAGCCTAGTACTCGAACAAGAAAACTTCACAGTACTCATGGTTGGAGGAAATAAGTTCCGATAGCCATAATGAGAAATGTACTTATGACAAAATTTTAATCTTTCTTAAAGTACTCTCATAGGTCTTATCCAGTACAGTTCTAAACTATACCTGTGCAAATGATTTATGATTGTCACGTCCTCGCAGCACAAGAAACGGTGCTGTAAATCATACTACACACTAATCTATGGCGGTCATCAATCGTCCATCTGTTAGATGACCTCGATTAGGGATACTCTTCGATTTAATAGTCAATTTTCACTTAACAGGTGTTTCTTTATCCAAGACATGGTCTTGATACCCTGTTTTGAATATTTCCGTAAATCGAATGGCCTCATTATTTAATTTTAAACCACAATTAAATAGTAATGGAGTGAATGATAATTTTGCACAAAAATTAATTACTCCATTAATGTATTGTTTTAGTACAGTGTCTTACATTAAATCAACCCGTTTAATTAAAACACATGTACAGGGAATTTCAAAGCCAGTCTCCAACATGCTTTATTCCCATTGCCTCAACGTGTTTGTTGTGTTTCACTTGAGGCAAAGGTTTAGTCAAAGGATCAGCTACATTATCATCCGTGTCGATCTTACAAATTCTGATTTCACCTTCGGATTTCCATTCCCTTATCATGTAAAATCGCCTTTGCACGTGTTTGACCTTCTGGTGTGCTCTCGGCTCCCTGGCCTGAGCATAGCTCCATTATTATAACAATAAAGGTCTATTGGTCCCCTGATTGAGGGTACAACACCAAGTTCACTAATGAACTTGCGAATCCTAACAGCTTCCTTGACACCTTCCGAAGCGGCCAAGTACTCGGCTTCAGTTGTAGAGTCTGCAGTGGTGCTCTGCTTGGCACTCTTCCAGCTAAACGCTCCTCCATTCAGACAGAATATATACCCCAACTGTGACTTGAAGTCGTCTCTGTCAGTTTGCAAGCTAGCGTCGGAGTAATCTTCAACAACAAGTTCTTTGTGGCCTCCATACACTAGGAATTTATCCTTGTTCCTTTTCAGGTACTTAAGGATGTTCTTGGCCGCAGTCCAATGCGCCTCTCCTGGGTTCGATTGGTATCGACTCGTTGCACTCAGGGCATACGATACGTTCGGCCTTGTACATATCATGGCATACATGATCGATCCGATTAGCGAAGCATATGGGATCTGATTCATTCTTTCTCGCTCAACAGGTGTCTGCGGACACTGTTTCTTGCTGAGAGTTATGCCATGGGACATGGGTGAATGCCCTCTCTTGGCATTTTCCATGTTGAATCAAGCCAGTACCTTATTAATGTAAGTACTCTGGCTTAATCCAATCATCCTCTTAGATCTATCCCTGTAGATCTTGATGCCTAATATGTACTGTGCCTCTCCTAGGTCCTTCATTGAAAAGCACTTTCCCAACCAGCCCTTTACGGACTCCAATAATTTTGTGTTGTTTCCAATGAGCAGTATGTCATCGACATACAGGACTAGGAATGCAATATCACTCCCACTGACCTTCTTGTATACACAAGACTCATCTAGATTCTTGATAAAACCAAACTTGCTGATGGCTTCATCAAATCGCAGATTCCAACTTTTGCTGGCTTGCTTTAGTCCATAAAAGGACTTCTTCAGCTTGGAAAGCTTTCCAGCGTTGCATGGATCGATAAAACCTTCTGGCTGTGTCATATACACAGTTTCTTCCAAAATCCCATTAAGGAAGGCGATTTTGACATCCATTTTCCATATTTCGTAATCGTAATATGTAGCAATCGCTAGGATGATCCGGACGGACTTTAGCATTGCAACTGGTGAAAAGGTTTCGTCATAGTCAATCCCGTGGACTTGTCTATAACCTTTTGCCACCAGTCTAGCTTTGTATATCGATACATTTCCATCTTTGTCTGTCTTCACTTTGAAGATCCATTTGCAACCAATGGGTGTATAACCCTCAGGCAAATTCACCAAGTCCCAGACTTGATTTTCAGACATGGAATCCATCTCGGATTTCATGGCCTCTTTCCATTTTGCAGAGTCGGGGCTCGTCATAGCTTGCTTGTATGTCGCCGCCTCATCACCATCCATGACTGGGATGTCCTGATCATTGGTTAAGACAATACCGAGGTATCTGTCTGGTTGAGATCTTTGCCGTTGTGACCTACGTAGGGTAATCGGTTGAGCATTTACATTGTCTGTTTGACTCTGACCAGTCTCTTTAGATGCTTCCAAAGTATCAAGATTGTCAGTTTTGTCAGGTTGACATTGTTGCTCGTCCTCTCGAACTTCATCGAGTTCGATTTTCCTCCCACTTGTCATTTTGGAAAGGTGATCCTTCTCCAAAAAGACACCATCATGAGAAACAAACACTTTGTTCTCGGATTTATTGTAGAAGTAATACGCTTTGGTTTCTTTTGGATATCCCACAAAGAAACACTTATCTGATTTGGGGTGAAGTTTGTCCGAAATTAATCGCTTGACATATGCTTCGCATCCCCAAATTTTGAGATAAGACAACCTAGGAGGTTTATTAGTCCATAATTCATATGGAGTCTTTTCAACAGCTTTTGACGGAGCTCTATTCAGTGTTAGTGCTGCTGTTTGTAGCGCATGTCCCCAGAACGAGATAGGGAGTTCACTAAGACCCATCATCGATCGAACCATGTCTAACAAGGTTCGATTCCTCTGTTCGGACACTCCGTTGCATTGGGGAGTTCCGGGAGGTGTCAACTCTGAAAGAATGCCACATTCTTTCAAGTGATCGTCGAATTCATGGCTCAAATATTCGCCACCTTTATCCGATCGAAGTTCTTTAATTTTCTTGCCAAGTTGATTTTCAACTTCTTTATGAAATTCTTTGAACTTTTCAAAGGATTTAGATTTATTCGACATTAAATAGATATAGCCATATCTACTATAATCGTCGGTGAAAGTGATGAAATATCGGTAACCTTTCCTAGCGGATGTGCTCATAGGTCCACATACATCCGTGTGTATTAGACCTAATAAGTCACTTGCCCTTTCTCCCAACTTGGAGAATGGCTGTTTTATCATCTTGCCTAATAAGCATCCTTCGCAATTTTCAAACGACTCTAAGTCGAATGAGTCAAGAACACCTTCTTGAAGAAGTTTCTTGATGCGTTTAATGTTAATATGGCCAAGACGACAATGCCACAAGTAGGTTTGATTCGACTCGATGGTCTTAGCTGGTGGTATCAACTTTTGTCTAATCTTATGTAAAACATGCAATTTAATTTAACATAACTTTGTAAGACTAACTTGAAACAACTATTGTCAAAAGTCTTACATTTGAAATTCCTAGGTGTCCAACACCATGGATCATAGTATGTTCAAAGCATGATGAAAACTAGAAATAGTTTAATTACATTTCATAGACAAAAGAGTGCATGCAAGCACGACCGAAAAACCATCTTCGTCGTCTCCTTTCTTTTGCACCAACACTTGATAAGCTTCTCACTTGGTCCCTGAAAAGGCAACATTAATTGAGTCATACTTGGTATCCATTACCTTATGATAAGCTTAATCCACAAGTGTTAAGGAAGATACCTAAGGTAGTCGGAGTGATCCCCTCTTCCTTGACGAGTATGCATTCCCTCTTGTAGTGGCCTTGCATGCCACAATGGAAGCATCTCATCTTTTCCTTAACCTTCTTGAACTCCTTCTTCTTAGCTCTCAAGGGCCTTTTGGTCATTCCATAGGCAGTGGCTTGGCTAAGCAGTTGCACCACCTCCTTGAGGGAGTGTGTCTCCTTTCCCGCAGCAATATGCACTCTAAGTGTGTCATAGCCCGAGTGGAGTGAAGCAAGCAAGATATGCCCCGCCATCTCGTCTTCCAATGGAATTCCGAGAAGCTTCATGTGTTTGAAGAGCCTAGTCATACAAAGCACATGAGGTCGGAGGGGCATGCCGGGTCTCAATTTAGCATTGTAGACCTTGGTCCAAAGTCGTCGCCTTTCCTTAACAAGACATTCCATGTTTGGTGGCTTTATCCTCATGTTTGAGAGTGACCTAGTCAAGTCAAACACGAGTCCATCAAAGTTTCCATTGTCACTCTTGGTGACTCTTACATTGACAACGTCTTCAAGTGCTTTGAGGAACATATCCGGAAGGTAGGAGGAAAGAGTTTCCTGCCAATCTTTCGGGTTGGAATTTGCCATGAGTCGTGAGATCCTTTTGCAATTGGAAGACCATTCTTCATGAGCCTCGTCGGTCATGATCCCTTTGGCAAAGAAGCTTGGAATGGGAGTATCAAGAGTATACTCCAAGGAACAATTCCGGAGAGTTCTCCTGAGTTCCTCCTCCCATTCCTTAAAGTTGACCAAGTTTAAGGGAAAGGCCAACTTTTCGGGGAGTTCCGGGCACATTTGGTTGTTGTTTGAGTTACTTGCAGACATGATTTCTACAATTGAAAGAATTTGAAGTGAAAAACCATTCATACATCAATAAGTTGAAATTTAAAGCGTTCATGCACATATTCAAACTTATTGAACATTTTATCCACGCATTTTAATAATGTCCCTTATGGGCGAGAATAAAATGATTCCGAGACCCCAAAGATCGAGAAATGGTTAAGCATGCTTTGGCTTGTCTTAACCATTAAATATCTTAAGGTAAGCAATCCAATTGCTAATAGCTCCAAGCTACTCTCGGTTTGATAAAATGTCGAATCTAATGCATTCCTGACATTTTATCTCTTTTGCCACGACATCTGAGGACTCCTTACTGATATCGTTGAGCATAACCAAGACAACTTGTATACCTAGTATACCTTACGTTCCTAGGGAAGTACTGATGCCTGGCTTTAGCGTAATCCATCACGTACGCGCATTAGTTCGGTAAGTGTTGTTCTTGGAACGACAAATTTTAGCTCAATATTATTAAGGGACCTAGGGTTTCTATGTTGGCTGATTTAAGTGAACTTAACAAATCATCGCAACATTATAGAAATGATGAGTGACAATTATGTCGCTCTTAGGACAGTCTTTTCTAGTAGTTTTAGTAATAATTCGGTCTATTTTAGTATGTTTTTGCTATGATCCGCCTAGTTCGAGTATTCTACCTTTGTGGCGCGTAATGTGTACTCATATGGTTTAAGTAGTCTATGCTCCCCTCCCCTTTCGTTGTATTACGCCTTGCTTTCCTGTTCCATGATTGCAGGTGTATGCCGTTGATTCGGAGATGGAAGGAACAAGGGAAAAACGGGAAGAAATCCAGACCAGGCAAATGGCGCGGGCGCGCATCCCTTGAGCGCGGGCACGTTGATGAGCTAGACAAACCATTAAATACCCACTTTGGAGCGGGCGCGCATTTCTAGGAGCGGCCGCGCCATCATTTAAAGCGCGGGCGCGCCATTGTTAGGCGTGGGCGCGCCTGTCTGCTCCTGATTCAAATCCTGGTTTCAGCCCAAATTAACAAAAGGGGAGGCAAAACGGCTAACTAGGGACAACATTCTATCATAGAGATATTATTTGAGCATAGAAACCTTAGAGGAGAGCTTTTAAGGAATTTTTCTAGGTTTTTTGTTTTAGCCACTTTTGTATTGAACAATCTTGATAGTTTTTAGTGTAATTTTCATTGCCTATCAACATTAGTTTTACTCTTAGTTTTTGAAGAAGTAATTTTTCAACATTGATGTATGGTCTAGCTTGGAGATTGAATGATGTATGGCTCTTTATTTGGATTTCAATGAAGGTTTTGGTACATTTATCTATTTTCTCTTGTTTTTATGATTAAAGTTTCTACCTTTGTTAGTTTAGTTGATAAAAACTTTGTCTTTCTTACTATTCCATTGGTTATAATGTTGCTTAGTATGATTTTGTTGTAGTTATGACTAGTGAGTAGTTTCTTGTTGCTAGGGGTTTGGTGAAGATATGCTTTGAGTTTGATGTATGCTAGGCTAGGTTAATTTGGAATATTTGTGATTAAATCTTCCTTGTGCTTATACTTATTAGCCACTCCATTTTTATGGCCATATGCATGTTGTGGTTGAATGACGTGAACTAAATTGTGACGATAGTGCGACTTTACACTAACTCACTTTCGTAGGAATCACGGTTGTTTTAAGCATAAACAACAAGCCATTTAAACCTCAAAGTCGCCAATGAGGACGAGTATGCTCTCGTGGGGGTTTCCAAAGAGTTTAACCCACAACTCTTGGCAACATGCTCAAAACAAACCCAAACAAAGGAGAAAATAAAGAAGAAAATCAACTAAAAGCACGGAATAAAACATGGAAATGAAGAGCATAATGAAAAGACATGCATAGATGGATGACAATCTTTCTAAGTACTAAGAGTAAGCAAGTTTTTAGATTCCAATGGTTGATTGAAAGATAAGTTATGCTAAGCATAGAGAACTCTAACTTGCTCCACTCCACCCGCATTCCATACATTCTTACCGCGTTCCCTCATCTGGATTCAAATCCACCCTACAAGGTAGCATCTCATGACTCCACGAAGGAGCCGAAACAAATGAAACAAGGGTGACCCAACATCTTACCAAGTCATGCTCTCTCCATATGATTGAAATCTAGCTCCCTCCACCGACTAGTGACTCAACCAATCGAAGTCGAAAGGACTTTTAAAGGGGTTGTAATGTAGGCTAGGAGGTAAAGGTGAGGAAAAAAAATATGAAAATTTGGTGGTAAATCCTAACTGTGAAGCAAAGAATGGTGCCAATTCTCGAAAACAACGTAGAATATCACCAATTTCCAAACAAAAATACATCTCCCCCAAGCTTTTTCAGCACAATCTCCCAAAACTATAAATAAAATGCGTAGAATCTCTCCCCCAAGCTTGAATTGAGTATTGTCCTCAATGCGCAAACTAGGGAGGACACTACATCAAAAACTGATTGCAAATTGGCAAAAATTTTAATTTATTTATTTTTTTTTTTTTTTTTTTTTTTTTGTTGTAGCTCATGTTGTTGTCAACCTTGGATTACTTTGGCCGTGCCTTTTATAACTATGGACGGCTTTTTCCGGAATTCACATTTGCCTTTATTAACCACCAAAAATATCGAAGACAACCTTACTTTCCATACCAAACCATCATCTTCTAACTTATCAAACCAAAATCACAACAAACTTTCTTGGCTCAAACTTCACAATTCTACGGGGGAAAAATGAAATAAAAGGGCCATAGGGTTTGTAAGATGCTATGAACAAGGAGATGTAGGCTCAACATGGTTAGCAAGGGGGATATGCAAATGAAATTACAAGGAAGCAACAAATTAAAAGCTAAACCCTAGGAAAGCAAAATAGTCATCGAAGAAAATGCCTTTGTCCTCCCTAGATATAGTTCGGTCGCGATCTCGGGTAGCTAGACATCAAATTCTCGATCGAAGCATGCCTTGGTAAGGATCCTATGCCGCTCATACAATAAGTGTTGGAGGCTTGAACAAGAAAACTCACGTCGGGTTACAAAAACTACCTTTAGGGCTTCCAATCCCCCAACGAGGGAAACACCTTCTTACCACAAACAAGTGAATTTGGGTTCGGTGGGCCTTACGAGTTCTAGCACAACTAGCCTAGCATAGACATATCTTAGAGTCAACCAATGACAATCCAAGAACGTGGAAACTCTTAATCCTTAGGAAGAAAGTCATTCAAGAATGCAATCCATCAATTATTGCTCACAATAAACACAAAATATACAACAATCACATGATTAGATTTGAGCAAAAGAAAAATCCTATACAAAACAAAGGAGTATAAAGGCAAAAGGCATGCAAGCAAATAATTCCCAATCGTCAAACAAGGGTCGTTCAGCATCAATACCAACGATCACCAGATTCCGAAGAATCAAGAGCATACAACCTCGAACCATTCAACTCCAATCTAAACTAAGGCTACCCTAAAGCACACAAACGAAAAATAGAGAGAGAAAATAAAAAAAAAAGATCTCACCGAAATGACGCCCAAGTGAGTATATCCAAAGTGAAAGCATGCGTCCTAGAAGGGGTGAGTATCCAAATAAAGAGAAAATAAACTCAGAAATCATCGAACCATATATTCACACGCCGGTTCATCGCCATGTCGGCGAATACCAGCGATCATCATCATCATCATCATCGTCAGGAGAAACGGGGGGGGGGGGGACGGACTCGCCGGTATCCATCAAACCGAGAGAAGCGTCCCCAAAGCAGCATCATCATCAGACACATCAAAAACTCAACAACCATATCAGTAAACAGGGGCAAAAACCAACGAAAGACAGGAGTCATGCAAATCAGCAGCAGCATAAAGGTACAAGTAAAACAATGAAAGACCGACAGGCAAGCAAGAATCCCAGCCGGGTCACTCCCTACCAAGAGTATATCTCCTACTCGTCAAAATAAGCATAGAAAAGCAGGGGAGAGAGATATACTCAAGGGACGTAGCCTACTGGCCACTAGAGCAAGGCTTACTAGGTGAGTCAGGCTGACGTGGCGGCTCGTCATAAGTGAAGCCACCAGGGGGGCCAAAAAGGCCCCGACCACCGTCAATGCCCGGCGGCTAACCATATCGACCTCTGTAAAGATCCTCTTGCTAACTAGGCAAAGGATCAAAGGGAGCGTCCTCAAACTAGGAATACATAGGGGCGGGGTGATCGGGATGCTCATAGGGGTAAGTAGGGTCCCCTCTAAAGTCACACCCGCCGGGCACACGATGATCGTACTGCCCGTTCCCTGGGAAGCTGCAGAGCTCCCTACTAGGCTCGGAAGGACCTTGCTAGTAGGGGTAAGTGGGGAGATTGTTCCCCCCCCCAAGATGGAACAGGGTCGTGCTGATGCGGCCAATTAGGGTAGTTCACGGGGGGAGCAATCTCTCCTCTATCCACAGCTAAGTCATAGAGGGCCTGTTGTTGCAGATGGTGGCCCTGCTGTGACTCATAAATTGCTTGCAACTGCCTAGCTATATCAGACAGCTGAAATGTTCCTGTACCTGGGGGTTGCTGGGAAACCGGCTGCTGCTGCTGCTCCTGAACCTCCTCCTCATTACCTATCCCTACCTCATCGTCCCCATTAACGTCAGGCACTTGCCCGCTATCTCTCAAAACTCTCCACACATTGGAGGACTGACGCGTGAGGGAGGTGAAGTGAGGCTTAGGGAGGAAACAATGGTGGGCTCCTCTAACTAACCACCTCAAAGCATTGGGGTTTGTCGTGGGTGTGATAAAATCAGAGCAGCGGAGTTAGTCCAAGTCAAGGTAAATATCCCCACTACTAACTACGGCCGTGCATAGAGGTAGAAGGTCAGTGTATCCTAACTTGGTGACCAATCTAGTGACCATCGCCCCGCAGTGTATATCCCCTGGCTTTTTCCCTTTGCTATGGCCTGGCATGTTTGCATGAAGAGGAAACCTAAATTCAACCTCATTGTATACTCTCCCTTTGTGGCTATCCACAGGCAAAGGACCTCTTCCTTAGTCAGATTTCCTAGGTCCTGTTTACTAATGATAGAATACCCTAGTAAACGGTGTAGGATCCTAAGGGCAGGGTGCCAAATCTCACTGGCTATGGAAGTCCGGGTGTAAAACTCATTTTTACCTAAAATGGAACGCCACCAAGCGTACTCACTATACTCCCTAAATCTCTCATAAAGAGGGTAGTGAATGTCGGCATCAGGGTGAAAGTCGAGGGCTCGGTTGAACTCTGCCAATGACATGGTGTGGGGGTTGTTGAAGAAATGGAAAGAAATTCGAAAGTCGTTATTTTCTAGACTATCCACTTGAAAAGACGAGAAAACTCTAATGTGGGTTCTTGGTAGGTCATGAATGAGGAGTTTATAAATGACACTAGTCGAAGGTTGTCAAAAAGAATCCACAAATCATCATTTATTCGAGTTTTATCATGTCTCTACGATGGTAGTGCCTAGAAGGTCGCAACTTACGTTTTTTCATCTCGGAGTATATGGAGGAGTGGCTTTTGTTTAAGAATTTTAAGGTGGGTAAGGCATTGGGTTGGTCTGACTCTGGGTTTTGGGACGATTGTCCCGACTTTGCAGTTTTTCTCTTCTTCCCAATCCTTAGACTCATGACTGCCCACCTCTCTCTTTTTTTTTTTTTTTTTTTTTTTTCTGTTTTCACTCCTTTTCATAGCCAACTCCGGCTATTTCCACCCCTAACCTCCACAAAACTACAATGTACCTGTTCACAAGCAAAAATAATCCAACCAACACAACGAATATAGCCTAAGATAATAACCAACAACAAAAATTTCAACAGAATCCAGCAGTAATTTCAACAATAATCATTCGAATTTCGCTAATAACCTAGAATAATCAAAATCCTTGCTTAAAAATTAATCAAAAGAGAGTAATTAAAGAAGGAAATTGAATACCTTTACCCTTATGCAAAAAATTGTTGTTTTCGGTGACAAATTGTTTAGGGTTTTGAGTAGCAAACGAGTTCGTCGCGGTTGGCGTTGAGGATGACTAATTGCTTGCTTTGATGATGAACAAACGGAGAAGATGAATGATTGAAGCTTAAGCATGATTGATTGAAGAGGATGGAAGAAGAAATGATCTTGAGTATGGTGGTGAGGAGCGGCCGCGAAGGGATAGAAGGGTGATGTTGCGTTTCTGAGGGTTTGGGGAAGATTGGGGAAATAAAAGACGAACCGTATTTTTTTCTGAAACCCAGAATGGTGCGTCCGCTCCCAACGAAGGCGCGTCCTAGGCGCGCCCGCGCCTAAGAGAACACGGCCCTCTCCTAAATCGCGATAAAATCGCTCCAACCCCCTGGAAATCAAACCAAGCTATTGTCGCGCCCGCGCTCCAAATAAGCGCGCCCGCGCCACTTTGGCATCGCGGGCCGCTCACAAATCGCGACAAAATCGCTCCTATTCTCTGGAATTGGGTGAGTATTAGGACCAATGAGCTGGCGCGCCCGATCCTAAAACAGGCGCGCCCGCTCCTGCTTTCTGACGCGAGCCGCTCCTTAATCGCGCTTAAATCGCTCCTACTTTTTGGAATGGGAGCAATTAACATTCATATAACAGGCGCGCCCGCGACTAAACTAGGCGCGCCCGCGCCTTTCTGCTCTTGCGGATCACGCTTCAGCCGCGACCAAATCGCGCTGAGGTTCTGTCTCTTTAGTATTCATTCGAGCACAATTACTCAAAATTCCTCATTTTTGCTTTACTCTTGTCTCTCTTTCCTCGTGGGCACACGCAATCACACCTACATCAAAATTGATTGGGAAAAGTGTTAAATGGATTAGTTAAAGCGATTTGAAAGAAAATAAAATCAGAGAGGTTAGAAACCGGGTTGCCTCCCGTAAGCGCTTCTTTAACGTCACTAACTTGACGTACTTCGCATGGAATCATGGTGACTTGAAAACATCAATGAGCGATAAATTTTCCGGCTTCTCAATTGGTTGACCCTCATAGTATGGCTTGAGACGGTGCCCATTCACTTCGAATGGAGGGTACTTGTCATTGAATACCTCAACTGAGCCATAAGTAAAGACTTTGGATACTTGAAATGGACCGCTCCATCTAGACCTCAGTTTCCCGGGGAAGAGCTTGAGTCTTGAATTGTAGAGTAGGACCTTTTGTCCTTCCACAAATTCCTTCTTGGAAATTTGCGCGTCGTGGCATGCCTTGGTTCTTGCTTTGTAGAGTCGTGCACTGTCATATGCGTTCATTCTCAAGTCTTCCAACTCATGAAGCTCTAGAAGTCTTTGCTCACCCGCACTGTGGAGATCAAAGTTGATTTGCTTGATTGCCCAATGCGTTCGGTGCTCCATCTCTACGGGTAAATGACAATTCTTCCCATAAACAAGCTTATAGGGGGTAGTCCCTATAGGAGTCTTGAAGGCGGTCCTATATGCCCACAATGAATCAATGAGCTTACTAGACCAATCCTTCCTTGTTCTAGCAACGATCTTCTCCAAGATGACTTTCAACTCCGTATTTGTGACCTCCGCTTGACCACTTGTTTGGGGGTGGTAAGCAAGGCCTCGCTTGTGCGATACACCATACTTTCAAAGAAGCTTGTTGAATGTATGGTGCTTGAAGTGTGAGCCTCCATCACTTATGATTGCCTTAGGAACACCGAATCTTGGGAACATGATTTTCTTGAACAAATTAATGACCACCTTTGAGTCGTTGGTGGGAGATGCCACGGCCTCCGCCCACTTGGAAATATAATCAATGGCAACTAGAATGTGCCGGTTTCCTTGGGATGAGATGAAAGGGCCCATGAAGTTAATTTCCCAAACATTAAAAATTTCTAGTTCAAGAATCGGATTTTGGGGCATCTTATCACGCCTTGATATGTTCCCCGTCCTTTGGACCCTATCACAAGTCTTAACAAATTGCCAAGCATCTTTGAATAGAGAGGGCTAAAAGAGCATGCATTGAAAAACCTTGGAAGCGATATTTTGAGCACTCGTAGGACCACCACAAGGGGATGAGTGGCACATTAAGAGCACATCTTGGAACTCTTCATTAGGAACACATCTTCTCAAAAGTCCATCCACCTCTCTCTTCAACAACATGGGGTCATCCCATATATACTTCCTTGCTTCATGCTTGAGCCTTCGGTGTTGTTGAGGAGTGAAATCCCGAGGTATGGCACTACAAGCCAAGTAGTTCACAATATCCGCATACCAAGGGTCCAATTTTGCCTCAAGAGCATATAAGACATCATCCATTAGGGCATCTTCAATTGGTAAACCTTCTTCATGTATTCTTGCACCTCCCAACCTAGAGAGGTGGTCCGCTACCACGTTCTCGGCCCCCTTCTTATCTCTCATTTCGTAATCAAAGTCTTGGAGGACCAAGACCCATCTCAACAACCTCGGTTTGGCCTCCTTCTTGCCTATCAAATATTTGAGAGCCGAGTGATCGGTATACACTATTTTCCTAGAACCAATGAGGTAGGTTCTAAACTTCTCAAATGAATGAATAACCGCCAAGAACTCTTTCTCGGTAGTTGTATAATTCCGTTGAGTATCGTTGAGGGTCTTGGACAAATAGTATATAACATGAAGTTTCCCATCCTTTCTTTGTCCTAGAACCGATCCAATGGCCTCGTCGCTCGCATCACACATTAGCTCGAATGGTAGAGGCCAATCCGGTCCTTGGACAATGGAGGCAGTGCAAAGAGCCTTTTTCAACCTACAAAATGACTCATGACAAGCTTCATCAAATACAAATTCTTTATCTTGTTGCAAGAGAGATGTGAGAGGCTTAGCAATCAAAGAGAAATCTTTGATGAAGCGGCGGTAAAAGCCGGCATGACCAAGGAAGGACCTCACTTCTCTCACATTTGTGGGAGGAGGAAGCTTCTCGATCACATCAACCTTTGCACCATCAACTTCGATGCCCGCTTGGGAGATTTTATTGCCAAGAACAATGCCATTTTCCACCATGAAGTGGCATTTCTCCCAAATAAGCACCAAGTTGGAACTCTCACACCTTTCTAAACAACGAGATAAATTCATTAGGCACTTCTCATATGTGCCTCCACCAAAGGAGAAGTCATCCATAAAAACTTCCATTTCTTCCTAGATCATGTCACTGAAAATTGACATCATGCATCTTTGGAAGGTAGCCTGGGCATTACATAGACCAAAAGGCATCCTACGGTAAGCAAAAGTACCGTAGGGACAAGTGAAAGTGGTCTTTTCTTGATCTTTTTGGTCATATGTGCCTCCACCAACGGAGAAGTCATCCATAAATTCAAAAGTACCGTCATACCTCCCTTTTTTAGCACTACTTGAAACGGGGATACCCAATCACTATGAGCAATTGCTTTGATGATCCCTGCTTCAAGTAGCTTGGAAACCTCTTTCCTCACAACCTCTTGCATGGAAGGATTAAGCTTCCTTTGTCGTTGCCTACACGGCTTAGCACCCTCCTCTAAATAGATTTTATGCATGCATAGGGAGGGGCTTATACCCTTGAGATCATCAAGAGTATAACCCAAAGCCTTCTTATGCTTTTTTAAAACACTAAGCAATGAGGAGGTTTGCTCTTCCGTGAGGTTAGCATTGACAATGACTGGAAAAGTATCATTAGCATCCAAAAAGACAAACCTCAAGCTCGAAGGTAGTGGTTTCAATTCTACCTTCGGAGCTCCCTTACCATTAGAGATTTCCTCCTCTTCAACTTGGAAGACTTCATATGTTTGGAGCGTCTCTTGGTCGGGGGTTGTCTCCTCTTTCTCATCAAGCATTTCCTCATATAATTGCATCTACTTTTGATCACCTACCTCATTCTCATTCAACAAAACATTCTCAAGTAGATCATTAGAAGCATGCATATGAGGGTATCTAAACTCATTCATCAAGTTTTCAATTGTATCTATTCTAAAGTATTCATTACTAGAGGAAGGTTGTCTCATTACCTTATTCAAATCAAATTCGATAGAATCATCGTCAACCTTCAAGGTCATCTTACCTTCTTTGACATCAATAATTGCATTAGAAGTAGCTAGGAATGGCCTACCCAAAATTATAGGAATTCTTTCATCTTCATCCACCGGAAAACTGAACTTACCAACTCTAAGGGGTATGTCTTCAACTTTCCCTATAGGCAATTTTGTGGACCTATCCGCTAGTTGGAGGGTGATGTTTGTAGGTGAAAGGTTTCCCACATTAAGCTTTTGGTAAACCGAAAAGGGCATTAAGATCACGCTAGCACCTAGATCACACAAAGCCTTCCCCAAATGAGTCTCATTGATGGAACAAGGGATGGAAAAACTACTGGGATCTTGCAATTTGGTTGGTAGCTTACTAGAGAGAATAGCACTACAATTTGCGGTTAGGTTAATAGTTTCAACTTCTCTCCTTCCATTTAAAAGGTCTTTTAGGAATTTAGAGTAGTGAGGAATCTCTTTCATAGCATCCACAAAGGGTATAGAAACATGCAAGCTCTTTACTACATCTAAAAATTTTCCGAATTGGACATCAAGCCTAGACCTAGCAAATCTTTGGGGAAAAGGTAACCTCTCATTCCTAGGTTGGAGATTAAGGGCTAAAGATGTTTGATCTTTGGTGCTCTCCTTTTCGGGTTCCTTCTCTTTCTCTTTCTCACCCCTCTCATTCTTTCCGGCACTTCCCTCTAGAATCTCATTCTCTCTTGATGACTCATCCTCAACCTCAAGTCCTATCCTCACATCGGGACTCTTCTCAACATTTAGATCACTCTCAAGGATCTTCCCACTTCTAGTAGTAATGGCATACATAGACTTGGGGTTGACACCTTGGCTAGGTAAAGAAGAAGATGAAGAAGGGGAGGATGAAGAACTTGATTGGGCAATTTGAGCGATTTGGGTCTCAAGCATTTTCATGTGTTCCTTGATTTGTTTCTTTTCTTCCTCTTGACTCTTATTATGGTTTTCTTGATTTTAAAAGAAATTTTGAAGCATAGTCATTTTAGGATCCGGAGGGGCTTCTATTTGGAGGGGTTAAGTAGGGGGAATTTGAGAATGGGGCCTTACTTGGTCAAAACCGGGGGGTCTACTATTTTGTGAGAAAGTAGAAGCATTTTGAGGTCTATTACCCCCGGAACCCTGATTGGAATTAAAACGTTGTTGGTTGTTGGAATAGTATTGTTGGTTTTGATTCCAATTGGGCCTTTGGTTTGAGTAGCTTCTTCCATTGTCATTGGAAGAGTTTCCCCTACCTTGGCCTTGGTTATCATAACCACCACCACTTTGATTCCATTGATTTTGATTCCAACCTTGGTTTTGATTCCAACCACGGTTTAGGTTTTGATTCCAATTTGGCCGCATTCCATTATTTCCCTCACGGGGCACAAAATTCATGGCATTAACATCTTCAACATTATCATCATTTTCATGGGGAGGGGGAACTTCACTTATGGACATACATTGTTAAGAATTATGATCATAGCCTCCACATATATCACAAAACATACAACCGGGAGGCATGGCATTGTAATTAGAGGGAGAAGAAGTAGAAGGATTCATACCATGGCCTCCCTTGGGAGGAGGGGAGGAAGTATTTTGAGAACTTGATTTCATGAACTCCTCCATTTGTTTAGCCATCTTTGCCATTTAGTTGGAAAGATTTGTGATGGAATTGGTTTGCTCTACGGATTGTACCGTTCCTTTGCTAAAATTGGCTTCCCTCTCACCTTCGTACCAATCCTCATAATTGCGCACAACATCTTCTATGATACTCTCCACTTCATCTTCCCTTTTGTTCATGATTGGGCCTCCGGCTCCGGCCTCAAGGCTAGTCTTGCTTTGAGGGGAGAGTCCTCCGTAGAATGTTTGGAGAACTTGCCAATTAGGAATCCCATGGTGTGGGCATTGCCTTTGTAACTCTTTAATCTCTCCCATGCCTCACAAAGAGACTCTCCACCTCTTTGGCGGAAACTTTGAATCTTTGAGCGAGCCTCGGCGGTTTTCTTGTGATTGTAAAACCTTCCTAGGAACGTCGTAGTTACCTCATTCCAAGTCATGAGGGAACCGAGGGGGACATCCTTGTTCAACCAATGTTCTGCCGCTCCCATGAGTGAGAACGGGAACAACTTCAATCTTATGTACTCTTGGGAGACTCCGTTGATCTTGATAGTGTCACAATACTTGAGAAACTCTTTGAGATGCTCATGGGGATTCTCAAATTTCCCACCGGTAAATTGCCTCTTCTCTATCATTGAAATGAAATTAGGCTTTATCTCGAAATTGTTTGCTTGGGTGGTGGGGGCTAAAATCCCACTTTGAGAGGCATAAGGTTCGGGTGCTCCAAGTTGCTTTAGTGACCTTTGATCACCCATGTTTCCTTGATCAGCCATGCTTTGTTGATTATGGTATTGGGCAAATGGGTTGGGAATTGAGCCTGTGGATGGTTCGCTCTCCTCACTTGAAGTGGGTGAAGTTGGGGTAGGGGAACTTTTCACTTCCTCTTGAAGTGGGTCTTCACCTCTCTCCCTTGCTTGTCTCCTCAATTGGGCTAGAGTACGCTCTAACTCGAGGTCTATGGACACCAAAGGCCTAGAGCAATTAGGCCTCTTGTGCATATACAAAGCTAAGCAGAAAGTGAGCACTGACAAGATAATGAAAAACAAAAGAATAGAAAAAAACTAGTCTCAACAAGAAAATAAACGCACAATGGAAACCGTTTCCCCGGCAACGGCGCCAATTTGACAGGCGGTGTTTTAGGTCGTTACTAAGACACCTCTATCAAATGATATTTGTAGTCCTAAACATGCAACTAAAAGAGCATAGAGGTAAGTTAAGGGTCAAACACAGGGAAACGATTAAGCACCGCTATTTATCTCCTAATGTTAATCTAATTCAATTAAGAAGTATGGTGGGTAAAGTAATGACTAAAGGGGATAGAATAACAATTAAAACAAGCACTAGAGGGAAGGATCAAACATGCTATGAATTCAACGGAATTAGGCATCGGAAAATAGGTTTACATGTAACCCAAGCAACTCAAACAAGGCAATATCAAGAATACTCTCTAATCACATATCGGGATTAAGAGCTTTCCTAGCTAGCATACACTCACACTATCGTCGTAAGGCATACAAGCAAAGGTCATAAACATCATTCACCTAATGACTATTCCTAAGTCACACTATCGTCACGATTTAGTAAACGTCATTCAACAACAACATGCATATGGCCATAAACATGGAGTGGCTAATAAGTATAAGCACAAGGAAGATTTAATCACAAATATTCCAAATTAGCCTAGCCTAGCATACATCAAACTCAAAGCATATCTTCACCAAACCCCTAGCAACAAGAAACTACTCACTAGTCATAACTACAACTACAATCATACTAAGCAACATTATAACCAATGGAATAGTAAGAAAGACAAAGTTTTTATCAACTAAACTAACAAAGGTAGAAACTTTAATCATAAAAACAAGAGAAAATAGATAAATGTACCAAAACCTTCATTGAAATCCAAATAAAGAGCCATACATCATTCAATCTCCAAGCTTGACCATACATCAATGTTGCAAAATTACTTCTTCAAAAACTAAGAATAAAACTAATGTTGATAGGCAATGAAAATTGCACTAAAAACTATCAAGATTGTTCAATACAAAAGTGGCCAAAACAAAAAACCTAGAAAAATTCCTTAAAAGCTCTCCTCTAAGGTTTCTATGCTCAAATAATATCTCTATGATAGAATGTTGTCCCTAGTTAGCCGTTTTGCCTCCCCTTTTGTTAATTTGGGCTGAAACTGGGATTTGAATCAGCAGCACACAGGCGCGCCCGCACCAAACAATGGCGTGCCCGCACTTTAAATGATGGCGCGGCCGCTCCTAGAAATGCGCGCCCACTGCAAAAGTGGGTATTTAATGGTTGGTCCAGCTCATCAACGCGCCCGCGCTCAAGGGATGCGCGCCCGCGCCTAAAGGTGGCGCGCCCGCGCCATTTGCCTGGTCTGGATTTCTTCCCGTTTTTCGCTTGTTCCTTCCCTCTCCGAATCAACGGCATACACCTGCAATCATGGAAAAGGAAAGCAAGGCGTAATACAACGAAAGGGGAGGGGAGCATAGACTACCTAAACCATATGAGTACACATTACGCGCCACAAAGGTAGAATACTCGAACTAGGCGGATCATAGCAAAAACATACTAAAATGGACCGAATTATTACTAAAACTACTAGAAAAGACTGTCCTAAGAGCGACATAAATGTCACTCATCAAGAAATCCTAGACATGCATCTAGCAATCATATATAATAACAATATATAAAAGGCATAAAATAGATGCATTTGGCAACTAGCATGACCCCTTGAAATCTTCAATTTCCATGGGTCTTCATCTTGGCTCGTCTTCGTCGAAACGCCGTCTTAAGACATCTTGGCCAAAATGAAATAAAAGAAGCTAGCTAGAATGACTAAGATTAATCTAATAGTACAAAAATACTTAACAGTTCGTAGACCGTATTTAGATTTACGAAAATACATAACGGAGCGCAGTCCGTATTTTCTATCCTAGTCGGGCCCCACTAGTTGCCATTTTCAAAGAACTTGTTTTGAAAGCAATCTTTCATTCACCCGTTCACTATTTGTGAACGGCCCATGCAATTTTACGAAATACATAATTAAACACGCAATACTAGTAACTAACTTAGGTCGTTAATCAAATTAACCCTAATTAAAACTAGTAAAAGTGGTTTAATCTATTATTTCTAAACGCAAAAGGCTAACGCATTTAATTAAGCTCCCACTAAATTCTGCATCCGTACTTAACTAATCCTATTAATTAAGTCGACATAACCCATAATTTGTCAAAATTTTGCAAAATCGAAAATCGAGGTTTTAGCCTCGTTAAAATAATTAATCAAAATTATTAACACAGAAAAATTCGCAAAATCATAGCTCAACTTTAAGCAAAATCACCCAACAAATCCCTTGGTGGGTGCGCACCATGGCTGTTAGGCAGCCCATGGCATGGCGCCATGGTGCGTGGGTGAGGCCTGATGTGCCTAGCAAGCAGTGCCGCAAACCCAGCTGCCTGCTAGCATGCTTCACATGCTTGCTAGCACGCTGGTGACGGCGAACATCTGGCCTGCTGGGCAGGCGCCTCTTGATGCTCGTGGTGCGCTGGCTGATGCTTGCTGCCCTGCTGCCCAGCAGCATCCTTCGCAAGCCAGCCCCAGCCACCCCACACACATCAGCCATGCCTCCCCGCCACAAAACAGCGCACAGCAGCAGCATCATGGCTTACCCCTGTGCGCACCACAGGCAGCCACATGTGGGCTGCTAGGCAGCCACATGTGGGCTGCTAGGCAGCCCGGCTAGCCTTGGTGGCACTTGGGTGTTTTGCCTTGATTTCCGTGCTATGACTCGGGATTTTAATCCCGATTTACGTGTGAAATGAATTAATTCCAAATTAATTTTAGAATTGATTTTAGGGAAAATAAAATAATAAAATTAAGTCGAACTTAAATAAATTTATTTTATTGGTGCACAAGCCTAAATTTATCCAAAATGTCCATTTTGAACAAAATTTGGTCAAACTTTATGCTTAAAATAAAATGAGCTATATCCAAAATTAATCTTGCCAATACGCAAATTAATAATGGATTTGACAAAAGGGAGTTGGAAAAATAAATTAACCATCCAATGATAAAATTTTCCAACTTGCATACTTGTGTAAAATACCAAGATTACATCTTCCAATATGAAGATTAATCAAATTTTACTCACAAGTAATTGAACTTAATGGATTTTAATCAACCAAAACATGAAAAAATCCAAACTTTGTTCAACATGGAATTTAGGGTTAGGGTTCCAATAATTTAAACATTTAAAGATTAGAACTTTAACATTACTTGGGAACTTAAAATACAAAATCACAACAAGTTTTCACACCTTATTGCAATTTATTTGCAAAATTTGTGAAAAACAAGTTTATATGACAACTTGGTATATCAACTTAAGCACTAATAAACACTCCATTATTATGCTCAAGGATATTTTAAAACCAGTAGATTAGTGATGCAAATGTGCATTTAATCTAACCTTGTAATGCTTGCATTAATCAAGGCTTAAAAGAATTAAAATTTTCGTTGAAAAACGAAAAACCCTAGACAAATTGGGTTTCTGGTTCGAATTTGGCTTCTGGATTATCCTAAAAGGGTTAAAACAGTTCAAGAATGCCGATTCCACCCAAAAATCACTATTTTTGAGCCAAAATCTGGGTTCGAAAGCCAAATCGAAAATAAAGTCGAGTTTTAAAAGATAATTAAAAACGAGCATCTAATCTAATTAGATGAACATGAACCAGAAAATTAAATTCTTTAAAACACCTTAATTAAACAATAATTGCAAAAATCAAAAGGAGCGTGGCTCCGATACCGCTGTAGGGTTTCGTAGTGGCCCGACACTACGCGAAAGGAAACCCACCAAGACCCGCCCCTTAATTAAAGCAATTAAACAAGCATAATAAACTTAATCAAACAAGATTAGGAACGAGAATTATACCTTTGACGCGTGCTTCGCTCCTAAAGAGCTCTTACTTCAAAATCCCGAGAAGACGAGATCTCCGACGGATCGTACCCTCGACCCGACCCGAGCGTCTTAAGTCTTGAAGGTAAGTCAAGACCCGGACAAAATAACTATGAGTTTTACGAATCAAAGGTTTACTCTTTTCTAGAGTTGCCTTTTTAATTCCACTTAAGGTTGTCTCAAATCCCAATACCAAGCTTGGTATTTATAGGGAAATGATCCCTTGATTCTCACTCCCCAACCAATGTGGGAGAATGTATATTTTGCTAATTAATTTATTTCTAAAATAAAATAATAAATAAAACTAATCACACTACAACAAGTGTTAAATAGAGAGAGAAGG
This sequence comes from Chenopodium quinoa, assembly GCF_001683475.1. Classification (NCBI taxonomy): domain Eukaryota; kingdom Viridiplantae; phylum Streptophyta; class Magnoliopsida; order Caryophyllales; family Amaranthaceae; genus Chenopodium; species Chenopodium quinoa. The sequence goes on from NW_018744469.1 coordinate 2,773,094, forward strand.
TTAGGTGAGGACCATGAATGGGTGGGGGGGGGGATCATTGCCTTTCTCCTCAAGGCCTTGCCCCAAGCTTGGTCCCCACCCCTCACCAAAACCGGAACCTCATGGACAGCTGAGCTGGCATCCTTCCTTGGCTGCCAGCTGGCGCCTAGCACCAAGGCTGGGCAGCCAGCCAGCTTGTTGTGCTAGCGAGCTGCTGGGCGCTGGTGCTGCTAGCCTAGTGCTGCTGCCTAGCTCTCCCTCGCACACAATCTCGCATAGGGCCTCTCGCACAGTCAGCCAGCCATGCTAGCATGCGCACAACCAGCGAGCGTACTATGCACGCAAGGCCTAGCATGTTATGCTTGGTGCTGCCATGCAAAGGCACGCACGCAAGCACACAGCTAGGTGCCTCATTGCGAGGCTGATAGGCGACTGTCCACACGCACACGCACACACGCATGTGCCTAGCACTGCGATGGTACTGTGCGTGATTCTAGGGTGTTGCGAGAGCGCCTATGCACACTCACACACACGAGGGTGCTTTTCTTGGTTTGATAGGGCTGCGATGGTGCGAGGCATGCACACACAAGCCCAAACGCCAATGCCTAGCACTGCGATGGATGTGCTTGTTGCGACATGCTAGTGATAGCGCGCATGAGCACCCAGGCACCCAGGCTAGCACGCTGCTAGCTGCGATGGGCTGCCTGGTGCTCTTGTGGCTTGCGATAGCTGCCATGCGCACCCAGGCACCCATGCTAGCTTGCGATGGGTTTCCAGGGCGCGCCTAGGCTGCGATGGTGCCTAGCACACCATGGTGCGCCTAGCACACACATGGTGCACCTAGGCTTGCGATGAGCTAGCCTAGCCTAGCTACGGCTACGCTCATACTTGTTTCTTGTGATTTTGCGACGATCTGTCTCGATGCCCTAAGCTCGATTTCCGACGTTTGTATTCGTAAAACTCTGTTAACTCATTAAATCCTTTCGGATTAATTTGTCGTCTCGGATTGGTGATTCGATTGGGTTCGACCCGAAGGGTTAAGTTAAGATTAAGCTGTAATATCAATTGTACCTCGATATTACTTATCGGAAGCGGCCTCCACCTAGGCATTTCGATCACTTGACCTTACTGAAGAATTAGCTCTGTAATAATTTTGAACCCTCTATCGGATGAATACACTTGTTAGAAGGACACCATTCCGTTCATGCGCTCCTCACTGTCCTTCTCATTCTCCACTATCTGCCGCTCCTGCTCCGCCTCCAAATCGGCTTTGAATTCACCCCGCATCAGAACCATCTCATCCTTGAGCTGGTTGGCGTCTGCTCGGAACTGAGTATTCTCTTTGTTGGCTGCCTCCAAAGCTTTGAGGTTCGACTGAGCATTCTTAAGCTGATGCTCTAGGTTGGACGCCTTCTTATTATTTATCTCCAAGGCAGTCATTACCTCTTTCAGAAGCTCCTCTTGTTTCATCTCCTTAGCTTTAGTCTTAATATCATTCATTGTAATTCGATATTGAGTAGAGTTAAGGGATTTGACCGCCCGTTCGTTGGCATCTCTTACCTCTTCTTTCATTATGTTAATCGGAGTCTTTAGCCCGCCTACCCTAAGTATGGCTTGCAAAAGCACAGGCGGCAAAGAACAGGGATTAGCCGGTATTCTAATTAAAACAGGCATTTGAGAAAATTAAAGACAAGTTACCTCAGCTAGCAGGGCAGTGATGCATTCAAGGTTGACTTGATGCAACCCAAGAACTCACTCCTTTTCGGACTGGGTGATTGACCTCAACATCCGTTTGGAGTATTGCTGGAGGTCCAACCATCTAACAAAGACATCTGCACCACAAGAAGGATGTTGTGAGTGAAAGGTATGGTATCCTTTGAACAAGTGTATTATTTCGATAGAGGGTTCAGAATTATTAGAAAACTAATTATTCAGTGAGGTCAAGTGATCGGAATGCCTAGCAGGAGGCCGGTTCCAATAAGTAATATTAATGCATAATTAATATTACAGCTTAATCTTGACTGAACCCTTTGGGTCACACCCAATCGTGTAACCGAGCCGAAACGACAAATTAATCCGAAATGATTAATTGAGTCATTAGAGTATTATGAACTAAGACGTCAGATTCCAAGCTTCGAGCAACGAAGCCGAGCATCTATTGTCAAGACGATTCTAGGAATTGACGAGACGTACATTAATCAAATGACACGACATACTAGGCTAGCACAAAGACTTGCCGCACCACTCTAGTGGAGGCAAGCCAAACCGCAGCCCAAGCCCTCGCATAGGCTCAGTATGGTGTTGGCCATGGCATGCGGGGCAGGGCGTGCTATCGCAGCACAAGCCCCCGCACAGGTCGAGGAGCAAGCTGGCCGAGTGATATGGGGATGTTGGAGCTGGCCAAGCTAACATGCGTGCTAGCAACGCTAGCGAGGCCAGCATCGCTAGCTAGATAAGCCTTGTTAGCTACTAGCTGCAAGGGCAGCCCACAAGCGAGTAGTGCCAAGCAGCAAGCTTGCGGTCCTGCTGTGCTTGTTGGCCAAGTCGTGAGCTCAAGGTCGCCCACATGGAACCCTTGTTGCCCAAGGCAAAGGGTTGCCACGTGGCGCATGCTCAGAGAGGAGAGCTTTTGCTTGGGGAACTAGGGGACATGTGGTCCTTCCTTGTGGTCCTCACCTAACCCCTCCCATGTGTGTGCAAAGCGTTGTTTTATTATTTGTCTTGCTATTTAATTAAATTTAGTATTAAATTAATTTCTTACTTTTCTCACTCTATCGTTTCTCCTACATGGAAATATGATTGAAGTTTTTAGGAGCCTTTGCCTATAAATACCAACTATAGGAGTTGGGATTAAACACTTGAGTTGAACTCAATAAGGCATCTCCCAATAGGTGAGAAAACCCTTAAGTTCGTAATACTCTAGTATTTTTTTGGTCTAGCCCCGACTAAGCTTCATGGTAGGGGCCGGCTTGGTTCGGGTCTCAAGGGTGTTGGCCGTTGGAGGCTTGCGCATTTGTGGGGCTATACGCTTTCAAGTTCGAGCTCTAAGAAAGAGCGAAGCACGCATCAAGGGTATGATCGTCTATTCCTCTTTCTCTCTCTTTGTTAATAAATTATGTGGTTGTTGTTAATATGCATGTTTAGTTACTTTAATTTGTGTGCGGATTTTTGGAGGGTTTCATTCCGCGTGATGATGGACACCACGAAACCCAACAGCAGTATCGGAGCCGCGCTCATTTAATTATTGTAACTAAAATTAATTAAGGTGATTTAAATGGATTTAATATCTGGTTTTGCTTTCTATTTAGATTAGAATCCCGTTTTAATTAGTTTTAATCTCGTTTTTATGCTAATTTTGGCTAAAGAACCCATATTTCGACCCAAAACTATTGAATTAAAACTAATATACTGCAATAATAAACCTTATTAAGCATGTTTATGAAGTTATATTTGGTGCTTAATTTGGTGAGTTCATTTTTCACATAAACTTGCAATTTCACATTTTTGCGAATTAATTGCTTCAAGTGTGAATGTTGATGGTGAATTTGTATTTTTGAGGTCCCTAAAGTGTTTAAGATCCAATCTTTATTTGTTTATTTGGTTAGAACTTTACTTTCTAGATTCCTGTTGGACTAAATTTTGATTTAATCTTTTTTTAGTTGATTAAAGTCTTAAAAGTTCAAACTTGTGATTGAAATTTAATTAATCTTCATATTGGAAGATAAAATTTTTCAAGTTTACACAAGTTAGTGTTGGAAATTTTTCATTGGATGTTTGTATTTATTTTTCCAACTCATTATTAATTGATGTTTGGTTAAATTAATTGTGAGACAAAAATAATTCAAAGAATGGTTCTTGAATTAATTATGGGTTATGCACTAAAATTGAATTTAATTATGTTTTATTTTCAATATTACTCAATATTGGTTCTAAATTAAATTTAGAATTAATTTTAAAAATCACGCATAATTATGAATAAAATTCCAAAGCACAAGCACAAAATCGAAATATAAGCTTCAAGCACAATACTCGGCTAGCATGGGATACTCGTACAAACCAGCATGTTGCATCCGAGACTAAGTCCGTGTGTGCGAGTATGTGTTTTTTGCGAGCAAGTAGTGTGCGAGGAGAGTGCGTGTGGTGTGCAAGCTGTGACTGCTAAGCAGCGCCCAGCATGCAAGGTAGGGATGCCTAACATTGCCTGCAAGCAGCATTAGCATATGTGCCAGCATGCTGCTAGCACTAGCGGCCCGTAAGCACGCTAGGCATGCTGCGATGCTGCCAATGCTAGCAGGCATATAGCGCGCTGCTATGGTTGTGCGACCAATACCCTTGCATGGTAGCTTGGCCTTGGTGCCTAGCAAGTCTAGCCCTATGGCTTGGATGCTAGGCACTCGGCTATTGAAGGGTATTTATTATTTTGCGACTTTTGCGATTTTAATTATTTATTTATTTTAATTAAAACGAGGCTAGGCCTCAGTTTTTCCCGACACTTGCAAATATTTTTGCAAAATTTGGGTAAACCAGCTTAATTTAATTAATTGGATTAATTTTGATTAAGTTGGATGCGGAATTTTTTAGGAGCTTCATTAATTTGTTTAGCTAATTTTATTGCGTTTAATCACATACATTGTTAACAACTTTTACTAGTTTTAATTAGGCGCATTAAATGTATTAACAACCTAAGTTAGTTACTAGTTTTCGCGTGTTTTGCATTGTTGCTTGTTTTACTTTGTAAAATGCATGGGCCATTCACTATAACGAATGGATAAATGGAATGAATTTTCTATCACAGGTTTTATGAAAATGGCAACTAGTTGGGCCCGACTAAGATAGTGAGTACGGACTGCGTTCCGTTATGTATTTTTGTAAATCTAAATACGGTCTACGAAGCATTGTGTATTTTTATACCATATTATTTACATTAGTCCTAATCATAATTACTAGTAGTTGCATTATTATTGGCGATGTCTCGAAGATGGCGATTCTTAGAAGACGAGGCCAAGATGATGTGATGAAGACCCTTGAAGACTTGAAGACTCAAGGGGTCATGCTAGTTGTCAAATGCATCTTTCACTTATGTTTTCTTTGTATAATTATGCTTATATATGAATGATATGTTGGATGCATGTTTTGGATTTCGAATGTTGTGATGATGAATTAAGTTCACTTAAATCAACTAACATATAAACCCTAGGTCTCTATAATCAAATTTTCCATTCCAAAATAACACTTACCGAACTAATGTGAATAGTTATAGGCTATGCCAAAGCAAGGAATCATAGGAATGTAAGGTATACTAGGTATTCAAGTTGTTTTATTATTAAACTCAACAATATCAGTAAGGAGTCCTTAGATATTATGGCAATGGAAATAAAACGTCAAGAAAGCATTAGATGCGACGTGTAATCGAACCAAGATTAACTTAGAGCTATTAGCAATTGGATTGCTTACCTTAAAATATTAAATGTTAAGACAAGCCAAAGCATGCATAATTACTTTTTGATTTTTGGGATCTTGGAATCGTTTTATTCTCGTCTAAATGGGACAAATTTTATATGTGTTGATAAAACGCTTAATAAGATTGAAATTGCTTGTTTGCATGTATTTCAATGCTTATTAATAAATGATAAAACTTTGCACTTATATTTGTAGAGTTGTAAATCAAATTATAATGTTTCCAACAATTGGTAAAAGGAAATCTTTTGAGAATGGTTCTCAAGGAAATAAAAGGCATTTCTAAAATACAACTTCTCATAAATGACTTTCATAGCTTAGTTCGAAAGGATAGTTGGACATCATGTATTCAAATACTAGGTAGTTTTTATGAACATGAAGTATTGAGTTAAAAAACTCAATTTGTCAATAGTTGACAACCAACATATCTTTTCGCTTCATACACTGATGAGTAGGACTCACTGATGTAGTAATTCAAGTACGAATTAAAGGAAAAGATGGAACTTTGTTTTACGGCGCATTAGATGCTTAATTATGCCAAACATAGTATAACATTCATAACACTTAAAGAAATGGTTCTTAAGAGTTATGAGATGATGTGTGACAAGAAATATAGGAAACAAGGAACAAAGAAAAGGAATTTGAGATTCCAATTATACCTTAGAGTTCATGTTATCGTAGTTAAACTTAGCAACTTATCTTCACAAGTTTTAATACTGCTTGGGAGTTCCACTTTAGAAGTGACCTCATAACAAATGAAGTTAGGCTAAGTTATTGACTTATAAGCTTGGAATGAAGCAAGTGGTGCTACATCAGTTGTAAGGTCATCTGCTTTGTTTAAAGACCTTTTAAAGCTAAGGCTGGAACAAATAATGGTTATTGTGTTCACTAATCAGCAAACGATCCGTTTACACATGGAAAGACTCACATTCAAATTAAAAAAGAAATAGTTGTTGATTTTATTTGAATGACATGGTTGTTTAAGCCATGAGTCAAGGATGCTTGATTATAAACAAACATTTCTCTAAAATGAAAACTCACAAGATTCAAGTCATGGACATGATTTGCATTCCAAACATCTTTAGCAATGTCACATCGACAAGAACTTACTCAAGGCTCTATTAGATAGACTCTTGATAGTAGATCGATTCGAAATCGTTCTAAGGCAGGCAAGTCTTACTTGTTGAAATTGACAAAGAAAGGAGTGATTGTGCTTGGTATAGACAATGGACTCTGAAAGCTAAATAGAATTCCCATTACTTTAACGTTTTCATAAGAATTTGAAAGAATATGACTATATTCATCAAATGTAAACAAACTGGTTCTAGAGTAGCTCAAAAGTTAAGTAAAGTATAGAATCGACTTAGCAAGATATCAAAATGTCTAGATCGAGCGATGTTTGCTTGAGCCAAGAGTGATCATATCAAAGTTATGAAATTGGAATTTCATAATTAGATCCACAAAAAATATAGTATGTCTTGAAGGAGACCTCAATGCCATTTGGAAATGACTCAAAAGATGATGGATCACATCCCTTCCAATAAAGTTCTTAAAGATTTGCACAAATGACTAGTGTTACATTAAACAAAATTGTCAAAGCTAAGAAAGGACACCATATTTAGTTATGGATAGAAATAGTTTTTAGCATCTTTTCTAGTATATGTCTAGTACACTTAGCTCAGTGGGAGTTCATTGGCTCAATGGGAGCTAAGTGGCTCAATAATGGCTAAGGTGGCTGGAGTGGGAGCTAATTGTTTGTTTCACAACGAACTTTTACCCAAAGACAATATACATGTCTCTTGGTAAGCATTCAAGTGAGACTACAGGCATTACTTCCACAACCTAATTGAAAAAATAGTATTTGTTGTTCTAAGTGGGGTCTTTCTAGAAAGTAACACATTTCCAAAACGACAAGTGGGAGGAAAATGAACTCGATGACTATCGAGATTAGCAACATACTAAAACTGAGAATATCGAAAGACTTTAGAAGAGCTTCATGAGAATAATTGATCAAGAATACTCAAAGGACTTTACAAGTGCCTTAAATGAGAATTCAATAATCACAAAACATTAGAAGTGTTGGAGTAAGATCAATATCATCAAAGGGCTTTAAAATCACCTTGAAACTCAATGTTTGATGTGATTACCCCGTATAGGTATATAATTCACCAAAGGCTTGCATTGAATCCTATAAATTTCTATTAAGTTAGAAATAAAACTAAGACTTACAAGCATACTATTTACTATTAGATGGTGAGGGAATAGTGTCTTGTAAATTAGCTACGACAAATCCAAATTCCGAATAATGGCCAAAGGCCATAAACTCCGAAAAAAACTCCACGTTTAAAAATCATGTTTGAAACTTGATTAATTTGCATGAAAGCTAGGGTAAAGACCCATCAATTGCAAATAGGTTTTTAAGGAGAAAACTAAAAAATATGGAAATGTATATGCATACATAGCTAGATTTATTGCAAAGATACAATTAATTCACGGTATTGTTTTTAATAAAAAGATATTCACCAATCAGAATGCTTAAGTCTTTTCGTGATTATTCTAGCAAAATTGCACATATGAAATATGGCAAAATAGATACCAAAACCGCCTTCATGAAATAGTATTTTGGAAGAGACTATGGAAATAGTCTAACAGTTTTGTAAATCTAAATAGTGCTAGATTTGAAAGCAAGCTCAATTAATCCATTGCTGGATGCATTGCATGTATGTAGGAATTGGAACGTGTTTTCTCATAAAGGTAATATAAGGTTTGGCTTGTTGAGAAACATGGAATTTCTTTAAATAAAGATGTTTAGTGGGAGAAAAAGTCAATTTTTTAAAGGTCCAACAAGAAGCTTACGAACTCTGTTGTGAAATAGCTATCAAATTATAAATGCTTAGATTTAAAAGACTTTTTCAATGATGGAACAAGCTAAAGGCGATACTTACTACATATTGGGAATTAAGATCTATTGTATAAACTTAATAAAATGTTAAAACAAGTAAAGAAATTTACCGTGTTCAACATGAAGGACTTTGAAAGGCTTCGACCCATATGTATAAACTTAAGTAAATGTTTGGACTAAGTATAAGCTAGGCTAATACTAAGTCAAACAAGAAAGACTCTAGTAGTGACTTTCAACCGTATTACATAGAAAACAGTTTACCAAGAATCGATGAATCAAGATGAGCTAAAATGTCACGTGAATGGAATAAAATTGGGAATCGAATTCGTCATGTATGCTACTATATGAAATCGTCACACGACTTACATGCCTAGAGTATGTGAAGTATAAAGTACCAATCAACTTGAATCTAAGTAATGGACCATTAGATTATGATCAAGAACATCCAAAGTACTTAGATGAGTAAAGAGGATGAATTCTTGATACATGAAAACAAATATAATTTTAGTATTGATGTTACGAGCACAACCTTAACAAGGATTAGATCCTCAACAAGGAAGCCATTTATAAGCACGAGCTAAGATGCGTCATGGCCTGAGAATGGTAACATGGATGTGCATCCATGTGTAATGTGCGGAAATTTAGGGAAAATTTCCATGATCACAAGTGATTAGGGTACCTCAAATCATTGTGAGTCGTTTGGAGTGAAATCCAAGCAAAGCATCATTAAGAAGTCTACTAAAATATATGTTTAGAATATTGTTTCCTTAAAGGCAATAATAAGGAAGTTGTTCAATGGATAGTTCATTGTTGAACGTTGATGATTGTAGGTTGTGAAGTTGAAGATCCTAAATCATGAAAATAAGTGGGAGCCATCACTTGGACAATAAATTCTAAATCACATTTAATCAAGAACGCACTAAAATTTTATTATCTTATTATGAAAGTGTTCGATAATGAAGATGCTAATATTTTCAAGGTAATCATAAATAAACCCATGCAATAAGTGATACACAACATTCACAATTGCATTAAAGAAATCAAGCATATTAAATATGGGTGCAATTTCTATAAATGTTTTGTAAAGAGTATTACTCTTAAAACATTTAGGGAAAACCGTTTATCATAAGATGAAACGTTTAAAAGTTTCATAGTGGAATAAAATTACAAATTATTCCACAAAAATATTTAATTGTGGTTTAGAATTAAATTATGAGTCCATTCGATTTGACGATATTCAAAATAGGGTATCAAGATAAGTCTTGGATAAAAAACACCTATTAAGTGAACATTGAATATCATACCGAAACTATCCCTAATCAAGGTCATTAGAAAAGTTGGACGACTAATGACCACTTGAGATTAGTGTGTAGTATGATTTATAGCATCGTTTCTTGTGCTACAAGAACATGATTGTCATAAATCATTTGCACAGGTATTGGTTTGGAACTATACCGGATCGACCTATGAGAATACTTAAAGAAATTTGAAATCGTCATAAGTATATTACTCATTATGCCTATCGGAACCTCTTTCCTCAACCATGAGTATTGTAAGTTCTCTTGTTAGAGTACTGGTCCATTTTGATGTTGTCAAACGTCTGATATGTGGCATTTATGCCACTATTCGGGGATCCTTTTTCCTACCATTTCCCTCCATTTATCGCTTGTTCAACCCTATTTTGCCGCGCTTCTCCATATATTGCACAACAATGCTATTTCCCTTGTACTTCCCCTCTACTTTACCTTTTTTGTACTGTTTTTGGGTGTTTTCTTGTGTTTTGCAGGTAAACCAATCGATACATGAAGTAGAAGAAAGTTCGGGATAGTTTCGAGAGCCGGTTTCAATAGCAAATCAAGTGAGGAGCTTCAAGTCAGGTTGCGCGCCTAGGAGAGCCCTCTCTCCCGCTCTAGGCGGGCGCGCAATCCAAGGGAGAGGGCGCGCATTCAAGGCCAAAATAGGAGGTATACCTCGTAGATACCTCGCGCCCTGTAGAAGGCGCGCTCATCATCCTGCGCGGGCGCGATGATTCCTGGAGAGGGCGCGCAGATTAGCTTGAACACTTGAAGATACAAGGTAACTTTCTGTAGATGCCAAGCGCGCTCTGTAGAGGGTGCGCAGTATACTTCGCGGGCGCGCAGATGTTAGTAGAGGGCGCGCACAAGAAACTCTACGGGCGCGCAGATGTTAGTAGAGGGCGCGCACAATGAAGTTCGCGGGCGCGCAGACCTTAGCAGAGGGCGCGCACATCATCCTGCGCGGGCGCGCAAAAAGCTGTAGCGAACGTGCATGCTGTCAGCCTAGCCCATTTTTATTTCCCTATTTAAAAGCTGATTTGGGAAGGAATGAAGGTAGGTATTCCATATAGGGCAAAGTGCTTCGAACATTTCTAGAGAGAGAATAGCCTCCATTAATGCTTATATAAGTTTCTAGAGAGAGAAAGTTTAGATTATTAGTTTTTTATCATCCAAACTTTAGTCTTTAATATAGATTAGTGCTTTGATCATCCTTGTAATCAATATTGGTGCATTCTATTGGATTTTTTGTGGTTCACCATTGAAGGTTCAAAAACCCATTTTCTTATTTCAATACAAAGTTGAAGCTTTGTAAGCTCTTTCTATCTTAATCTCCTTTATTTTGGTTTATTTACATATTTCAAGTATTTTTGATAGTTATGTTTATGACTTTGATTATGGCCAATAATTTGGGTATTGTTGATAAGAGTAGTTTCTCTCTCCTAGGCTAGACTTTTAGCTATGGGAAGGGGAATGGATGACTTGGTTTCTATTTGATTAAATACTTGATTTTTGGGGATTTAAACCCTTTTTGTATGAACTTGTGCTTATTTTTATATGGTTGATGTTGTGCACCATTGACTATATTATTACATGTCCTAATTGATGCGCGGGAGTGATCATGTTAGGATAGATCGTAGTTTATACATTGCTTAATCAATTGCATGGGAATGAGTTGTGTTAAGTAGGATTTTTGATCCCTTGTTTGTGAATCCTTGATTATCTATGTGTTTAGCTCTTAATCTCCAAGTTTGACGTTCCCTGATCCCCCTAGCGTTTTTAATCTCATAGTTTCAAATACTTGTTTGTCTTTGTTAATTGTTAGAGTAATTTTGTTAGCCTTAGTTTATTAATTGTCTTGTTTTTAGTTATTAGATTGATCATAGAAATCTTCAATATCAAACCATAATACCCCCCCCCCTTTTTGTTACTTGCAATTTATCCTAGATTTCGTATTAATTGTGCTAAACCCCCGTTTCCTTCGGAATCGACCCTACCTTACCGCTATCTAAAGTAAAATTGATAGAGTTAGGATAGGAGATATAAATTGTAATTTTTGGTCTAGGTAGTTGTAACGACCTATTACCATCCGATCAAATTTTGGCGCCATTGCCGGGGAAGCGGCTTGTTTTGCACATTTATTTGCGTTATTAGTGGATTTGTTGCTTTTTATTTTGTTCTTTTTCCACTTGCTAGTCATTGCTAATTGTTTGCTTAGCTTTGGTGAATGCAAAGAATATCTCAAGGACCACCTACTCACAACCTTGATCACGAAATCGACCGCACCTTGAGACAAGTCCGTAGACTTTATCAACAAGAGGGACGAGGTTTTGGTGCCATTTTTTTATAGTTAAAGTGATTCTTAGTCCTCACATTCCCAAGGTGACGAAATGGCAGGACAACAAGCGGATGTTTTATTTCATGAGTTTGGTAATCCGGAGGATTATGAGCTCACCGGTGGGATATTGCTACCCTTCACGGAAACTAATTTCACCATCCATCCTCAATACACTCGAATGGTTCAAGCGGAGCAATTCTCAGGTTCGCCATGAATACAATCAAAGCTTACTCATGAGGTTCTTCTATGATGGTCTGGAACCGATGTCTCGAGCTAATTTGGATGCGGGGGCGGGTGGACAATTGATCAATGTCCCTCAAAATCAAGTTGAAGCAACAATTGAAGAGGTAGTTTAAAACTACTCTTGAGGATGTAGAAGGAGGAATGTGCCAAAAAATATGAGTTGCAAAAATTTGATCAATTGCAACATCAAATTGAGTTTTTCACAAAGGGGCTCGCAAAGTTGAATACCAATGTCAATAGTGGTGCAAGCTCCTCCCAAGTCAACTCTTTCTCTTGTCAAATTTGTTGTGGCACAAACCATGATACATCCTATTGTGGAGGTTTAAGCCCGGAGCATGTAGCGGATTACAACGCAAGGCAAGAAGGATTTAAGGCAAATGGAGGAGGAGTAGCTTGGAGACAACCACCACCCGGATTTGGAAACCAACCCCAACAATGGAATCAACAATGGAACCAACAAGCTCAACAACCATACAATTCCAACCTTCAATACCAAAACCCTCCTCCATACCAAAACCAATATCAAAACCAAAACCCAGGAGGAAACTACCCAAAGAACCATCAACAAAATAACCAACACCAATACCAAAATCAAAACCAAGCAACTCAAAGAAGTCAAGAGCAAGTGTCTCAACCCGATTCTACTCAAACTCAAATTCTTCAACAACTTCAAGCCATGAACCAACAAATGCAAGAAGTCAAGGCCCATAACAAGATGGTCGATTCACAACTAGCTCAATTGTCCGAGAGGGTTCCTTTCAACTCATCTTCTACTTTGCCAAGACAATCACAAACCAACCCTTCCAACATTGTAAGACCTGACACATACAAGGCAATCACATTGAGATCGGGTACATCTTATGAGGGTCCCAAAGAAGAGGATAGCAAGGAAAAGAAGGAAGGAGAAGAAAAGATAAGTGAAGATAAAGAAGTTGAAGAAGAGAAGGTTGATGAGAAAGAGAGAAGTATGGAGAAAAAGTATTCAAAGGATGTGGTGACATCCTCAACTTCTAGTGAGGCTAGAAATCTTGATGGACCGGTTCCTTTTCCCGGTCGGCTTGCGGAGAGAAAATTGAATGACAAATTTGCAAAGTTTCTAAGTGTGATGAAAAACTTACACATTAACCTCCCTTTCATTGAGGTTGTCACACAAATGCCTTCATACTCCAAGTTCTTGAAAGACATTCTCACCAACAAGAGGAAGCTTAATGATGAGCTTATCACTCTTCCACTTCAAGTGAGTGCACTTGTTCAACACAAAATGCCCAAGAAGCAAAAGGATCCGGGAAGCTTCACCTTGCCGGTTAAGATTGGGAACATGGAAGCTAAGGGTTCCTTAGCTGACCTTGGAGCAAGTGTTAGTTTGATCCCTATATCCATTGCTCAAAAACTTAACATTGAGATGATCCCCACAAGGAAAACTATCCATTGGCCGATCGTTCGGTGAAGCTACCTTGTGGTGAGCTTGTAGATGTCCCTATTCAAGTTGGGCATATCTATGTGCCTTGTGACTTTGTAGTAATGGATATGGAAGAAGATGTGGATACACCTTTGATTTTGGGTCGTGAAGCTCTTAAGAACTTGGGGGCAGTAATCAATTGCAAGAACAATACCATTACATGTGAGGTAGCTGATGAAAAAATTGTCTTTGAATTCTCCAAGCTACTCAAGACCCCCATGGTTGAGAAGTGCTATAGAGTTGATGTCGTGAATGAAGAACTAGATTGTTTGGGAAAGTTCATGATGAGTCCCCAAGATCCAATGGTTGAAGCTTTCACATGCGAAAAAGAGTACTTCTCTCAAGAAGCAAAGGAGTTTGCCATCGCCATTGAAGAAGCCAAAGAGGAGGAGGCGAGTGATTCTAAGCATGAGGAGCTAGAATTTGAGGAGGAAAAATTGGAACAGAGTCCTAAGCCTCCTCCCAAGGTAGAACTCAAACCCCTTCCCCCTTCTTTGAAATATGCTTATCTTGGAAATGAAGGGGAATACCCTATTATTGTCAATGCTTCCCGTGATGGTCTTTATTTGGAAAAATTGATTGTTGTTTTGAGAAAATATAGAAATGTGATAAGGTATAGCATTGATGATATCAAGGGTATTATCCCTTCTTTATTCATGCATCGTATTCACCTTAAGGATGACCAATCCACCTCTATTGAGCCTATAGCATAGATTATACCCACCCCAACCTCCAAGAGGTTGTCAAGAAAGAAATTTTGAAATTGCGTGAGGTGGGTATAATCTATGCTATCTTCGATAGCAAGTGGGTTAGCCCGGTTCACGTGGTTCCAAAAAAGGGTGGAATGACCATTGTCAAGGGAGAAGGAGGAGAGGAAATCTCCACCCGGACGGTGACCGGGTGGAGGATGTGCAATGATTATAGGAAGTTGAACAAAAACACTAAGAAAGATCATTTTCCTCTCCCCTTCATGGACCAAATGTTGGAAAGACTCTCCCATCATGCTTTCTTTTTCTTTTTGGATGGATATTCTAGCTTTTTCCAAATTCCCATCCATCCAAATGATCAAGAGAAAACTACTTTTACGTGTCCATACGAGACATTTCCATACCGAAGAATGTCATTCGGGTTATGCAATGCTCCCTCAACTTTCCAATGATGCATGACCTCCATTTTTTCTGAAATGCTTGAGAATGAGATTGATGTTTTTATGGATGATTTTAGTTATGGTGGCTCGTCTTTTTACACATGTCTTATTAACCTTGAAAAAGTTTTGAAAATGTGTCAAGAGACGAGTTTAGTGTTGAATTGGGAAAAATGCCATTTTATGGTCGAGGAAGGTATTGTCCTAGGCCATAAAGTATCAAAAAAGGGAATTGAAGTCGACTCGGCTAAGGTTTCGGTGATTGCTAAGTTGCCCCCTCCTACCTCCGTGACGGGAGTGAGAGCTTTTTCTAGGCATGTCGGTTTTTACCAGAGGTTTATCAAAAAAATTTCATCAATCGCCAAGCCCTTAACCGAGTTACTCAAAAAGGATGTTGTGTTCAATTTTGATGAGGCTTGCCTTGAGGCATTTCGAAAACTCAAGGAAGCTCTCATCTCCTCTCCTGTTGTGCAAGCTCCGGATTGGAGCTTGCCCTTTGAATTAATGTGCGATGCTAGTGATCTTGCAATAGGTGTCGTACTTGGACAAAAGAAAGAAGGGAGATCTTGTGTCATCTACTATGGAAGTAGAACACTCGACGAAGCTCAAAGGAATTATATCACATCAGAGAAGGAAATGCTAGCGGTTGTCTTTGCCATGGATAAGTTTAGATCCTACCTTATATGCTCCAAGGTGATCGTGTACATGGACCATGTAGCGGTTCGTTATCTCATGACCAAAAAGGAAGCAAAACCGCGTCTCATCCATTGGGTTCTTTTGCTACAAGATTTTGATATTGAGATGAGGGATAAAAAGGGAGCGGAGATTTATGTAGCAGATCACTTGTCCAGGCTTCCTTTTGAGAATAAGGAAGATGTTCATATCAATGATGAAGTGGGATTTGAGACCCTCATGGCTATGGCGTCAACATCAAGCCCTTGGTATGCGGACATTGCGAACTATCTAGCATGTGGAGTCGTTCCCCCGGAATTCTCCTCTCAACAAAGGAAAAGATTTTTCAAAGAAGTGAGGAGATATTTTTGGAATGATCCTTATTTGTTCAAGATCATGAGATCGAGGGGGTTCTTGAACATTGCCACTCATTGCCGTGTGGAGGGAATGGAGGAGTTGAAAATACCGTGGCCAAGATCTCTCAATCTCTTCTTTGGTGGCCAACAATGCACAAGGATGCCCATAAGTTCATTGCAAGGTGTGACAAGTGCCAAAGGAGTGGCGGCATAACCAAACGTGACGAAAAGCCTCAACAAAGCATTTTGGAGGTTGAGCCCTTTGATGTTTGGGGGGTCTTTTGTCTCTTGTGGAAATCTCTATATCTTTGTGGCGGTGGAGTATGTGACCAAGTGGATTGAAGCTATACCCTCCCCCACCAATGACCACAAGGTTGTGCTCATGCTCCTTAAGAAGGTTAATTTCCCGCGATTCGGGGTTCCAAGAGTTCTAATTAGTGATGGTGGTTCTCATTTTTCCAAGAAACAACTCAAAACTCTCCTCCAACGATATGGGGTTCATCACAAAGTCGGCCTATCTTACCACCCCCAAACTCAAGGACAAGTGGAAGTATCAAATAGGAAGATCAAGAACCTCCTTGAGAGGATGGTGAACAAGCTATATCTAGAGAAGATTGGTCTCTCAAACTCGATGATACTCTTTGGGCCTTAATGACGGCGTACAAGACCCCCTTTGGTACAACCCCTTACTGATTGGTTTATGGCAAGGTTTGTCATTTGTCGGTCGTGTTGGAATACAAGGCTTGGTGGGCCATGACAGGCGGTATTTTAGGTCGTCACTAAGACACCTCTATCAAATGATATTTGTAGTCCTAAACATGCAACTAAAAGAGTATAGAGGCAAGTTAAGGGTCGAACACAGGGAAACGATTAAGCACCGCTATTTATCTCCTAATGTTAATCTAATTCGATCAAGAAGTGTGGTGGGTAAAGTAATGACTAAAGGGGATAGAACAACAATTAAAATAGGTACTAGGGGGAAGGATCAAACATGCTTTGATTTCAACGAAGTTAGGCATCGGAAAATAGGTTTACATGTAACCCAAGCGACTCATACAAGGCAATATCAAGAATACTCTCTAATCACCTATCGGGATTAAGAGCCTTCCTAGCTAACATACGCTCACACTATCGTCGTAAGGCATACAAGCTAAGGTCATGCAATAATCAATCACCTAATGACTATTCCTAAATCGCACTATCGTCACGATTTAGTTCACGTCATTCAACCACAACATGCATATGGCCATAAATATGGAGTGACTAATAAGTATAAGCACAAGGAAGATTTAATCACAAATATTCCAAATTAACCTAGCCTAACATACATCAAACTCAAAATATATCTTCACCAAACCCCTAGCAACAAGAAACTACTCACTAGTCATAACTACAACTACAATCATGCTAAGCAACATTATAACCAATGAAATGGTAAGAAAGACAAAGTTTTTATCAACTAAATTAACAAGAGTAGAAGCTTTAATCATAAAAGCAAGAGACAATAGAGAAATATACCAAAACCTTCATTGAAATCCAAATAAAGAGCCACACATCATTCAATCTTCAATCTCCAAGCTTGACCATACATCAATGTTGCAAAATTACTTCTTCAAAAACTAAAAGTAAAACTAATGTTGATAGACAATGAGAATTACACTAAAAGCTATATGATTGTTCAATACAAAATTTTTCTAAAACAAAGACCTAGAAATTGATATTTTTGAGCTCTCTCCTTGGGTTTCTATGCTAGTTTTTTTTTTCTCTTTTCCTCCCCCTCCTTAGCCGTTTTTGCTTTTTTTTTTCCTTTAACTTGGGCTGAAATCGGGATTTGAATCAGCAGCAGAGAGGCGCGCCCGCGCCCAACAGTGGCGCGCCCGCGCGTTAAATGATGGCGCGGCCGCTCCTAGAAATGCGCGCCCGCTCCAAAGAGGGTATTTAATGGTTGATCCCGCTCATCAGCGCGCCCGCGCTCTATAGATGCGCGCCCGCTCCTTTGGTTGCGCGCCCGCGCCATTCGTCTGGTTTGGATTTCTTCCTGTTTTGCCCTTATCCCTTCCATCTCTGAATCAACAGCATACGCCTGCAATCATGGAACAGGAAGGCAAGGCGTGATACAACGAAAGGGGAGGGGAGTATAGACTACCTAAACCACATGAATACACATTACGCGCCACAAAGGTAGAATACTCGAAATAGGAGGATCATAGCAAAAACATACTAAAATGAACTGAATTATTACTAAAACTACTAGAAAAGACTATCCTAAGAGCGACATAAATGTCACTCATCAAATTCCCCCAAGCTAGACCTTTGCTCGTCCTCGAGCAAAGCTAAAGGCAAAGAAGATTGAGAAACGATTATCCAAACACAAGCAATATAAATAAAAATAAAATAAAATAAAATAAAATAAAATAAAAAGAGGGGGGGAAGGAATTTACACTAACTCACTTTCGTAGGAATCACGGTTGTTTTTAACATAAACAACAAGCCATTTAAACCTCAAAGTCGCCAATGAGGACGAGTATGCTCTCGTGGGGGTTTCCAAAGAGTTTAACCCACAACTCTTGGCGACATGCTCAAGACAAACCAAAACAAAGGAGCAAATAAAGAAGAAAATCAACTACAAACAAGCATAGATGGATGACAATCTTTCTAGGTACTAAGAGTAAACACATTTTTGGATGCCAATGGTTGATTGAAAGATAAGTTATTCTAAGCATAGAGAACTCTAATATGCTCCACTCCACCCGCATTCCATACATTCTTACCGCGTTCCCTCATCTGGATTCAAATCCACCCTTCAAGGTAGTATCTCATGACTCCACGAAGGAGCCGGAACAAATGAAACAAGGGTGACCCGACATCTTACCAAGTCATGCTCTCTCCATATGCTTGAAATCTAGCTCCCTCCACCGACTAGTGACTCAACCAATCCAAGTTAAAAGGACTTAGGGTTGTAATGCAGGCTAGGAGGTAAGGGTGAGGAAAGAAATAAATAAATAAAATAAAATAAGTATATATGAATATTTGGTGGTAAATCCTAATTGTGAAGCAGAAGATGTCGCCAATTCTCATAACAAAGTAGAATATCACCAATTTCCAAACAAAATACATCTTCCCCCAAGCTTATTCAGCACAAACTCACAGAAGTATATACAAAATGCGTAGAACCTCTCCCCCAAGCTTGAAATGAGCAGTGCCCTCAATGCTCAAACTATATACAATTTTTTTTTTTTTTTTTTTTTTTTTTTTTTTTTTTTCCTTTTCTTTTTTTTTTTTTTTTTTTTTTTTTTATGGGGAACTTCCATTGTCCTTGCTTGTTATTTCAAATTCCAAACCATCACCTTGCAACTTTCCGATTTTAAATCATTACAAACTATCATGTCTCAAACTTCACAAGTCATTGGGCGAAAAGTGAAACAAAAGGTCATGGGGTTTGAATGTGTTTATGAACAAAGAGGTGCAGGCTCAATCATGGCTAGCAAGGGGCAAACGCAAAAAGAAAAAAAAAATATAATTTATCAAGAAGCAACAAAAGGAAAGATAAACCTAGAAAAGCAAAATAGTCACCGAAGAAAATGCTTTTATCGTCCTTAGATATAGTTCGGTCGCGATCTCGGGTAGCTAGACAACAAGTTCTCGATCGAAGCATGCCTTGGTAAGGATCCTATGCCGCTCATACAATAAGTGGTGGAGGCTTGAACAATAAATCTGACATGGGTTACAAAAACTACCTTTAGGGCTTCAAATCCCCCAAAGAGGGCAACGCCATCTTACCACAAACAAGTGAATTTGGGTTCGGTGGGCCTTACGAGTTCTAGCAACTACCTTAGCATAGACATATCTTAGAGTCAACCAATGACAATCCAAGAACGCGGAAACTCTTAATCCTTAGGAATAAAGACATTCAAGAACGCAAGTCAAATTAATTTTATTTTATTTTTTTTTTTTTTTTTTTTTTTTTTTTTTTTTTTTTTTTTTCGCTATAAACTAATCTACCCTTGACAAAATTTCTAGATCTTCACCAAAATCAACATTACCTCAAAAATCATCAAGCCATAAATACATACCTGCACTGGTGAATCGCCATGTTGGCGAATACTAGTAATCATCATTATCGACAGGGAAAACGGGGGGCGGACTCAGCGGTATCCATCAAACCGAGAGAAGCGTCCCCAAAGCAGCATCATCATCAAAACCATATCAAAAACTCATTAACAGTATTAGTGAACAGGGGCAAAGTTAACCAAAGAAAACAGTCATGTAACTCAGTAGAATCAGCAGCATGAAGGTACAGGGAAAACAATGAAAGACCGGCAGGCGAGCAAGTAAGAATCCCAACCAAGTCACTCCCTACCAAGAGTATATCTTCAACTCATCAAAATAAGCGTACAAAAACAAGGGAGAGAGATATACTCAAGGACGCAGCCTACTGGCCACTAGAGCCGGGCTCACTAGGTGAGCTAGACCAACGTGGCGGCTCGTCATAAGTGAAGCCACTAGGGGGGCCGAAAAGGCCCCAACCACCGTCAAAGCCCGGCGGCCAACCGTAGTGACCTCTGTAAAGATCCTCTTGCCAACTAGGCAAAGGATCAGAGGGAGTGTCCTCGGATTGAGAGTACAGAGGGGCGGGGTGATCAGGATGTGCATAGGGGTACGCAGGGTCCCCTCTAAAGTCACACCCGCCGGGCACACGATAATCGTACTGCCCGTCCTCTGGGAAGCTGCGGAGCTCCCTACTAGGCTCGGAAGGACCTTGCCAGTAGGGGTAAGTGGGGAGATTGTCCCCCCCCCCCAAGAAGGAACAGGGTCGTGCTGAGGCGGCAAATTGGGGTAGTTCACGGGGGGGGCAATCTCTCCTCTATCCACAGCGGAGTCATAGAGGGCCTGCTGCTGCAGATGGTGGCCTTGCTGTGACTCATAAATTGCCTGCAACTGCCTAGCTATATCAGATAGCTGAAATGTACCTGTACCTGCGGGTTGCTGGGTAACCGGCTGCTGCTGCTGCTCCTCCTCCTGAACCTCCTCCTCATTACCCATTCCAACCTCATCGTCCCCATCGACATCGGGCACTCGCCCGCTATCTCTCAAAACTCTCCACACATTAGGGGACTGACGCGTGAGAGAAGTGAAGTGAGGCTTGGGGAGGAAACAATGGTGGGCTCCTCTAACTAGCCACCTAAAAGCATTGGGGTTCGCCGTGGGGGTAATAAAATCAGAACGGCGAAGCTGGTCCAAATCAAGGTAAATATCCCCACTACTACCTACGGCCGTGCATAGAGGTAGAAGGTCAGTGTAACCTAATTTGGTGGC
The DNA here is from genome assembly GCF_001683475.1 of Chenopodium quinoa. Lineage (NCBI taxonomy): Eukaryota > Viridiplantae > Streptophyta > Magnoliopsida > Caryophyllales > Amaranthaceae > Chenopodium > Chenopodium quinoa. Next base: position 2,794,255 of record NW_018744469.1, read on the forward strand.
CAGTCTAGTGACCATCGCCCCGCAGTGTATCTCCCCTGGCTTTTTCCCCTTTGCTATGGCTTGGGAGGTTTGCATGAAGAGGAAACCCAAATTCAACCTCCGAGCATGCTCTGCCTTTGTGGCTATCCATAGGCAAAGGACCTCTTCCTTAGTCAGCTTCCCTAGGTCCTGCTTAGGAATGATAGAATACCCTAATAAACGGTGTAGGATCCTAAGGGCAGGGTGCCAAATCTCACTGGCTATGGAAGTCCGGGTGTAAAACTCATTTTTGCCTGAAATGGAACGCCACCAAGCGTACTCACTATACTCCCCAAAGCTCTCATATAGAGGGTAGTGAATGTCGGCATCGGGGTGAAGGTCGAGGGCTCGGTTGAACTCTGCCAATGACATGGTGTGGGGGTTGTTGAAGAGTTGGAAAGAAATTCGAAAGTCGTCATTTTCTAGACTATCCACTTGAAAAGACGAGAAAAACTCTAATGTGGGTTCTTTGTAGGTCATGAATGAGGAGTTTATGAATGACCCTAATCGAAGGTTGTCAAAAAGAATCCACAAATCATCATTAATACCGAGTTTTATCATGTCTCCACGATGGTAGTGTCTAGAAGGTCGCAACTTACGTTTTTGCATTTCCGAGTGTATGGAGGAGTGGCTTTTGTGTAAAAATTTTAGGGTGGGTAAGGCATTGGGTTGGTCTGACTCTTGGTTTTGGGACGATTGTCCCGACTTTGCAGTTTTTCTCTTCTTCCCAATTCTTAGACTCATGACTGCCCACCTCTTTTTTTTTTTTTTTTTTTTTTTTTTTTCACTCCTTTTCAAAGCTAATTCCGGCTATTTCCACCCTTAACCTCCACAAAACTACAATGTACCTGTTCACAAGCAATAATAATCCAACCACGCAACGAATATAGCCTAAGATACTAATCAACAACAACAAGTTCAACAGAATCCAGCAATAATTTCAACAATAATCAACCAAATTTCGCTAATAACCTAAGATAATCAAAATCCTTACTTAAAATTAATCCAAGAGAATAATTAACTAAGGAGATCGAATACCTTTACCTTTATGCGGAAGATTGCTGTTTTGGTGTCGATTTGGTGAAGGATTTGAGTAGGAAGGGGGGGGGGGGTTCGTTGCGGTTGTGCCCTTGATGCCCAATTGCTACCTTTGAAGATGAACAAACGGAGAGGATGATTGATTGAAGCTTGAGGATGATTGATGTGGTTTATATTTTTAGAATGATTGATTTATGAAGGTGGAAGAAGATGATCTTGGCTATGGTGGTGAGGAGCGGCCGCGAAGAGAGAGAAAGGCAAAGAGGGTTTGGTTTATGTTTGTGAGGATTTGGAAATTGCGGGAATATAAGAAGCCACCGTATTTTTTTATTTTTTTTTCTGATATCCAGAAAGGCGCGCCCGCTCCCGATTAAGGCGCGCCCGCTCCTTATAGAAAACGCGAGCCGCTCCTATATCGCGCCTAAATCGCTCCAACTTCCTGGAAATCAGTAAAACTACAGCGCGCCCGCGCTAATAATAGACGCGCCCGCGCCTTCTTTAAAACGCGAGCCGCTCTGCAATCGCGGCCAAATCGCTCCTGCCTCCTGGAATGGAAGTAATTTTCAAGCGTATACCAGGCGCGCCCGCGAAGAAACTAGGCGCGCCCGCACCTTACTGCTCATGCGGGCCGCGCTTCAGCCGCGATAAAATCGCTCCAACTCCCTGAAATTGGAGAATTTACAATCACAAAAACGGCGCGCCCGCGATGAAACCAGGCGCGCCCGCACCTTACTGCTGTTGCGGATCGCGCTTCAGCTGCGATAAAATCGCTCCAACTCCCTGGAATTGGAGAAATTTTCATTCATAAAAATTGCGCGCCCGCGACGAAACCAGGCGCGCCCGCGCTTTAATGCTGCTGCGGATCGCGCTACAGCCGCGTTCAAATCGCGCTGAGGTTCTGTTTCTTTAGAAATCATCCGAGCACAAATTTCAAAATTCCTCTCTTTTTTAATTTTTCTGCTTTGCTCTTGCCTTTCTTTCCTCGTGGACACACGCAATCACGCCTGCATCAGAATTGATTGGGAAGAGCGTTAGGTGGATTAGTTCAAGCGATTTGAAAGAAAATAAAATCAAAGAGGTTAGAAACCGGGTTGCCTCCCGTAAGCGCTTCTTTAACGTCACTAGCTTGACGTACTTCACACGGAATCATGGTGATTTGGAAACATCAATGAGAGATAAATTTTCTGGCTTCTCAATTAGCTGACCCTCATAGTATGGCTTGAGACGCTGCCCATTCACTTTGAATGGAGGGTACTTGTCATTGAAAATCTCAACCGAGCCATAAGGAAAGGTTTTGGACACTTGAAATGGACCGCTCCATCTAGATCTCAATTTCCCGGGGAAGAGCTTGAGTCTTGAATTGTAGAGCAGGACCTTTTGTCCTTCCACAAATTCCTTCTTGGAAATTCGAGCATCGTGCCATGCCTTGGTTCTTGCTTTGTAGAGGCTTGCACTGTCATATGCATTCATTCTCAGCTCTTCCAACTCATGAAGCTCTAGAAGCCTTTGCTCACCCGCACTGTGGAGATCAAAGTTGATTTGCTTGATTGCCCAATGCGTTCGGTGCTCCATCTCTACGGGTAAATGGCAATTCTTCCCATAAACAAGCTTATAGGGGGTAGTCCCTATAGGAGTCTTGAAGGCGGTCCTATATGCCCACAATGAATCAATGAGCTTACTGGACCAATCCTTCCTTGTTCTAGCAACAGTCTTCTCTAAGATGACTTTTAACTCCCTATTTGTGACCTCCGCTTGACCACTTGTTTGGGGGTGGTAAGCAAGGCCTCGCTTGTGAGATACACCGTACTTTGAAAGAAGCTTGTTGAATGCATGGTGCTTGAAGTGTGAGCCTCCATCACTTATGATTGCCTTAGGAACACCGAATCTTGGGAAGATGACTTTCTTGAACAAATTGATGACCACCCTTGAGTCGTTGGTGGGAGATGCCACGGCTTCCGCCCATTTGGAGACATAATCAACGGCAACTAGAATGTGCCGGTTTCCTTGGGATGAGATGAAAGGGCCCATGAAGTCAATTGCCCAAACATCAAAGATTTCAAGTTCAAGAATAGGATTTTGGGGCATCTCATCGCGCCGTGATATGTTCCCTGTCCTTTGGCACCTATCACAAGTCTTAACAAATTGCCAAGCATCTTTGAATAGAGACGGCCAAAAGAGCATACATTGCAAAACCTTGGAAGCGGTCTTTTGAGCACTCATATGACCACCACAAGGGGATGAGTGGCACATTGAGAGCACATCTTGGAATTCTTCATTAGGAACACATCTTCTCAAGAGTCCATCCACCCCTCTCTTCAACAACATGGGGTCATCCCATATATACTTCTTTGCTTCATGCTTGAGCTTTCTATGTTGTTGAGGAGTGAAATCCGGAGGTATGGCACTACAAGCCAAGTAGTTCACAATATCCGCATACCAAGGCTCCGATTTTGCCTCAAGAGCATATAAGACATCATCCATTAGGGCATCTTCAATTGGCAAATCGTCTTCATGTATTCTTGCAGCTCCTAACCTAGAGAGGTGGTCCGCCACCACGTTCTCGGCTCCCTTCTTATCTCTCATTTCGTAATAAAAATCTTGAAGGACCAACACCCATCTCAACAACCTCGGTTTGGCCTCCTTCTTACTTATCAAATATTTGAGAGCCGAGTGATCGGTATACACTATTGTCCTAGAACCAATGAGGTAGGTTCTAAACTTCTCAAATGAGTGGATAACCGCCAAAAACTCTTTTTCGGTAGTTGTATAATTTCGTTGGGCATCATTGAGAGTCTTGGACAAATAGTATATAACGTGAAGTTTCCCATCCTTTCTTTGTCCCAGAACCGATCCAATGGCCCCGTCGCTTGCATCGCACATTAGCTCGAATGGTAGAGACCAATCCGGTCCTCGGACTACGGGGGCGGTGCAAAGGGCCTTTTTCAACCTGCAAAATGACTCATGACAAGCTTCATCAAATACAAATTCTTTATCCTGTTGCAAGAGAGATGTGAGAGGCTTAGCAATCAAAGAGAAATCTTTGATGAAGCGGCGGTAAAAGCCGGCATGACCAAGGAAGGACCTCACTTCTCTCACATTTGTGGGAGGAGGAAGCTTCTCGATCACATCAACCTTCGCACCATCGACTTCGATGCCCGCTTGGGAGATTTTATGGCCAAGAACAATGCCGTTTTCAACCATGAAGTGGCATTTCTCCCAATTGAGCACCAAGTTGGCACTCTCACACCTTTCTAAACAACGAGATAAATTCATTAGGCACTGCTCATACGTGCCTCCACCAACGGAAAAATCATCCATAAAAACTTCCATTTCTTCCTCGATCATTTCACTAAAAATTGACATCATGCATCTTTGGAAGGTGGCCGGGGCATTACAAAGACCAAAAGGCATCCTACGGTAAGCAAAAGTTCCGTAGGGACAAGTGAAAGTGGTCTTTTCTTGATCTTTTGGGTCAATTGGGATTTGGAAGAATCCCGAATAACCATCAAGAAAGCAATAAAAAGCATGCTTTGTAAGCCTCTCAAGCATTTGATCGATGAACGGTAATGGAAAATGGTCTTTGGAAGTGTTGGCATTTAATTGGCGGTAATCAATACACATGCGCCAACCCGTAACAAGCCGAGTTGGGACCAATTGTTGCTTATCATTGATCATTACCGTCATACCTCCCTTTTTCGGCACTACTTGAACCGGGGATACCCAATCACTATGAGCGATTGGATAGATGATCCCTGCTTCAAGTAGCTTGGAAACTTCCTTTCTCACAACCTCTTGCATGGAAGGATTAAGTTTCCTTTGCCGTTGCCTACACGGCTTAGCACCCTCCTCTAAATCGATCTTATGCATGCATAGGGAAGGGCTTATACCTTTGAGATCATCAAGAGTATAACCCAAAGCCTTCCTATGCATTTTCAAAACATTAAGCAATGAGGAGGTTTGCTCTTCTGTGAGGTTAGCATTGATAATGACCGGAAAAGTATCATTAACATCCAAAAAGACATACCTCAAGCCCGAAGGTAGAGGTTTCAATTCTACCTTCGGAGCTACCTTACCATTGGAGATTTCCTCCTCTTCTACTTGGAAGACTTCATACGGTTGGGGCATCTCTTGGTCGGGGGTTGTCTCTTCTTTCTCATCAAGCATTTCCTCATATAATTGCATCTCCTTTTGATCACCTACCTCATTCTCATTCAACAAAACATTCTCAAGTAGATCATTAGAAGCATGCATATAAGGGTATCTAAACTCATTCATCAAGTTTTCAATTGTATCTATTCTAAAACATTCATTGTCAGAGGAAGGTTGTCTCATCACCTTATTCAAATCAAATTCGATAGAATCATTGTCAACCTTCAAGGTCATCTTGCCTTCTTTGACATCAATAATTGCTTTAGAGGTAGCTAGGAATGGCCTACCCAAGATTATAGGAATTCTTTCATCTTCATCCATTTCAAGAACATAAAAGTCCACCGGAAAAGTGAACTTACCGACTCTAAGGGGTATGTCCTCTACTTTCCCTATAGGCAATTTTGTGGACCTATCTGCTAATTGGAGGGTGATGTTTGTAGGTGAAAGGTTTCCCACATTAAGCTTTTGGTAGACCGAGAAAGGCATTAAACTCACACTAGCACCTAGGTCACACAAAGCTTTCCCCAAATGAACTTCATTGATAGAACAAGGGATGGAAAAACTACCGGGATCTTGCAATTTAGTTGGTAGCTTACTGGAGAGAATAGCACTACAATTTGCGGTTAAGCTAACGGTTTCAACTTCTCTCCTTCCATTCAGGAGGTCTTTTAGGAATTTAGAGTAGTGTGGCATCTCTTTCATAGCATCCACAAAGGGTATAGAAACATGCAAGCTCTTTACTACATCTAAAAATTTTCCAAATTGGACATCAAGCCTAGACCTAGCAAATCTTTGGGGAAAAGGCAACCTCTCATTCCTAGGTTGGAGATTAAGGGGTAAAGATGTTTGATCTTTGGTGCTCTCCTTTTCGAGTTCCTTCTCTTTCTCTTTCTCACCCCTCTCATTCTTTCCGGCACTTCCCTCTAGAATCTCATTCTCTCTTGATGATTCATCCTCAACCTCAAGTCCTATCCTCACATCGGGACTCTTCTCAACATTTAGTTCACTCTCAAGGATCTTCCCACTTCTAGTAGTAATGGCATACATAGACTTGGGGTTGACACCTTGACTAGGTAAAGAAGAAGATGAAGAAGGGGAGGATGAAGAACTTGGTTGGGCAATTTGAGAGATTTGGGTCTCAAGCATTTTCATGTGTTCCTTGATTTGTTTCTTTTCTTCCTCTTGACTCTTATTATGGTTTTCTTGATTTTTAATGAAATTTTGAAGCATAGCCATCATAGGATCAGGAGGGGCTTCTATTTGGAGGGGTTGAGTAGGGGGAATTTGAGAATGGGGCCTTACTTGGTCAAAACCGGGGGTTCTACTATTTTGTGAGAAAGTAGAAGCATTTTGAGGTCTATTACCCCCGGAACCCTGATTGGAATTAAAACGTTGTTGGTTGTTGGAATAGTGTTGTTGGTTTTGATTCCAATTGGGTCTTTGGTTTGAGTAACTTCTTCCATTGTAATTGGAAGAGTTTCCCCTACCTTGGCCTTGGTTATCATAACCACCACCACTTTGATTCCATTGACTTTGATTCCAACCTTGGTTTTGATTCCAACTACGGTATGGGTTTTGATTCCAATTTGGTCGCATTCCATTATTTCCCTCACGGGGCACAAAATTCATGGCATTAACATCTTCAACATTATCATCATTTTCATGGGGAGGGGGACCTTCACTTATGGACATACATTGTTGAGAATTATGATCATAGCCTCCACATATATCACAAAACATACAACCAGGAGGCATGGCATTGTAATTAGAGGGAGAAGAAGTAGAAGGATTCATACCATGGCCTCCCTTGGGAGAAGGGGAGGAAGCATTTTGGGAACTTGATTTCATGAACTCCTCCATTTGTTTCGCCATCTTTGCCATTTGGTTGGAAAGATTTGTGATGGCATTGGTTTTCTCGACGGAATGTACCGTTCCTTTGCTAGAAGTGGCTTCCCTCTCACCTTCGTACCAATCCTTATAATTGCGCACAACTTCTTCTATGATACTCTCCACTTCATCTTCCCTTTTGTTCATGATTGGGCCTCCGGCTCCGGCATCAAGGCTAGTCTTACTTTGAGGGGAGAGTCCTCCGTAGAATGTTTGGAGAACTTGCCAATTAGGAATCCCATGGTGTGGGCATTGCCTTTGTAATTCTTTGAATCTCTCCCATGCCTCACAAAGAGACTCTCCACCTCTTTGGCGGAAACTTTGAATCTTTGAGCGAGCCTCGGCGGTTTTCTTGTGATTGTAAAACCTTCCTAGGAACGCCGTAGTTACCTCATTCCAAGTCGTGAGCGAACCGGGAGGAACATCCTTGTTCAACCAATGTTCCGCCGCTCCCATGAGTGAGAACGGAAACATCTTCAATCTTATGTACTCTTGGGACACCCCGTTGATCTTGATAGTGTCACAATACTTGAGAAATTCTTTGAGATGCTCATGGGGATTCTCAAATTTCCCACCGGTAAATTGCCTCTTCTCTATCATTGAAATGAAATTAGGCTTTATCTCGAAATTGTTCGCTTGAGTGGTGGGGGCTAAGATCCCACTTTGTGAGGCATAAGGTTCGGGTGCTCCAAGTTGCTTTAGTGACCTTTGATCACCCATGCTTTGTTGATTATGGTATTGGGCAAATGGGTTGGGAGTTAAACCTGCAAATGATTCACGATCCTCACTAGAAGAGGGTGAAGGAGTAGGAGAGCTACTAACTTCCTCTTGGAAAGGGTTTTCCACACTATCCCTAATTTCCCTCCTCAATTGAGCAAGGGTGCGCTCCAGCTCTGGGTCTATGGGCGCCAAAGGACTAGAACTTCGTTGCCTCCTGCGCATATACAAAGCTAAGTAGAAAGTGAGCACTGACAAGCAAGGAGTAGTAGGAAAATTAAACAAGTGAACTAGTCTCAACGAAGGGATAAACGTACAATGGAAACCGTCTCCCCGGCAACGGCGCCAATTTGACAGGCGGTATTTTAGGTCGTCACTAAGACACCTCTATCAAATGATATTTGTAGTCCTAAACATGCAACTAAAAGAGTATAGAGGCAAGTTAAGGGTCGAACACAGGGAAACGATTAAGCACCGCTATTTATCTCCTAATGTTAATCTAATTCGATCAAGAAGTGTGGTGGGTAAAGTAATGACTAAAGGGGATAGAACAACAATTAAAATAGGTACTAGGGGGAAGGATCAAACATGCTTTGATTTCAACGAAGTTAGGCATCGGAAAATAGGTTTACATGTAACCCAAGCGACTCATACAAGGCAATATCAAGAATACTCTCTAATCACCTATCGGGATTAAGAGCCTTCCTAGCTAACATACGCTCACACTATCGTCGTAAGGCATACAAGCTAAGGTCATGCAATAATCAATCACCTAATGACTATTCCTAAATCGCACTATCGTCACGATTTAGTTCACGTCATTCAACCACAACATGCATATGGCCATAAACATGGAGTGACTAATAAGTATAAGCACAAGGAAGATTTAATCACAAATATTCCAAATTAACCTAGCCTAACATACATCAAACTCAAAGTATATCTTCACCAAACCCCTAGCAACAAGAAACTACTCACTAGTCATAACTACAACTACAATCATGCTAAGCAACATTATAACCAATGAAATGGTAAGAAAGACAAAGTTTTTATCAACTAAATTAACAAGAGTAGAAGCTTTAATCATAAAAGCAAGAGACAATAGAGAAATATACCAAAACCTTCATTGAAATCCAAATAAAGAGCCACACATCATTCAATCTTCAATCTCCAAGCTTGACCATACATCAATGTTGCAAAATTACTTCTTCAAAAACTAAAAGTAAAACTAATGTTGATAGACAATGAGAATTACACTAAAAGCTATATGATTGTTCAATACAAAATTTTTCTAAAACAAAGACCTAGAAATTGATATTTTTGAGCTCTCTCCTTGGGTTTCTATGCTAGTTTTTTTTTTTCTCTTTTCCTCCCCCTCCTTAGCCGTTTTTGCTTTTTTTTTTTCCTTTAACTTGGGCTGAAATCGGGATTTGAATCAGCAGCAGAGAGGCGCGCCCGCGCCCAACAGTGGCGCGCCCGCGCGTTAAATGATGGCGCGACCGCTCCTAGAAATGCGCGCCCGCTCCAAAGAGGGTATTTAATGGTTGATCCCGCTCATCAGCGCGCCCGCGCTCTATAGATGCGCGCCCGCTCCTTTGGTTGCGCGCCCGCGCCATTCGTCTGGTTTGGATTTCTTCCTGTTTTGCCCTTATCCCTTCCATCTCTGAATCAACAGCATACGCCTGCAATCATGGAACAGGAAGGCAAGGCGTGATACAACGAAAGGGGAGGGGAGTATAGACTACCTAAACCACATGAATACACATTACGCGCCACAAAGGTAGAATACTCGAAATAGGAGGATCATAGCAAAAACATACTAAAATGAACTGAATTATTACTAAAACTACTAGAAAAGACTATCCTAAGAGCGACATAAATGTCACTCATCAGGCCATCAAGGAGCTTAATGTGGACCTTGAGGAAGCCGGAAAGAAAAGGATGATGAAATTGAATGAATTAGAGGAGCTTCATTTTGATGCGTATGAGAATTGAAGGCTTTATAACGAGCAAACAAAGAAGTGGCACGATCAAAGGATAAAGTTTAAAGAATTCAAGGTTGGTGATGAGGTTCTACTTTTCAACTCCAGACTTCGTCTTTTTCCCAGAAAACTGAAATCCAAGTGGTCCGGTCCTTTCAAGGTTTCTAATGTCACTCCCTATGGGTCCTTTGAGCTAGATGCGGGCAATCATAAGTTTTGGGTTAACGGACACCGCATCAAACTCTATCATTCAAAGAACAAAGTTGGTCGTATTGAGTGCCTTAGGCTTGATCCCATGGATTACGAGCCTTCTCTTGTAGAGCCTTAACGAATCGGAGTAATGGTCAAGCTAATGACCCTAAAAAGAAGCGCTTCTCGGGAGGCAACCCGGGCCCCTTTCTCCCTTCTATGCTTTGAATATTTGATTTTCGTAACTAGATTTTATGATTGGATTTGATCCATAGTTGTTTTTATTGCAGGTCAAGTAGGCCCAAGGAAGGAGCACAATGAAGAGAATTAACGACATTCACGCGCTTTCGATGATCTCGGGATGGGAGCTCTTGAAGCCAATTCCGTAATATAGGAATATTGTCGTTTTGAACTTGAACTTTTGTATGCTTTTAATGGGGTTTAAATATTTGATAAACATTTTAGTTTTATGTGTTAAGAAATTTTAGTAGAGTTAGAGAACATTTTAAGATTGAATGCAGGAGGAAAAATATTTTGTAGATACCTTGAGAGGGCTCTACAGGGCGCGCATGAAGATTGCGCGGGCGCGCATAGTCCCTTTCGCGGACGCGCAGGCTTTCTGAAAAAGGGGACAATGTTTCTGTAGATGGCTTTAGCGCTCGTGAGAGGGCTCTCACGGATCTGCGCGGGCGTGCACAATTCTAGTTCAGAAAAATGCAGGTTTGCTTCTTTCACCCTCATTTTCACTCTCAATCTCTCACTTCTCTCCCTCCCCTAAACCCTAACCTCCATTACTAACCTTCCTAATACCTTAAAATCCCCACTTTTCCTCCCCAAATCTCCCTCAAAAATTCATCAAACACTCACCATAATCTCACTTTGCACATTTTTGCTCATCAAAATCTCTTGAATCTCACCCAAGAGATTTCAAGAAAACCCTAAAAACCCCAATCTCCCATTGCACGAACCTAGCCTCCTAGGTGGAGTTTTTGTTCGAATTTTCGTCTTCAAGAAGGTATATCTAACTTCCTAAGCCTAGTTTTCATTACATTTTGATAGAATTCATGATAGGCTTCTTGGATTTGTGATGTTTGTGGGATAAATTTTGGACTCAATTGAAATACATGTGGTATTTTTGCAATTCTTATGATAATATTGACATGTGTATGAGTACTCTGGAAAATATGTTATTCTAATGAAATACTTGTGGATGATTTGCAATTTTTGGGATTTTCTTGAAATAGTTTGGGAATTGTAAATTGTTAGATAAAGGTATTTGTGGGTTTATGTTGTGTAACTTGTTGGCCATGAATTTCATGATGAGTGTGAGTAGTTTGGGAATTTTGAGAATTGTTTAGGTGATAATTAAATCTCATGAGCTCCTTGCCTATTGACTAACTTTGTTACGTTGTTGTTGTATTCGTTGTGCTAATTTTTGTTTTATAGGATTTGGGTACCTTTGTGAACTCGTCATTCAACACCTACCTTGAGCCAACCCTTGAATTATTTTCCACTTTCTCCAGTGAAGCTGTGGGGGATGACGACTTTAGAGTAACCTTCCAGCTTTTCAACAAATCTCATTCACTATCCTTGAGAGAGCTCAACATTGCCCTGGACTTTAATCCAGATGCTAACCTTGTCGCTCCCGAGAACTCCTCCTTCGAAGGTTATAATGAAAGACATTGGTGGAGGGGGATCACGGGAAAAGAAGAGTTCAAAACCCGCTACTCCTTAGCCAGTGAGATCGCTCACCCGGCCCTAAGAATCCTGCACCGTATACTTGGATACGCTATTTTCAACAAGCAAGATTTAGGGAAGATGTCTAGGGAGTATATTCTCACTCTATGGTTCGCTACTCAGCCCACCTTAGGCCGAAGAGTGAACCTGGGCTACTTCTTCATCAAAAATTGCTTATCAATCTCCAAGGGGAAGAATACCGGCGAAATTACCTGTGGGAGTATGGTAACAAGGTTAGCCGTAAAGCTTGGGCATGGGGACCTCCTCCCCTCTTGCACTATGGTTGGGAATAGCAGTGACATCTTTCTCAATCTTGATCAATTTAAAAGGTTGGGATTCATTGCCTTCACCCCTAGAGAGGGAGTTTATGATTGGTTGGTGTCTCATGCACACCGTTGCTTTCTCCCAAACCCAGATCTTACCTCCTTCCAAAGGGAGTCCAGAAACATTTACTAGGTTAGGAGGGACGATGGTGTCCTTCCTGGAGCCGATCGAGGAGAGGGCCTTGTATTTGAGCAGGATGATGAGGAGATGGTGGATCAACAACAACAACAACATCAACAACATCAACACCAACAACAACAGCAACAACAGCAGCAGTTCTTCCAAAGCGAAGGCTTGGAAAGCCTTGAGCAACGAATGGGGAGCCTCCAGTTGGGTGTTCAAAGCCTATTTGAAACCGAGCAAGGTATGTTTCTCCAACAGCAGTCTATTTATGATATTCATGTAGATAGAGGCGATATCACGCCTCCGGTCAATTATCCATATTAGCCTCCCCTGCATGTCCCAGTGCTATCGTGGGGTGGGGGGTGACAACGCCCCTACCTACCCCTATTGGCAAGGACAATCTGAGCTAAATAGGGTGCGCCATGATTTCCCTGACGCATCCGGGTCCTATGAATATAGTTTTTCGGGTGGTAATGATTATAGGGGTGATCCCAATTACCCCTATGTTGACCCCACCCACCCCCAACCCCTTTCCATGCCCCTGCAATTCGACCCGTTGCCTACTTGGCAACAAGACCTTTTCCGAGGTCATTATGGTTGGCCTCTAGGCTACATTGGAGGTTGGGATCCCCACGGCCAACCTGACGGCTTCTCCTACGGGGATAAGGGGCCGGACTCCGGTGATGCTGGCCCTAGTGGGCACTAGCCCCCCTATTTTTCTTGGTTATTCCCCCTGTCCTTCCCTTCCTTTGTTTTGTCTTAGAGCAACGAGGTCGTTACTCCTTCTAAGTGTGGGGGGGTATAAGTGTCAGGATTCGATTCTTTTGTATATAAGGGGCTTGCATCACTATAGTGTGGGGGGGGGGGGGAAATCTTACCTTACTGCCTATTTCCGTTGCTTTTATTTGATATCTTGTTGTTTTTGCTGTTTATGATGAGAAGATCTAATCCTTTGTATATAGTTTATGCTCCTTTTCTTTCTTTATTTTTGGTGTGTTTTCCTTGTCTCACTAATGCAGATTGAAGAAGGAACTTCAAAAACAACTCACCCGCGCTTCAAATTGTAAACCTGATGGTGAGTATGGTATGACTGCGCATTCCGAATTCAAGCGGCATTCGGTGAGACCCTTCCTTTTTCTTTTTGGTGTGTTTAATTTATTTTTTCTTCTTAGCCTAGGAAGGAGTTAAATGGTTCGAGGATGTTTGCATGCGGTTCCAAGGAACCTGGGATCGTTGGTATTGATACCGAACGATCACTTGTATGTTGATTGGGATTTATTTGAATCTTTATGCCTCATATGTGAACCCTCTTTACTCCTTTCTTTTGTTTCATTTCCTTTTTTTTTTGTGATAAGCGTACTTATGGCACGATGATATAGTGGTATTTTGGAACTTGTTTACTACATTCGGACTCTATCTCTGTGATGATGCACCTTAGAATGCTTGTTTCTTCGTTCTTAACTTTGTGATGAGATGCACATTTCGAGATTGTTGTTGATTAAATTAGTCGATTCTTAGTCAAGGTAGCAAAGGCAAGAACTAGTGACGACATTTGAACCCTTAGTTCACGGTTTGTGGTAAGATAGAGTTGCTCCTCATAGTGGATTTGACGCCCCCTAGTTGGTAGTTTCTTACTCTTATCGTCCCTAGTGAGGTTCATTTTGTTCATGCCTTCATCAATTTGTTGAGCGGCGTTTTTAGGATCCTCATCTATGCACGTTTGAATCCTTGTGTTGATTATTAACTCCCAAGATCGTGACCTTGGACTTTTGGGGGAAGAAAAGGGCATCATTTCTCATTTTCATTTATATTTTCTTTTATTTAGTTACAAATTTGATTTCCTCTTTTGCATCAACCTCCTTGCCAACCAATTTGAGCCTAATGTTTCCCATTCTTGTCTCAACCCCATTACAAGCTTAACGACCTATGTTTTACCAACTCTTTTAGTTAGTGAAGCACTGGGCTTGTAAGGCAAGTACGAAGAGTGTAGGGGATATGAGCATGAACCTTTGATGAAATTGGTTTGGAGCAAATTCTTGAGATGAAAGTCTAAATTTGAGCATGAAAGAAAATTTGGGAAGTGTGATGCTTTGAGCTAAAAAAAAAAAAAAAGGTGATATGAGAAATTGATCTATCTTGTATATCCTTGAATAAAGTTAATGATGCGAATGAAATCAAAATGTTTGTATGTTCGTTTGAGTTGTGGTTATGTCTTGAATTTTGGCCTTGAGGGCTGCCCTTCCTCTTGCTTCACTTAGGGATTACCGCCACTATTTCAAATTGTTCTTCCGACCTTTACCTTAAGCCGTGTCATTACAACCCTTGTAAAGCCCTTTAGACCTTAGAAGTACGTGGTCATTAACTGGTGGAGGGAGATGTCGGGATGATCTTTTACCTCCTTAAAGTAATTCTTTTTTCCAGTTCCTTCGTGAAATCATGAGGAGCCACCTAGGGGGATGATTTGAACCTAGTGGGGGGAACGCGGATCGTTCTAGAAAGGACTAGGGAGGAAGATGACTTGTTAGTTCTCTATGCTTAGCTTAGACTTGATTCTTGCAATCTTTAGTATCTTGAGAAGTGCGTGCACCATTTAGTTGAGAATGACTAATATTCTTTGATGATGTTTATTATGGTTGAGTCTGAATAAAGCAATTGTCCATCTTAAAATTTGATGTTGTTTTTTTTAAGCCATGCCGAATTATGTTTATCTTTGTAGATTTTGATTTGTCTTTTTCTCCTTGGTTTTTGCTAAGAGTTATGGGTTAAACTCTTTGGAAACCTTCACGAGAGCATACTCGTCCTCATAGGCGACTTTGAGGTTTAAATGGCTTGTTGTTTGCGCTAAAAACAACCGTGATTCCTACGAAAGTGAGTTAGTGTATATTCTTGTGTCTTTCTTTTATTTTTAATCTTGGTTGTCTGCCTTTATTTCTAATTTGGGTGGTGATCTTGCTTGAGGACAAGCAAGAGGTAAGTGTGGGGGAATTTGATAAGTGGCATTTATGCCACTATTCGGGATCCTTTTTCCTACCATTTCCCTCCATTTATCGCTTGTTTAGCCCTATTTTATCGCGCTTCTCCATATAATGCACAACAATGCTATTTCCCTCGTACTTCCCCTCTACTTTACCTTTTTTGTACTGTTTTTGGGTGTTTTCCTGTGTTTTGCAGGTAAACCAATTGATACGTGAAGTAGAAGAAAGTTCGGGATAGTTTCGAGAGCCGATTTCAATAGCAAATCAAGTGAGGAGCTTCAAGTCAGGCTTTGATCATCCTTGTAATCAATATTGGAGCATTCTATTGGATTTTTTGTGGTTCACCATTGAAGGTTAAAAAACCCATTTTCTTATTTCAATACAAAGTTGAAGCTTTGTAAGCTCTTTCTATCTTAATCTCTTTTATTTTGGTTTATTTACATATTTCAAGTATTTTTGATAGTTATGTTTATGACTTTGATTATGGCCAATATTTTGGGTATTGTTGATATGAGTAGTTTATATCTCCTAGGCTAGACTTTTAGCTAGGGGAAGGGGAATGGATGACTTGGTATATTATTACATGTCCTAATTGATGCCCGGGAGTGATCATGTTAGGATAGATCGTAGTTTATACATTGCTTAATCAATTGCATGGGAATGAGTTGTGTTAAGTAGGATGTTTGATCCCTTGTTTGTGAATCCTTTATTATCTATGTATTTAGCTCTTAATCTCCAAGTTTGACGTTCCCCGATCCCCCTAGCGTTTTTAATCTCATAGTTTCCAACACTTGTTAGTCTTTGTTAATTGTTAGAGTAATTTTGTTAGCCTTAGTTTATTCATTGTCTTGTTTTTAGTTATTAGATTGATCATAGAAATCTTCAATATCAAACCATAATACCCACCCTTTTTGTTACTTGCAATTTATCCTACATTTCGTATTAATTGTGCTAAACCCCCGTTTCCTTGGGAATCGACCCTACCTTACCGCTATCTAAGGTAAAATTGATAAAGTTAGGATAGGAGATATAAATTGTAATTTTTGGTCTAGGTAGTAGTAACGACCTATTACCATCCGATCAATAACGAGCAGCTAGGTCCTCTTAGTAAGGGAAGCTAACAATGCAAGACTAGGAATGTCTCCCTATTAACATTAGGGAATATGTCTTTGTTGTTTATAAGGCCTCTTGAAGAGTGAGACTGTGAAAATGCATGGGCATACTTAGATGGTTTTTAGAAATCATCTCCTTATTGACAATCGAACTCGGAAATCGAGAAACACTTCTGGACGTAATAAGGATGACGAAGAATCTTACCTTATAACTCATGAAGAGATAATAAGTGACATAGGAAATAGGCAATACACTAACACTGCACTTCTCCAAAAGGAAAAGTGGGAGATTGAAAAGAATGGTGTCCATCGAACACGTGTAATATTCCGATAGAGGGTTTTGCGACCTGGAAAAGCTAGCATGTGTGCTAGCAGCGCTAGCTAGCTAAGCCTCGTTAGTTACTAGCCGCAAGGGTAGCCCACAAGCGAGCAACGCCCAGCAGCAAGCTTGTGGGCTTGCTGTGTTTGTTGGCCCAGCCGTGAGCTCAAGGCCGCCCAAATAGCACTTTCGTTGCCCAAGGCAAAGGGTTACCACGTGGAGCATGCTTAGAAGGGAGAGCTTTTGCTTGAGGATTAAGGGGATATGTGGTCCTCCCTTGCGGTCCTCACCTAACCCCTCCCATGTGTTTGTTTAGGTGCCGTCTTTAGGTGTTTGTTTTATTATTTGTCTTGCTAAATTGCTTACTTTTCTCACTCTATCATTTCTCTCACATGGAAAGATGATTGACGTATTTAGGAGCCTTTGCCTATAAATACAAACTTTAGGAGTTGGGATTTAACACTTGGGTTGAACTCAATAAGGCATGTCCCAATAGGTGAGAAACCCTTTAACTTCGTAATACTCTAGTATTATTTTGGTCTAGCCCTGACTAAGCTTCGGGGTAGGGGTTGGCCCGGTTCAGGTCTCAAGGGTGTTAGCTGTTGGAGGCTTGCGCATTTGCGAGGCTATACGCTTTTAAGTTCGAGCTCTAACAAAGAGTGAAGCACACATTAAGGGTATGATCGTCTTTTCCTCTTTCTCTCTATTTGTTAATTAATTATGTGGTTTTTGTTAATATCCATGTTTAGTTACTTTAATTTATGGCACATTTTTGGGAGGGTTTCATTCCGCGTGATGTTGGACATCACGAAACCTAACAGTGAGATAGCAGCATAAGTGACACTTATATTGTGTAGCTTGAGATTTGACTCGTGTAGGCCCAATAGACCATGGGGGTTCAAAGCAGTGAATCAAACCTTGACAATTTGGCTGAAGTTTTTGTTCATCCCCAGCCGCTACAGAACCGGATGCACCATCGAGTGGCACGCCACTCTTCGGCGCCTTTGGGACGCCCGACTCTTTGTTGACCAAGTCTACACTGAAGCCCAGATCTTTAAGGCTATTGCCTTCTAAAGTGGGTCGGTCTCCTCCAGGAGATAAGGAGGATGCCATTTGGGTTCGCTGCGCTTTTCTAGCCTTGGAGGAGCCTTTGGTAGACTCCTCGAGCTTCCGCTTGCGCATCTTTGTGATAGACTTTGAAATGTTCCTGCTTCCACCCTAAAAGTGGAACACAGGGTTACAGCTGGTGATATGTCGTCTCAGTATAATAAATAGATGCAATACAAGTTAAAAAGGGGGGCAGGCGGAGCTTACCCCATCATTTTTGGCCTCCAACTGGGCCTTCTTTTTCTCTAGCTGCACCTTCGTAATCTCAGCAGCGGACCTGGTAGGCGTCTTCTCGGCAGCAACCATTGTTAATGCTTTTTCTACACAATAATAACCGGCTGGTTAAACAAACTCAAATTAATTACATAAAACAATAGAAGCGGCTTTAAGGTGCCGGTTAGGTGTATAAAGTATGTTTCTAAAACATAGTATTAAGGCCACAGCCGGAGAGGAACGCCTCGTCCTTAAGACAATCTGGATGAGGTACGCAATTCAGGGGTACAATTATTTCTGTGCCATCATACAAAGGCGTGGTAGTTATCTTTAAAAATTCTGGCTCTAGTATTTGTGCCCAACCATCCTCAGGGACATGCGGCAGGGCATGCATCTTTCCCAAGAGATCCGCCATTTTATTATATCGGCGGAGGATATGATTTTGACATCTGCTGGGAGAGGAAACCAAATAGAATCTGCTCTTCCAATTGGTCCGCTTTGATGGCTTGTCAAGCATCATCAAATACTCCGGATGCGTGGTCAAAGTATACTACGCCCTCCAACCGCTAGGGGCACGGCTTAAATAGTGCATGTGAGCAATAGCCTCCCAACCGGGATTTATGTTTTAAAACTCACAGGCGGCGATATAGGTGAGGATGTTCAACCACGAATTAGGGGTGACTTGCCACACGCCTATGTCATTTCCCATTAATATGGCCTTTATTCCTTCATGGAGGGGGAAGCGAAGGTCGGCTTTTAATGCAACCTCGTAGCAGCCAAAATAATTGTCGGTGTGGTCAAGATTGTCCTCCCAGACAATTGTTGCCTCTGAAGGCGGCACGATTATTTCCTATCTATCCCCTAATGGGCATTTGTCTAAAAAGGCTGTAAAGCTCGCCTCTAGGGTAAACTTATCCCTGGCGGACATATGTGTCTCAAGAGGGTTGGACCGAGCTGGCCATGAGGACACCTCATCCTCCTCATTGTTGGCCTCCGCTTGTAGCAAGCTCTGACACTTCTATGATACCATCACTTGGAGTGCTAGGTGCACTCAGGGGATGGTCATGTACCTCGTCAATCGGCACACCATTTGAGCCTTCTTCTCTATATTCCGGCTCAAGTGCCGTCCACATTATCTTAGCCATATTTTCTTGCATAGACATAGAGACAATCAGATTCGGGGAAGAACAAGGGTTGTCCAAACACCTAAAGACGGCACCCCCAACCCTAGACTAAGTCGTACCAGGAGACCGACTGACTACTGTCCTATGTCGTGCCGCGTGTGTTGTGGGTGAATCCATTATTAAAATTAATAAACTTAGACAGTAAAAAGGAATAAAGCTGAGAAGGAGAGAGACGGTTACCTCAAGTGCTTCTTAAAAGAAGAAGTCAGGCGTAGAACAGTTGTATTAGGCGGTGATATCCAGCAATGATTAACAAAAACCTAAGACGGTTATCAGAGTATCTCTCTTTAATAATTCTATCTTTAGAATTTTCAAGAAGGGTTAAAGATGAGGGGGAAAGGGGGGGGGGTAAAAGGCTATTTATAGGAGGGGTAAAATGCAGGGGCATCCTTGTAAATTGGCCCACAAAGTGAATAGTTAGAATGCATATATATATGTGTGTGCATATATATATGTGTGTGTGTGTTTGTGTGTGTGTGTGTGTGTGTGTGTGTGTGTATATGTGTGTGTATATATATATATATATATTTAAATTGTTCACCAACACCAGAGTGACAAGTGTCCCAGGCGCCACGTGGCATGCCATGTCACCCTTATAAGGGGAAAATGACTTGGGTAAAAATACCCAGGCCACGTGGTCTAATAAGAAGTTTACATGTGTCATCCTAGGAGAGGCCCCAACAAGACCAATCACCAGCTAACACGTAGCCTTCCTAATTAGTAAGAAAAAGGCGGCCTTTAGGGCTCACTTCCCGAAAAGTCGCAATACGGCGTAGCCCACTAAATCTAGGTAAAAAAGACCTAGATAGGGGTACATTTTCCAATGACCCTATAAATAGGTAGATTTACCCTATTTTGGGGACACATTTATTTATTACACACAATCAATTCTCTCGAAAACAAATAAATCACCTGATCTCGGAATCCGAGAAGATCTACTTTTACTTTTCGCACTTTTTACATCACTCCGAACAGTTTCTAACTTGATCGTCAGAGGCGGAACTTCGAACACCCGTAGCTTCCGTTGTTTTGCAGGTACCACCAGCGGGAAATCAGTCTTGGTGACGTATGTTTTTCGATGGACACAAAAAACCCCGAAACAAATATTACAGATCCGAAACGGCCTCCAGCTAAGCTTTCCGATCACTTGACCTCAAACCGAACTAGTACTCAAACAGGAGAAGTAGCAATACTCATGGTCGAGGAAAGAGGTTCCGATAGCCATAATTTTTGACGATTGTTAAATCTCTGAAAGTATTCTCATAGCACTAAGCGAAAAACCCCAATCCCCACCGGTTCAAACAACACATTCCCCACCTGTTTTGAACCGGTTTTGATTTGGGGGGTGCTAAATCCCAAAAGATTTCCCACCGGTTCAAAACCGGTGGAAAAATTACTTTTCACACCAGTTTTGCAGTGAACCGGTGGCAAAAACATCCGATTTATCAAATACCTGGAGGACGTTTTCCACTGGTTTTCAACTTAACCGTTGCCAAAAGTTAGCGCGCCAGTTTTCAAAATTGTTTTGGGCACCGGTTCATTTTACGGTGGGAAAAACCTGTTTTTTTTAAAAAAAAAAATTTATAATTAAAAATAATTAAAAACCTGCACATCCTGTATTAATTCTGCCATTAATATATATTATAATAATAATTATTATTAACCGTATTATTATTAATATTATTATTATTATTATTATTATTATTATTATTATTATTATATTATTATTATTATTAAAAATACTAATAATATAATAATTTTTACATTGGAATAATAACAACAATACATAAATATGAATTAATAATCGTAAATGCGATACAATGAAATGTCATATAGCTTTTAAAACTCATTAATTAAAAGGTGTTATATTTACAAACTATACTAATAATTAATGTATAAGTTAACAAGTTCAAATTAAATTATATGTGATGAAAGACGCTAACATGTCTTGAACTTCATTCAGCTC
This sequence comes from Chenopodium quinoa, assembly GCF_001683475.1. NCBI lineage: Eukaryota > Viridiplantae > Streptophyta > Magnoliopsida > Caryophyllales > Amaranthaceae > Chenopodium > Chenopodium quinoa. Next base: position 2,815,295 of record NW_018744469.1, read on the forward strand.
TTTGCTCATCAATGGACCCCCTTTATGTACCTTGAAAAACTTGGTTAAACAAAAATGATGTTAGCTTAGAATTAATTACTTAGGGTATGTATGTAAAAATACATTTACAATTTAAGTTAGGCAAAAATTTAATACATCGACCTATATGACTACCACTTCACCTACTTTCTACAATTATTGCCAAATCAACTCATTCATCCTCATAACATGTCAATATTACCTAGTTAGAGGCAGCTAAAGCTTGAAATCACATTAAAAGAACAATTCAAGGGTTTTTGGACGCAATTTCATTCAAAATGGCCGAAAGAATGCCTATATCACTACTTGTATGCCTATTTTCTACACTTCTTATCAACTAAACTCATTATTTTTCTAAACATGTAATTATTACCTAGTTATAGGCAGCTAAGGCTTGAAATCACATTAAAAGAACAATTCAAGGGTTTTTGGACGCGATTTCATTCACAATGGCTGAAATAAGGCCTATATCACTACTTGTATGCCCAATTTCTACATTTTTAAATAAATTAACTCATTCTTTCTCTAAAAATGTCATTATTACCTATTTATAGGCAGCTAAGTCTTGAAATCACATTAAAAGAACAATTCAAAGGTTTTTGGACGCAATTTCATTCAAAATGGCCAAAATAAGGCCTATATCACTACTTGTATGCCTATTTTCTAAACTTCTTATCAAATAAACTCATTCTTTCTCTAAACATGTCATTATTACCTAGTTACAAGCGGCTAAGGCTTGAAATCATATTAAAAGAACAATTCAGGGGTTTTAAGACGCATTTTCAACTTAAATGGCCCGAATAAGGCCTATATCCCTACTTGTATGCCTATTTTCTACACTTCTTATCAAATAAACTCATTATTTCTCTAAACATGTCATTATTACCTATTTACAGGCGGCTAAGGCTTGAAATCACATTAAAAGAACAATTCAAGGGTTTTTGGACGCAATTTCATTCAAAATGGCCGAAATAAGGCCTATATCACTACTTGTATGCCCAATTTCTACATTTTTAATCAAATTTACACATTCTTTCTCTAAACATGTCATTATTACCTAGTTACAGGCGTCTAAGGTTTGAAATCACATTAAAAGAACAATTCAAGGGTTTTTGGACGCAATTTAATTCAAAATGACTGAAATAAGGCCTATACCACTACTTGTATGCCTATTTTCTATATTTTTAATCAAATTAGCTCATTCTTCCTCTTAACATGTTATTATTACCTAGTTACAGGCGGCTCAGGCTTGAAATCACATTAAAAGAACAATTCATGGGTTTTAAGACGCATTTTCAACCTAAATGGCCCGAATAAGGCCTATATCACTACTTGTATTCATATTTTCTACACTTCTTATCAAATAAACTCATTCTTTCTATAAACATGTCATTATTACCTAGTTACAGGCGGCTAAGTCTTGAAATCTCATTAAAAGAACAATTCAAGGGTTTTAAGACGCATTTTCAACTTAAATGGCCCGAATAAGGCCTATATCCATACTTGTATGCCTATTTTCTATATTTTTAATCAAATTAGCTCATTCTTCCTCATAACATGTCATTATTACCTAGTTATAGGCGGCTAAGTCTTGAAATCACATTAAAAGAACAGTTCAAGGGTTTTCGGACGCAATTTCATTCAAAATGGCAAAAATAAGGCCTATATCACTACTTGTATGCCTATTTTCTACACTTCTTATCAAATCAACTCATTCTTTCTCTAAACATGTCATTATTACCTAGTTACATGCGGCTAAATCTTGAAATCACATTAAAATAACAATTCAAGGGTTTTAAGACGCATTTTCAACTTAAATGGCCCGAATAAGGCCTATATCCATACTTGTATGCCTATTTTCCACACTTCTTATCAAATCAACTCATTCTTTCTCTAAACATGTCATTATTACCTATTTAGAGGCGGCTAAGGCTTGAAATCACATTAAAAGAACAATTCAAGGGTTTTTGGACGCAATTTCATTCAAAATGGCCGAAATAAGGCCTATATCACTACTTGTATGCCCAATTTCTACATTTTTAATCAAATTTACACATTCTTTCTATAAACATGTCATTATTACCTAGTTACAGGCATCTAAGGTTTGAAATCACATTAAAAGAACAATTCAAGGGTTTTTGGACGCAATTTAATTCAAAATGACTGAAATAAGGCCTATACCACTACTTGTATGCCTATTTTCTATATTTTTAATCAAATTAGCTCATTCTTCCTCTTAACATGTTATTATTACCTAGTTACAGGCGGCTCAGGCTTGGAATCACATTAAAAGAACAATTCATGGGTTTTAAGACGCATTTTCAACCTAATTGGCCCGAATAAGGCCTATATCACTACTTGTATTCATATTTTCTACACTTCTTATCAAATAAACTCATTCTTTCTATAAACATGTCATTATTACCTAGTTACAGGCGGCTAAGTCTTGAAATCTCATTAAAAGAACAATTCAAGGGTTTTAAGACGCATTTTCAACTTAAATGGCCCGAATAAGGCCTATATCCATACTTGTATGCCTATTTTCTATATTTTTAATCAAATTAGCTCATTCTTCCTCATAACATGTCATTATTACCTAGTTATAGGCGGCTAAGTCTTGAAATCACATTAAAAGAACAGTTCAAGGGTTTTTGGACGCAATTTCATTCAAAATGGCAAAAATAAGGCCTATATCACTACTTGTATGCCTATTTTCTACACTTCTTATCAAATCAACTCATTCTTTCTCTAAACATGTCATTATTACCTAGTTACAGGCGGCTAAATCTTGAAATCACATTAAAAGAACAATTCAAGGGTTTTAAGACGCATTTTCAACTTAAATGGCCCGAATAAGGCCTATATCCATACTTGTATGCCTATTTTCTATACTTCTTATCAAATCAACTCATTCTTTCTCTAAACATGTCATTATTACCTAGTTACAGGCGGCTAAATCTTGAAATCACATTAAAAGAACAATTCAAGGGTTTTAAGACGCAATTCAAGGGTTTTCTCTTAACAAAACACACCACAAAAGCAAATTAACTAAGTCAATGGCATACCTCATCAAGCTGTTGTAAGTCTGTACAATGGCTCATTATGTCCAACATGAATCTCATCACGTATAGTCCGCAATCAACTCCGTTATCTTGTTGTGCGCACTAGCATACGAACACAGTAAATGAATCAAACATGCATAACAAATTAGCAACATCTTACACATTGTTTATCATAAAAATCACAAAATCATGTAGCATTACCATCGGTGATTTCCATGTAGGACCTTGAGGAGCTCGACAATTTATATTCTTCATAGCACTATAGAAAAGTAAGTTCAAACTTGATTAGTATGAATAATATAATAAATGAGTTAAGTAAGGATAATCAACACTAGATAGCTATATTTACTTTCACAGTATAGACTTCACGAGGAGCTTTTTCGGTTGAGGCAATCAAGCTGAATCAAAAAGGAAGATGGTGTTACTGGGAACAAAAATCACCAGCAGGGTCCAATGTGCACTACAGAAATGGACAATACACAAACAAGTCAATAATTAGCCGTGTACAACATATAATTAGGGGAAACAAATGAATTTGACATGGTCAAACGTACTCCTCAAAACATGGGGCGAATATGAACTTGTCACCCGCACGCAATGATTCCTTGATACCCCGTTCAACATAGTAAAACACGTCAGGGTAGTTGCCTAAGATTTTAGTAGTGGAGATTTGCTTGGGGCATAACCACCCTACTAAACACGGAGAATCAATCTCAAGTACGTGCTCCTGTAGTGCTCTGCATGCATGGTAACAAAATATTAATTGGAAATTAAATGACAAGCAATCACAACTAATCTGAATAACATAATAGTGTCTGGCATTAAATTACCTCATGAATTTTTGAACGAGGGAGATCTTAAGCATTGAACCACTTAGAAATTCTTTCACATCTTCTTTGCTGCTAAGCCATGCAACTGCATCCTCATCAAAGTGGAACATTTCCTTAGGTAGTGGAACTTGAATGGGAGTGTCACTAGGCAACATACTAACACGATTGTGTAGAAATGTTAAATCTTTAGACAGCGTTTGAAGGACCGTGTCAGCAACAAGTGGAGTAGGTTGCAAAGCTGAACCTCTCGAAGAGTTCTTCTTCGACCCTTTTTCACTCTCCGACCTTTGTTCACTCCTCTTCTTTGGCACCGGTTGATCAACGCTTATTGGTTGTTCCACCCTCCTCTTTGAAGTTTGTCTTTTTTGCGAAATCTAATACAACAAATCACGCAATTGGTTAGAATAGACAAATTCATCTAACTCTTGTGAAAACAACTGGGCATAAAGTACCGAACGAACCCAAAATATTAATTACTTGGTTCATCAACCTTACCCAAGCACATAGCCACTACACAAAGCTACCTTTTGCCGCCCAAAGTGTAGTAAACTCCTCCTCCTCTATGGGCACCGGTATTAGGATGTCCTCGAACCCGGTAATAACAGAATTGATCCCAACCGAGTAATGTTGTGGCCTAAGCGGTCGCAAATGGACCGTACCTTGTTCAGCCGGTTGTGCACTACCATATACAACAACATGCAAAGCTCCAGATTCGTCCGGGTGTAGAAGTGCACAACGGGTCTCTTCCTACACCAATTTGAAAGATTAGTTATTAGAACCAAACATATCACAAGGGGTTGTTTCCTACACAATTGATAATGTGCCCATATTCACTAAGATTGATAATGTTCCCATATTCAGTAACATAGAACTAAACAAAATCACCTGTAAATCTAGAAAATGATGAGGTGCTGGATTATCGAGCTCCTTCAAGTCCGCATGTGTAGGCGTACCACCCTACAACAAGAAATTAATGACTACCACCTTAGATCCTACATAACTCAATATGAAAAAACTAAAAGTTTTGAAACTACCTCATTTGCATCATCGTCTCCATGTATATCATCTTCCCCTTGTCCTTTTAGGTAACTACATGAGTCGACGGGTGTATTCGAGGGGAAAGGCAAGCTCATTAGGTTCATTTGCTTCGCCCAAGCGTTAAATTCACTTACGTGCTCGTTGTGGACTTGTTCCTTAATCGATGCCACCGTGGAAACCAAGTCATGAGGTGAGTTCACACTTGCTCGGGATCTTCCTGATTTGGTATACTCTGGACCCATCACCTTTTCCCGCCCTAGTAATGACCCTCCTGCACCTACTACCCGTCCTGGATGGTATGGCTTTCCCAAAGCCAAGGTGAAAGGGTCTTTTTCTACACATGGGACGAGCTTGCCTTTAACCAGTTCTTCAGTTGTTCAATCTGTAGCAAAAAAAAAAAAACAAAAACCAGTAGCATCCATAAGTGATATTTATGTAAAATATTCATAGAGTTCTCAAGTTCGTAGTTTCTTACGAGCTTATCAACCATTTCTTTGGTTTCCGGAGCCTTGATGGCCCATTTTACGGTCTCCTTGTCACGCACAAGCAGTGAATAGAAGAAATCACCAGCACGACTCACCAGCGTAGTGATCGTGGAAGAAGAGGGTCCTTTGGACGACCCTAGTAGCAAAGTGGGGTATACTCCTTTGTTGACCCATGTTTCCCTCCATTCACCAAATGTCTTACACCCCATACGTTGGGTGTATTGCTTCATCTTCGCATTTTTGGAATTTTGCTCCCTCAGTTCCTACGTAATTTGAATTGTTAGTATTATTACTTCAAAAAGAGATAATATATTATACAATTGTAATCAAATTTACTTAAACTTACAATTGCTTCCTTTGTACTCTGTTGAATAACAAAAGCTTCCCAATCATCCTTCGAAATGTTTGGCCATTTTTTCCATGGGAGTAGCTCTTCATTGATGACTTCATCATCATTGCCTTTCTTCTTCTTTGGTTTTTTCACAACAGACTTTGTGATCCAACCACGAACTAATTCACTCTTGAAGCCTCTGAATCTTTCCGCTAGCAAATATTCAAACACCCTTCGCTTGGCGGCATCATTAGAAATATTAAACAGACTCTGCAAACACAAATAAAGTCGATTATTAGTTTCCCCTTTTACATAACATTAAAGTAAAGGTATTTATAATTGTATAAATATGCAAATAAAACACTTGCCCTTGTATCATTCCAAAATGTGTCAATCAAGCCTGGAGGTACTTCCCGCATACGAAGTGTAATCGGGATTTTACGCGCACAAATGCCAACGTGAATAGCATATGGATGACGGAATTTTCCTACAAGTTGGCCCGCCTTGTCGTACTCCAGGACCATGGGACCGACGGGTTTCTTAAAACTTGTCGTCGGACCCCTCACCTTTTTCTTAGATGGTGCCCTCACCCCTCCTCCACTTTGTCCTTGGCTTTGATTGTGGGAAGTAGCGTTCTCACCAACCGTCTCAGAAGCTGCATTTTCAATAGGAGGCGCTTGTTAAGCCTCCATTTCAAATGCATCCAGCCTACGTTCCAACTCATCCTGAGCCTGATCTTTTTCCTCACCCAAATGAGGCTCCTTGTTCACATCATACAACTCATCACCATCCTCAGAGAAGTCATCATCATCATCCTCTACATCCTCAACACAAACACGGTCCTGATCGACCGCCATGAGATGTAATCACCTGCCATAACAATCATAACACGTTAGTAGTTGTATTATAAATACATTTGTAAGGTACAGTTATAAAATCAAATATAAATTGCCTAAATATAATACTTATGACAATTAATTAATTCATTTTCGGCTAACCTGTCATTTGATAATACTTTCAACACCTAAAATTGCAAAATTGCTAAAAAATAGTACCTCATTCTAATATTCCTTCGTTGTGGTCTAATCGCACATAATTGGTTTGGTTGTATACGTCATTTGGTACAACAGGTCTACGAATAGTGAAAGGTGCCGAGTCATCAAACGCATCATATTCTTCCTCATCCTCGACATCTCCAATGCCTAGTATTCTTCTTTTGCCGGCTAGCACAATAGACCATTTCATACCTGCTGGGTCAGTTACGTAAAACACTTGCTTAGCTTGAGATGCAAGGATGAATGGTTCCGCACTGTCATTTAGGTGGCTAAGATCTACAAGAGTGAGGTCATCATATTTGACGTTACGCCTGATATTATCAACCCATTTACACCGAAAAAGAGCAATCGTGAAGCTACAATAATCAAGCTCCCAAATTTCTTGAATTCGACCATAGTATGATAACTCTGCATCAACGGGTGATTTGTCCTTAGCACTTTCATGGGATTTCATAGTATGATAGCTTCCCTCACGTGCTTCGGTAAATACCACGTATTGCAATTGGTAGGAATACTTGCATAAGAACATGACAATCATGGGATTTCATACTTGTCAGCTTTAATTCTCCATTTAAGGATACAAATCTTTTCATGTTAGATCTATACCCTGATGGAACCTTAATGCCATACAGACATGCCCAAAACACCCGTTTTTCTACCCTTGACAATGTGTAGCAAGCCGAAGGTAAATAAACCTTGGCATCCTTTGCTTTTCCATCATAATTCTTCTTTAACGCATTTGTGGACTTTCCTTTTCCCTTGCTCTTCCCCTTTCCTTGTTTCGAACTCGTTTCATCTCTCTTTTCCTGTTCCTTTCCCTTTCTAACCTTTTCCTGAGCCCACAATCCTGGACGAACCTCCATCTTTTGCAAATCTAACCGTGCACCCTTTCCATCCTTTGTGTTTGCCTTGAATAATCATCAGCGTTCCCACAAGATCATCACACACATTCTTTTCTATATGCATTACATCAAGACAGTGCCTAACAAAGACGTAAAACTGTTGTCCGTCCACCCATGCTTCGACTTAATGTTAAACAGTGTAAGCACAGCTGATAGTTTGGAGTATTTTTTGCACCCAGGATACAAAGGCTTTTTAGAAGCCTCCGATAACGACTCAAACACGTCACCTTCAACACCAAGCATCATTTCATTCACCTCTTCATCCTCCACCTCATCCACCTGATCATCATCAAATCCATCCTCATCACCATTATCAACAATAAATTCATCATTCTTGTATTCCTCGTCCACACGAATATCATTGCTTCTATCATCATACACATCATTCCCAATAACATCCCTAGTGTACTCTCCTTCTTCACCGTGCCAAATCCACACATGGTATTTAACCCTAAACCCACGAATCGAAACCCATTCTGCGCTGATAAGATGAAGCCCTCTGACAAAACTCTTGAACCCCATCAAAGAATTTCAATGTATCACATCTACCATACATCCAGCCACGATCCTTCTCCATTAAGTAAATTCCCTCTAAACATGGCAACATATTACGAATAATGTATAATTGCTACATCTATTATATATGTAAATCAAATTCAAACACACACCATGCATATAACATTCATATAGATACAATAATGCATATATGCTTCCAAAGGGTCCTTATCGCTCCAACCTAACCCATCCTTGAACGTTTACTCTCACTAGTGAATGTATGTCAACTTTCCAATTTTAAGGAAAATCCGGCAGCATTTCCCCCCAGTTCTCCAAGTACACGATGTAGGTAATACCTTACCCACATATGTACCTAGAGAACATGGTGATCGAGGAAATGCTAAGGCAAGATGTTCCTTAAAACCAAAAAAAGAAGACATACATTCACCACCTAAGTGAGAGTAAACCGGGGACTATTCAAGACTTTCTCCTAATGAGAAAGCCTTGAACGGGTATCTAGGCATATGATGATGCAAGCATTTATATATTGTTGTATTAATTTGTCATTAAAAAATACACAAGTTGTAATAGCATGAGAAAACTTTCATCATGAATCAAGAAAAAGAAACATAGACTAAGTTTTTAATTCATACCACAATTGAGCTAAATTTGTAGTCTTCAAGCTAAACTTGTGCTTCAATTCACATATGAATCTATAAAAAAATTAAAAAGAAAAAACAAAAGTTAGTAAGTAATTAATACCTACATACATTGCTAAAGAATAACGCATCATTAACCAAACTAACAATTGCTAATCACTAATTTTTTTAAATTTTTGAGTAAATAATGAAATCACAAAGAGTTCGAGTAGCATTGGTGGGATCTCACCCCATTGAAATGTCATTTTTTATAAAATTAATAATTTTTATAAGCATCTAGATGACAGAGGAATTTTAAAAAGACAATTACAGATGCACAGGGAAGCCTCAATAGGTGTGACCACATTAAAAGAGCAAGTCAAGTGTATTAAGACGCATTTTCAACCTAAATGTCCCGAATAAGGCCTATATCACTACTTGTATGCCTATTTTCTACACTTCTTATTAAATCAACTCATTTTTTATTTTAACATGTGAATATTACCTAGTGAGAGGCAGCTAAGGCTTGAAATCCCATTAAAAGAGCAATTGAATGGTTTTAGGACGCAATTTCATTCAAAATGGCCAAAATAAGGCCTATATCACTACTTGTATGCCTATTTTCTATATTTTTAATCAAATTAGCTCATTCTTCCTCTTAATATGTCATTATTACCTAGTTAGAGGCATCTAAGGCTTGAAACCACATTAAAAGAGCAAGTTAAGTGTTTTAAGACGCATTTTCAACCTCAATGGCCCGAATAACGCCTATATCACTACTTGTATGCCTATTTTATGCACTTCTTATCAAATAAACTCATTCTTTCTCTAAACATGTCATTATTACCTAGTTACAGGCGGCTAAGGCTTGAAATCACATTAAAAGAACAATTCAAGGGTTTTTGGACGCAATTTCATTCAAAATGGCCGAAATAAGGCCTATATCACGCCTTGTATGCCCAATTTCTACATTTTTAATCAAATTAGCTCATTATTCCTCATAACATGTCATTGTTACCTAGTTAGAGGCAGCTAAGGCTTGAAATCACATTAAAAGAGCAAGTCAAGTGTTTTAAGACGCATTTCCAACCTAAATGGCCCGAATAAGGCCTATATCACTACTTGTATGCCCAATTTCTACATTTTTAATCAAATTAGCTTATTAATTCTTTTAACATGTCATTATTACCTAGTTAGAGGCAGTCTCCTTATGTATATCAAATGGGGATGTTTGACAGTTCCAGTGTGATGATGGGAAGTTCGTCGAGGTTTGACATGTATGGGAATGAATTTGGACTCGGAAAAGCTATAGCTCTTCGAAGTGGGTATGCAAACAAGTTTGTTAGAAAGGTGACTTCTTATGAAGGATATGAGGGTGGAGGAAGCTTGGACTTGGAAATATGTTTGCCTCCGGATTCGATGAAGGCTCTTGAATCAGATGAGGAATTTATGAATGTTGTCTCTTCGCCTAATATAGATTATGGCACAATCTAATTTTCCTATTCAACCAATTTGTAATTTTCATATGTATCAAAATAAAAAGTAAAAAAGAAGCTAAGCAGAACAATATACAAATGCTTTGCGATTTTATGCTAATCTATGAAATTCCGTTACTTTTTACAATGTTAACTTCAAATGCAAATGCAATGACATACAAATGGTCTGTCAGAAATCACATAAATCTGAAAATTCTCTCAAGAAAATGTAGTATCTTATAGGCTAATGGCGACTTTTGCAAACTGATCAGTGCCTAGAAAGATTTTCAAACAACAAAACACAAAGGAAACAACATACCATAATACAACAGCAGTTGAATATTTTAAGGGTGTGATCAGGTCAAAGGCGGCAGCAACAGCCAGGCGGCACTACACATTGTTTAACCGACCATGGCAAAAATTTTGATCGACAGGAAGCTAAAAAAACAGGCTACCGGCAGAGTAGCAGACTATATGTCAAAAACTTAGTTTTGATCAGCCAACAAGGTGATATAAGAACTCAATTTTAAAAGAACATAAACCCTAAAATAATGAACTATATTGTTGAATATGCACAACTCGAAATTAAAGAATAGAAATTAAAGCAAACCACAAAGAACATAAAACCCTAAATCAACGACTAACCCTAGATTGTGAAATTTATCAATAATACCTCGAAGATGCTACAATGTAGTTGGAAAGTCAGAATGCGCTTCAATGGAGGTAAGAAAGCTCGACAGAATGCGCTTCAATGGAGGGGAGTTATGGACAAAAAGAGAAGAGTTGCGCGGTAATGGAGGTGAGAAACCCAAAATGCGCTTGAATGGAGGACGACAGCGAAGGACGAGAGCAATGGTGAGGGTCTTATGTAGGCGAGAACGAGAGAGGAAGAATAATTGATGAATTTGCAGTTATGGAGGCGAGAAGAACATCAATTGGGAAAGCAGGGGATGGGGAATGCGAATGAAATAATAAAACAAAGTACTGAAGGAAAAAGAAGGTATAAGGCGGGTTTATTTTTTAAAATTAGCCACCGGTTCGAACCGCTTCTAAAACAACTTTTCCCACCGGTTTGTGTTGAACCGGTGGCAAATCTGTTTTCCTCCTTTTTTTTAACAAAAACAATTAGCACCAGTTCAAACTGATGGGAAAACTAGGATTTGGCACCGGTTTATTAGGAACTGATGCGAAAAGTAATTATCCAAAATCAAGCCCACTATTTTTCCCACCGGTTTTTAAGAACTGGTGCGAAAAGGGGGGGTGCCTTTTTCATTTTTTCTACTAGTGTAGGTTGATCCGGTATAGTTCCAAACTCATACCTATGCAAATGATTTATAACAATTTTTTCCTTTTAGCACAAGAAATGGTGTTATAAATCATACTACACACTAATCTCATGCGATCATTAGTCGTCCAACTTTCAAATGACCTCGATTAGGGATAATTTCGATATAATATTCAATGTTCAATTAATAGGTGTTTCTTTATCCAAGACATGGCCTTGATACCCTAAATTGAATATTCTTAAATTGAATGGGTTCATTATTTAATTCTAAACCATAATTAAATAGAAATGGAATAATAATTTACAGAAAAATTAAATTACTCCATAAATGAATGGTTTAACTTAGTGTTTTACATTATGATCCCCACAACTTAATTAAAACACGCAAATAGGGAAATAAAATCCAATCTCCAATATGCCTGATTCCCATTGCCTCAACGTGCTTGTTGTGTTTCACTTGAGGTAAAGGTTAAGTGAGAGGATCGGCTACATTATCATCCGTTCCAATCTTGCAAATTCTGATTTCATCCTCGGACTTTCATTCCGTTATCATGTGAAATCGCCTCATAACATGTTTGACTTTCTAATGCTCCCTTGGCTCTCTAGCCTGAAAAATAGCCCCATTATAATCATAGTAGAGGTCTATTGGTCCCTTTATTGAGGGGACAACACTAATGAACTTACGAATCCAAACTGCCTCCTTAGCTGCTTCTGAAGCTGCTAAGTATTCGGCTTCAGCTGTAGAATTTGCATTCATGCTTTACTTAGCACTCTTCCAACTAAAGGCTCCTCCATTAAGACGGAACATGTTTCCTGATTGTGACTTGAAGTCGTCTTTGTCAGCCTGGGAGCTTGCGTTGGTATAACTTTCAAAAACAAAATCCTTACTCCCACCATAGACCAATAATTTATCGTTGTTCCTTTTCAGGTGCTTTAGGATATTCTTTGTTGTAGTCCATTGCGCCTCTCCTAGGTCTGACTGATATTGGCTCGTAGCACTAAAGGCATACGATACATCCGGCCTAGTACATATAATGGCATACACGATCGATCTAATAAGCGATGCATAAGAAATCTGACTCATCCTCTCTCGCTCATCAGGTGTCTTCGGACACTGTTTCTTGCTGAGACTTATGCCATGTGACATGGGTAGGTAGCCTCTTTTAATTTCCTCCACATCGAATCGTGCCAGTAACTTATCGATATAAGTACTTTAGCTCAATCCAATAATCCTTTTAGATCTATCCCTATAAATCTTGATGCCCTATATGTACTATGCCTCTCCTAAGTCCTTCATTGAAAAACCCTTTCCAAGCTAATCCTTTACAGACTCGAACATTGGAATGTTGTTTCCAATTAGCAATATGTCATCGACATATAAGACAAGGAATATGATGTCACTCTTACTGACCTTCTTGTAAACATAAGACTCATCTAGATACTTGATAAAACCAAACTCACTAATGGCTTCATCGAATCGCAATTCCAACTTTTGCTTGCCTGCGTTAGTCTATAAATGAACTTCTTAAGCTTTTATACCTTCCCAGCATTGTTTGGATCTACAAAACCTTCCGGTTGTGTCATGTACATAATTTCTTCCAAAATCCCAGTAAGGAAGGCGGTTTTGACATCCATTTGCTATATCTCATAATCATAATATGCGATAATTGCTAGGATAATCTGGATGGACTTAAGAATAACAACTGGCAAAAATGTTTCATCATAATCAACGCTGTGAATTTTCTTGTAACCTTTTACCACCAATCTAGCTTTGTATACATAAACATTTACATCTTTGTCGGTTTTCAACTTGAAAATCCATTTGCAACCGATAGGTGTGTGACCTTGAGCAAAACAACCAAGTCCCAGACATGATTTTCAAACATAGAGTCCATCTCGGATTTCATGGCTTCTTGCCATTTAGCAGAGTTAGGGCTCGTCATAGCTTGTTTGTATGTCACTGGCTCATATTTATCCATAACTAGGATGTCTTGTTTCTCGAATAAGATAACACTGAGGTATCTGTCTAGTTGAGATCTTGGCCTTTGCGACCTACGCAGGGTGATAAATTGAGTATTTGCTTTGTCATTTTGACTTTGACCATTTTCAACAGTTGCTTCCAAAAAACTTTAACTGTCAGTTTTGTCAGTTTGACTTTGTTTCTCACCTTCTCGAACTTCATCAAGTTCGATTTTCCTCCCACTTGTCATTTTGGAAAGATGCTCCTTTTCCTAAAAGACACCATCTCGAGCAACAAATATTTTGTTCTTAGATTGGTTGTAGAAGTAATACCTCTTTGTTTCTTTCGAATATCCCACAAAGAAACATTTGTCAGATTTTTGTGCAAGCTTGTCAGATATGAGTCCTTTGAAATTTGCTTCGCAACCCCAAATCTTAAGAAAAGACAACGTGGAGGTTTCTTCGTCCATAATTCATATGAAGTCTTGTCGACAGCTTTTGACGGAGCGCGGTTAAGTGTAAGTGTCGCGGTTAGAAGTACGTGTCCCTAGAAAGAGATAAGAAGATCGCTAAGAACCATCATTCATCGAACCATGTCTAACAGAGTTTGATTTCTCCTCTCTAACACTTCATTCCATTGTGGAGTTCCGGGAGATGTCAATTCTGAAAGAATTCCATGTTCTTTCAGATGATTGTTGAATTTGTAGCTCAAATACTCGCTACCTTGATCCGATCAAAGTGCTTTAGTTTTCTTGCCAAGCTGATTTTCCACTTCACTCTGAAATTCTTTAAATTTCTTAAAAGATTCAAATTTGTGTGACATAAGGTAGACATAGCCATATCTACTAAATTCGTCCGTGAATGTGATAAAATAGCGATAACCATTTCTTGCGGTTGTGCTCATTATTGGTCCACATACATCCGTGTGTATAAGACCCAATAAGTCAATAGCCCTTTCTCCCAACTTGGAGAATGGCTTTATTATCATCTTTCTTAGAAAGCATCCTTCGCAGTTTTCAAACGACTCTAAGTCGAATTAATCAAGAATCCCTTCATGAAGAAGTTTGTTGATGCGTTTGATTTTAATGTGGCCAAGACGATAATGCCACAAGTAGGTTTGATTCGACTCAACGATCTTAGCTCTTTTGGTGGAATCACTAACATTATAAACCTGTTTGTTTTAGTGAAAGCACATAAAGACCATTTTATGAATGTGTCGTACCATATAAAACATTATCAAGATAAAATGAAGAACAATTGTCTTTTATCCGAAATTAAAAACCCTTAGCGTCCAACGCCGAAATTGATATAATGTTTTTGGTAATGTTTGGAACATGAAAACAATTTTCAAGTTCTAAACAAAATCTTAGAGGGAAAAGATAAAATAAGTGTCCCAATGGATACTGCCGCAATCCTTGCTCCATTGCCGACCTGAAGTTCCATTTCTTCCTTTACTAGCTTTCTACTGTTCCTTAGTCCCTTAGCATTACAACAAAGGTGTGAGCCATATCCGGTATCTAATACCCATGAAGCTTTGCTAGTAAAGTTAAGGTCTATAACATATATATTTGATCCAGAATCAACGGTGTCATTCTTCTTATTCTCCTTGAATTTGAGGCAATCCCGTTTTCAATATCCCTTCTTCTTGCAGTAGAAACTTTCGGAATCGGATTGAGAAGAGGCTACCTTCATTTCCTTGTTACCCTTGGTAGCTTTTGACTTAGGCGGAAAGGTTTTCTTGCTCTTCCCCTTATAGCCTTTCTTCTTTCCCGAGCACTTGAATGACTTGCCCTTCTTGACCATAAGCATATCATGCTTCCCCTCATCCTTGAGCGTTTGCTCGGCTTGCTTCAACATTCCATGAAGCTCAGTGAGGATTTTCTCCATGCTGTGCATATTATAGTTCATCTTGAACTGATCATAGCCTTTGTGCAGCGAGTGGAGAATATTGTCTAGGATATGTCTGTGGTCTCAAACCGCTTAATTCAGGCTTGCTCTTGGAACATGTTCTGAAATACAAAAATAATCACAAAATCCGTCTCCTTTCTAAATAAGGTCTTTTAGAGATCCAGAGACATTGTGGCCAACATGATGCATTTGACATCCCGATTGGCACCGTGCCATCAGTTTAGGGCAGCTTGAGTGACCTCCTCATTAGGAGCATCGGGCATTTCCTCATCAAGGACGTATTCCTTTTGCTCTTGCATCAGAACTATAAATAAAAAGTGCCTTTGCCAATCAAGGAAGTTTGTCCCATTCAACTTCACTTTATCGAGAATAAATCGGAGTGAAAACTGGTTGTTTTTGGTATTGGTATCAGACATGTTTCTACAATTTCAAGAATTTGCAATGAAAAACCATTTATAAAACCAATAAGTTTGAAATTTAAATCATACATGCAAATTTCAATCTTATTAAGCGTTTTATCCACACATTCAATATTGTCCTTTTAGGTGAGAATAAAACGATTCCAAGACCCCAAAAATCAAAAAGTGATTAAGCATTCTTTGGCTTGTCTTAACACATAGTATTTTAAAGTAATCAATCCAATTTCTAATAGCTATAAGCTACTCTCGGTTCGATAAAACATCGCATCTAATGCTTTCTTGATGTTTGTCTCCATTGCCACGACATCTAAGGACTCCTTACTGATATAGTTGAATTTAACTAAAACTAACATGTATATGATGCCTTGCTTTGGTAAGCGCACCAACATACCTTAATTCCCTAGGAAAGTAGTAATGCCTTGCTTTGGCATAGCCCATTACTATTCTCATTAGTTTCGTAAGTGTCATTTTGGATTGGCAGATTTAACTCAATATTCTTTGGGACTTAGGGTTTCTATGTTGGTTGATTTAAGTGAACTAAACTAATCATTCAACATTCGAAATCCTAAACATGCATCTAACATCACAATTATATATAAGAAATTAGGGTAAAAATACCCTGTCCACATGGCCTAACGGGATCCAATCCTATACTAACACTTGGCAACTTAACCCTAAAAGAGGAACTGATCCCCTTCCACTATAAATAGAGGAAAATCCTTATTTATTACATATTCATAAACACATACACAAAAATCGAGCAATATTAATTGTAGAATTCTCTCTGAACCAGAGAGAAAAACCTCTACATTCCGCACTTTTATACATCCGGAAACGTTCTAACTTGATCGTCGGAGGCGAAACTCCACCCAACCAGAGTTTTCGTGGATTTGTAGTTACAGACAGTCAACGCGCATTCTTGGAATTGTAACTCTTTCGAGGGACTCAAAAAACCCCAAAACATCCAGCGCTGTCTCTAAGGAGAGTACTTCCGAGATGGCATCCGACTCTATAACGCCTGTTGAGGGAAAATTCCCTATGGCCGAGACTGAGGTCCACACGGACTAAGATAATGGTGACGACTATGAGATCGACACCTACGTGGCCCTAGACTGGTCATTCCTAACTAGACGCACCCGTTCCAAGGAAACAAGGGAACGGGGAGAAGACAAACCTGGTCCCAGTAGCCCCCCGTCACCAGAGATGAACTCATTAAATTCATGACGAGTTTCAAAGGGGAGATCAAGGACATAATAAAAAAGTCAACTGAAACCAACAAGGGTCAGTCAGCCGAGAAGTCTTCTCCCTCCGGGAAGAAGCATATAAAAGATCATGTGCCTACTCCTCACCCTAAACTAAAGAGGGTGGACAGGCCCCTAATCGACTAACTTCATTCCTCTGAATTAAGGCCAAGGAAGGCCATCCGGCAGGTTCAGCCGGCTGAGTAAAAAAAGACTTACTCAGACGCCCAAATGTTCATCCATGAGAAGAGAAATCAACAATTTTCTAAGTCGGCTTCAACGTCGACCTACCCAGACAGTTTCCGGAATACATTAATGAAGTATTCGAAAACAAACCGAGAAAGTCAATCACCCAACATGTCCACACGAACTGGCCCTCAGATTATCCAGCCAGGTTCGTTTGTGCCCCAATAGCCATACATGTCGTATGGATCTCCATACATGCAGTCGACCCTCTTTCAGGGTCAGGTGGCGCAACAAGTCCAGCCAATGGACTTGCAGCTCCGACTTCTAAACCTTGGGGAACAATCGTCGGCGTTCTCTAGGGAGATAACCGAGGCAGCTCAGCCGGCTAAGGTTAAGAACGTGTTGGTTGGTACCTATGGCGGTACCACTAACCTGAAAGACCACCTAATGGCTTACACCAACCTCATGTACTTACATGGGTTAGTTGATGCCGACTGGTGCCTTTGCTTCTCGCCAACATTGAAAGGGATAACCCAAGGACTGTTCAACAATCTTCCAGCCGGATGCATCAACAACTTCAAGATGCTAGCATACTTGTTCGCGTCCAACTTCTCTAATAACATCCCTGCCAAAAAGACAAGTCTTGACTTGTGGGCTATTCAGCAGGGAGACAAGGAAAGATTAAGGTCCTATGTCAAGCGGTTCAATCTGATGAGAATTCAGATCCAAGGGCTGTCTGACGAAGTTGCCTATACGGATTTCTTCAAGGGTCTAAAGGACGGGTCGACTTGGTCAGAAAGAAGGTTGCTACCCTCAAAGAAGCATTGATGGAAGCCGAATTCTACATACAGGAGACGGAACTTTGTGCCATCAAGCACTCGTCGGACCCTAAAAAGTCCGATTGGAAATAGAGATGGTCTGCTAAGCCGGCTAAAAAAGAAGAGAGTAAGAAAAAAAAGAAGTTTGGGCGGCGGACCATTCTTGTCAGCCGTCCTAGAAGAAAAAGAGAGAGTTGAAGCCGTACGTCCCTAAGTACGAGTTTAACAAGGACTGCTCCTCTATCCTCATGGAGATCAAAGACCGGTTAACCTTGAAGAGTCCCATCAAAAGTCGGGAAAAATCAAGTACTATCATTTCCATGAAGATATCGGCCATGATACCAATGGCTGCTATAGCCACAGACGGCTACTGGACAATCTATCTAATGAGGGGGCTTTGAAGTCCTACATGTTGAAGTCCAAGGGTAATCTCAAAATAAACAATGGACAACCGTCCAAGAACTTAACTATGAGATCTAACACTGATGAAGAACAGATCTTTACCATAGCAGGCGGCTTCACGAGAGGGGGTCCTACCATCCGGGGTACTAAGGACAACATCCTGAAGCTAGTTAACTCAGTGTATGAGGGCCAAGCGTCGAAAGAAACTTTCCCTGAGGTCCTCTTCATTGAGAAGGATCGGGGCAAGGTCAGGCGGCCTTATGATGACCCAATAGTAATCGAATGAAAGGTTGCCAACCAACGAGTGGGCCGGACCCTTATTGATACCTGGAGCTCGTCTGACCATATAAGCTATCACTTCTTGGCGAAGCTCAAGTACAAGCCTAGCAGCATGCACAAGGCCTCTCACCCCTTAGTTGGCTTTAGGGTAGGGGTACTGCATCCTGTGGGGAGGATTGACCTACCCATTTGGCTAGGAGAAAAGGGGGAGGGACGGCACATGGTCATCAAGTTCTTGGTGGTCGAGGAATTGACCGCCTATAATCTGATTTTGGGCCGTCCAAGGAAGTCTTCATCCCATCCCTCATGCTGATCAAATTTAAGAGGGATGATGGGTTAGTGGGTTCCCTGAACGGGGATTAGAAGACGGCAAGGGAGTGTTACCTCTTAGACGTCAAGACTACTGTGGCCACAGCCGACCAAGGCGAGGAACCCATCGACCTTGATGATTTCATGAAAGCCGCGCCTGCTCCCAAAGTAGCTGGCAAAAAGAGAAAGGTGGGCCACCTGGTGGCCGCCAAAAAGAGAAGCAATAGCAATCACTGATCGGGGAACGGTTAGATGATCTCCGTCCCGAGCTGGCTGGTGAAAATATTGACATTGTTCTAGATGACAGCCGTCCGAAACGAACTGTTAAAGTGGTGACGGTTGCTTTTGCGAATTTGGGTGCAAACTTGCACCAACTGCTGAATTAATTCAAAGTTTTTTCCTATGTTGTGGAAGAGATGCCAGGAGTCAGCCCGGATCATGTTGTCCACAATCTTGTCATGGATCTAAAAAAGATGCTGGTTAGGCAAAAGAAGAGGAACCACGGCAAGGAAAGATCTCAGGCGGTAACCGCCGAGGTCAAGAAGCTTCTAGATGTCGGGTTCATTCGGCAATGCTACTACCCGGATTGGGTAGCGAACGTTGTTCTCATGAAAAATTCGAATGGAACCTGGCGGATGTGTTTTGATTACACAGATCTAAATAAGGCATGTCCAAAGGATAGCTACCCACATCCAAAGATCCACAATCTGGTCGACTCAACAGCCGGTCATGCCTTGATGAGCTTCATGGACACCTATTCAGGCTTCCATCAGATACCCTTGTGGAAAAAGGATCAAGAGAAGTCAAACCGTCACCTTCCCTGAATGTGACACCTGTCAAAGGTGCCACGTGGCAAGCCATGTCACACCTGTGAGGGGGCAAATGTTTAGGGTAAAAATGCCCTGTCCACGTGGCCCAATGGCATGATGGCACGTGTCGGCCTCAGAGAGGCCCAACGGGATCCAATCCTCTACTAACACGTGGTAAATTTACCCTAAAAGGGGAACTGATCCCCTTCAACTATAAATAGAGGAAAATCCTCATTTATTACATATTCATAAACACATACACAAAAACCGAGTAATATTAATTGGAGAATTCTCTCTGAACCAGAGAGAAAAACCTTTACATTCCGCACTTTTATACTTACGTAAAAATTTTGACTTGATCATCGGAGGCGGAACTCCACCCAACCTGAGTTTCCGCGGTTTTTGCAAGTACAGACAGTCGACGCGTATTCTTGGAATGGTAACTCTCTCGAGGGACTCCAAAAACCCCGAAACACAAAATATATATAGGGAATAAATAAAGATGCATTTTGGCAACTACCATGATCCCTTGAAACTCGAGTCTTCAAATTTTCAAGGGCCTTCGTTGCATCTTCTTAGCTTTAACTTTGTAGAGATGCCGCCTTCAACATATAACCACCAATTATTCAACTACTAGAAAAGCTAGGACTAATCTAAATAATTTAAGTACACAAATACTTAACTTCACGTAGTCCGTATTTAGATTTACATAAATGCAAAACGGAACGCAGTCCGTATTTACTATTCTAGTCGGGCCTCACTAGTTGCATTTTGTAAAACCTGCATTAGAACATCTATTCCATTCATCCATTCACTAACGTGAATAATTCAAGCCTTGGTTGCCATTCGTGGGTGTTGCCCCACACAGGCACAACAGCGTCAAGCCACGTGCTAGTCCAAGCTTTTCTAGTAGTTACGCTAGTCCTAGCACCGTGCTTGCACGCACACTCTTGTTGGCCTCGCAGGCCTTGCTGTTGTGCGAGCTCCACGCTGCCTAGCTTCGGCACTTTCTCATTACACGCATGTCATCTCCGCACCAAGTGGTGTTGCGCACTAAGCATGGTGCACTTCCTCGGCAGCCACATGTGGGTTGCGCAAGTAGCCCAGCTTGACGAGGGTTGTACTCGGGGCTTGGTGCCTCGATTTACGTGCTTGTGCCTCGAAATTTTATTCTTATTTTTTGTGTGACAAGATTAAATTATTTTTAGAACCAACATTGAGCAAAACGAATATAAAATAAGTCCAACTTAAATAAAAAAATTTTTTACTGCACAAACTAAAATAAATTCACAAACCATTCTTTAAATTATTTTTGGCTCAACTTGATGCTAAAAAAATTCAAGGCTATTCTCACTATTAATTTAACCAATATAAATTAATAATGAGATTTGACAAAACAGTTGAATAAATAATCATTCATCTAATGTAAAAATTTTATTCAACACTCACTAGTTCACATTTTAATATTGTAATCTTCCAATACAAAGAACAATAATTTTTATGCACAAGTATGAACTTTTTAAGATTTTAATCAACTTAAAAATGATTAAAACAAAAAATTTGTTCATTATTGATTTTAGAAAGTTAAGATCCAACCAAATAAACAATGAAGGATTGAATCTTTAACATTTTAGGGGCTACAAAAATACATTTTCACCATTAACATTCACACTCCATGCAATTAATTTGCAAAAAATGTTAAATTGCAAGTTTATGTGATAATAAGAGCTAACCAAATTAAGCATCAACTATGACATCATAAACATGATTAATGAGGGTAAAAATTGCAGATGATTAATGATATAATCAAACACATAATCCAACAATTGCATGCCATAACTAATCAAGGTTTAAAGAGTTAAAAAATTTCGTCAAAAACGAAAAACCACTTAAAAAGTGAGAACCTCTAATGGTTCACACCCTCGCTACCGAAGCATAACTGGTCCCTACCCCGAAGCTTAGTCGGGGCTAGACCAAATACAACTTAGAGTTTACGAATAAAGGTTTTCTCTCCTTTGGAGATCCCTTAAAGTCCACCGACTCAAGTGAAAATCCCAATACCCCATGATGAGTATTTATAGGGAAATCTCCCCTAGAATTCCCATCATCTTTTAATGTGGGATAGTTGGGAAAAGGCAAATATAAGATTTAATTTAATTCTAAATTAAATTAAAACCCATAAAATAATAATCAAATGACAAGTGTCATCACACACTAAGGGAGTATGTGAGAGGACCACCTTGACCTTGGAGAATACGGCAAGGGATGCCCCCACCCACTTAGGTCAGCTAGGGCAGCTGCTAGGCCTTGCGTAGTAAGGCCAGCCTCATGCCACAAGGCCTAGGCTACTGGCCCTTAGCCGCAAGCCCACACCTACCGCAAGAAGGCCATGCGCCTACCGCAAGTACGCAACAGCACACATAGGCCCAGCAGCAGCGGCGTGGCCATAACAGTAGTACGCAAGCGCTAGCCTTGCTGCTAGCCTCGCTTTGTAGGCGAACCAGGCGTCTCGGCCAGCCCACACGCAATGGCCAGCCTAGCTAGGCCTTGCGTTGGCTGCGGTGGCTTGGTGCTTTAATGCCTGCGGCCCTTAGGCACTTGCCTTCGATCCGAGGCATGGCTAGGAATCGTGCTATCCTTGTAATTTTGGCACGATAAGTTATTTGATTATTTTTCTTGTCTTCGTCGATTCCTATAATCGACTCGACGTATGACGCTCGGTTTCGACGCTCTAAGCTCGGAATCCGACGTCTTATTTCGTAAAATCTCTATCGACATATTTTATCCGTCGGATTATTTGTCGCTTCGGTTCGGCTACATGATTGGGTGTGACCCGAAGGGTTCAGTCAAGATTAAGCTGTAATATTAATTATTCATTAATATTACTAATCGGTAGTGGCATCCAGCTAGGCATTCCGATTAAAGTGATCAGCAATGCTATATTTATTTGTGCATTAACAATCAACCAACGTAGATAATTTGATTTATGTATGGAGATCGAAAAGCGCACATGAATATCTTACGAATTAATTAGAGGTCGGTTAAGGGGGGGTTCAACCTCTTTTATGTTGGATTCGTACCATCATCCCCGAATATCCAGTCGTGATTCTGGACCACTATGAAGTCAGAGATCTATGTGATCGTGAATGGGGTGTAACAAAGGTTTAGGGTAAAAATAGCCCTATCCACGTCGACTAATCGTGTGCTGACACGTATCAGCATTGGAGGGGTTCTAAGAGAACCAATCCTCTAGTGACACGTCGCACGCTAACCTATGAAAGGGGAACTGATCCCCTCTCACTATAAATAGAGGAAAATCCTCATTTATTGCACATTCATAACTACACACAAAAAAAACCCGAGCAATATTAATTGTAGAATTACTCTCGGAATCCAAGAGAAAACCCTATACATTCCGCACTTTAATACATCTGGGCACATTCTAACTTGATCGTCGGAGGAGGAACTCCACCCAACAAGAGTTTTTGTGGTTTTGCAGGTACAGACGGTCGATGCGTATTCTTGGAATTGTAACTCTTCCGAGGGACTCTTAAAACCCCGAAACATTTGACGCCGTCTGTAGGGAGGGTACATCTGAGATGACATTAGATTCCGTACTGCATGCTTAAGGAAAACGACCTACGGCCGAAGTTGAGGTCCACACGGACCAAGACAGTGTTGACGACCTTTTGGTCGACACCTATGTGGCCCCAGGCGGGTCATTCTAAACAAGACGCACCCGATCCAAATTAACAAGGGAACGGGGCGAAGTTAAGCAACCCAACCGTCCAGCCGGCTAGGCAACACCAGGCGGCGGAGGGTGCTGCTTCCGTTACTAGAGACGAACTCAAGAAATTCATGACGACTTTCAAAGGGGAGATCAAGGACCTGATAAAAAGACAACTGGCGCCAATAAGGGTCAGTCGGCTAAGAAGCCTTCTCCCCCAGGGAAGAAGAACGCTAAGGATCGTGTGGCTACGCCTCACCCTAAGGAAAAGGGGGCGGATGGGCCCATGATCGACCTTTCAAAGCTCCGTTTCCCTAAATCAGGGAAAGGGAAGGCCACCCGGCAAGTTCAGCCTGATGGATAAAAAAGGACTAATTCAAATGCCCAGATGTTAATCCAGCAGAAGAGAAGTCAACAGTTGTCTGAGACGGCCAGAAGTCAACAGTTTCCAGAATACTTCAATGAAGTATTCGGAAACAAACTAAGAGAGTGTCAGTCACGCGGCATGTACGCACGTACTAGCCCTCTGATTATCCAGCCGGCTCCGTATGTGCCCCAACAGTCATACATGCCGTATGGATCACCATACATGTAGCCGGCCCTCTTTGGGGGTCAGGCGGCACAACATGTCCAGCCAATGGACTGGCAGCTCCGGGTGCTAAACTTAGGGGAACAACCGTCGGCGTTCTCCAAGGAGATAACCAAGGCGGATCAGCCGGCCAAGGTTAAGAATGTGTTGGTCAGTACCTATGACTGTACCACTTACCCGGAAGACCACCTAATTGCTTACACCAACCTTATGTACCTATAGGGGTTGGATGTTGCCGCCTGGTGCCGATGCTTCCCGGCAACATTGAAGGGCATAGCCCAAAGATGGTTTGGCAATCTGCCAGCCGGTTGCGTCAATAACTTCAAGACGCTTGCGTACTTGTTCGCGTCCAACTTCTCTATGAACAACCCCGCAATAAAGACAAGTCTTGACTTGGGACCTATTCAGCAGGGAGATAGAGAAGGGCTAAGGTTCTACATTAGGCAGTTCAATCTGACGAGAATTCAGATTCAAGGGTTGTCTAACGAAGTTTCCTGCATAGGCTTCTTCAAGGGTTTGAGGGACAGGTCGACCTTTAAGTTCGACTTGGTCAAAAAGAGGGTTCCTACCCTCCAAGAAGCATTGATGGAAGCCGAATCCTATATATAGGCGATAGAGCTCTGTTCCATCAAGCAGTCGTCGGACCCTAAAAGGTACGACAAAAAAGAGAACCAGTCTGCTCAGCCAGCTTAAAAAGAAGAGAGCAAGAAAAGAAAAGAAGTCTAGGTGGCTGATCATTCTGGTCAGACGTCCCTGAAGAAAACGAAAGAGTTGAAGCCGTACGTCCCCAAGTACGATTCCAACAAGGATTGTTCCTCCATCCTCATGGAGATTAAAGACCGGTTGACCATTGAGAAACCGGCTGCAATGAAAAGTCCCATCGAAAATCGGGACAAGAGGAAGTACTGTCATTTCCATGAGGATATAGGCCATGACACCAATGGCTTCTATAGACTCAGGCAGTTACTAGACCGTCTAGCTTGTGAGGGGGCTTTCAAGTCCTATATTCTGAAGTCCAAGGGTAACCCCAGAACAAACACTGGTCAGCCGCCGAAGAAACCTGATAACCTTGCTATAAGCTCTGACACTGATGAGGAGCAAATCTTTGCTGTAGCAGGCGGTTTCACGGGAGGGGGTCCTACCTTCCGGGGCACAAAGGACAACATCAGAAAGATGGAGGTCAACTCAGTGGATGAGGGCCAGGTGTCAAAAGACACTTTCCCTGAGGTCATCATCACTTAGAAGGACTAGGGCAAGGTCAGGCGGCCTCATGATGACCACATAGTCATCGAGTACAAGGTCACCAACCAACGAGTGGGTCGTATCCTCATTGATACTAGGAGCTCGTCTGACCTAATCAGCAATCGGTGCTTGGCAAAGCTCAAGTACAAGCCTAGCAGCATGCACAGAGTCTCTCACCCCTTAATTGGTTTTGGGGCAGAAGTAGTGCATTGAGGAATTGAGGAAAGGGGGAGGGATGACACATGGTCATCAAGTTCTTGGTGGTTGAGGAATTGATCGCCTACAATCTGATTTTTAGCCGTCCCACCCTCAACGAGTCCAAGGCAGTCATCATCCCATCCTTCATGCTAGTTAAATTTGAGAGGGATGATGGGTCAGTGGGTTCCCTGAATTGGGATCAGAAGACGACAAGAAAGTGCTCCCTCTCAGACGTCAAGTATACTACGGTTGCAGCCGGCTAAGGCGAGGAACCCATTGACCTTGATGACTTCAAGGAAGATGCGCCAGCTCCCAAAGCAGCCGGCAAAAAGGGAAAAGTAGTAACAATTACTGATCAGGGAACGGTCACATGATCACCGTCCCCGACCAACTGGTGAAAATTTGGCGTTGCCCTTTTTATGGCAATCTAGAAGTTGAAACCTTATTTCTTGGCACATCCGGTGGTAATCTACACAGACCAACCCCTCAAGCGGCCTATGACAACCTTGGAGTCATCCGGCAGAGTGCTCAAATGAGGTATTGAAATGCAAAGTCTGAAAATAACCTTTGAACCAGAAAGGAAGTGAAGGGTAAGGCGTTCGCCGACTTCATTATAAAAATGACAAGGCTGACTCAGCCGGACAATGTTGATCAGGTTTGGAAGGTATATGTAGACGGGAGCTCTAATATGAACGGCTGTGGTGCAGGCGTAATTTGCAGATCTCCGGAAGGTGACAAATATGAATACGCACTACGGTTCAAGTTTCAAGCCTCGAATAATGAGGCGGATTATGAGGCCTTGCTAGCCGGTATCTCCATGTGTAAGGCGACAGTGCAAGGAAAGTTGACGCCTGCTCTCATTCTCAGTTGATCGTTAGTCAATACCATGGTTAATATGAGGCCACTCATCCGGCTATGATCAAATATCTGTAGGCGGTCAAAGACGAGGCCGGGACACTTGACGAATTTCATTTAAGTCAGGTGCCAAGGTCAGAAAATAATCAGGCAGATGCACTATCTAAGTTGGCATCATTCGCCTCTTATGATACGCCTAGGTTAGTCTTTTGGGAAGTCATGGAAAATAGAAGCATTAAACATGATCCCATTGGAGTTCTTGACCGAAGCTTGACTTGGATGGAAGCCATCCGGGCTTATCTGGCAGACAACACTTTGTCGGATGCACCTTTAGAAGCGACTCCATTGAAGAAGCGAGCCGTAAGTTTTGAGGTCCATAATGGAGAACTCTTCAGGAAAGGTTACCTCCACCCGCTGTTGAAATGTGTTACCCCTAAAAGAGGGAAAGAAGTTCTAGAGGATCTGCACTCGGGCTTTTGTGCATTACATATAGGTGGCAGAACTCTAGCAAAAAGGGCTAGGCGGCAAGGCTACTTCTGGCCCACTCTTGAGGCAGACGCCATGGAAATGGTGAAGAAGTGTGATAAGTGTCAGAGATTTGGAAAACTCATACACCGTCCGCCCACTAATTTGACGGTTATCTACAGCCCGGTTCCATTTGCAAAATGGGGAATGGACATCCTGGGTCCATATACGCCTGCCACAGGCGCACGGAGATACATCCTGGTTGCTGTAGATTACTTGACCAAATGGGTTGAGGCAGAGGCGGTTAAGGGTATTAAGACAAAGGATGTCATCTCCTTCATCTAGAGAAACATCATTCCCGGTTTGGGGTACCTATGTCTATGGTCTTTGACAAGAACCTTTAGTTTGAAACGCCTACCCTCAATAGCTGGTTGGGAGATTAAGAGATCTCACATTGTTTTGCATTTGGCGGCCGTCCCCAAGCAAACGACCAAGTTAAAGCCTTCAACAACCTCATCTCAGACATTATTAAAAAGAAAATTGAAAGAGGTTGTGGTCTATGGGCGTATGAGTTGCCTCATGTCTTTTGGGCCATTAAAACAATGAAAAGGGGCAACCGGTGAACATTAATTATGAGCCAACACTTTGAATTATGCTCTATGATGAACAGGCTAATTGGGAGGCCATGCGGTTAGCATTAGATTCACTATCGGAGCGTAGGGGCAATGCCGCCATGCGTCATGAGATATACCGTGTGACAATGACGAGAGACTACAACAGAAGAGTGCACAAACGACCCTTAAAGGTGGGGGAATTTGTGTTATGAAAAATGGAGGCAAACGGTAGGGCCGTACCAGATAATTTAAGAAGTTAGAGGAGGCACATACCACCTGGAGCTCAAGACGGCAGGTAGCTAGCCAGAACTTGGATTATAGATAACTTGAAAGAGTACTACTTCTAAAGACATGTAAGTCTTTGTAAATAGAGTATATTAATGAAATAATGCTTTATTTTCATTGTTTCTTGTACAAAGTCCCGTCTGTGCAAATGCACAATCGGGCAAACGTCTGTTCTAAACTGAGTTGATATAAGCTAAGTATCAAACTTAGCAGCTATTTAAATGGCTAGATAGTTTTCAAACCGCCTGCTCTAACATGAACAGGCAACCGGCGACGACCATTTTGGTGAATTCGTCGAAGAGAGCATCTCCCATTTGGGTGGTACATTGTTCAATAAATCATAACTCAAGCGGCTTTAACCGACTGTCTAGGTTAAAGATAACTTACGGTCGTTTGAATAATCAATTAAAACCTACATACAACCGGTCGTTGCTTCAAAGCAACACGTATGGTAACTGATATCTTGGTTAAATATAACCGGTCTTTGCCTATAGGCACTACAGCCGGTTCTGATGACCGTCTGTCTATCCGTCCAGGTTATGATTTATAACCAGGTTATGATGCCTACGCCTAGCCAATGGCCGCCGGCATCCTAACAAACGGCGATGGTAGATACCCCAGGGGTAACTCGCAGTTGATTAAACGAATAATCTAGCTTTGAATAATTATACTTTTAACATAGTCAATGACCGTAAGTTTATCTGTCCGGATGCTTGATTGGACGGCTACTTCCTTAAGGTTGGGCAATTCCAAGCAAACAACCGTTCAGGGGCAAGTATAACCAAAGCATCCGGCATATCGCATGTGCTGAGTCACTTGACAAAAATTGAAAGATTTGTACAAGCATATGTGAAAGTGAAAAAATTGAAGCAAATTATATCAAAGGCAAACCGACTCAGTCGGCAAATTCTATTAATTAAATATCATTGTCAGCCGGAATTACGTCCGGGAAAAGAAATACATGAAATACTCGGCTCGCAGGCCGGAGATAAAAAGAAAAACAATCAAGTCACTGCTGCTTGCGAGGTTAAGACGTTTGGCCTCGGCCGGATGGAGGAGCGTCTTAGGTTTGCTGGGGTTGAGCTTCATTAGCCTCACCCGGCGCTCGTTCTTCCGCCTACTCCTCCTTTTCTTCCTCGACAATGGCAGCCCATCCCTCGAAGGGAGCTGGCTTCTCAAGCCCAAGGGTTTGAGCGTCGTACAACTCGGTGGCGTGCTTGTACCTCAGGTCGAAAAACTCCCATTCGGTGTCCTGGTGGATTAGGGTCCAGGCCATTTTCATGCGGGACTCGTAGTCCCGCTCATTCTCAGCAACAGCCGGTCTTGCTCGGCTTCAAGCTTTGCTTTGTGATCAGCTTGCGTCCGGGTAAGCTCATTCTTCAGCCGGGAGACAGCCGCCCTCAGTTGGGTGTTCTCCTTGTCGGCATCCCCCAACACTTTGACGTCCGCCTGGAGATTTTTAAACTGCAACTCAAAATCAACTGCCTTCTTGTTGGCTGTCACAACAGTAGCTGTGAGCTCCTTTATTTTCTCCTCCTGTTTCATCTCCCGGCTTTTAGTTTCAATTTCACACATTAGGGTGTTGTATTGAGTAACATCAATAAGGAGGCGGTCTACCCTGAGCATTACCTACAAAGTCAGCGGGAAAACGGGTTAGTCTCTCATTTATGGTACAACCGGCACAAAAGTAAATTGTACAATAGCACCCCAATCGCCCAATTACCTCAGCAAGCAGCGAGTTGATGCGATCAATGTTGACTTGGTGCACACCCGACACCGCCTCTTTTCGGACCAGGTGAGGGTCCTCAACATCCTCGTAGCATACTGTTAGAGGTCAGGCCAACAAGAAGAGGCATCTGCATCAACAGATTTATTTGTTAAGTATTGAGCATAGGCGTCACCTACATTTTGCCAGCTGCCTTACGAATCCCTTGATTTGGTAGCTTGGGACTTGACTCACATAGGCCCAAGTGGCCAGGGGGGACGAAAGGTGAGAGCCATGCATTTTCAGGCAGAGGGGTCATCCCACCCCCAGCCGCATTGGAATTGGTCGCTATAGCAAGCAGCCGGCTCGAGGGAGTTTAAAGCTCCCTCATCTCAACCTTAGCTGGTCCTGTTTTTAGGCCAAGGTCCTTCGGGATCTTGCCTGCTGATGTTGGCCTTTCAGGCACAGGCGGCCTTCCAAAAGAGGGAGGGGCAGCTGGTACCCTCCTAGATTTGGAAACAGGCTGGGAGGGCTCCTCACCCAGGCTCTTTAACATCTTCGTTAAAGAGCAAGGAACGTTCTTGCTCCCCGTCTGAAAAGGAAAACAAAACAGCCAATTAATAGCAGAGTTAACATCAAACAATACAAACAGTAAAAGAGCTCAGCCGCCACTTACCCCATCATCTGTGGTCGCCAGCTGGGCAATATTCTTCTCCAATTGATCCTTCCGGATCTTAGTAGCCGATTTAGCGGGTGTCTTCTCTAGAGGCACCATCTCTAATCCTTTCCCTGCAAACAAGAAAATCAAAAAGTCAAATGCCATTCAAGAATGATACAGGTGGCATAAAGTGCCGGTTATCAGTCAACATACGTCTGCTAAACATCGTGCTAAGGCCGCAGGCAGAAAAGAACGCCTCGCCATTTAGCTAGTCCTTCTCGTCTGAGCCATTCTCTCCTGCACATGAACAGAGACGGTCGGATTCGCAGAAGAAAAAGGGTGGTCCAAACACCCCTAGACGGCATCCCTAATCCTTGACTCAACTGTATTCGGTGACCGGCTGACAATCGTCCTAGGCCGTGCCATGTGTGTGTTGGGTGAGTCCATTATTCTTTATAAGCTATACAACCGGAAAAATTCAAAAACGTTGCAAGGAGTAGAGACGGTACCTTGAAGATGCTTTGAGTAGGTAAGTTTGCTATCGAGATTAGCAGTCGAAAATCTTTTTGTTGCTTGCTAGATACCCAGACGGTAGCCCGAATGTATCATCTTGAAGCGCAACTGAAAATTGTAGAAAAAAACCTAGACAGTTACCCGAATGCACCCTCTTGAAGAGCAATAAAAGATTGTTTAACAACCCAGCCGTTCCTCAGAAGCTTTGCTTGAAGATACCCCTGACGGTTGAGTGGCGGTGGGTGTATTGAAAGAAATTTGAATTAATCAAAGGACCCCCAGAATGTGTTTTGGGTGATGAGCACTAAGACGAAATCTGGTTGAGTTATGAAAAGAAAGACGGTTGTGCAAGAAATAGCAGCCGGTATTAGAGCTTTCTCTCTTTCTTAGGAAAATTTCTCAAACAATGGTAAAGTGTTGAAAATAAGGAACAGAAGGAGACGAGCCGTCACCTTCCTAATTCAAATTTGAAATAAAAAAAAGAAAAAAAAAAGAGAGAGAGAGAGAAGGAGACGAAACATCACCTTCTCAGAGCATGACACCTGTCACAGGTGCCACGTGGCGAGCCACGTAACATCTATGAGGGGCAAATGTTTAAAGTAAAAAAAACCCTGTCCACGTGGACCAATTGCGTGCTGACACGTGTCGGCATCATAGGGGTTCTAAAAGAACCAATCCTCTGGTGACACATGGCATGTTAACCTATGAAAGGGGAACTGATCCCCTCTCACTATAAATAGAGGAAAATCCTCATTTATAGCACATTCATAAATACACACAAAAAAACTCGAGCAATATTAATTGCAGAATTTTTGTCAGAATCCGTGAGAAAAACCTTTACATTCCCCACTTTTATACATCCGGACACGTTCTAATTTGATCGTCGGAGGCGGAACTCCATCCTACCAGAGTTGCCGTGGTTTTGCAGGTACAGACGGTCGACGCGCATTCTTGGAATTGTAACTCTCCCGAGGGACTCCAAAAACCCCGAAACAACCTTCACACTCATGAACGGTTTACAAGTTCCTAAAACTTGTTAGCGACTCTTTTATCTCTAGCTTCTTTCCCTTTGGACGCCACCATGCTTAAATGCATGATCACAGTGGAGCTCAAAGTTGAGTTTGAAAAATTTCTATAAATTTTGGCAACTCTGCTAGGGAGGATTTCTAATTTTAATTCCTAAAGTTTATTTTGCCAATAAATTTAGAATGAGTGGATGAGACTTGAAAGATTCTAGATATTCATGTGTGTAATTTTTATTAACATTGTGGCATAAGCATAAAAAAGATTGCATTGGAAAGACCATTCGTAATGCGTAAAAAACATAGGATATTATACACGTAGGAAAAGCTGGAAATGTCTTTCACAACTAGAATAAAAAAGATACTACGAAAAATCAAAACGTTGAACATAGAAAACTATCGCGAAGCGTTAGAATTGTCGTGATACGACAATGTTTAGCGCTAGACGACAGCTTTATTGCTGCGCGATAGAGTTATAGCTAAGCGATGGCCTCTATTTTCTCACGCCGAGTTCTCGCGATGTTTCGCCAGAATTTTGTCTTCTTGTTTTGCCAGGTTCTAGTACTTTCTTGACGATTCTACATCTTTATTAAGTCTTCCCACTTTTTTAAACTCATATGTGTTCTACATATGGTTTTAAACTTGAAAATTCACACTCCATCCACCTTAATGAACGCTGTGTGCAACAATGGGTGCATCCGAGTTTGTTAATTCACTCTTATTGAGATGATCTATGATACCGCCTTTTATCGACTCCATACCAAGGGCCTCATCACTCCCATTGAACCCATTCCAGATCCTGCACCTAAAAAGAGGCTGCTGTTGGGTTTCGTAGAGTCCGACTCTACGCGGAAGAAAAACCCGCCCAAGACCCGCCCACTAATTAAGGCAACTAAGCATGTAATCACAAATTAAACAACGATTAAGAGAGAGAAGGAAAATATATTCATACCCTTGGGCGCGTACTTCGCTCGAACCCGAGCTCTTACTTAAAAACTTGAACCCCGCAAATGCGAAGGTCTTCAACGGCTTGTACCCACGAACCCGACCCGAACGTTCCTAGTCCCGAAGGTTAGTTGTGACTTGACCAATAAAAACTAGAGTTTTACGAACTTAAGGTTTTCTCACTTTTCTAAGGAGATGCCTTTTTGGTTCCACTCAAGTGTTCTTCCAAAATCCTAAAAAGTTAGTATTTATAGGGAAGTGAACCTTGATTTCCCATTAACAATAAATGTGGGAAATTTGCAATTTTCCCATTATATTTTTATCAAAATAAAAATAAAATTGCAATTTAATCACCAAGTTACAAGTTGCAATAGGAGGAGAGGGAGAAGGTAAGGACCACCAAGGGAGGGGACCAACCCACCTTGCTCCCCAAGGCAATGACTAAGCATTGGTCCCCTCTCAGCAAAACCGGACCACCATGCCATGTGGCTAGCTGGCAACCTGGCTACCCAACTAGCACACACGCACAACCAGCCGTAAGCATGCGCAGCCAGCAAGTGCATACGTGCTGTTAGCGAGCCACGCATGCTGGGCGCTGCTCCAAGGTGAGGTACGGCGTGCTGCTGCTTGCTACCACACACGCATAGCCCGACATGCCTAGCACGCTGTTTGCGATGTGCAAAGCGCTGGGCTGCTGCCATGCGAGTCCCAGCACGCATGGTGTGCAGCGATGCCTGGCCCAACTAGCACGCACAGCCTCGCACATACGCTGTGTACTGCGCTGTGCGATGCTCAAGCATGGTGTGTGGATGTAATTGCTACGCGCGAGTATGCTAGAAAGCACGCAAGGCTGCGATGCTTGCGAGCAGTGCTAGGCTATGCCTAGCAACGTGCAATGGCTACCTAGCACGCATGGCCCTAGTGCGCCTAGCATGCTAGGCTTGCGGCTAATATTGTTAGGGGTCTTGCCCAGCCTAGAACTCACATAACTAGGACAATGTGAGGCTACGGCTAGGCTCAAACTTGTAACTTGATTGATTTCACGTCTCGTCGAATTCCAAATTCGACTCGACTTGCGACGCTCGGTCTCGACACTCTAATCTCGATATCCGACGTCTTTGTTCGTAAAACTATAATGACTCATCAAATCCTTCGGATTGATTCGTTGTCTCAGATCGGTTATTCGATTGGGTTCGACCTGAAGAGTTCAGTCAAGGTTAAGCTGAAATATTAATTATACATAATATTACTAATCGGAAGCGGCCACCACCTAGGAATTCCGATCACTTGACCTTAATGAAGAATTAGCTTTCTAATAATTTTGAAACCTCTACCGGAATAATACACTTGTTAGAAGGACACCATTCCTTCCAATCTCCCACTTGTCCTTCCGGACCATTGTGCAAATTGTGTATAACCTTTCTCCTATGTCGCTTAATGTCTCTCCATGAACTATAAGGTAAGATTCTTCGTTATTCTTATTACGTCCAGAAGTGTTTCTCGATTCCCGAGTTTGACTGTCAATAAACAGATGATTTCTAAAATCCATCTGAGCACGAACCTGCATTTTCACAATCTCGCTGTTCGAGAGGCCTTGTAAACAACAAAGACATGTTCCCTATTATTAATAGGGGGACATTCTAAATCTTGTACTGTAAGCTTCCCTTACTAAGATGACCTAGTCTCCTGAGTGTTGCAGTTATAATCCCCATTTACGGTAGAGGTTGGACAACATCAAAACGACTAGTACTCAACAAGAGAACTTGCAATACTCATGGTCGAGGAAAAAGGTTCTGATAGCTATAATGAGAAATATACTTATGGCGATTTGATATCTCTTAAAGTATTCTCATAGGTCTATCCGGTAAAGTTCTAAACTAGTACCTGTCCAAATGATCTATGACTATTATATCCTTGTAGCACAAGAAACGGTGCTATAAATCATATTACACACTAATCTCAAGTGGTCATTAATCGTCCATCGTTTAAATGACCTCGATTAGGGATAATGTTCGATTAAAATATTCAATGTTCAATTAACAGGTGTTTCTTTATCCAAGACATGGTCTTGATACCCTGTTTTGAATATTCTCAAAAATCGAATGGACTCATTATTTAATTGTAAACCACAATTAAATAGATATGAAGTAATCATAAATTTGCAGAAAATTTAATTACTCCAAAATTGAATGGTTCAACATAGTGTTTTACATTAAGACATCGAGTTTAATTAAAACGTCTATACAGGGAAATCAAAGACAATCTCCAATATGCTTGATTCCCATTGCGTCAACGTGCTTTTTGTGCTTAACTTGAGATAAAGGTTTAGTCAGAGGATCGGCTACATTGTCGTCCGTTCCAATCTTACAAATTCTGATTTCACCCTCGTATTTCCATTCCCTTATCATGTGAAATTGTCGCTTGACATGTTTGATCTTCTGATGTTCCCTTGGCTTCCTAGCCTGAGCAATAGCTCCATTTTTGTAACAATAGAAGTCTATTGGACCCTTAATTAAGGGTACAACACCAATTTCACCAATGTACTTACGAATCCAAACTACCTCCTTAGCTGTTTCCTAAGTTGCCAAGTATTTGGCCTTAGTTGTAGAATATATAGTGGTGCTCTGCTTAGCACTCTTCCAAGTAAACGCTTTTCAATTAAGGCAGAATATGTACCCCGCTTGCGACTTGAAATCGTCTCTGTTAGTCTGGAAGCTCACGTCAATATAACCTTCAACAACCAAATCGTTACAGCCACCATAGACTAGGAATTTATCCTTGTTCCTTTTCAGGTACTTCAGGATATTCTTGGCCGCAATCCAATGCGCCTCTCCTAGGTCTGATTGGTTTCGGCTCGTAGCACTCAAGGCATACGATACATCCGGCCTAGTACATATCACTGCATACATGATCGATCCAATAAGCGAAGCATATGGAATCAGACTCATTCTCTCTCGCTCATCAGGTGTCTGTGGACACTGATTCTTGCTGAGAGTTATGCCATGGGACATGTGTAGGTGCCCTCTCTTGGCCCCTTCTATGTTGAATCGTGCCAGTACCTTAACTATATAAGTACTTTGGCTATAAATCTATCCCTTAGATCTTGATTCCCAATATGTACTGTGCCTCTCCTAAGTCCTTCATTGAAAAACAGTTTCCCAGCCAGCCCTTTACAGACTCTAATAGTTTAGTGGTGTTTCCAAGTATCATGTATTTATTTTTATAGAAAGAAATACGAGGCATCAAAGTATGTAATTCTATTA
Source organism: Chenopodium quinoa (assembly GCF_001683475.1). Lineage (NCBI taxonomy): Eukaryota > Viridiplantae > Streptophyta > Magnoliopsida > Caryophyllales > Amaranthaceae > Chenopodium > Chenopodium quinoa. Next base: position 2,851,320 of record NW_018744469.1, read on the forward strand.
CTTCAATTATTCTTTTCATATAGAAATCATGCTTAGTATATTACGTTAATTCCAAGTATCATGTTAGGATGATTTTATGATTTCTAGTATCATTTTAGGATTTTTTTTTATGATTTTTAATTTCATGTTGATATTATTACGTTTAGGATCAAGATTTGATCTTTATTAGTGACATTCTAGGATTTATTATTTATCCAATTAGTATCATGCCTAGGATCTTGCTAATCATATTTTCATGATATTATGTTGAAATTTGTAAAATACCACCAACAATTATACTCATTTTTTTACATAACCACCAACAGTTTTATTTTTTTTATTTTACCAACAACTATTCTACAAAACCTTAAAAATTACCTCCTGGTGGCTCAATGACATCATAGTGGGCCCCACTATTCAATTTTCCACTTTTCCCTTTCTTATCTCTTAATTCTCACCTTTTTAATAACGTAAGCACGGAATTGGTGTTGCATTGTTGTTTAACATGAATAAAAATGGTGAATTACAACCCCAATTGTCACACTAACCGCCAATTTTTCGCAAATTAAGTAGAGAAAGGGAAGAAAAAGGAAGAACAAAGGTGATAATCGAGAGAAGAGAGAGGGAAAAGGAGGGAAATTAAAGAATGGGGCCCACTATGACGTCACTATAGAGAAGTTGGGAAAACAGGTGGTAATTTTTAAGGTTTTGTAGAATAATTGGTGGTAAAATAAAAAAAAAATAAAAAAAAAACTGTAACTGGTTATGTAATAAATGAGTATAATTGTTGATGGTATTTTTTAAATATTTCGATTTAATTATGATGATGATTATTGAGTAAATTTTATGTGCTTGATTATTTATGATTTATTGTTATTGCTTGATCACGCCCCTTTTTGCAGGACTAAAGGGAATTTGTTTTTTAAATCACGCCTAATAAGATAATTAATAATTTGGTTTTTTCTAATATGATTTATTTGTGCATTCATAATCAACCAACGTAGATTAAATATGCTAAGGATTAATTAGATGTATGTATGTTGATAAAAAAGTGCACATGAATATCATAAGAATTATGTAGAGGCCGATTTAGGGCGGGTGCAATCTCTTTTAGGTTGGATTTGTACCATCATTCCCGAATATCCAGTCATGGTTCTGGACCACTATGGAGTTAGCGATCTCCGTGATCATGAATGGGGTATAACCTTCACACCCGTGAACGGTTTACAACTTCCTAAAACTTATTAGCGACTCCTTTATCTCTAGCTTCTTTCCCTTTGGACGCCACCATCTTAAATGCATGATCATAGTAGGGCTCAAAGTTGAGTTTGAGAAATTCCTTACACATACACTATTTTTCCAAAACCTACAATAATGCTCAATAGAATTACAATACAACCGAGAAAGAGTTCTTTACGGTCATTCATTCATTTGATAAGCTTAGGGCCTATCTCATTGGCTCCAAAACAATAATGTATGCCGATCACTCGGCTTTCAAGTATATGGTATGTAAGAAGGAGGCCAAGCCTAGATTTTTTAGATGGGTGTTGGTTCTTCAAGATTTTGATTATGAAATGGGAGATAAGAAGAGGGCTGAAAACGTGGTTGCGGACTACCTTTCATGATTAGGAGGTGCTAGAATGCATGAAGATGATTTTCCAATAAAGGATGCTTTGATGGACGATATCTTATATGCCCTTGATGAGAAATTGGAGCCTTGGTTTGCCGACATCATGAATCATTTGTCTTGTAGCGCTATTCCTCCGGATTTTTCTCCTCAACAACGTCGAAGGCTTAAGCACGAGGCAAAAAGGTATGTACGGGATGACCCCATATTGTTGAAAATGGGGGTTGATTGTCTTCTTAGATATTGTGTCCCTAATAAAGAAGTTCATGGTGTTCTCTCAGTGTGCCACTCTTCACCATGTGGTGGATAAATGAGTGCTCAAAAGATCGCCTTGAAGGTTCTACCATGTATGTTCTTTTAGCCTGCTTTATTCAAGGATGCTTGGTCCTTTGTTAAGAGTTGTGATAGGTGTTTCGGGGTTTTTTGAGTGTCCTAAGGGAGAGTTACAACACCAAGAATGGACTCCGGACGCCTGTACCTGCCAAACAACGAAGACTCCCGTGGGTGGGAGCTCTGCCTCCGACGATCAAGTTAGAACGTGTACGGATATAATAATGCGGAAAGTAGATGGGATCAGGCTCCCCTTAGGAAAAGAATGATCATCCGGCTGTTTGAGACAGCCTCAACATCTGAGTGTTTCACTCTATAATTTGTGTGGATTGAATGTGTATGCAATTGAGTACCCCTTGACCTGATGAAAATGATCAGTATTTTAGTCTCTTGGGACAGGTGCGTCATAGGTTATTTAACCTTAGTAGATGGGCTTCCCACCATTTTAGAGTGTTTCTGGGGTTATGGGCTTGAAGCCCGATTTTTCCCCTTTAAATGACACGTGTCATGCTCTAATTGACTCATTAAGCGCCGAGCTTTGGGTACATGTCGCAGCGGCGTTGGTCCATACTTCAAGGGTATTTTTACCCTTAACATTAGCCCCTCGAAAGGAGTAATCTTTCTTTTAAGAAAGACTGTTCCTTTCGAATATAAGACCCTTTAAGCCTCTTTGGTAGGCATTTGTCTAGTTCAACAAAAAAGGGATTTGATTAACTTGGAAAATTTTGATACCTTGAACGGTATGACATTTTTTAAATTAATCAATCATAATAATGATTGCCGTTGAACTAGACGGATGTCCACTCTTATTGCATGTAGCCCCACTATGTTGATAGCCCCAGAACAGGCGGACTATCGACCATCGAGCAAGGGGTAAGCGTTCAATATTATACGGCCATTGGCCTCTTTAGGTTGTTCTTAATGGGAACAACACTTAGCTGCTATGATTTTGGACTTAACTTATGTCTACTCATGTCCGGTATTTTTGGTTAAGGATTAATTGTTTAGGTTAGGTGTTTAGGTAGTTTAGTGTTTAGGCTAGTGTAACGTGGGGTGTTTCTAAGGACAACAAACTAGTTCATGTTAATGGACTAGTTTAGGGGTAACTATGGCTAGAGTTGAACACTCACTCTACTAATCACAAAAAAAAAATAAAAAAACAAGCTCACTCCGAACACTCCGAGTAAAGATTATAAACTCGAGTCCACGAGTTCAAGTCAACTTGAATCCACAAGTTAAAACAAGAAAGATACTTGAAATATATCTCAAAATGATGTAATTCATTAAAATTGGATGAATACAAACTATAATAAAACTTCCTTTTATAGGATTAGGAAGTTACTTACAATAATAAGTTAAGTAGACTTAATTAATTAAACCAGCTAAAGAGCACACCAAAACCGTCAGCCACCTGCTGCCAATAAGGTGTAATGGTTCCTAAGGGAACGCTGTTCATCAAAGGCTTCAAACAGCAAGAATTAGCCGCAGTTAAAAGGCAGCGGTGCTTAAGGAAAACCGTTGCAGATTGCCTTTAATAGGCAGCGGTTTTTGCGGAAACCACTGCACAAACTGCCCAGCTCTCCCCCTTTCAACAGTCTACGGTTATGGCTTATTATTACATAAATTAAAAATAGCTATTCAAGTGCTAATAAACTGAAAAATAAACATACAAATTATGACTAATAAAACTAAGGAAGTTGATCATCAAAGTAGCATCCAAAGAGGAAGTGTAACGTCCCCTTTAATGCTCATAAAACCGGATGTAACCTCCTAGCTTTATTGCCTTGTCTTGTGCCTCCGTTCCTTGCGTGTGGCTAACTTAGAAAAAGAGGATATTGAACCTCTATTCTAGGCTTCCACAAATAAGAATTCAACGCAAAGATGCCTTATTTACCAACCCAAGGCACACATGCCTTGATAGAAAATGGGGCAATATTAAAACTTATGCATGGCACCTTGTCTATCTTTGACCCATGAACGAACAAACCATTGACTAAATGAAATTGAATTTGCTGAACCTTGGACCGCGTATTTGGACCCTTTGAACCATTAGACTCATCAGGTTGCACCAAGTCTTGACCAAGGTCAATTCCGGATCATTCCCCCTATCGTTGAAAAAGCTTGCCCTCAATCTTTCATCATCCAAGTATGGAGCAAGGTCACCTACATTGATAGTTGAGCTCACATCACCATATTCACTAGGAAGCTCAATTTCGTAGGCACTTTCACACACCCTTTGAAGCACACGAAAAGGACCATCCGACCTAGGCATAAGTTTGTTTTTGCGTAGGCTAGGGAAGCGTTCTTTTTGTAATTGGAGCCAAACTATGTCACCCTCATTGAAGCGTGGTTGGGAACGGTTCTTGTTGGCTTTTGCTTTGTACCTTTCATTCATATATTCAATCTTTTCATGAACCTTCTTACACGTTTGTTGAAAAGATTCCCATCTTTTCTTAGCATCACCATGTACTAGCTCGGTTCTAGGTAGTGAAATGAGCTCCACTAATAGCAAAGGATTAACACCATAGACCACCTCAAAGGGACTTTGGATTGTAGTATAGGATGGAGACCTATTGTATGCGGACTCAGCATGAGCCAACTTCAAGTCCCAATCCCTTTGAGTCTTGTTCACAAGTCCACGCAAAATAACACCCAAGGTATAGTTTGTGACCTCGGTTTGTCCATCTGTTTGAGGATTATGGGAGGTACTAAACAAAAGCTTAGTTCCCACAAGTCTCCATAACATTCTTAAAAAATGACTAAGGAATTTAGTGTCTCGGTCCGAAACAATAGACCGTGGCACACCATTTAAACGAACCACTTCCTTGAAATACAAATCAGCAACTTTTGAGGCATCATTTGTTTTTTGACATGGAATGAAATGGGCCATCTTCAAGAAAATTTCCACAACAACCATGATGCTATCGTTGCCTCTTCGGGTTCTAGGCAAACCCACAACAAAGTCCATACTCACAGCTTTGCATGGAACATTAAGAACCGATAAAGGAACATAGAGACCTTTGTGAAAGGTACTCTTGGACTTTTGACATGTTGTGCATCGCTCTATCACTTGGCTCACGTCTCTAGTCATGTGAGGCCAATATAAGTGTTCTTGGATAATGTCTATTTCGGGGTTTTTTTATGTGTCCTGCGGGAGAGTTACAACACCGAGACTGACCTCCAGCTGCCTGTACCTGCAAAACAACGGAGACTCCCGAGGGAGTTCTGCCTCCGACGATCAAGTTAGAACGAGTATGAGGAGTATAGTGCGGAATGTAGTAATAACCCCTCCTAAGTTAGGAGGGTTCTGTAAGTAATAACCCCTCCTGAGTCAGGAGGGTTCTGCAATGAAGATTGCTCAATTTTTGGGTTGATTGAATGTGGATTCAATGTATGTTGTGTGTTTTTTGTAAATGAGGATGGTTCCTCTATTTATAGAGAAGGATATCAATCCCCTTCAAGAGTTTGGGGACACGTGTCAACAGGCTATTAGGACACATGTTGCGTTAATAGTGGTCCGCTTGTTAGGGGTATTTTACCCCCAAACATTAGCCCCTCGGAAGGAGTAGTCTCTCTTATTTAAGAGAGATTTCTCCTTTCGAATACGAGACCGCTTGAGCCTATTTGGTCGGCATCTGTCTAGTTCAATTGGGGAGAGATTTGATTGACTTGGAAAATTTGATACCTTGAATGGTATGACATTTTCCGAGTTAATCAAATCATAATAATGATTGCCGCTGAACTAGACGGATGTCGACGATTATAGCTTTTAGCCCCACTATGCTGATAGTCCCAGCCTAGGCGACCTATCGACCATCAAGTGGAAGCTTGCATGCAATATTATATGGCCGTTGGCTTATATTTGATCAGTTAATCCAGGTAGTGCTTGTTTGATCATTCGAGTGCATAACCGTATGGGATGCTTCAGAGCAACGCTGGTTATGATATGACCAAGATTTCAAATTCCTTCTGTACCGCTTTGCAGTGACATCCGGTTTATATCTTGGTTACAATGGATCATTCAAACGTGAGTTATCTTTATCCTTAGCCAGTTTAAAGCCGTTTGAGTTATGACCGCTAGAACAATGTACCACCCGGAAGGGAGTTGTTCTCTTCGGCGAATTCACCCACATGGGCATCGCCGGATGCCATTTTTTTGTCATTTGCCACCCGTGTTTTTGCACAGGGCTTTTTATATATGAAGGAAGATCATCCGGCCATTGGCCTTCGCTTGATCATACGAGCGCGTAACCGTAGGGGATGCTTTTAGCAACGCTGGTTATTGCATGACTCCGGCCATTGGCCTCAATAGGATCATCCGGCGATTGGCCTTCGCTTGATCGCTAGAACAATGTATTACCCGAAAGGGAGATGTTCTCTTTGACGAATTCACCTGTATGAGCGTCGTCGGACGCCTGCTAGGGTAGACGGATTGATTTATTTTAATAAGATCATCCGGCCTTTGGCCTTCGCTTGATCAATCCGGCCATTGGCCTTAATAGGATCATCCGGCCATTGGCCTTCACTTGATCGCTAGAACAATGTACTACCCGGAAGGGAGATGTTGTCTTCGACGAATTCACCCGTATGGGCGTCGCCGGACGCCTGCTAGGGCAGACGGTTTGTTTTAAATTTTGTCGTCTGCACATTGCACAAGCGGTGGTTCTACTTAAGCCTGCTCAGCATACTTTTTTATACCTCTTGCGATTGGTATGCTGCCTTTAAGGGAGACTTGAACCAATATAAAATGTTTTCAAAAACCCAAGTAAAATGCGGTATTGAAAACTAAGTAAGGTTGTACACAATACTCATACTGAGTCTGTTAGAATGGTACCTTCCGGTGGAGGATGCCAACATGCTAGATGACATTGAAATGCCTCCTGCTAACTCATGATACAAGGCTCTTCAAATGGTGACAGGCGTCCATGAAATGCCTCCTGGGTTAGCAGGCTCCAAGAGATGAATTTGATTCTCCGAGTATACAGGCAGCTCTTTGCTGAGGCGCCTCCTGCTTGACTTGGTGTGGTAAAGCATACAGCCCCACTCTAAGTCTTCAGCCATGCTATTTCAAGGGATTGTATCAACCTATATACATGCAGCGAGACTTCATACATTTGATAATAAAACAAGTTGTTGAAGTACCCAGGTGACTCCTTGAATCTTTGCTAGCAGATACACCAGACGGTTCACCGGCTGAGAGCAGTTTGAGATCAAGGGAGTCTGCTTAAGTGTGCCCAGACGGTTTGATGCATACTTGTGCGGGCAACCCATATAAGAGGCAACACATACAGGAGGCAAGATGTATACAGGAGGCTGGGCTTCATAGGAGGCAGATTGTATATGAGAGGCAATGCTTCTCACCCTACCAACGCAGAAAAGTGTCCAGCCCCCCACTCGGCCATTCATGCAATCATTGCTCCCTAAACCGGTTTCCATGGTGTGACAAGAGTATCACCCAACCGGGCAGCTCATGACTCAGACTCCCTACATACAGGAGGCTTAGCAAGGATGTGCCAGTTACCGACTTCAATAGCGTAAATACAACCGGTTTTTTTTTAATCATAATAATAATCAATCATTTAAATAATGATTTGACTTAGCCCATTATTTTTAATCAAGCTCACAACCACACTTTCATTTGCATACACTCAACCGGTGAGTATGCCGGTTGTATGGTCTTCAAATCAAGGTTGCTTGTGGGTGAGAGAAATGATGTTTGTTAGCTGGGACATTGAGACGTATACACCAGCACCAACAACCGGATTATGGAGATGGATGGGGGTAGCTGCCGCCTGACTAGTTGCTAGAGCTTTCTTTGGCATTGTTGCACACCGCCTTGTACGCATGCAACCAATGACTACATCCGATTGCAAGCTGCTTATACAAAGCATACTCAGCCGGTTTTTCTTGGGTGCAAATTGCCGGTTGTGTGCTTAGCTTACTATGCGCATGCTTCTCTCATGGCTGTTTTTAAAGGTTGCTTCCACACAAACAACACAAACAGCACAACCACCCCTTTTCACAAGTAGATCAGCCGGTATGAAGGTCGTATGGGGGCTGCCGTCTATTAGCTTCCTCATGCTTCCTCACAACAAGCTTAGCACTAGTTGTTTTAAAACTCAGCCAGAGCCATACATACGGAGGCCCTCGTGCTATTGCTTTGCTGCTTGGTCAGAGAGTAGTTGCTTGGCATACCGGCTGGGACATGCGACAAGGGCAAGGGGCAATAGTAGCTGCTATACATACAACCGGTCTTGGAATTTCCATTGACTTGGATAGTGTCGTACTTTCATGAAAGTTGCACAGCCGGTAGTTAACCTATATCGGCACAACCGGTTTTGTATTATTGCCGCATGAAGAATCAACATGAGATCATAGCCATGCACGAGAACCAACTTGTGTTATCTTGCATACACACAGCCGGCGAATGCCGATTGTAAGATTAGAGCAAGCCAGACGTTTAGTCTCGCTAGGAGCATTAGGCCGCCCACACTTAAATCTTGATGGAAGCTAAAATGCTCATTATTTATACCCAAATAACACAACCGGTGACCATTTGTGCCGCTTGCATATACTCGGAGCAACAACCCATTTAGTTCTTGCTTTCGAGGTTCGACATTTGAACTCCCGAATGCTTATGTTTGCATCAAGAGTCGGCTGACCCTTTGCTATTAAGAGCTTAAAAAAGCCATTCATAGCAGATATACACAACCAGGGGTGATGCCTAGTGCAGGCTGCATAGTCGGTGTTGCAAGCATGCTTGCATCATGCGGCATAATACCGCTTGCATGTGTTAGAGACAATGAGCAGGTTACAAGCATGAATGCTTGGCGTATGTGATGCTGCCGCCTTTGTATGCGAGGAGGTGTTTGTTGTTGGCTCTAAAAAGTGTCGTGTGACATCCTTAACCATAATAGCTTCAAAATCAATGGTACTCAAGCGAGGATAGGATAGTGTCGTACCACAGCCGGTCTAGGCATTGCATTTATAGACTTCTAAGCATGATGGTCTAGCTTGTACATAGGCAACCGGTTTGTAATAGCAAATAGCTTAAGACGGAGCCGCATAATTATGTCGTTTGTAGTTGCTTGTCGTAACAAACTACAATGAGGTATTGACCTTGCCATATATAGAAAACAGTGCGTGCTTCGGCTTGTAAGCACATAGCCGAGTTCAAGGCTGCCTCCTCATGCATCACAGTGCCGGTTGAGTTCTTGTGCTTGGGATTAGCTGCGCGGTGCTGCAACATGCAATCACAGCCGGCTTATGGAGACGGATGGGGGGCACTAGACTCGCTAGAGCTGAATGGCAGTGTTACACACGCATCCTCGTATACTTGCAGCCGGAATGATGGAGCCTATGCTCAAAAGACCCACACATGCGGCAGTCTCATTGAAATGGTGAGTGACAAAGATGGACGAAGCACAAGCCTTTGAAAAATGAAAGTGCATGGGCATGTGTTCCTCCATGCATATATTAATGCATATACGATTGTAGTAAGTGGAAAGTTTGGTCGGCTTACTAATGCACTTCCAGTAACTGCTTTAATAATAATTATATATATATATATATATAATCATGTCGCTTGTATTACTGCCCCTCACATCTCCTTGTGAGTTAGTTGATGGTATTAGGAGCATGCATTACACCCTTTTCTTTTGCTGGCTTTGCTTGATTCACAACCAGTTTCTAACTCTAGACATTTAAATCATTGATGTCGTCCTGGACGACAACCGTCCTGATAGAACGATTAAAGTTGGGACGGTTTCTTTTGAAAAGTTAGGGGCAGACTTGCTCCAACTCCTGAGAGAGTTTAAAGACCTCTTCTCCTTTGAAGTGGAGGAAATTCCAGGCGTCAGCCCGGATCTAGCCGTCCACAACCTAGCTGTTGATCCCAAAATAAAGCCAGTCAGGCAAAAGAAGAGGGATCATGGCGAGGAGAGGTCACAGGCGGCAGCCGCCAAGGTCAAAAAGCTCATTGACGCTGGGTTCATTCGGTAATGCTACTACCCGCTTCCTAAAATAGACAGTCTTGTTGACTCTACAGCCGTCCATGCCCTGATGAGCTTCATGCACGCCTACTCAGGTTTCCATCAAATTCCCCTATGGAAGAAGGACCAGGAAAAGACGGCCTTCGTCACTAATCAGGGATTGTACTGTTACACGGTGATGCCGTTTGGGCTGAAGAATGCGCCTGCTACTTTCCAACGAATAATCAACACGGTTTTCACCAATCAAATCGGAAGGAATGTAGAGGCGTATATAGACGATATGATAGTCAAATCCAAGCTCCAGGCGGATCACCTAGCTGACCTCCGAGAAACCTTCACCGCACTCAGGCGGCATAAGGTCATGCTTAACCCCAAGAAGTGTGTCTTTGGTGTTGAGTCTGGGAAGTTTCTCGGATTCTTGATTGATCAAAGAGGCATAGAGGCCAATCCGGAGAAGGTCCAGGCGGTGATTGACATGCAATCACCCCAAACCGTCAAGGAGGCCCAAAAGTTATTCGGTTGCCTGGCGGCATTAGGAAGATTCCTCAGCCAGTCAGGCGACAAGTGCCTTTACTTCTTCCAAGAAATCAGGAAGAGGTCCAGATTTGAATGGGGAGAAGAGGTTGAGGCGGCATTCCAAAGGTTAAAGCAACACCTGCACTCGTTGCCCAAACTAGTGAGCCCCCTGCCCAAGGAGGTTCTCTACATGTACCCGGCCGTCTCAGATCACTGCCTTAGTGCCGTTCTCCTTGCTAAGAGAGACGGCAAACAGCTTCTAGTGTATTTTATCAGCCATATTCTCAGAAATGCTGAACTTCGGTACCCAATGATTGAAAAATTTTGGCTGGCTCTCTACAAAGCAGTCAAGCGGCTGAAGCCATACTTCTTGGCCCATCCGGTAATTGTCTATACTGATCAGCCACTCAAACGACCAATGACCACCATGGAGTCATCCGGCCGAATAATCAAGTGTGCTGTTGAAATTCAGAGCCTGGAAATAACTTTTGAGCCTAGGCGGGCAGTGAAGGGTCAGGCGTTTGCTGACTTCATTGTCGAAATGACTAGGCCGGCTCAGCCGGAAGATGCTGGACAGGTTTGGAAGTTATTTGTAGACGGAAGCTCTACGGTAAACGACTGTGGTGCAGGCGTAATTTGCAAATCTCCAGAAGGAGATACATACGAATATGCACTACGATTCAAATTTCAAGCTTCAAACAACGAAGCTTAGTATGAGGCCCTGCTAGCCGGTATGCGCATGTGTAAGGCCCTTCTGGGTCACAAGTGCAAAAAGCCTCGTCTCCCTGCCGCCTATGACCTCTCCTCGCCACGATCCCTATTCTTTTGCCTGACTGGCTTTATTTTGGGATCAACAGCTAGCTTGTAGACGGCTAGATCCGGCCTGACGCCTGGCATCTCCTCCACTTAAAAGAGGTCTTTAATCGTTTACCAGAAAGTCTGCCCCTAACTCTCTCAGGAGTTGGAGCAAGTCTGCCCCTAACTCTCTCAGGACGGCTGTCGTCCAGGACGACATCAATGCTTTCACCAGCCGGCTGGGGCCGAGAGTCGTCCGGCCTTTCCCCGGCTAGTGATTTCTATTTCATTTTTCTGGCGGGGGCCAATTGGTTTGCCTTTCTCTTTGTACCGCCTGCCTTAGGGACAGGCCCGGCTTCTTTGTCATCAAGGTTAGTAGGTTCCTCGCTGGGGCCAGCTGCATAGGCAGACGGCCTAACATCTGAGAGATAGCACTCTCTTGCCGCCTTTTGGTCCCCGCTTAGGGAGCCTACTGACCCATCATCCCTCTCGAATTTTATCAGCATGAGGGAGGGGATGATTACCGCCTTGGACTCATTGAGAGTTGGACGTCCCAATATGAGGTTGTAGGCAGTCAGCTCTTCGACTACCAGAAACTTGACGACCATGTGTCGTCCTTCCCCCTTGCCTCCCAGCCGGATGGGTAAGTCTATCCTACCTACCGGATGCACTACCTCACCTCTAAAGCCGACTAGGGGGTGGGGGGCCTTGTGCATACTGCTGGGCTTGTATTTCAGCTTTGCCAAGCAGCGATAGCTTATCAGGTCAGAAGAGCTCCCGGTATCGATTAGGATCCGGCCAACTCGTTGATTGGAAACTTTACATTCGATGACAATGGGGTCATCGTGGGGCTGCCTGACTGTACCCTTGTCTTTCTCAGAGATGAAGACCTTTGGAAAGACGTCTTTCGACGCCTGGCCCTCGTCCTCTGAGGCGGACAACTTCTTGATGTTGTCCCTGGCACCCCGAATGGTGGGACCACCACTAGCGAAGCCGCCTGCAATGGTGTAGATATGCTCTTCATCTGTGTCAGAGCTCATCACCGGCTTCTTAGAAGATTTTCAACCATTTTTGGGGTTACCCTTGGACTTTGTCAGATAGGACTTCAAAGCCCCCTCATCAGCCAATCGGTCCAATAGCCGCTTGAGGCTATAGCAACCATTGGTGTAATGGCCAATTTCCTCATGGAATTGGCAATACTTGCTCTTATCCCGATTCTTGACAGCGCTCTTTAGAGGAGCCGGCTTCTCAATGGTTAACCGGTATTTTATCTCCATGAGGATGGAGGAACAGTCCTTGTTAAACTCGTACTTGGGGACGTACGGTTCCAACTTCTTTTGCTTCTTCTGGGATGACTGACCTGGGCGGTCAGTTGCCCAGACTTCTTTTCTTTTCTTTTCTTCTTTTCTGGCCGGCTGATGGAACCGGCTCTCTTTTATGTCGGACCGCCTAGGTTCTGACGGGTGCTTGACGGCACAGAGCTCCGTCTCCTGTATATAGGCTTCAGCCTCCATTAGTGCCTCTTGGAGGGTAGCAACCCTCTTGCGAACTAGGTCGAACTTGAATGTCGACCCATCCTTCAGACCTTTAAAGAATTCTGTGTACGCAACTTCATCAGACAGTCCTTGTATCTGAATTCTCATCAGATTGAACCGCCTGACATAGGACCGAAGTCCCCCTTTGTCACCTTGCCGGATCGCCCCTAGGTCGAGACTGGTTTTCTTGGCCGGGATGTTCATGGAGAAGTTGGACGCGAACAAATATGTAAGCGTCTTAATGTTTTTGATGCACCCAGCCAGCAGGTTAATTTCGGACAAACTTCACCCTAAATCGGATAAGTGTTTCTTTGTGGGATATCCAAAAGAAACCAAAGGGTATTACTTCTAAAATAAATCCGAGAACAAAGTGTTTGTTGCTCGTGATGGTGTCTTTTAAGAGAAGGATCACCTTTCCAAAATGACAAGTGGGAGGAAAATCGAACTCGACAAAGTTCTAGAGAACGAGCAACAATGTCAACCTGACAAAACAGACAATCAAGAAGCTTTGGAAGCATCTAAGAAGATTGGTCAGAATCAAACAAACAATGTAAATTCTCAACCGATTACCTTTCGTAGGTTGCAACGACAAAAATCTCAACCATACAGATACCTCGGTATCTTCTTAACCGATGATCAGGACATCCTAGTCATGGATGGTGATGAACCAGCGACATACAAGCAATCTAAGACGAGCCCCGACTCTGCAAAATGGCAAGAGGCCATGAAATCCGAGATGGACTCCATGTCTGAAAATCAAGTCTGGGACTTGGTGAATTTGCCCGAGGGTTATACACCCATTGGTTGCAAATGGATCTTCAAAGTGAAGACAGACAAGGATGGAAATGTATCAATATACAAAGCTAGACAGGTGGCAAAAGGTTATAGACAAGTCCATGGGATTGACTATGATTAAACTTTTTCACCAGTTGCAATGCTAAAATCCGTCCGTATCATCCTAGCGATTGTTGCATATTACGATTATGAAATATGGCAAATGGATGTCAAAACCGCCTTCCTTAATGGAATTTTGGAAGAAACTGTGCATATGACACAGCCAGAAGGTTTTGTCGATCCAGGCAACACTGGAAAGGTTTGCAAGCTGAAGAAGTCCATTTATGGACTAAAGCAAGCCAGCAGAAGTTGGAATCTGCGATTTGATGAAGCCATTAGCAAGTTTGGTTTTTATTAAGAATCCAGATGAATCTTGTGTATACAAGAAGGTCAGTGGGAGTGATATTGCATTCCTAGTCCTGTATGTCGATGACTTACTTCTCATTGGAAACATCACAAAATTGTTGGAGTCTGTAAAGGGCTGGTTAGGAAAGTGCTTTTCAACGAAGGACTTAGGAGAGGCACAGTACATATTGGGCATCAATACCTACAGGGATAGATCTAAGAGGATGATTGGATTAAGCCAGAGTACTTACATTGATAAGGTACTGGCTCGATTCCACATGGAGAATGCCAAAAGAGGGCATTTACCCATGTCCCATGGCATAACTCTCAGCAAGAAACAGTGTCCATAGACACCTATTGAGTGAGAAAGAATGAATCAGATCCCATATGCTTCGCTAATCGGATCGATCATGTATGCCATGATATGTACAAGGCCAGATGTATCGTATGCCTTGAGTGCAACGAGTCGATACCAATCGAACCCAGGAGAGGCGCCTTAGACTGCGGCCAAGAACATCCTTAAGTACCTGAAAAGGAACAAGGATAAATTCCTGGTATATGGAGGCCACAAAGAACTTGTTGTTGAAGGTTACACCGACGCTAGCTTCCAGTTTGACAGAGACGACTTCAAGTCACAGTCGGGGTACATATTATGTCTGAATAGAGGAGCGTTTAGCTGGAAGAGTGCCAAGCAGAGCACCACTAGAGACTCTACAACTGAAGCCGAGTACTTGGCCGCTTCAGAAGCTGCCAAGGAAGCTGTTTGGATTCGCAAGTTCATTAGCGAACTTGGTGTTGTACCCTCAATCAAGGGGATGATAGACCTCTATTGTGATAATAATGGAGCTATCGCTCAGGCTAGGGAGCCGAGAGAGCACCAAAAGGTCAAACACGTGCAAAGGCGATTTCACATGATCAGGGAATGGAAATGCGAAGGTGAAATAAGAATTTGTAAGATTGGCACAGATGATAATGTAGCCGATCCTTTGACTAAACCGCTGCCTCAAGTGAAACACAACAAGGACATTGAGGCAATGGGAATCAAGCATGTTGGAGACTGGCTTTGAAATTCCCTGTACATGTGTTTTAATTAAATAGGATATTTAATTTAAGACACTGTATTAAAACCATTCATTAATGGAGTAATTAATTTTTGTGCAAAATTATCATTCACTCCAGTACTATTTAATTGTGGTTTAGAATTAAATAATGAGTCCATTCGATTTACGGAAATATTCAAAAAAGGGTATGAAGACCATGTCTTGGATAAAGAAACACCTGTTAAGTGAACATTGAATATTTAAATAAAAAATTGTCCCTAATCGAGGTCATCTAACAGATGGACGATTGATGACCGCCATAGATTAGTGTGTAGTATGATTTACAGCACCGTTTCTTGTGCTGCGAGGACGTGACGGTCATAAATCATTTGCACAGGCACAGTTTGGAACTATACTAGATAAGACCTATGAGAGTACTTTAAGAAAATTTAAATTTTGTCATAAGTTCATTTCTCATTATGACTATCGGAACTTGTTTCCTCCGACCATGAGTATTGTGAAGTTTTCTTGTTTGAGTACTAGACTCTTTGATGTTTCCTAACGTCTTCCGTAACTGGGGATCATAACGGGAACACTCAGGAGACTATGTCCTCTTAGTAAGAGGAACTTACAATACAAGATTGGGATTTTCCCCCTACTACCAATAGGGAAAATGTTTTGTTTTTTACAAAGGCCGCTCGAAGAGCGAGACTGTGAAAATGCATGGCCGTGCTCAGATGGATTTTAGAAATCATTTGCTTATTGATAGTAAAACTCGGAGATCGAGAAACACTTCTGAACCTTATAGTTCGCGAAGAAACATTAAGTGACATAGGAAATGGGCTATACACTGTATGCACACTTGTCCGGAAGGACAAGTGGGAGATTGAAAGGAATGGTGTCCATCCAACAAGTGTATTCTTCTGATAGAGGGTTAAGAATTATTACAGAGCTAATTCTTCAGTAAGGTCAAGTGATCGGAATGCCTAGGTGGAGGCCGCTTCCGATCAGTAATATCAATGTATAATTGATGTTACAACTTAATCTTAACTAAACCCTTTGGGTCAAACCCAATCGAATCACTGATCCGAGACGACGAATTAATCCTAAAGGATTTAATGAGTCAGCAAAGTTTTACGAATACAGACGTCGAATATCGAGCCTAGGGCGTCGAGATCGAGCGTCGCAAAATCACAAAGCGACAAGTATAAATGTAGTCGTAGCACCACAATGGTTTAACCATGTGGATGCTAGGCTTGTTCAAGCTAGCATGCACCTAGCTTGGTTAGGCGCAAGCCTAAGCAGGCTAGGTGTGCTAGGCGCACCATCGCCGCCTAAGCGTGCACATGGCAGACTATCGCAAAGCACCACAAGCCCGAGGCATCCCATCGCAGCTAGCAGCGTGCTAGCCTTGGTGCGCATGGCAAGCTATCGCAAGCGCCAAAAGCACCAGGCAGCCCATCGCAGCTAGCAGCGTGCTAGCCTGGGTGCCTGGGTGCGCATGGCAGGCTATCGCAGCACCCTAGCACCAAGCACAACACCATCGCAGTGCTAAGCACATGCGTGTGTGCGTGTGCACCGTCGCCCCGCAGCACGGAGCTTTGTTCTTGTGTGCGTGCCTTCGCATGGCAGCACCAAGCACAGCGAGCTAGCAAGCAACACTAGCCTTACGTGTAGGCACCATCGCAGGCCACGCACCAAGCACTGCGCACCTATGTGTGTACGTGCCTCGCACCAAGCATAGCAGTGCTAGGCACTGGCTGATGCATGTGCGAGCGTTGCGTGGTGCATGGTGCGTAGCGTGCTGCGTAGGCTGATGCGAGGGAAGGGCCAGCATGCGTGGTTCGCTAGCAGCACGCATGCTGGCTGTGCTAGCAATGGCGCGCAAGGAAAGAGTGGGGGCTAGCCTGTGCGTGGGCTGCTAGGGGCTAGTGCCAGCACTACATGCTAGCAACGCCCAGCGCCAGCACCAGCCCAGCACCAGCACGCACTAACTGGCTGGCTGGGTGATAAGTGGCATTTATGCCACTATTTAAATCCTCTAATCGCGGTATTTTTCTACGTTTGTCCCTTGTTTGTACCCTTTTTGCTCTGTTTCTCTCTTTATTATGTTTTTGTGCTTTTCCTCGTGTTTTATAGGCTTTTGGAGTTGATTTTAAAAGAATGAAGAGCTTGGAGAATTGGAGTTCATTTGAAGAGCTACAAAGGAAGTTAAGGAGCAAGCAAGCACGGTCATGCGGACAGCGCAGGTCGCGCATTCAAAATGGCGCGAGCGCGCCAAACCCAGCGCGGGCGTGCCTAACATTGGGTTCGAAAATATTGAAGGAGGTAGAATGTAGGCGCGATTTGGGCGCGGCTTAGGCGCGGGCGCCCCTAAGATAGGCGCGGGCGCGCAAGGGCCTGAACTCCAAAACTGACCTTTGTTCACTCTTTTAGCCATATCGTTTCATCTACACATCAGATTGAGGTGATTCAAATTGCGTTGGAAACTAGACTTGAAGAGCTTTGCATCGATAGGTTGCACGCCCAAGAAGCATCCTACAACAGAAGTTATGGATATTTGAATTTGAATGTCGCTGCCAGGCCGAAACCCAGATTGGCGCGGGCGTGCCATTCTACTGCGGTTCTATTTTTAGCCCGATTCTCTCCTATTTTTGGGGAATTTTTTTGGGGGTTTCTTTTGGAGGGGGCTTTCTCTCTCCTCTTTAAGGGGAAAAACCCTAGTTTCTCTCCATCATCTTCACTCTTAGATTAGCTTAGATTAGGCTTAGATTTAGTTTTAATTCTTGTTTTTATCCATTGTAATGTAGTTTGGGGTATTTTAGGGAGAGAAAGTGAAGAGCTTCAATGGTGGATTGAAGAAGATGAAGATGCGAAGTGACATTGTTTTGGATTCCATTTCAATACTTCAATGAGCATTCTAAACTCTATCTCATTTATTGTTCTTTCTTAATTTCTTGCTTGACTAGAGTAGTTGTTTAGTTTAATTGCTTCTCTTTGTTCTTCGTGCTAGGTTTTGTGTTAGTTGTTCATGATTAGTGAGTAATTCCCTTTTACTAAGGGATTGGTGATAGCACGTGGTGAATCTTGAATGTATTAGGCTAGACAAATGTTGGTTATATGTGATTAAATATACCTTGTAACCATGTTTTACTAATTACTACATTTGAATGGCCAATCATGTGTTGTAATTGGGTGGATTGAACTAAGTTATGACGATAGTGTAACTTAGGGATATCCATTAGGTGATCAATTCTATGCAAAAACCTTAACTTTCATAGCTTATGACGATAGTATGAGCATGTGTTAAGTTGGGAAAGCCTTTGACCCCGATAGGTGGTTAGATGGTATTGTTGGTATTGCCTTATATGAGATATTTGGTTTGCATGTAAACTCATTTCCATTGCCTAACTTTATTGAAGACCATTGTCATGTTTGACCCTCTCCCTTGGTGTTAGTTTAACTTAATATTAATCTCATTTTGTTTATTGTTCTATCCATCCTATCTCTTTGACCTAGCTTAATTGGTGGTGGTGTTGATAGTGTTTATGTCGTCTCCGTGGTTCGAGCCTCTACTTACCACTAAACTTGTTTAGTATAGGTGTAGGTTTATAAATATTGTTTGGTTGAGGGTAGTTAGTCTAACGACCTAATTATCATTAACCAAAATGGCGTCGTTGCCGGGGAGACGGTTTCCATTGTGTGTTTATTTTCTTGTTGAGACTAGTTCTTTTCTATTCTTTTGTTTTTCCGTATCTTGTCAGTGCTCACTTTCTGCTTAGCTTTGTATATGCACAGGAGGCTTAATTGCTCTAGGCCTTTGGTGTCCATAGACCTCGAGCTAGAGCGTACTCTAGCTCAATTGAGGAGACAAGCAAGGGAGAAAGGTGAAGACCCACTTTAAGAGGAAGTGAGAAGTTCCCCTACCCCATCTTCACCCACTTCAAGTGAGGAGAGTGAACCATCCACAGGCTCAATTACCAACCCATTTTCCAATAACCATAATCAACAAAGCATGGCCGATCAAGGAAACATGGGTGATCAAAGGTCACTAAAGCAACTTGGAGCACCCGAACCATATGCCTCTCAAAGTGGGATCTTAGCCCCCACCACTTAAGCAAACAATTTCGAGATAAAGCCTTTTTTAATTTCAATGATAGAGAAGAGGCAATTTACCGATGGGAAATTTGAGAATCCCCATGAGCATCTCAAAGAGTTTCTCAAGTATTGTGACACTATCAACATCAACGAAGTCTCCCAAGAGTACATAAGATTGAAGATGTTCCCGTTCTCACTCATGGGAGCGGCGGAACATTGGTTGAACTAGGATGTTCCCCCCGGTTCTCTCACAACTTGGAATGAGGTAACTACGGCGTTCCTAGGAAGGTTTTACAATCACAAGAAAACCGCCGAGGCTCGCTCAAAGATTCAAAGTTTCCGCCAAAGAGGTGGAGAGTCTCTTTGTGAGCCATGGGAGAGATTCAAAGAGTTACAAAGGCAATGCCCACACCATGGGATTCCTAATTAGCAAGTTCTCCAAACATTCTACGGAGGACTCTCCCCTCAAAGCAAGACTAGCCTTGATGCCGGAGCCGGAGGCCCAATCATGAACAAAAGGGAAGATGAAGTAGAGAGTATCATAGAAGATGTTGTGCGCAATTATGAGGATTGGTACGAAGGTGAGAGGGAAGCCACTTCTAGCAAAGGAACGGTACAATCCGTCAAGCAAACCAATGCCATCACAAATCTTTCCAACCAAATGGAAAAGATGGCGAAACAAATGGAGGAGTTCATGAAATCAAGTTCTCAAAATACTTCCTCCCCTTCTCCCAAGGGAGACCATGGTATGAATCCTTCTACTTCTTCTCCCCCTAATTACAATGTCATGCCTCCCGGTTGTATGTTTTGTGATATATGTAGAGGCTATGATCACAATTCTCAACAATGTATGTCCATAAGTGAAGGTCCCCCTCCCCATGAAAATGATGATAATGTTGAGGATGTTAATGCCATGAATTTTGTGCCCCGTGAGGGAAATGCTGGAATGTGGCCAAATTGGAATCAAAACCTAAACCGTGGTTGGAATCAAAACCAAGGTTGGAATAAAAATCAATGGAATCAAAATTGTGGTGGTTATGATAACCAAGGCAAAGGTTGGGGAAACTCTTCCAATTACAATGGAAGAAGTTACTCAAACCAAAGGCCCAATTGGAATCAAAACTAACATCACTATTCCAACAACCAACAACGTTTTAATTCCAATCAGGGTTCCGGGGGTAATAGACCACAAAATGCTTCCACTTTCTCACAAAATAGTAGACCCCCCGGTTTTGACCAAGTAAGGCCCCATTCTCAAATTCCCCATACTCAACCCCTCCAAAAAGAAGCCCCTCCAGATCCTATGATGACTATGCTTCAAAATTTCATTAAAAATCAAGAAAACCATAATAAGAGTCAAGAGGAAGAAAAGAAACAAATCAAGGCACACATGAAAATGCTGGAGACCCAAATCTCTCAAATTGTCCAACCAAGTTCTTCATCCTCCCCTTCTTCATATTCTTCTTTACCTAGCCAAGGTGTCAACCCCAAGTCTATGTATGCCATTACTACTAGAAGTGGGAAGATCCTAGAGAGTGATTTAAATGTTGAGAAGAGTTCCGATATGAGGATAGGACTTGAGGTTGAGGATGAGTCATCAAGAGAGAGTGAGGTTCTAGAAGGAAGTTCCGAAAAGAATGAGAGGGGTGAGAAAGAGAAAGAGAAGGAACCCGAAAAGGAGAGCACCAAAGATCAAACACCTTTACCCCTTAATCTCCAACCTAGGAATGAGAGGTTGCCTTTTCCCAAAAGATTTGCTAGGTCTAGGCTTGATGTCCAATTCGGAAAATTTTTAGATGTAGTAAAGAGCTTGCATGTTTCTATACCCTTTGTGGATGCTATGAAAGAGATTCCACACCACTCTAAATTCCTAGAAGACCTCCTGAATGGAAGGAGAGAAGTCAAAACCGTTAGCTTAACCGCAAATTGTAGTATTATTCTCTCTAGTAAGCTAACAAACAAATTTCAAGATCCTGGTAGTTTTTTCCATCCCTTGTTCTATCAATGAGGTTCATTTGGGGAAGGCTTTGTGTAATCTAGGTGCTAGTGTGAGTTTAATTCCCTTCTCAGTCTACCAAAAGCTTAATGTGGGAAGTCTCACCTACAAACATCACCCTCCAACTTGCGGATAGGTCCACAAAATTGCCTATAGGGAAAGTAGAGGACATACCCCTTAGAGTTGGTAAGTTCACTTTTTCGGTGGACTTCTATGTTCTTGAGATGGATGAAGATGAAAGAATTCCTATAATCTTGGGTAGGCCATTCCTAGCTACTTCTAAAGAAATTATTGATGTCAAAGAAGGTAAGATGACCTTGAAGGTTGACAATGACTCTATCGAATTTGATTTGAATAAGGTAATGAGAAAACCTTCCTCTACTAATGAATGCTTTAGAATAGATACAATTGAAAACTTGATGAATGAGTTTAGATACCCTCATATGCATGCTTCTAATGATCTACTTGAGAATGTTTTGTTGAATGAGAATGAGGTAGGTGATCAAAAGGAGATGCAATTATATGAGGAAATGCTTGATGAGAAAGAGGAGACAACCCCCGACCAAGAGATTCTCCAAACATATGAAGTCTTCCAAGTAGAAGAGGAGGAAATCTCCAATGGTAAGGGAGCTCCGAAGGTAGAATTGAAACCTCTACCATCGGGCTTGAGGTATGTCTTTTTGGATGCTAATGATACTTTTCCGGTCATCGTCAATGCTAACCTCACGGAAGAGCAAACCTCCTCATTGCTTAATGTTTTGAAAAAGCATAGGAAGGCTTTGGGTTATACTCTTGATGATCTCAAGGGTATAAGCCCCTCCCTATGCATGCATAAAATCGATTTAGAGGAGGGTGCTAGGCCGTGTAGGCAACAGCAAAGGAAACTTAATCTTCCCATGGAAGAGGTCGTGAGGAAGGAAGTTTCCAAGCTACTTGAAGCAGGGATCATCTATCCAATCGCTCATAGTGATTGGGTGTCCCCGGTTCAAGTAGTGCCAAAAAAGGGAGGTATGACGGTAATGGTCAATGATAAGCAACAATTGGTCCCAACTCAGCTTGTTACGGGTTGGCGTATGTGTATAGATTACCGCCATTTGAATGCCAATACTTCCAAAGACCATTTTCCAATATCGTTTATCGACCAAATGCTTGAGAGACTTACAAAGCATGCCTTTTATTGCTTTCTTGATGGTTATTCGGGATTCTTCCAAATCCCAATTGACCAAAAAGATTAAGAAAAGACCACTTTCACTTGTCCCTATGGTACTTTTGCTTACCGTAGGATGCCTTTTTGTCTTTGTAATGCCTTGGCTACCTTCCAAAGATGCATGATGTCAATTTTTAGTGAAATGATTGAGGAAGAAATGGAAAATTTTATGGATGACTTTTCCGTTGGTGGAGGCACATATGAGAAGTGCCTAATGAATTTATCTCGTTGTTTAGATAGGTGTGAGAGTGCCAACTTGGTGCTCAATTGGGAGAAATGCCACTTTATGGTGGAAAATGGCATTGTTCTTGGCCATAAAATCTCCCAAGCGGGCATCGAAGTTGATGGTGCGAAGGTTGATGTGATTGAGAAGCTTCCTCCTCCCACAAATGTGAGAGAAGTGAGGTCTTTCCTTGGTCATGCCGGCTTTTACCGCCGCTTTATCAAAGATTTCTCTTTGATTTCTAAGCCTCTCACATCTCTCTTGCAACAGGATAAAGAATTTGTATTTGATGAAGCTTTTCATGAGTCATTTTGTAGGTTGAAAAAGGCTCTTTGTACCGCCCCATAGTCCAAGGACCGGATTGGTCTTTACCATTCGAGCTAATGTGTGATGCAAGCGACGAAGCCATTGGATCGGTGCTAGGACAAAGAAAGGATGGGAAACTTCACGTTATATACTATTTGTCCAAGACTCTCAATGATGCTTAACGAAATTATACAACTACAGAAAAAGAGTTTTTGGTAGTTATTCACTCATTTAAGAAGTTTAGAACCTACCTCATTGGTTCTAGGACAATCGTGTATACCGATCACTTGGCTCTCAAATATTTGATAAGCAAGAAGGAGGTCAAATCAAGGTTGTTGAGATGGATCTTGGTCCTTCAAGACTTTGATTACGAAATGAAAGATAAGAAGGGAGCCGAGAACGTGGTGGCGGACCACCTTTCTAGGTTGGGAGGTGCAAGAATACATGAAGACGGTTTGCCAATTGAAGATGCCCTAATGGATGATGTCTTATACACTCTTGGGCAAAATCGGAGCCTTGGTATGCAGATATTGTGAACTACTTGGCTTGTAGTGCCATACCTCCGGATTTCACTCCTTAACAACATCGAAGGCTCAAGCATGAAGCAAAGAAGTATATATGGGATGACCCCATGTTGTTAAAGAGAGGGGTGGATGGACTTTTGAGATGATGTGTTCCTAATGAAGAGTTCCAAGATGTGCTCTCAATGTGCCACTCATCCCCTTGTGGTGGGCATATGAGTGCTCAAAAGACCGCTTCCAAGGTTTTACAATGCATGCTCTTTTGGCCCTCTCTATTCAAAGATGCTTGGCAATTTGTTAAGACTTGTGATATGTGCCAAAGGACGGGGAACATATCAAGGCGTGATGAGATGCCCCAAAATCTGATTCTTGAACTAGAAATTTTTGATGTTTGGGCAATTGACTTCATGGGCCCTTTCATCTCATCTCAAGGAAACCGACACATTCTAGTTGCTGTTGATTATGTCTCCAAGTGGGCGGAAGCCGTGGCATCTCCCACCAACGACTCAAAGGTGGTCATCAATTTGTTCAAGAAAGTCATCTTCCCAAGATTTGGTGTTCCTAAGGCAATCATAAGTGATGGAGGCTCACACTTCAAGCACCATACATTCAACAAGCTTCTTTCAAAGTATGGTGTATCGCACAAGCGAGGCCTTGCTTACCACCCCCAAACAAGTAGTCAAGCGGAGGTCACAAATAGGGAGTTGAAAGTCATCTTGGAGAAGACCGTTGCTAGAACAAGGAAGGATTGGTCTAGTAAGCTCATTGATTCATTGTGGGCATATAGGACCGCCTTCAAGACTCCTATAGGGACTACCCCCTATAAGCTTGTTTATGGGAAGAATTGCCATTTACCCGTAAAGATGGAGCACCGAACGCATTGGGAAATCAAGCAAATCAACTTTGATCTCCACAGTGCGGGTTAGCAAAGGCTTCTAGAGCTTCATGAGTTGGAAGAGTTGAGAATGAACGCATATGACAGTGCAAGCCTCTACAAAGCAAGAACCAAGACATGACACGACGCTCAAATTTCCAAGAAGGAATTTGTGGAAGGACAGAAGGTCCTACTCTACAATTCAAGACTCAAGCTCTTCCCCGGGAAATTGAGGTCTAGATGGAGCGGTCCATTTCAAGTATCCAAAGCCTTTCCTTATGGCTCGGTTGAGATATTCAATGAAAATTACCCTCCATTCAAAGTGAATGGGCACCGTCTCAAGCCATACTATGAGGGTCAACTAATTGAAAATCCAGAAAATTTATCTCTTCATTCCGTGTGAAGTACGTCAAGCTAGTGACGTTAAAGAAGCGCTTACGGGAGGCAACCCGGTTTCTAACGTGTTTGATTTTATTTTCTTTCAAATCGCTTGAACTAATCCATCTAACACTTTTCCCAATCAATTTTGATGTAGGTGTGATTGCGTGTGTCCACGAGGAAAGAGAGACAAGAGTAAAGCAAAAATGAGGAATTTTGAGAAATTGTGCTCGAATGAATACTAAAGAGACAGAACCTCAGCGCGATTTTGTCGCGGCTGAAGCGCGATCCGCAAGAGCAGTAAGGCGCGGGCGCGTCTAGTTTCGTCGCAGGCGCGTATATGAATGTAAATTGCACCCATTCCAGAAAGTAGGAGCGATTTAGGAGCGGCTCGCGTCTTAAAGTGGGCGCGGTCAGACCTGTTTTAGAAGCGGGCGCGCCAGCTCTTTGGTCTTAATACTCACCCAATTCCAGAGAATAGGAGCGATTTTGTGCGATTTGTGAGCGGCTCGCGATACCAAAGTGGCGCGTGCGCGCCTATTCAGAGCGTGGGCGCGATAATAGCTTGGTCTGATTTCCAGGGAGTTGGAGCGATTTTATCGCGATTTAGGAGCGGGCCGCGTTTTCACTGAGGCGCGGGCGCGCCTACATCAGGCGCGGGCGCGCCTTTCTTGGTATCAAAAAAAAAAAAATACGGTTTCGTCTTTTGTTTTCGCAATTTCCCTTAAACCCTCATAAACATAACTCAAACCCCCTCATTGCCTTTCTCTCCCTTCGCGGCCGCTCCTCACCACCATACTCAGGATCATCTTCTTCCATCCTCTTAAATCAATCATTCTTATAAATCAATCATCCTCAAGCTTCAATCATTCATCTTCTCCGTTTGTTCATCATCAAAGAAAGAAATTAGTCATCCTCAACACCAACCGCAACGAACTCCTTACTACTCAAAACCCTCACCAAATCGACACAAAAACAGCAATTTTTCGCATAAGGGTAAAGGTATTCAATTTCCTTCGTTAAGTATTCTCTTTTGATTGATTTTTAAGCAAGGATTTTGATTATCTTAGGTTATTAGCGAAATTTGGTTGATTATTGTTGAAATTACTGCTAGATTCTGTTGAAATTGTTGTTGTTGGTTATTACCTTGAGTATATCTCTCTACCTTGCTTTTGTACGCTTATTTTGATGAGTAGGAGATATACTCTTGGTAGGGAGTGACTTGGCTGGGATTCTTACTTGCTCGCCTACCGCTCTTTCATTGTTTTCCTTGTACCTTCATGCTACTGATTCTGCTGAGTTGCATGACTGTTTTCTTTGGTTGATTTTGCCCCTGTTCAATAATATTGTTGATGAGTTTTTGATGTGGGTTTGATGATGATGCTGTTTTGGGGACGCTTCTCTCGGTTTGATGGATACCGGTGAGTCCGCCCCCCGTTTTTCCTGTCAATGATGATGATTACTGGTATTCGCCGACATGGCGATTGACCAGTGCAGGTATGTATATATGGTTCGATGATTTTTGAGGTAATGTTGATTTTGGAGGAGATCTAGAAATTTTGTCAAGGGTAGATTAGCTTATAATGAGGCAAAAATAAAAGTCTAAAAAAAAAAAAAGTTGAATGAAAGTTGCATTTTATCTCTTTATTTTATTTTCCATTTTTCACTTTTCAACCTTCATTCAGACTAACCCTTTTGTGTATATAGTTTGTTTTCTCTTCATTTGGATACTCACCCATTTTAGGATGCATGCTTTCACTTCGGATATGCTTACTTGGGCGTCATTTCGGTGAGATCTTTCTTTTTCTTTTTTTTCTTTCCTCCACTCTATTTTTCGTTGGTGTGCTCTAGGATAGTTGTAGTTTAATGGAAGTTGAATGGTTCGAGGATGTTTTCTATTAACACCTAGTGTGTTTGGGGCCGTTGATGTTGATATCTAGCGACCACTTGTTTGTCGATTGGGATATATTTGTTTATGCTTACTTCCTCTTCTATTTCTGCTTTCTTGGATTTGCAAAAAAAAAAATAAAAAAAATAAAAAATAAATAAAAAAACTAAAAACTTAATAGACTTGCGTTCTTGAATGTCTTTATTCCTAAGGATTAAGAGTTTCTACGTTCTTGGATTGCCATTGGTTGACTCTAAGATATGTCTATGCTAAGGTAGTTGTGCTAGAACTCCTAAGGCCCACCGAACCCAAATTCACTTGTTTGTGGTAAGAAGGTGTTGCCCTCATTGGGGGATTTGAAGCCCTAAAGGTAGTTTTTGTAACCCGATGTGAGTTTTATTGTTCAAGCCTCCAACACTTATTGTATGAGCGGCATAGGATCCTTACCAAGGCATGCTTAGATCGAGAACTTGTTGTCTAGCTACCCGAGATCGCGACCGAACTATATCTAGGGAGGACAAAGGCATTTTCTTCGGTGACTATTTTGCTTTTCTAGGTTTAGCTTTTCTTTTGTTGCTTCCTTGTAATTTCATTTGCATATCCCCCTTGCTAGCCATGTTGAGCCTACACCTCCTTGTTTGTAGCATATTACAAACCATATGGCCCTTCTATTTCATTTTTCCTCCGTAGAATTGTGAAGTTTGAACCAAGAAAGTTTGTTGTGATTTTGGTTTGATAAGTTGGAAGATGATGGTTTGGTATGGAAAGTAAGGTTGTTTTCGATATTTTTGGTGTTTAATAAAAGAAAATGTGAATTCAAGAAAAAGCCGTCCATAGTTATAAAAGGCACGAACAAATTAATAAAAGTTGACAAAAGCATGAGCTCCAAAAAAAAAATTTAAAAAAAAATTAAAAAAAAAATATATATTTTTTTTTTTTGCCAATTTGCAAACAGATTTTGATGTAGTGTCCTCCCTAGTTTGCGCATTGAGGAAAATGCTCAATTCAAGCTTGGGGGAGAGATTCTACGCATTTCATTTATAGTTTTGTGAGATTGTGTTGAAAACGCTTGGGGGAGATGTATTTTTGTTTGGAAATTGGTGATATTCTACGTTGTTTTTCGAGAATTAGCGCCATTCTTTGCTTCACAATTAGGATTTACCAACAAATTTTCATAATTTTCCTCACCTTTACCTCCTAGCCTACATTACAACCCCTTTTAAAGTCCTTTTGACTTGGATTGGTTGAGTCACTAGTCGGTGGAAGGAGCTAGATTTCAAGCATATGGAGAGAGCATGACTTGATAAGATGTCGGGTCACCCTTGTTTCATTTGTTCCGGCTCCTTCGTGGAGTCATGAGATGCTACCTTGAAGGGTGGATTTGAATCCAGATGAGGGAACGCGGTAAGAATGTATGGAATGCGGGTGGAGTAGAGCATGTTAGAGTTCTCTATGCTTAGCATAACTTATCTTTCAATCAACCATTGGCATCCAAAAACGTGCTTACTCTTAGTGCTTAGAAAGATTGTCATCCATCTATGCTTGTTTGTAGTTGATTTTCTTCTTTATTTGTTCTGTGTTTGTAGTTGATTTTCTTCTTTATTTGCTCCTTTGTTTGGGTTTGTTTGGAGCATGTTGCCAAGAGTTGTGGGTTAAACTCTTTGGAAACCCCCACGAGAGCATACTCGTCCTCATTGGCGACTTTGAGGTGTAAATGGCTTGTTGTTTATGCTAAAAACAACCGTGATTCCTACGAAAGTGAGTAAGTGTAAATTCATTTCCCCCCTTTTTTCTATTTTGCTTGTGTTTGGATAATCGTTTCTCAATCTTCTTTGCCTTTAGCTTTGCTCGAGGACGAGCAAAGGTTTAGCTTGGGGGAATTTGATGAGTGACATTTATGTCGCTCTTAGGATAGTCTTTTCTAGTAGTTTTAGTAATAATTCCGTCCATTTTAGTATGTTTTTGCTATGATCCACCTAGTTCGAGTATTCTACCTTTGTGGCGCGTAATGTGTATTCATGTGGTTTAGGTAGTCTATACTCCCCTCCTCTTTCGTTGTATTACGCCTTGCCTTCCTGTTCCATGATTGCAGGTGTATGCCGTTGATTCGGAGATGGAAGGAACAAGGGTAAAACGGGAAGAAATCCAGACCAGACAAATGGCGCGGGCGCGCCACCAGAGGAGCGGGCGCGCCACCTATACGCGCGGGCGCGCAACCCTTGAGCGCGGGCGCGTTGATGAGCTGGACCAACCATTAAATACCCACTTTGGAGCGGGCGCGCATTTTGAGGAGCGGCCGCGCCATCATTTAACGCGTGGGCGCACCATTGTTGGGCGCGGGCGCGCTTGTCTGCTGCTGATTCAAATCCCGATTTCAGCGCAAGTTAAAAGAGGGAGGCAAAACGGCTAACGAGGGGGACAACATTCTATCATAGGGATATTATTTTGCATAGAAACCTTGGAGGAGAGCTTTTAAGGAATTTTTCTAGGTTTTTGTTTAGCTACTTTTGTATTGAACAATCTTGATAGTTTTTAGTGTAATTTTCATTGTCTATCAACATTAGTTTTACTCTTAGTTTTTGAAGAAGTAATTTTGCAACATTAATGTATGGTCAAGCTTGGAGATTGAATGATGTATGGCTCTTTATTTGGATTTCAATGAAGGTTTTGGTATATTTCTCTATTTTCTCTGGTTTTTATGATTAAAGATTCTACCTTTGTTAGTTTAGTTGATAAAAACTTTGTCTTTCTTACTATTTCATTGGTTATAATGTTGCTTAGTATGATTGTAGTTGTAGTTATTACTAGTGAGTAGTTTCTTGTTGCTAGGGGTTTGGTGAAGATATGCTTTGAGTTTGATGTATGCTAGAGTAGGTTAATTTGGAATATTTGTGATTAAATCTTCCTTGTGCTTATACTTATTAGCCACTCCATGTTTATGGCCATATGCATGTTGTGGTTGAATGACGTGAACTAAATCGTGACGATAGTGCGACTTAGGAATAATCATTAGGTGATTGATTATTGCATGTTCTTAGCTTGTATGCCTTACGACGATAGTGTGAGTGTATGCTAGCTAGGAAAGCTCTTAATCCCGATAGGTGATTAGAGAGTATTCTTGATATTGCCTTGTATGAGTTACTTGGGTTACATGTAAACCTATTTTCCGATGCCTAACTTCGTTGAATTCATAGCATGTTTGATCCATCCCCCTAGTGCTTGTTTTAATTGTTATTCTATCCCCGTTAGTCATTACTTTAGCCACCATACATCTTGATCGAATTAGATTAACATTAGGAGATAAATAATGGTGCTTAATCGTTTCCCTGTGTTCGACCCTTAACTTGCCTCTATACTCTTTTAGTTTCATGTTTAGGACTACAAATATCATTTTATAGAGGTGTCTTAGTAGCAACCTAAAATACCGCCTGTCACTAGGTGCTGGGCAGCAAGGCGGTGCTAGCTGGCAGCCCTAGTAGATACGCTAGCTGGTAGCCAGCTAGCCTCCTTTGACCCGGTTTTGTGCAAGGTTGTGGGGACCAAATCAAGACCTTGGGCAGCAAGGCATATGGTCTCCCACCTAACCTTGGCCACCACTCTCTTGCATGAGAACATGCCACCTGTCGTAGTATGATTAACTTGATTATTTATTTAATTTGGAAATTAAATAAATGATTGATTTTCAACACTCCCACATTGGTGGAGGATGAAAAACCAAGGGTTCAGTTCCCTATAAATACCATGCTTGGGTATTGGGAAAAGAATAACCTTGAGTGGAATCAAAAAGGCAACTCTAAGTAAGAGTAAACCTTTGATTCCTAAAACTCATAGTTATTTTGTCCGGGTTTTGACTAACCTTCAAGACTTAGAACGCTCGGGTCGGGTTGAGGGTACGATCCGTCGGAGATCTCGTGTTATTGGGATTTTGAAGTAAGAGCTCTTTGGGAGCGAAGCACGCGACAAAGGTATAATTCTTGTTCTTAATCTTGTTTGATTAAGTTTAATATGCTTGTTAATTGTTTTAATTAAGGGGCGGGTCTTGGTGGGTTTCCTTCTGCATAGTGTCGAGTCACTACGTAACCTTACATTGATGTCCTTTTGCACTTTAATCCCGATGCCAGCCTTCTTTCCCTTACCCCTCAGCTCTTTCCCGAGTACTGTGAGGAGGGTGTGCCCAT
Source organism: Chenopodium quinoa (assembly GCF_001683475.1). Lineage (NCBI taxonomy): Eukaryota > Viridiplantae > Streptophyta > Magnoliopsida > Caryophyllales > Amaranthaceae > Chenopodium > Chenopodium quinoa. The sequence continues at coordinate 2,881,981 of NW_018744469.1, forward strand.
CGTAGGGGATCCTACTCCTCTATGCCCATGGCCCTTTAAAAGCCTAAGACTTTACACTTTTGAAGGTGTGTTAGGATTTGAATTGCTAACTATTTGGGGGACCTTGAATTAGAGTTGATTCTATCATTACGCTCTTTTGTAAGAATCTAATAAGGAGTTACCAATGAGTTTTAGGAAAACTCATAAACCTCGTTTATGCCTTTCTCCTAAGTAGGATTCAAGGGGTATTTAGCATGAATCAAAAGTTTACCCATGCCTAAAGACTACTTATACCAGAAATGAGTTTGGGAGCAAGGGTACTAAAATAACAAACGTTCCTTTTTAAGGAGGAATCGTTATCCTAGCCCAAGTGCGGCCTCTACTAGCTCTTCCTTTTTAACAATTTCATCACCAAACAATATATGCAACGTGATACCTAAAACTAAGTTAGTTGATTTTATTTACACATATTAATCACATAAGGATTACATTGCAACGAATGTCGTTATTCTTATTTAATTGAGGAGAACAAAATAAACAAGATTCGCCTTGGATTAGATGATAAAACAACAATTAATTATTCAAATTCTAGTCTTGATTAAAGGAAGAATACTATGTAAAATTAATTAATTAAAATTTATTTAAAGTGATCAAATAACACTAATTAATTAGTTAAAAGTTATTTAAACCAGAAAAAGAAAGGTGATTTATCTAAGTGCTCAAGAATTAACCATTTTTCTTTGCTAGATCTTCGTTTAGAACAATTATGGACTCCTTCTAATTTGGGAACCTCCACCATAAGAACAAATAATTAAAAGGGTGAGTGTTTAGGAAAAGGGGAATGATTAGTGCATAAGATCATAATGTTTCTGCTGACTTTTCGGTTATTTTTCTATGTTTTCAAAGCTCGTATTGAACCTCTGCCACACCAGGTGGTGCGCGCAACAAGATGGGTCGCGCGCGGCTGCTCTGCGCAAGTGATTTAGTAGCACTGCCCAGGGCAGCGCAACTTAACGTCTTACGCGTGGCTTTATGGTAAGATTTAATTCACTATATTTATGAAATGTCGAATCTTCCGCAAGCGCATCTCTGAAGGTTACGCTGGATGTCACGCGCAACCTTGTATTGTGTGCCAGGCCAGCACGACTCCCTGTGTTGCGCACGGTTTTTCCTTCGGCAACCCTAGATTTTAACCTAGGCACTTCTAAATTCGTTAAAATTAGGTTTAATCATGGGATTAGGCCTAATTGTTGATCGGGCTTACTATTACCAAGCTTTGGTTCATTTTGTTTTGGGTCAAGCTAGTTGTTTTATGTGTTAAAGCCTTAATCAGTGATCCATAAGCATTCCTCACTTCAATCTAGCAGAGAGATGGAATTATTCATCGTTATAGCACTTTAAGTCATGATAGGGGACCAAAAGTAGATGTCTATGGTTAGCCCCCACTTTGATCCAGTATAGAATAGACGATGATCAAAGTAGCCAAGGAAATAAATCCGAGACTTATTCTGCGAAGTTCCTTAAGAATGAGGAATCTTTTAGAAATGTTGAGAGTGTCGAAACTATTCTCGATTCGCTAAGTGTTCAAGACAAGTAGCTGCTAAGACCAGAAAAGGTATTTTCCGGATATAGTGTGCTAAAGAATCTAGATTGATCCTTTGTCGGTATAGAACGCTATTACAAGTAAAGGTTGTCCTAGATGATGTCATGTTATGAGAAGGTACTGAGTTTAAAAAAAACGAAAAGAGGATGATACCCTCTCAATATGTCATCGGCGGTCTAAAGTCCCTCGATTTGTCATTGAAACTTTAGTCCAAGATTTTAAAACAGAAAAAGATGATAAAATGGGATGTGTTTCGGCATGTGTAGCCTAGCACTTGAATAAAGGATTGACATACGCTGCCAAAAAAAATACTCGATGTCCACAAGATAAAAATACATGTCTTAGAATTGGAGGCATATATCCAAATCAAGTAAGAAAGAAGAAAATCGGCAACTTTCTCAGTAGTTTTGTCCACAAGATGAGAACACGCGTCTCAAGACTGGGGGAATGTGTCTAAATGGCTTCAGCAGGGGCCAGTTCTTTATATATGGGGTGGAAAGACACCTAAATAGTCCGGTAAAGCCAGAATGCTTACTAGCTAACTGTATTTGCTTCCAACGGAGGGCGTCTGACCCCAATGGTTCGGCGCGCTGGTCAACTTGTTAAAGCAAACACTTAATTATAGAAACAGAAGTTCTACCCGTTTTGAACGGGAGGTAAATCATGTTGCTAGTGCAATTTTACGCAGCACACACGCCATACAATTTTACGCTATATGATACGATGTATTTTTGCTTTGTATGCCAAAAATACCAAAAACGTGACATTTCTAAAAGGGCAGTATAGGAAAATGACAATTGTCTATGGGAGCTTTTGCATGAAACACCACCACGGGACATTTTAAGATGCTACATGAAAAACATCCAACACGTATGCTTGTGACAAGCACAAAGCACATTGTGCATGCAAGATGTTGCAAAAAACTATCAACGAAGAAAATAAACTAAAAGATGCAAAGCAATTAAAAGATTTTGATGATTCGCACACTATTACGTCTAACAACGCACAAAACCGTTAGGAAAACTTCGAAATCGGATCAAAATCTGAGTACCGATTTTTTTAAGTGACCAGTATCCGCGCGCAACTCAATAGGACACCTTGCCAAGCGCGCGCAAGTTTCTGAGTTGCGCTGGGCTATCACGCACAAATAAAAGAGTTGTGCACGACATTTAAATTAGCAAAAAAGAAATCGCAAAGCACAATTTTCATTTCGCCCTTTCTTCTCCTTCCTTAGCCATTTTCGACTCCTTCTCTCTATCTCCAAAGCTCGTTTTTCTTTCTTTTTTAAAGGTAGATCTCATTCCCTTTTCACATTTACCAAAATCCAATGTATGTTTTCTTGTCATTTTCGCTTGTTTTTGGTCGAATTTGGGGAACTTCGAACCGAAGAACCCTAAATTTCGAATTTGGGGGTTTTTTATTCGATCCACTAATCTTGATATTGTTTGCTCCATGTTTTTATGCTATGTTTAAATAGTGCTTTGCAAAAAGTTTCATGAAAAATTGCTAAGTATTGCACCTTATATGAGCATGTTTTTGTTCAAGTTTGTTCTTTGTATTTTTCTTCGGTTTTTAGTTCAAATTTCATTATTTTTGTTTGCTCACTTGGTCATACTTATTGATTATGAAGTAAATTATAGTGTTATGCCCACAATTACGTTCATGAATCATGATTTTGAAAATTTTAACTTCGAGAAATGGCGCGAAATACACTATCCTTTTTTATTTTTGCTATCTTCAAGCTTCGAAAATAATTCTTTGATAGATGATAATTACATTTGGATGATTGTTATACATCTATGAACTGTTAATTCCGTAGATATACAGAAATGATCTCTAGAATTAACTAGGTGAACTGGTATAGGTATGCTTTGTGGGTGTTTGAGCCCCCATTTACTGAGTTCAATTGCAGTTGTCATAGCCCCCAGGTATTGGGTGGTATTTGACTTGGTGTTTTGCCCTTTTGCAGCCATTATGCTGCTAAAATGGGTTTAAAATATGTCCTTAGATTTTTTTGGACTTAGAAAACGTACTTAGGAGGACTCTCCCCCGTTTGTTGATGCCGAGAAAGTCTTAGGATGACCTATTCTAGATGAGGCAGTTCGCCATCGAAAGAGGGTGACACGCCCTCGCGAGGAAGGCTCGGAGCGGCGTATCGGTGCTGAGCAACGTCTCCACGAGGAGGTGGTTTGGGAGGCTCCTCACAACTGGGATATGTAGATCCTTAAATTGGAACCGGACCACCATGATTTGATTCAGGGTTGGCGCGGCATAGTGAGTATTTGTGTTATTTTATTTTTCCTTTTTTTTTCTTTTTAAACCCGTCATAATGGAATTTCTCATTTTTTTTTTCCTTTCTTTTCTAGAGTGAGCCTAGCATGTGTCTATACGGCTCGGGTGAGCTAAGAGTTCGATTTGAGAACTTATCCGAGGTAGTGAAGGAGGTGATAGAGCTTTCGGGGGTCAGTCCCCAGCTGGAAACTCTTCGTAATCTATCGAGTCAGCATGCATCATTAGCTTTCCTGCGCGGGTTGTTAGAGTTTGGGTGGGATTCCACCAACACTTTTTACTTCCCGTGGGGTGAGATGATGATTACCTCTTATGATTTCTCTATGATCACGGGTTTTCCGTTTGGAGGCGAACCCGTGGTTTAGGAGAACATAAAGGGGTCAGAGAGAACATAAAGGGGTCAGACAAGAGACTACAAAACCTCATGGGGGATCGTCTTGCGGCGACCCTCTACTTGTATGTGCAGTCCTGTCCGTACTCGGTTTTTTTCGATGATGTTGACCGGCAGTGTAATCTTGAGCAGCTGGCTCGGATATACATTGCTCATGTTCTTTCCGCCACTATTCTAAGTGATCGGGGAGAACATTTCGCCATTGGGTTACTTATTTGCCTAAGTGATCTAAGGCAAGTAGGTAACCTAAACTCGACGGAGGTGTTGTATGCCCATATGCTTACTGCTATGGGCAAGGCGACCTGAGTGATGGATTTCGCGGCAGTTACTGAGGTGCCTCGGATCTCCATTTCATGGCACGACCGTATTCTTGAGTTACGTGTTCATTTATTTTTTTTTCTTTATTATTTTTTATTCCACCCTTTTTTTTAAGCTGATCACGTGTTTTTTGTCTCTTTTTTTGTTGGCCTGGGGGTACTCATACCTTTCGTTCTTAGCCCCCAAGACACTTGGGCCGACTCGTTTCCCTGTTGGCTTTCACTTGGCCATAATAAAGTGGAAATGAGTAACTACAGCCGACGACTTTTGCCGGAGGATTCTTTCGCAGACTCATGCGTCGGTGAGTATGGTTTCAACAACATATGCCCTTATTTGTTTCAATCATCATTATTTGACATAAAGTTGTTTTGTAGGTTGACCTTTGCCCTTGGGATTTGGTCGTGGGGGTCCCTAAGGCTGTCCGGATAGGCCCTGTTCGATGCCGTTTCCGGGTGCTTTATCAGGGACTCTCCTTGTTTCACTGGACGGACGCGTGGTTATTGGGCGAGCGCGTCGTCTGGTAGTTCTCTTTCGAGGAGCCTTTGGTTCTTACGGACCCCCTTATCCGGAAGCTGCGTCTGAATCTGCTGTCTACCGAGGATCAAACGTAGGCAATCCCCTGGTTATTCTACGGAGTAGCTAGTGCTACCTGGAGTATCATACCAGACGTTTGTTGCATCCACATTGACTCTATTTCAAGCTTTTTTTCAGGTTAGCCTTTCTTTCTCTAGGTTTTGTTATGTCTTTTTCGCCGTTCAGACGGAAGAGGGTCGGGATGGGTGGTTGGGTGCTACCCATGGCAGAGATCTTGTATACCAATGCCTTCGAATCGGTGATTCACGACTCTTCCGTCAGCGGAGGATGAGGACATACCGTTTGTTCTAGAGATCGTCGAGTCAATGTGTTTGGTTTCGCATATGTGCATAAGTTCTTTATTTATCATATACGTTTTTATAACTGTCCTATTTTGGAACAGGTTTTGCGAGATACCGTGAATGGCATGGTGAGGACCCTTCGAGCTTTCCGAGCTGCTTATCGTAGGGCCCTCGTGGCTTTGTCATGCCGCGATCATCAGATAGTTGCGATAATATTTATTTTCTTTTTTTCTTATTTCATCAAAGTTATTATATGTATGCGTATTAATCTTTGATTTGGATTTTGTAGGATGTACAACAACCTGCCAGCAGTCGCCGAGCACCTTGATTCCATTGTATATTTATTTTTATTTATTTATGGAAAATGTATGTATTTTTTATTTTTATCCATACGATTTTTATACACACAACATATTTTATATATATCACCATTTGACTTTCATCGTATATTATTTTCCATAGATATGTATGCAAAAATTTGCGAAAATTTTCGAGGGAGGGAAAGGGTTACTGACTTACCCCTATCAAAAAAGGAAAGAAAAAGATAAGAAAGTTAAATCAAAACAAAAAGAAAGAAAAGAAAAGAAGAAGAAAAAAAAGGAAAAAGAAATAAAAAAAAGAAGTAAAAGAAAAATAAAATAATAAAAAAAAAAAAGAAAAGAAAGGAGGAGGAAATATAAAAAAGAAAAGAAAGGAGGAGGCAAGCTTATCAGTTAATCAAAAAAACCGTAATAATGTTTCCATTATTCGTTAAACGAAATACGGAAATAACAAAATTTAAGATGCGACCAACAAGGCGTGCGCAACTCTATGGGTCTTTCGCGAGTGTTGCGAGCAAGTGAATTGATTGCACGGGCCCGCGCAACAAATTGAGTTACGCGCGTCACCTACGAGTGAACTTCCTTCGAGCGTATTTTGCCAAAAATTGGACCGTTTTGGCCTATTTAATCAAGATTACGTTTAGGCTCTAGATCATCTCACACTCATTCGCCACTAAGAATTAGTATTACTCAAAAGAATTTTTATTACTCTCTCTCTTTTTACTTATTACCATGGTTAAAACCTTTGAACAACGATTGAAATATTGGGTCACCTCCCTTTCTATTGAGGATAAGCTAGCTTTTAAAATATGCCATCTAGATGTCCTATTAAGTTATATGCAACTCAACATTAACTTTGTTTTTCTAATTGTCGCCGTTAACCATTGGGACTTTAACCATCATCTTTTCCTTTTTAAAGGGGATGAAATAGTCCCATTACTTGGTGAGTTTGAAGCTCTGCTAGGTTTCCCTGCAAATACTCTCCATGCGACTTATGCCCCTAACTTGTCAGATTCCAAACCTGCTTTTCAGCGAGTTTTTGGCTTGAATGACAATGATATGGCCAAAATTGATACGAAGCATGGCATGAATTTAGTTTAATACATCGAACATTTTGTAACTCCTCGAAACAATTTGACAAAACAACGTTTTAAAGTTTGTGCTATATGTTTTTGTCTTGTTGTTAATTGTTTACTTAGGACAGGCAAAGAATATGGTGATTATTCAATGATGTCCATAGTATAACAAATAGAGGGATGTCATTCAGCTGCTCCATTGGCCTTGGCAGAAACTGTGCTTTGGTTGAATCGACTTAGAGGAGATCCAAACGAGAACGGCTTCACCGAAAGTCCACTCTTTTTACACCTAAGTTTTATTTATTTTATTTTTTATTTTTTTTGTAACGTACTCGTCAGCGTGCGCAACTTTAGAAGTTGTGCTGGTATGTCTAGCGCGATCTACAAACTTGCGCGTGGATGGTGCGTGTGACTGTTTCTTTTGCGTGCACCACCTGTTGTTGTGTTGTTCGCAATCTAACTTTTGTTTTTTTTTATTTAGTTTTGGCTCATGTAGCGCTTGCGAATTGTTAGCAAATGGAGTAAGATCGTTACCTGGTCATCGTATTCTTTCCAAGCATAAGAATGAAGAAGAATGGAGGTCCTTTTTCTTTCATGGGGTTTGTTTCGGGGTTTTCTGATGTCCTGCGGGAGAGTTACAATTCCGAGATTGGAACCGGACGCCTGTACCTGCAAAACAAACGGATGCTCCGGATGATTGGAGATCCGCCTCCGACGGTCAAGTTAGTACTTGATTAAGGAGTAATTAATGCGGAAATTAAAGTGATTGGGTCTCTCTAGGTGAGAGTTTTTAATGTGTGTAATCTGCGTTTTAGCGTGTAATCTCCCTTAATGAGGATTAAGGGAGGTATTTATAACCTCGGGAAACGTGTCAATCTAGGTTTAGGTTAACCTTGGGCTGATTGGGCTTCCCTCGGAAGTTGGGCCTAGGTGACCGGTTATCCCAGGTGTCATGGGAAGGACACGTGTCGTGTCGTAATTGGTCCATAGTGGACGGATCATTGCTTGACACGTGGCAGGCTCCTATTGGCCCATGTGACGGACACATGGCGGAACCTGATTGGTCCACTTGTCAGATGGTGATTGGTGAGGAAAAATCCCCTAATCATTTGCCCCTCAAAGGTGGCACGTGACTGGTCACGTGTTACCTGTGACAGATCACGGCCTGCTACAGGTGTCACTCGGCGAGAGGCCGAGAGATTCTCCCGCCAAAATTTTGAATTCTGGAAGTAACCCTTCGCCTTCTCACTTCGCCTATATAGAGTGTTGACTTCGGTCATTTTTACACTTGAAAACTTTGTGAGAGAACATTCGGACCCCTGAACTTGCTCTGACATTTTGGACCCTTTCTGCCTACCGCCTGCTCTGACAAGCCGACTGCAAAAGATTTTCAGAACTTCATCAATCGTCACTCGTTCAGGTAACCGTCGGTTCTCTTACTCTTAATTTTCTCTTTACTTTATTCTTTTTTGAAATGGCACCACGGAAGCACACGACACGACCTAGGTTAGTGAGCAGCCGGTCATCGGGGACGGCTGAATCTAGGACTAGGAGTGCCGCCTGCCCTTTTCTGGACCCATCTTTGCCCTTTATACAAAGTCCGACTGTATCTGTGTCTATGTAGAGCATGATGGCCAGAACAAAAAAGATTGTCAGGATCTCAAACTCAGACGGCTCCTCCCACAGGGTGCCGATTAGTGAAACATCTGACCAGGCGCCAGATGTGGAGGTGAAACAAAGCGGCTTGAAAGCCGGCAGTTCTGAGGGAGGAGTCAAAGTGAGCCCTTCCCATTTTACAATTGACAATTCTACATTCTCTCCTGCTCCTTTTAAAGGAGAGGAGGCGGGCCCCTCCGGGAGAGGGGAGGAGTCGTCCTCTTCGGACTCGTCAGAGGATGATTCCGAGTCTAGCTCTTCTGGCCATGCTTCTCTGGACACAAAAGAGAAAAACAGTCGCCTACAAGAGGCGAGGCTTTCTCACGCAGTTGAGAAGGGGGACGATTGGGCGGAGCCATCCGCCTCTCACCGAGAGCAAAATACCCCCTACTATTGCACGGTACCTCGGGGCCGGATCACAGCCATGCAAGAGAAAGTGGAGAGCTTTATCGCAAACCACACAATGGACCCTGGTCTTTTTAGTGTTCGTACCGGATCCAGAAGATACAGTCGTCTGGTCGGCTGGTACCACTTATGATGGTGCCTGCTTTGGCTGCTACGAGGCGGCCATCAAGGCTGGGCTGCGTTTCCCACTACATCCGGCTGTTCAGCGGATCTTGGATGGGTATGAGTTGGGGTTATGGCAGTTAGCCCCGAACTCCTGGGTCAACGTACTCGGCTATGTGGCCGGGTGCGAACTGCACGGGGTGGAGCCGAACTTCGAGGCTTTCGCCCACATGAACTACCTCAGCCGGACCCCTAAGGCAGGCGGTACCGGCTGGTATCAATTGACGAGCCACAGGGGCTACCTCATGACGAGAGGTAAAGCAAACAAATGGAAGGACTGGTGGAGCACCTTCCTCATCATTGAGAGTTCAGACACAGAGCTGAACAAGCGCTTCAAAAGGTGGAACAGGAATCCGCCCCTTCTTGCAGGCGGCCACAGCATGCCGCCTGTTCCCCCCAAGGCTAAGAAAGAGATCCTAGATAAAGGACTCTTCAAAGTAGAGTCGAAGGTGAACTCTACTTCAAGGGTACGAGAGCAAGTACCCCTGCACTGCGTCCCGAGCTTCTAATGGCTCTACGACGAGTACTTTTTGGCCGCCTTTGGCCTCAGCAGTCGGTGCTCAAGAGGTAGCCGGCCTGTCGAATACTCTGTTGTTCCATGCATTTCTTGTTATGACTTTTATTAACTTTGCTATTTGTTTTTGCAGCGGACGCCATGAGCAAAATTACCGCCTCCAAGACTGCGGCGGCCATGTTGCGGGCCTCCATCATGCAACAGTCTTCAACCGACTCCCCCAACAAGGGGGCACCCTTAGTGGGCTTCGAACCTTTTACCCTCTTTTTGGAGTTGTGTTTATGCATATACTGACTCTTTTCTTCTTTTTTAGACGGGCGCTCCAAGAGCTTCTTCTTCCCAACAGCCGGACCCCAAGGCCCGGAGGACGACTGTTGCGAGCTCTCCTAGTTCTGCCAGGAAACATGCGGCGGCTGAGAAACAACCGGCCACTTCTTCTAAAACTCCAGCTGGGCCACCTAAAAGTATGAAATTGCCCTTGTAAATTTTATACTTGCTCCCTTCTTTACTAGGTCTAATCCGTTTGTTTATGCTTGATGCAGCCGGCCTTGAGGAGCCTGACTTGGTCGAGGTGGCCAAGTCTATGATCAAGGTCGTTCCTCCAGCTGAAAGGGAGGCGGTCAGGGGTGTCGGCACTCTTGACCTAGACGGGATTGCAGGGGTCCTTGCTGAGGTATACTTAGCATATTTTTGAGTATTTGAATTCCAGGACGCCTGTTTTCTTTTTGTTTGGAAACTGATGCATGTTCCCCTTTTTACTTAGGCCCTGCTCCGAGTGAACGGCCTTCGCAAGCCGCTTGACCGGAAGAACAAAGAGGTAAAGGCTGCAAAAGCTATGGCCGCCTCTGACTGTGATAAGGCAATGTTTCAAATTGCCCAAAATGAAGTTCTGACCATTGATATTCTTTATTATCAGGCGCAGGCTACCGCCGCTATCCGGGCTCAGTTAGAGGCGGCCCAGAAGAGGAATAGCGAGCTGGAGGCGACCATCAACAACCTCAAGGCCGAGCTGAGACCTCTTCGCCAAAAGATGTCCTCATACGAAACCTTGGAGAAATCCTTGGCGAGCGTAAAGGTACACCTGGTGACCCAGGAGAAGAGTCTTACTCAGGAGCTCTCGGAAAAGGCCGAGCAAGAAAAGAAAGAGCTGGTCCGGGAGATGATGGAAGACTCTGCTCCAATCCAGCGCATGACTTGGGGCCGCCTCTTCCCCAATGCCGACTTTTCCTCATGGGAAAAAACGTACCGCCAGTGTTCTGATAGATATAATCAGGAGTTCCTGGCGGCTGCTGAGGAAGAGGCGTTGGCGGCTGCTGAGGAAGAGGCGTTGGAGGAGGAGGAGCAGCCGATAGTGGCGCTTGTGCCGCTTGGGGGTAATGCATCAAAGAAGGATGCAGCTGAAGCCGAGTCTAGCAAGAAGAGTGCTGACCAGGCGGCAGCTGCTAATATTGAAGATCTGCCCCCTTCTTAAGCTTTATGTCTTCTTTCCACGGCCTGCGTGCCGTTTGTTTGTATTTACCCGGCCAGGGGGCCGGGGCTCTGAATATTTTGCCGGTCTTTAATGACCGGCTTCTTTTTAATGAATTTTTTTGTTTTGCTTCAAATTTGTTTAAGTATTGAATATTCTGATATCCAATTGTACAATATACCGACTGTTTTACATGGCCGATAGTTGCAAACGGGTACGGATAGTTAGTCACGCCGCCTATGCCCCTGGACGACTGGTTATCTGTTTCCAGGCTAGACGATCAGTCGGCCATTTATCCAATCGGTATTCGAACCATTTTAAAGGCTGGATCCCCTTTAGGCAGGCGGTCTTGTCATTTGTAAAATTTAACCAAGTAGGAAAGTTGTTTCCTACTTGTCATGCTTTTAAGCTAGAGACTTTAGGCCGTCTAGGCCGACTGTATGAACACCTTTTTAGTTTCAAACTAAAATTTTTAGGGAGTGACCAAGTAAACATGATTGTTACCTAGTCGCCAAGTAACTGAGTAGTAGAGGTATCAAGCGGTGGATACCGGTTGCTCCCCTTTATTCGCCTATGTTTGTTGGCTTTTAACTCATAAGTTGTTAACCTAGCAGGAGTAGTGGTTGAGAGCCCCTGTTTGCTAAAAACAGGCGGACGACTCATACCTTTTAGGCTCCATACTAAGTTTGAGAGAGTGACTATGAGTTAACTTTGGAGTTACTCACTCGCCGTCACTCCTTCTTGAGTAGTAAAGGTACCAGGCGGCGGAGGCCGGCTGAACCTTTTGATTCGCCAATGTTTGTTGGCTATGAACTCAAGAGGTACCCCCTGCATTTATCCCAAGTAATACAGGCGGTCATCTGACTCAGATGTCAACTGCTACCACTGGTTTGGTTAGTGATAGAGTTATCCTTGTCTCAAAAACGGCTACGTGGTTGCCCTTGGGGACAGTCGTATAGGTGCCGTGTAATTAGTTTATAGAGCAATGTTCCACCCAAAAGGGAGCTGCTCTCTGCGACGAATTTCATCCGGAGGGATGCCGCCGGACGCCTGCTATGATGTTGGGACAGGTCGTATTAGTTTTGAAGATTGGATTAGTTGGCTTGGCGCCTGGTCTGATCATTCGGCCTGTAGCCTTGGTTAGTTCTTGGTGAACGTAGGTGCTAAGTAAAAGGAGGGTAGCCGCCTGTTAGGCACAGGGTCGGCCAGGCCCTAATCATTTTTAGTTAAGTATAAGGGGGGTGGTTGTGTGTTTGGAACCAGTCGACCCTCTTTTATGGAGAGTAGCCGACTATATGTCCAGACGGCATGCCCCTATGGTGATAGAGTAAAATATTCAATGGAGAGTAGCCAACTGTAAAGGTATATGCGGTATGCCCCTCTGAAGATAGAGTAAAATACTCAATGGAGAGTAGCCGACTGTAAAGGTACAGGCGGCATGCCCCTCTGAAGATAGAGTAAAATACTCAATGGAGAGTAGCCGACTGTAAAGGTACAGACGGCATGCCCCTCTGAAGATAGAGTAAAATACTCAATGGAGAGTAGCCGACTGTAAATGTATAGGCGACCTGCCCCTCTTAAGTAAGAATAAAAATTAAAAATGGAGAGTAGCCGACTGTTTGTTAGTAGGCGTGCCCCTCTTAGTAAAAAATTGAATATTAAGTATGCAAACTTTTATTAAGAATCCCTTGACTATTTACATCATTCAAAAGAAATATTTCTTAAGATTATCTACATTCCAAGTTCGAGGCAACGGTTGTCCGTCTGGTGTTCCCAGACGGTAGGTACCGTTCCTGACCTCTTCACAAATTCGGTAGGGTCCTTCCCAGTTGGGAGTTAGTTTGCCATACTCATTAGCCCTACCAACTGCGTCCATTTTTCTAAGTACAAAGTCCCCAACTTTAAGTGGACGCCTGTGTAATTTTTTGTTGTATGATCTAGTCATTCTCAGGCGGTAAATTTCATGGCGCAAGACAGCATTGCCCCTCCTTTCAGGAAGTGAGTCTAATGCCAGGCGCATGGATTCCCAGTTTGCCTCTTCGTCATATAGCATTACTCGAAGAGTCGGCTTGTAGTGTTCTATTGGAAGAACAGCTTCCGCACCATAAGTTAGGAGGAAAGGAGTTTCTCCAGTCGCCCCTTTTTTCAGTCGTCCTAATGGCCCAGAGAACATGTGGTAATTCATCCGCCCATAGGCCGCCTGCACGTTCAATCTTTTTCTTGAGACCGTCTGAGATGATTTTATTAAAGGCTTCTACCTGGCCGTTTGCTTGTGGACGGCCGACAGATGCAAAGTAGTGTGCAATTCCTTGGTCACCCAACCAGCTTTTGAGAACAGGCGTCTCAAATTGGGGACCATTATCAAAAACCATAGACATGGGAACCCCGAACCGAGTGATGACATTTTTCCAAATGAATGAAATTACATCCTTCGTCTTGTTTCCCTTTACAGCCTCCGCCTCTACCCATTTAGTGAAGTAGTCGACGACAACAAGTATGTACCTCCTTCCGCCTGTAGCAAGCGTATATGGACCCAGAATATCCATGCCCCACTTAGCAAACGGTAGTGGGCTATGAATGGTAGTGAGGTCAGTAGCCGGACGGTGAATTAGTTTGCCAAACCTTTGGCACTTGTCACATTTTTTTCACCATCACCATCGCATCTGCTTCTAAAGTAGGCCAAAAGTAGCCCTGCCGCCTTGCTCGTTGAGCAAGCGTCCTACCGCCTATATGGGAAGCACAGTAACCAGAGTGAAGATCGTCCAGTATCTCTCGCCCCTTTTCTGGAGTAACACACTTTAAGAAGGGTTGAAGGTACCCCCTTTTGTGAAGTTCTCCCTTTATTATTTCAAAACTGGTTACTCGTTTTTTCAGTGCTGCCGCCTGTTGATGATCATCCGGCAGGGTACCATTTGTCAGATATGCCCTGATAGGATCCATCCAGGTTGAGCTTCTGTCTAGGATTCCAATAGGGTCTTCCTCGATGCTTCTCTTCTCCATTACTTCCCAAAAAACAGTTCGAGGAGTATCACAGGAGGCGGATGATGCTAATTTTGAAAGTGCATCCGCCTGGTTGTTTTCTGATCTCGGCACTTGGGTTAGACGGAAATCCTCAAGGGACCGACTGCTTGTCGGACCGCCTGTAAATACTTGATCATGGCCGGATGGGTTGCTTCGTATTCGCCATTGTACTGACTCACTATCAATTGTGAATCGGAACAGGCGTCTATTTTTCTTGCCCCTGCCGCCTTGCACATGCGAATTCCGGCTAGTAAAGCTTCATATTCTGCCTCATTGTTTGAGGCCTGAAAACTGAAGCGTAAAGCATACTCGTACCTGTGGCCCTCTGGCGACTAACATATGACGCCTCCTCCACAACCATTTGAAGTAGAGCTTCCGTCCACATATACCTTCCAGACTTGGTCTGTAACTTGAGAGTCAAGAGGACGAGTCATCTCAACAATAAAGTCAGCAAGGGCTTGCCCCTTCACTGCTTTTCTAGGCTCGAAAGTAACTTCGAGGCTCTGTATTTCTATGGCCCATTTGATCATTCGACCTGACGACTCCATGATGGTCAGTGGCCGCATGATAGGTTGGTATGCATACACGACGACTGCATGTGCCAAAAAGTAGGGCTTCAATTTTTTAACAGCCATGAAGAGTGCAAGACCAAATTTCTCCACTAAGGGATACCTCAACTCGGCATTTTTCAGTACGTGACTGACAAAGTAGACCGGGAGCTGACAACCGTCTTTTCAGCAAGGAGAACAGCGCTTAACACATGATCAGAGACGGCCAGGTACATGTAGAGTACTTCTTTGGGCAAAGGGCTGACCAGGCTCGGCAAGGAATGCAAGTGAACTTTCAATTTTTGGAAGGCCGCCTCAGCATCCGGCCCCCATTCAAACCTTGCCTTTTTCTTAATTGCCTGGAAAAAGTATAGGCATTTGTCGCCTGATCGGCTTAGAAATCTTCCCAAGGCCGCCAGACAACCTGTTAACTTCTAAACCTCTCGGATGGTACGAGGCGACTTCATGTCAATGACCGCCTGCACCTTCTCAGGGTTCGCCTCTATTCCTCTCTGATTGATAAGGAATCCGAGAAATTTCCCAGACTCAACTCCAAAGACACATTTCTTGGGATTGACCATGACATGGTTCCGCCTGAGTGTGGCGAAAGTTTCTCGGAGGTACGACAGATGATCTTTCTGAAGTTTAGACTTGACAATCATATCATCAATATATGCCTCGAGATTTCTCCCAATTTGATCAAAGAACACAGTGTTTATCATTCGCTGGAAAGTGGCCGGGGCATTCTTAAGACCAAACGGCATGACCGTGTAACAGTATAACCCCTGATCAGTGACGAAGGCCGTCTTCTCCTGATCTTTCTTCCATAAAGGAATTTGATGGAAACCAGAGTAGGCGTCCATAAAGCTCATCAAAGCATGGCCGGCTGTTGAGTCGACCAGGTTATCAATTTTAGGCAAAGGGTAACTGTCTTTGGGGCACGCCTTGTTTAAGTCTGTGTAGTCTACACACATTCGCCAGGTGCCATTCGGCTTTTTAACAAGCACCACATTTGCAACCCAGTCTGGGAAGTAACATTGCCGAATGAACCCTACATCAAGTAATTTTTTAACTTCGGCGGCTGCCGCCCGACTTCTTTCTTCGCCATGGTTCCGCTTCTTCTGCCATACCGGCTTCTTTTTCGGATCCACGGCCAGTTTATGTACCGCCAGATCAGGACTAATGCCTGGCATTTCATGGACTTCGAATGCAAAGATGTCCTTGTATTCTTTCAATAGTTTGTGAAAGTCGTCACCCAGGACTCTCAGAGCAGTCGTCCCAACTTTGACTGTTCGCTCAGGACGTGAATCGTCTAAGATCAAGTCCGTATGCTCACAAGCCGGCTGAGGGCGGAATTCATCCGACCGCTCCTCTGCCAATGATTGCTATTTTCTGTCTTTTCTTACGACCCCCGTCTGGGCTGCCTTTCTCTTCTTGCCGCCTGCTTCTTGAATAGGCGCACTCTCCTTGACATTGTCAAGGTCTATTTTTCAACCACTCAACATAGTGGCCATAACAGTGGGCTTGATATCCGAGAGATAGCACTCTCGGGCCATCCTCTGATCTCCCCTTAGGGACCCGACTGTTCCATTATCCCTCTCAAACTTGATCAACATAAGAGATGGGATTATAACAACCTTGGAATTATTTAGGGTTGGTCGTCCTAGAATCATGTTGTAGGCCGAGAGTTCTTCTACTACCAGGAACCGGACTACCATGTGTCGTCCATCCCCTTTTCACCCAGGCGGATGGGTAAATCCACTCGTCCCACTGGATGGACGACTCCTCCTCCAAACCCTACTAAAGGGTTGGACGCCGGATGTATGCAATCAGTCTGATATTTTAGTTTTGACAGACATTTGCTACTGATGAGATCTAAGGAGCTTCCGTATCTATGAGGATTCGGCCAACTCTCTGGTTGGCCACTTTGCATTCAATAACGATAGGGTCGTCATGCGGCCCTCTTACCCCTCCTAGATCTTCTTCAGTGATGATAATCTCAGGAAATGAATATTTGGAGGGCCGTTCTTGGTGAACAGAATTTACATCTAACCGTCAGATATTGTCTTTGTTGCCCCTAATAGTGGGGCCGCCTCCTGAGAAGCCGCCTGCAATGTTGTAGACGACTGCATCATCTGTATCGGAGCTGTCGGCCTGTTGATTCTTGTTGGTCGACTTCTTTTTTGAGGAAGTGTTCCCCGTAGATTTCTTGACATATGTGTCAAGATCACCTTGCTCAGCAAGGCGGTCCAGATACCGCATGAGACTGATGCATTCATTGGTGTGATGACCAACATCTTCATGATAAGCACATAATTTTTCTTGGTTCCGGTTGTTTGCAGAACCCTTTATGGGGTCCGGCTTCTCAATTGAGATCCGTCCCTTGATTTCCTTTAGGATAAACTGGCTATCCTTGTTAAACGCATACTTTGGGGAGTATGGTTTGAATTCTTTTTTCTTTTTCTGGGCCGGCTGTTTAGAGGAATCAGCCGCCCAGACCTCTTTTCTCTTCTCGTCTTTGTTTGGCGACTGTTTCTGTCGTCCTTCTCTTTTGTCGGACCTTTTCCCGTCTAACTGTTTTACCGTACTACAAAGATCAGTCGCCTGTATATAGGCTTCCGCTTCAATCAAGGCCTCTTGAAGAGTCGCCACCCTCTTTCGGACCAAATCAAATTTGAAGGTCGACCCGTCTTTGAGACTTCTGAAAAAGTCAGTATAGGCTACTTCATCCAGTAACCCTTGAATCTGTATTCTCATCAGGTTAAACCGCCTGATGTATGAACGAAGCCCCTCCTTCTCGCCCTGCTGAATTGTTCCTAAATCAAGGGTCGTCTTCTTCGCAGGGATGTTCATGGCGAAGTTGGAG
This sequence comes from Chenopodium quinoa, assembly GCF_001683475.1. NCBI lineage: Eukaryota > Viridiplantae > Streptophyta > Magnoliopsida > Caryophyllales > Amaranthaceae > Chenopodium > Chenopodium quinoa. The sequence goes on from NW_018744469.1 coordinate 2,899,472, forward strand.
GTGAATAAGTAAGCAAGCGTCCTGAAGTTATTTACACAACCAGTCGGCAGGTTGCCGAACCATTGTTGTGCGATTCCTTTGAGAGTCGCTGGGAAACACTTGCACCAAGTGGGATCATCCAACCCTTGAAGGTACATCAGGTTGGTGAATGCCATCAGATGGTCTTCTGGGTTAGTAGTGCCGTCATAGGCGCCTACTAATACATTTTTCACTTTGGCCGGCTGAGCGGCTTCAGTAATTTCCTTGGAGAAGGCCGACGGCTGTTCACCAAGTCTAAGCAACCGTAGCTGCCAGTCCATAGGTTGGACATTTTTTGCTGTATGTCCACCAAACGGAGGTGGCTGTAAAAAATATTGTTGTTGCGGTACAAACGGTAAGTTTGGTACCGCCTGGTCGCTATGAAAGCCGGACTGACGGGAGGTGCCGCCTGACTGACCCTCATGATACGACTGAGTATGCCTTATTGAGGTATTTCGCAGACTGTCTTGGAAGTTTGAAGTAGAGGCCGACTCTGACAATCGGCTACTCTTCTTCTGCTCTAGCAGTAGCCGAGCGTCTGTGTATGTTTTCCTCGACCCGTCCGCCTGAATATGACAAACAGGTTTCCTATTTCCTGGAGTAGGGAAACGGTATTTTGTGAAATCAAGGGCAGGTGGCTCCCATTTCCTAGATTTAGGATGAGGGGTCGCCTCTCGCCCTTGAACTGGTTTCCTCTTCAGTGAAGTGGAGGGTTTCTTAGCCGACTGCTCCTTGTCCAGAGCAGGCGGCTTCTTGTTGATCAACTCTTGAATTTCTCCCTTGAAGTCCCTCATGAAGGTCATGAGTTCGTTCCTTGTGATGGGAGCAGACCCATCAGTCGGCTGCTGCCGAACAGGCGGTGCGCCTGCTAGCTCACTTCCAGTTTGAAGATGTTCCCGTTCCCTCCTTTCGGTATGACGGGTACGTCGGGCCCTTAGTATCGTGGTCCGACTGAACTAGAGGGTCGTCCAGGGGACGTCTCACTTCAGGAGCCGGTACAAACGTGGATGCCATCTCAGAAGTACTCTCCCCACAGACGGCGCCAAATGTTTCGGGGTTTTCTGATGTCCTGCGGGAGAGTTACAATTCCGAGACTGGAACCGGACGCCTTTACCTGCAAAACAAACGGATGCTTCGGATGATTGGAGATCCGCCTCCGACGGTCAAGTTAGTACTTGATTAAGGAGTAATTAATGTGGAAATTAAAGTGATTGGGTTTCTCTAGGTGAGAGTGTTTAATGTGTGTAATCTGCGTTTTAGCGTGTAATCTCCCTTAATGAGGATTAAGGGAGGTATTTATAACCTCGGAAAACGTGTCAATCTAGGTTTAGGTTAACCTTGGGCTTCCCTCGGAAGTTGGGCCTAGGTGACCGGTTATCCCAGGTGTCATGGGAAGGACACGTGTCGTGTCGTAATTGGTCCATAGTGGACGGATCATTGCTTGACACGTGGCAGGCTCCTATTGGCCCATGTGACGGACACATGGCGGAACCTGATTGGTCCACTTGTCAGATGGTGATTGGTGGGGAAAAATCCCCTAATCAGGGTTCCCAACATATGCTTTGTGATTCCTTGGTGGAACATAAGTAGTATGGTTAGGAATAGTTCTAATTGTCCCTACATTCGTCTTTTAGGCCTTGCTAACACCACTTATATATTTCCTTGTAGGATTACGAGACAATATGGGATGAAACAATTTATCCCTCCACAAGATTGTGATGCTCGCAAGGATGTGAATTTAAAGGCCGAAAGAATTCCCCGCTGGATTGAGTACTGGACTAGCCTTCCCAAGTGGGTAGTGCAAAATCCCTCGGCAAGCATAGTTTTATCTTCCTTTTACAAAGCTTGGATGATTGCGGTTGACAAGGGAGTATTGAATAAAGCTTGTCAACAAAATCAAGCCGCTTTGGTTCGTAATCCACCTAAGCCTTTAGTGCAATCGGCCACTACTACTATTTCTAAGGGTCAAAACAAAGGAGTGATGAGAAAATTAGATTTTTCCACATCTCCTAAGGCTCGTCAAAGAGAACATAAGAGGAAGGTTGCTCCTAAACCTGCGCAACAAGGAATAAAGATTAAAGAGCCATCCTCAAATCCTTGAAAAAAGGCTCCTTCAAACTCCAAAGAGAAGGGAAAAAAGGTATAAAGGGCTCCTATTCCCAAATTGAAGAATAATGTGTGGGTCAAGAAAAAGGGAGATGGCGAAAGTTCCAAGGTTACTAAAAATACTGCGATGGATACTACTCCTCCTTCGACTATCATGATTGAGGATATGGTAAAACCTTATAGTGTTACACAATATTTAATAATTATTTTTTCTTGAATAAAGTGTAATCACTACTAGAAGTTTTCTCCTTATTATTACTATCTAAATTTCATGATTTACTTTTGAATGCATTTATGTTCTTGAATAAAAAAGCTCTTTTTATTTAATATCATATTTAACCGAATCAAAGATTGCCTACGTATTCGTATCACGAAATCAAGTCTTGCGTAGTTTTTGTGCAAATTTAATTTTTTTTTGTTTTCTTTAATCCTACTTGTAGAAATTAAATGAAAAATTAATCAAACTTTGTTTAATAATTAAAATAAAATTTTAATTTTATTTACCAAATATATATAATAATTGAATACGCCTTTGTTTTATTGCTAGTAAAAATCGCAATTAATTTTCTTCAAGCGTAAAACTTTAAGTTCACAGTTCGTCATCAGGTGGCACGCACAACTTCAGGCGTTGCGCATACCTTGTGCGCACAACTAATTATGTAGCGCGCAATAGCGTAACGCAACCTTGTGAGTTGCGCGCGACACTTGTGCGGCGAGCATATTTTTTTTTCAACCAAGGTTTGAAACGATTGAATTTTATTTTATTTTTGATATCTTTTCTACCCCGTAAGTGTGAGGAAATTTTCATGGAGTTCGAAGAAATCCGAGCACTTGAATGATTCGTTTTGATGGACACATTTATTTATCTACCCCCCCCCCCAAATGTTATGAATTTTACCGTGGAATTCGGTAAAATTTATAACACTTTCCGCGGTAAAATTTATAACACTTAGAATCTTTGTATTTGAATGCTATGTAATTCGATTTAGGAAATTTGTATGAAAGTGTTTATCCGGAATTCATATGTAATTTTTTTAAAGAGATCAATGTATATTAGTGGACGGATTTTGTCGCCACCAATATCCATTAATCTAACTCCCCCTCCTTATAGAATTTCAATTACGCAGTATGGTCCTATCCAACACTACTACATTTTTTACCTATTGCAACCTAAATCCGTTGCATTAGGCGTCAAAATCTATGGCATAGGCCTAATGCAACGGCCATGTACCGTGGCATTTGATGGCGTTGCAGTAGGTCTAATGCAACGGCATATGACACCTAATGCCACGACATCAATGATCCGTTGCATTAGATCAACACCTGATGCAACGACAACATTATTTTCGTGGCATTAGCTATAATACCTAATGCCACGGTTCCCTATACCTTAATGCCAATAATAATAATATAATTATAATAAAAAATATTTATAAAAAAATAAGAATTTATTAATATAAATTAAAAGTTTGTTCATTGTTATCTATAAGAAAAATTACAAAATTAAATTATCACTAGTTAAACTAAGAAAAAAAACAATTAAAAAGTTAAAACTAAAACATTATGTCCCCCAAACCATATTTTCAGCAATTGTTTGGACCGAATTATCATTTCTTTCTCCTGCTTCTCCAATTTCTCAAGTAAAGCAATTTGGGAAGCACCTTCTTCAGCTTCAGTATCCCCCTATTTTACTAGTACTTGATGATGCTGGTGTTGGGTTTCGTAGTGAACCTCAATACGCGGAAAGAAACCCGCCAAGACCCGCCCCCATAATAAATGCAATTAACAAGCAAAACATAATTTAAAGCATAAGAAAGGATAAAAGATTATACCTCTGACGCTTGCTTTGCTCAACTATGAGCTCCTACTTAAACCACGATAGTGCGAGGTCTCCGACGAGATCGTACCCTCGAACCCGACCCGATCGTCCTAAGCCTCGAATGTTAGTCGAGGCCCGGACAAAATAAACTAGAGTTTTACGAATTTCAAGGTATGCTCAACAATGGAGTTTCCTTTACTTTTCAACTCAAGTGTGTTCTTTCCCAAATACCCATGCCTTTGTATTTTTAGGGAAATGAACCCTTGATTTTCATTCCCCAACCAATGTGGGAGAATGAGTAATTTTGATAATTAATTTAATTCCAAATTAAATTAATAATCAAATCAATCACAATGCAACAAGTGTCAAGGGGAGAGAGAGAGTTAAGTGAGGACCAAGAGAAGGTGGGGGAGGGACCATTGCCTTGCTCCCCAAGGCTTTTCCCAAGCCTTGGTCCCCACCCTTCACAAAACCGGCACAAGGTGCTGCTGGGCTGGCAGCCAGCTAGCACGCCAGCTAGCAGTGCCAGCAAGCCCAGCCAGCTAGCACTAGCCCATCCAGCACAAGCATGATGCATGTGGCGGTGCTGGGCTATGCCTACGCTGCTACTACTTGCTAGGCGCTGGGCGCTTCTAGCAAGCTGTTAACCCCTGCCTTCCTCGCCATTGCACACGCACACGCAAGGCCCTTGCACTCCCAGCATGCGTGCTGCTAGCAAGGCACGAATGCTTGGCATCGCCTCACCAGCCACACGCACAACCATGCGATGCTCGGTGTTGTGCCAGTGATGCTGCGATGGCATGCATGCACACGCACTAAGCGAGGCTAGTGTTGCTGCTGTGATGGTGTGAGACACACACGCACACACACGCGCGCGCGCAAGTGCCCAGCATTGCAATGGCTGTGCTTGGTGCACGTGGCCTGCGATGGCACCTAGGCACCTAGGCACACATGTTGCGGTGCTGCTGTCCCATGCAAAGGCACGCACACACGCACATGGTGCTGCGATGCTAGGCATGCACGTATGCTAGCGCCTAGTGCTAGCGATGGTGCGCCTAGCACACCTAGTGTGTATAAGCTTGCGCCTAGCCATACTAGGTGCATGCTAGCTCGAGTTAGCCTAGCGTGCACATGGCTAGGCCACTGTGATGTTATGACTATGCTCGAACTTGTTGCTTGTGATTTTGCGATGCTCGGCCTCGACGCCTTAGGCTCGATGTCCGACGTCTATGTTCGTAAAACTTCGACAACTCATTAAATCCTTCGGATTATTTTGTCATATCGGATCTGTTGTTCGATTGTGTTCGACCCGAAGGGTTCAGTTAAGATTAAGTTTTAATATTAATTATACCTTAATATTACTAATCGGAAGAGGCCTCCACCTAGGAATTCCGGTCACTGGACCTTACTAAAGAATTAGCTCTGTAATAATTCTGAACCCTCTATCAGAATAATACACTTGTTGGAAGGACACCATTTCTTTCAATCTCCCACTTGTGCTTCCGGACAAGTGTGCATACGGTGTATAGCCCATTTCCTATGTCGCTTAATGTCTTTTCGTGAACTATAAGGTAAGATTCATCTTCATCCTCATTACATTCAGAAGTGTTTTTTGATCTTTAAGTTCGACTGTCAATTAGCAGATGATTTCTAAAATCCATTTGAGCACGACCATGTATTTTCACAGTCTCGCTCTTTGAGCGGCCTTGTAAACAACAAAGACATATTCCCTATTGTTAATAAGGACACATTCCCAGTCTTGCATTGTAAGTTTCTCTTACTAAGAGGAACTAATCTCCTGAGTGTTCCCATTATGATCCCAAGTTACGGCAGACGTTAGGCAACATCAACGAGACTAGTACTCAAACAAGAAAACTTCACAATACTCATGGTCGAGGAAACGAGTTCCAATAGCTATAATGAGAAATGTACTTATGACAATTTCGAATCTCTTAAAGTACTCTCATAGGTCTATCCTGTGCAGTTCCAAACTGGCACCTGTGCAAATGATTTATGACCATCATGTCCTTGCAACACTAGAAACGGTGCTGTAAATCATACTACAAACTATTCTCTGGTTGTCATCAATCGTCCATCATTTAGATTACCTCAATTAGGGATAATTTTCGATTCAAATATTCAATGTTCACTTAAAAGGTGTTTCTTTATCCAAGACATGGTCTTGATACCCTGTTTTGAATATTTCCATAAATCGAATGGACTCATTATTTTATTCTAAAGCACAATTAAATAGCAATGGAGTGAAAAATAATTTTGCATTAAAATTAATTACTCCATTAATGGATGGTTTCAATACAGTGTCTTACATTAAAACATCTAGTTTAATTAAAACACATGTACATGGATTTTTAAAGCCACTCTCCAACATGCTTGATTCCCATTACCTCAACGTGCTTATTGTGTTTCACTTGAGCCAAAGGTTTAGTCAAAGGATAGGCCACATTATCATCTGTGTCGATCTTGCAAATTCTTATTTCACCTTCGGATTTCCATTCCCTTATCATGTGAAATCGCCTTTGTACATGTTTGACCTTCTGGTGCTCTCTTGGCTCTCTAGCCTGAGCGATAGCTCTTTTGTTGTCACAGTAGAGATCTATTAGACCCTTGATGGAGGGTACAACACCAAGTTCACCAATGAACTTGCGAATCAAAACAACCTCCTTAGCGGCTTCTGAAGCAGCCAACTATTCGGCTTCAGTTGTAGAATCTGCAGTGGTGCTCTTCTTGGCACTCTTCCAGCTAAACACTCCTCTATTTAAATAGAATATGTATCCTAACTGTGACTTGAACTCGTCTCTGTCAGTCTGGAAGCTAGCATCGGTGTAACCTTCAACAACCAGGTATTTATGGCCACCAAAAACCAGGAATTTATCCTTGTTCCTTTTCAGGTATTCAAGATATTCTTGGCTGCAGTCCAATGCCTCTCTTAGGTATCAATGGTATCGGCTCGTAGCACTCAAGGCATACGATACATCTGGCCTGGTACATATCATGGCATCATGATTGGCCCAATTAGCGAAGCATATGGAATTTGATCCATTCTCTCTTGCTCAACAGGTGTCTGTGGACACTGTTTCTTGTTGAGAGTTACGCCATGGGACATGGGTAGATGCCCTCTTTTGGCATTCTCCATGTGGAATCGTGCAAGTACCTTATCAATGTAAGTACTCAGCCTCAATCCAATCATCCTCTTAGATCTATCCATGTAGATCTTGATGCCCAATATGTACTGTGCCTCTCCAAAGTCCTTCATTGACAAGCACTTTCCCAACAAGCCCTTTACGGACTCCAGTATTTTTGTTTTGTTTCCAATGAGCAGTATGTCATCGACATATAGGACTAGGAATGCGATGTCACTCCCACTGAACTTCTTGTATACACAAGATTCATCTGGATTCTTGATAAAACCAAACTTGCTGATGGCTTCATCAAATCACAGATTCCAACTCCTGTGGCTTGCTTTAGTCCATAAATGGACTTCTTAAGCTTGCAAACCTTTCTAGCGTTGCTCGGATCAACAAAACCTTCTGGCTGTGTCATGTATACAGTTTCTTCAAAAATCCCATTTAGGAAGGCGGTTTTGACATCCATCTGCCATATTTCATAATCGTAATATGCAACAATTTCTAGAATAATCAAGACTATAAACTTTTGACTTTAGCATTGCAACTGGTGAAAAAGTTTCATCATAGTCAATCCCGTGGATTTGTCTATAAACTTTTGCCACCAGTCTAGCCTTGTATATCGATACATTTGCATCTTTTTCTGTCTTCAATTTGAATATCCATTTGCAACTAATGGGTGTGTAACCCTCGGGCAAATTCACCAAGTCCCAGACTTGATTTTCAGACATGGAGTCCATCTCGGATTTCATGGCTTCTTGCCATTTAGTAGAGTTGGGGCTCGTCATAGCTTATTTGTAAGTCGCTGGATCATCGCCATCCATGACTGGGATGTCCTGATCATTAGTTAAGACAATACCGAGGTATCTGTCTGGTTGAGATCTTGGTCGTTGCGATCTACGTAGGGTAATAGGTTGAGCATTTACATTGTCTGCTTGATTCTGGCCAATCTTCTCAGCTACTTCCAAAGCACTTAGATTGTCAGTTTTATCAGGTTGACATTGTTGCTTGTCCTCTCGAACTTCGTCGAGTTCGATTATCCTCCCACTTGTCATTTTGGAAAGGTGTTCCTTCTCCAAAAAGACACCATCACGAGCAACAAACACTTTGTTCTCGGATTTATTGTAGAAGTAATACCCTTTTGTTTCTTTTGGATATCCCATAAAGAAACACTTATCTGATTTGGGGTGAAGTTTGTCCGAAATTAATCATTTGACATATGCTTCGCATCCCTAAATCTTGAGAAAAGACAACCTAGGAGCTTTCTTAGTCCATAATTCATATGGAGTCTTTTCAACAGCTTTTGACGGAGCTCGGTTTAGTGTTAGTGCCGCGGTTTGTAGCGCATGTCCCCAGAAAGAGATAGGAAGTTCACTAAGACCCATCATTGATCAAACCATGTCTAACAAGGTTTGATTCCTCCGTTCGGATACTCCGCTCCATTTAGGAGTTCCAGGAGGTGTGAACTCTGAAAGAATACCATTTTCTTTCAAGTGATCGTCGAATTCATTGCTCAAATATTTGCCACCTCGATCCGATCGAAGTGCCTTAATTTTCTTGCCAAGTTGATTCTCAACTTCTTTCTGAAATTCTTTGAATTTCTCAAAAGATTCATATTTATTTGACATTAAGTAGATATAGCCATGTCTACTAAAATCGTCAATGAAGGTGATGAAATATCGGTAACCTTGTCTTGCGGGTGTACTCATTGGTCCACATACATCCGTGTGTATTAGACCTAATAAGTCATTTGCCCTTTCTCCCAACTTGGAGAATGGCTGTCATCTTGCCTTATAGACATCCTTTGCAATTTTCAAACGACTCCAAGTCGAATGAGTCAAGAACACCTTCTTGTAGAAGTTTCTTGATGCGTTTGACATTAATATGGCCAAGACGACAATGCCACAAGTAGGTTTTATTCGACTTGATGGTCTTAGCCTTTTTGGCGGTATCGTCAATGTTATAGACTTGATTGTCATGAGAAAGCACATAAAGACCATTTTCTGAATATGCCTTACCATATAAAACATTATCGAAATAAAATGAACAATTATTGTTCTTAATTCGAAATTCAAAACCTTTGGCGTCCAATGCCGATATTGAAATAATGTTTTTGGTAATTCTAGGAACATGATAACAATTATCAAGTCCTAAAATAAGCCTAGAGGGTAATGACAAACTGTGAGTTCCAACAGAGACGGCAGACATTCTTGCTCCATTGCCAACCCGAAGCTCAACCTCTCCCTTCTCTAGCCTCCTATTTATCCTTAGTCCCTGAGCATTGGAACAAAGGTGTGAGCAATATCCGGTATATAATACCCATGATGTTTTGCTAGCAAAGTTTAAGTCTATAACAAAAATACCTGATGAAGAATCAATGGTGTCGTTCTTCTTATCTTCCTTAAATTTGAGGCAGTCACGTTTCCAATGTCCCTTCTTCTTGCAGTAGAAACATTCGGAATCAGATTTGGAAGAGGCTACCTTTTTGTCCTTGCTGCCCTTGGCAGTGTTTGACTTAGGCGGAAAATTTCTCTTTTTCCCTATAAAGCTCTTCTTCTTGCCCGGACGTTTGAATGCCTTGCCCTTCCTCACCATGAGCATGTCATGCTTGCCATCATCCTTGAGGGTATGCTCGGCATGCTTCAACATACCATGAAGGTCAATGAGGATTTTCTCAATGCTATGCATATTATAGTTCATCTTGAACTGATCATAGTCTTTGTGAAGCGAGTTCATAATGATGTCAATTTCCATCTCGGTTAAATATCCAGCATCAAGCTTTTCCATGTTCTCAAATAATCCAATCATTTTGAGGACATGCGGGCTGACTGGCTCTCTTTTCTTGAGCTTGCTCTCAAGGATCTTCTTGTGGATTTCGAACCTTTCAGTTCGGGCTTGATCTTGAAACATATTCTGAAGCTCATAAATGATCTCAAAAGTCGTCTCCTTTTAAAAAAAAAAAAAGTCTTTTGAAGGTTCAGAGACATGGTGGCCAACATGATGCATTTGACATCTCGATTGGCACTTTGCCATCGGTTAAGGGCAGCTTGAGTGACCTCCTCATTTGGAGCGTCGGGCATTTCCTCATCAAGGATGTATTCCTTTTGCTCTTGCATTAGTACAATGCGCATATTTCTTTGCCAATCAAGAAAGTTTGGCCTGCTCAACTTCTCCTTGTCGAGAAATGAGCGTAAAGAGAATTGGTTGTTGTTTGAGTTACTTGCAGACATTGTTCTCCAATTGAAAGAATTTGTAGTGAAAAACCATTCATAAACCAATAAGTTTGAATTTTAAAAGCGTTCATGCAAATTTTTCAATCTTATTGAGCATTTTATCCAGGCATTGATAAATTTGTCCCTTTTGGGCGAGAATAAAATGATTCCAAGAACCCAAAGATCAAGAAATGGTTAAGCATGCTTTGGCTTGTCTTAGCATTAAATATCTTAGGGTAAGCAATCCAATTGCTAATAGCTCTAAGCTACTCTCGGTTTCATAAAATGTCGCATCTAATGCATTCTTGACATTTTATCTCTTTAAACTGACAATTTTTCCAAGATTGGATTGTCACCTGAATCGCTAATGTTTCCAAGAGTGGATTGTCATGCACCATCTTCATCTGGAAATTTTTCTAAAAATGGATTGTCCCAAGTCATCTCGTTTGGCAATTTTTTCAAGTTTTGGATTGTCATTCACTAAGTTCATTATGGCAAAATTCCTAAAGAGGATTTTCATGGGTCATTATTCAATATTTCGGCAAAGGTTCCCTGATGTGGATTGTCATTCATTTTCCTTGGTGGCAAATTTTTCCAAAGCGGATTGTCATTTGGCTCGTCCGACATATGTTTCAAAACGTGGATTGTCAATTAAGACAATGTTTTCCTAAAAAGGATTGACAAATTTTCGAAGTGGATTTTCTTTCGAGAGTTATGTTCAAAGGCGTGGATTGTCGATTGTAGCAATATTTCCTATAACAGGTTATTATGTAACTTTGGCAACTTTTCGTAAGTTGGTCTTTGGCAATTTTTCCAAGATGCGGATTGTCGTTTCATTATGGAAACATTTCCTACGATGGATTGTTACGTGGCATTGACAACTTTCCCTGAACCGGATTGTCACTCATCATTCATGATTTGTGTTGGAAACTGGCTCTAAAGTGGATTGTTATCACCCCCCAGATACGCGTTTCTCTCCCTAGACTCCGTTATTTGTAGATTTGGCGCTTTCAGTAGGTATCAGCGTTAAAAAGAATTATTTAGGATCGCATTACGTTCTGAATCATTCTCTGTCCCTATCGACTTACTTTGGCCAGTGTTTTGGAAATTTATGTTTCTCTAAACTCAGTCAAAGTGGGGGCTTTTGTAGACACTTGATTGTGTCTCCCCAAAAACCAAACCTAGTTATGAGTACCTTTCACGATTAGATTAACGAGTTTGGTAAAGAGTTGAAGTGTCTCTCAAAGGTTCCTAAGTCCTTAAACATATTTCTAACCTTACCTACACTATTTTAATCCAAAATCATACAATTTGTGCGTTTAAACCCAAAATCATTCATTTCGTGTCCTTAAACTCATTTGTTTAAACTCGTGATGTTCTATGGTTTCTTATACATCATAAAATTAGCTTATTTGGGCTCTTAGAGACTAAGGTGAAGGCTGCTAACTTTGGCTTAGTCTTTGCTAAATTTGGTGATGATTGGTCTGTTACCTCTAACCATTCTCAGCATAAGGGTGGCAGGGTGTGTGTTATTTGGAGACCTGCAGTTTTCTGTATTGTGATTGAGGCTGTAGAAGGTCATTCTATTTATTTAAAAGTGCCACATAAACCTTTTGGAATGTAGTTCTGGTACACAGTGGTGTATGGTTTTAATGAAGGCAGTAGAAGAGTTTAGTTATGGGCTCAGCTTGTTAACATAAGTCAGAGTGTGAAGGGTGCATGGGTTGTAGGTGGAGATTTTAACAATGTGCTCAATTTGAATGATAGAATTGGGTCTGTTATGACCTTATTTGAGGTCGAGAGCTTTAGACTGTGTATCAGACAGAGCAAATTGAGAGATCTCAAAAGTGGAGGGAATTTTATACTTGGAATAATAAACAAAAGGGTGCTTCTAGAGTCAGTTCTAAGATTGACAGAGATCTTGGTAATGATAACTGGATTAGTAGTTTCCAAAAATGTAGAATTGATTTCCTCCTTGAGGGATTCATGGACCATGGTCCATGTGTGATAAATTTTCTTAATTATGCTGGTAGTGGTAGGAAACGGTTTAAATTCTTTAATGTTTAGGCTGAGTGTGCTGGTTTTAGTAAACTTGTGGAGGATTCATGGGTGAAAACTAAACAAGGGACTGCTATGTTCAAGGTAACTCAAAAACTCAAATTAGTGAAGATGGAGTTGAAGAACCTGAACTTTCAGTTATCCTCAATTGTGGAAGATGATGACACAAAGGCTGCTTTGGTTCTTTCTGAGTTACAAATCAAACATAATGCTGACCCTCAAAATGATTCCTTGATTGCTCAAGAAATTGAAGCTAGAAAACAGTTCAACCTTGCTCATTCTAGGATATTAAAATTTCTTAAGAAATAGGCTAAGGCTATGTGGTTAAAGGAGGGAGATATTAATACGGCTTTCTTTCATGCTTGGATCAGGAGGAAAAAGCTTTAGAATAGCATTCATAGCATTTAGAAGGATACTAGTGAAATTGTTTAGGATCTTATTGCCATTGCTGATGCTTTTGTTGATTTTTATTAGGGCATGCTAGGCTCTTATTCAGCTCCTAAAAGAAAGATTCATATGAGTTTAATTGCTTAGGGTCCTATGCTGGATGCAGAATAGAAAGTTCAATTATGTAGGGTATATTGTAGGGAAGATGTGAGGAAAGCACTTTGGAGCATTGATGATGATAAATCCCTAGGGCCTGATGGGTTTTCTAGCAAATTCTTTGGGTGATGAGGTGTGTACTGCTGTTCTTGACTTCTTTGCTACTAGTGAGCTACTTAAACAGGTGAATGCTACTCTTATTACTCTGGTTCCTAAGGTGGAGAATGCTTCAAATGTTGGTCAATTCAGGCCAATTGCTTGTTGCAATGTCTTATACAAGATTATTTCTAAGATGATGTGTGAGAAATTAAAGGAGGTGTGGCCTGGCTTAATTGATGAGGTGCAAGGGGCTTTCAAAAGTTGAAGATCAATTCTGGATAATTTATTGGTGTGCCAGGATATTTTAAGGGATTATAACAATAAGAGGACGACTCCTGATTAGGGGATTTTGCTCCCACCAATCGGAATACGCCACGTGGGCCAATCAGGTCCTGCCAAGTGTCCCCCAGTTGGACATCTCAGGGCTTGCCACGTGGCACAGGCTTATTCGTCCACCCTGGACTTATTATGTCATGACACGTGGCATACTCTATGCCTAGTGGAGAAGCCGGTCACCTAGGCCCAACTTCCGAGGGAAGCCCAATCAGCCCAAGGTTAACCTAAACCTAGATTGGCACGTTTCCCGAGGTTATAAATACCTCCCTTAATCCTCATTAAGGGAGATTACGCAAAAAAAAGGGCATATTACACACATTAAACACTCTCACCTAGAGAGACCCAATCACTTTGATTTCCGCATTATTTACTCCTTAATCAAGTACTAACTTGACCGTCGGAGGCGGATCTCCAATCATCCGGAGCATCCGTTTGTTTTGCAGGTACAGGCGTCCGGTTCCAGTCTCGGAATTGTAACTCTCCCGCAGGACATCAGAAAACCCCGAAACATTTTGGCGCCGTCTGTGGGGAGAGTACTTCTGACATGGCATCCACGTCTGTACCGACTCCTGAAGAGAGGCGTCCCCTAGACGACCCTCAAGTTCAGTCGGACCACGATACTGAGAATGAATTTGAAGTTGAAGCTCACACAGCTTCAGACGGGACCCTAAGGGCCCGACGTACCCGTCATACCGAAAGGAGGGAATGGGAACATCTTCAAACTGGAAGCGAGCCAGCAGGCGCACCGCCTGTTCGGCAGCAGCCGACTGATGGGTCTGCTCCCATCACAAGGAACGGACTCATGACCTTCATGAGGGACTTCAAGGGAGAAATTCAAGAGTTGATCAACAAGAAGTCGCCTGCTCTGGACAAGGAGCTGTCGGCTAAGAAACCCTCCACTTCACGGAAGAGAAAGCCAGTTCAAGGGCGAGAGGCGACCCCGCATCCTAAATCTAGGAAGTGGGAGCCACTTGCCCTTGATTTCACAAAATACCGTTTTCCTACTCTAGGAAATAGGAAACCTGTTCGTCTTATTCAGGCGGACGGGTCGAGGAAAACATACAGAGACGCTCGGCTACTGCTAGAGCAGAAGAAGAGTAGCCGATTGTAAGAGTCGGCCTCTACTTCAAACTTCCAAGACAGTCTGCGAAATACCTCAATAAGGCATACTCAGTCGTATCATGAGGGTCAGTCAGACGGCACCTCCCGTCAGTCCGGCTTTCATAGCGACCAGGCGGTACCAAACTTACCGTTTGTATCGCAACAACATTATTTTTTACAGCCACCTCCATTTGGTGGACATGCAACAAAAAATGTCCAACCTATGGACTGGCAGCTACGGTTTCTTAGACTTGGTGAACAGCCGTCGGCCTTCTCCAAGGAAATTACCGAAGCCGCTCAGCCGACCAAAGTGAAAAATGTATTAGTAGGCGCCTATGACGGCACTACTAACCCAGAAGACCATCTGATGGCATTCACCAACCTGATGTACCTTCAAGGGTTGGATGATCCCACTTGGTGCAAGTGTTTCCCAGCGACTCTCAAAGGAATCGCACAACAATGGTACGGCAACCTGCCGACTGGTTGTGTAAATAACTTCAAGACGCTTGCTTACTTATTCACCTCCAACTTCGCCATGAACATCCCTGCGAAGAAGACGACCCTTGATTTAGGAACAATTCAGCAGGGCGAGAAGGAGGGGCTTCGTTCTTACATCAGGCGATTTAACCTGATGAGAATACAAATTCAAGGGTTACCGGATGAAGTAGCATATACTGACTTTTTCAGAGGCCTCAAAGACGGGTCGACCTTCAAATTTTATTTGGTCCGAAAGAGGGTGGCGACTCTTCAAGAGGCCTTGATTGAAGCGGAAGCCTATATAAAGGCGACTGATCTTTGTAGTACGGTAAAACAGTCAGAAGGGAAAAGGTCCGACAAAAGAGAAGGACGACAGAAACAGTCGTCAAACAAAGACGAGAAAAGAAAAGAGGTCTGGGCGGCTGATTCCTCTAAACAGCCAGCCCAAAAGAAGAAAAAAGAATTCAAACCATACTCCCCAAAGTATGCGTTTAACAAGGATAGCCAATTTATCCTAAAGGAAATCAAGGGACGGATCTCAATTGAGAAGCCGGTCCCCATGAAGGGTTCTGCAAATAACCGGAACCAAGAAAAATTATGTGATTATCATGAAGATGTTGGTCATCACACCAATGAATGCATCAGTCTCATGCGGTATCTGGACCGCCTGGCTGAGCAAGGTGATCTTGACACTTATGTCAAGAAATCTACGGGGAACACTTCCTCGAAAAAGTAGTCGGCCAAAAAGAATCAACAGGCCGACAGCTCCGATACAGATGATGCAGTCGTCTACACCATTGCAGGCGGCTTCTCAGGAGGCGGCCCCACTATTAGGGGCAACAAAGACAATATCAGACGGTTAGATGTAAATTCCGTTCACCAAGAACGGCCCTCCAAATATTCATTTCCTGAGATTGTCATCACTGAAGAAGATCTAGGAGGGGTAAGAGGGCCGCATGACGACCCTATCGTTATTGAATGTAAAGTGGCAAACCAGAGAGTTGACTGAATCCTCATAGATACCGGAAGCTCCTCAGATCTCATCAGTAGCAAATGTCTGTCGAAACTAAAATATCAGACTGATTGCATACATCCGGCATCCCACCTTTTAGTAGGGTTTGGAGGAGGAGTCGTCCACCCAGTGGGACGAGTGGATTTACCCATCCGCTTGGGCGAAAAAGGGGAAGGACGACACATGATTTTAGGACGACCAACCCTGAATAATTCCAAGGCTGTTATAATCCCATCTCTTATGTTGCTCAAGTTTGAGAGGGATAATGGAATAGTCGGGTCCCTAAGGGGAGATCAGAGGATGGCCCGAGAGTGCTATCTCTCGGATGTCAAGCCCACTGTTATGGCCACTGGGTCGAGCGGTGGAAAAATAGACCTTGACAATGTCAAGGAGAGTGCGCCTGTTCAAGAAGCAGGCGGCAAGAAGAGAAAGGCCTCCCAGACAGTGGCCGCAAGAAAAGACAGAAAATAGCAATCATTGGCAGAGGAGCGGTCGGATGAATTCCGCCCTCAGCCAGCTGGTGAGCATACGGACCTGATCTTAGATGACTCGCGTCCTGACAGAACAATCAAGGTTGGGACGACTGCTCTAAGGGACCTGGGTGACGACTTTCACAAACTATTGAAAGAATACAAGGACATCTTTGCATTCGAAGTCCATGAAATGCCAGGCATTAGTCCTGATCTGGCGGTACATAAACTGGCCGTGGATCCGAAAAAGAAGCCGGTACGGCAGAAGAAGCGGAACCATGGCGAAGAAAGAAGTCATGCGGCAGCCGCCGAAGTTAAAAAATTACTTGATGCAGGGTTCATTTGGCAATGTTACTTCCCAGACTGGGTTGCAAATGTGGTTCTTGTTAAAAAGTCGAATGGCACCTGGCAAATGTGTGTAGACTACACAGACTTAAACAAGGCGTGCCCCAAAGACAGTTACCCTCTGCCTAAAATTGATAACCTGGTCGACTCAACAGCCGGCCATGCTTTGATGAGCTTTATGGACGCCTACTCTGGTTTCCATCAAATTCCTTTATGGATGAAAGATCAGGAGAAGACGGCCTTCGTCACTAATCAGGGGTTATACTGTTACACGGTCATGCCGTTTGGTCTTAAGAATGCCCCGGCCACTTTCCAGCGAATGATAAACACTGTGTTCTTTGATAAGATTGGGAGAAATGTCGAGGCATAAATTGATGATATGATTGTCAAGTCTAAACTTCAGAAAGATCATCTGTCGGACCTCCGAGAAACTTTCGCCACACTCAGGCGGCACCATGTCATGCTCAATCCCAAGAAATGTTTCTTTGGAGTTGAGTCTGGGAAATTTCTCGGATTCCTTATCAATCAGAGAGGAATAAAGGCGAACCCTGAGAAGGTGCAGGCGGTCATCGACATGCAGTCGCCTCGTAC
Source organism: Chenopodium quinoa (assembly GCF_001683475.1). Classification (NCBI taxonomy): domain Eukaryota; kingdom Viridiplantae; phylum Streptophyta; class Magnoliopsida; order Caryophyllales; family Amaranthaceae; genus Chenopodium; species Chenopodium quinoa. The sequence goes on from NW_018744469.1 coordinate 2,916,802, forward strand.
CATCCGAGAGGTTCAGAAGTTAACAGGTTGTCTGGCGGCCTTGGGAAGATTTCTAAGCCGATCAGGCGACAAATGCCTATACTTTTTCCAGGCAATTAAGAAAAAGGCAAGGTTTGAATGGGGTCGGATGCTGAGGCGGCCTTCCAGAAATTGAAAGTTCACTTGCATTCCTTGCCGAGGCTGGTCAGCCCTTTGCCCAAAGAAGTACTCTACATGTACCTGGCCGTCTCTGATCATGCGTTAAGCGATGTTCTCCTTGCTGAAAGAGACGGCTGTCAGCTCCCGGTCTACTTTGTCATTCACGTACTGAAAAATGCCGAGTTGAGGTATCCCTTAGTGGAGAAATTTGGTCTTGCACTCTTCATGGCTGTTAAAAAATTGAAGCCCTACTTTTTGGCACATGCAGTCGTCGTGTATACAGACCAACCTATCAAGTGGCCACTGACCATCATGGAGTCGTCAGGGCGAATGATCAAATGGGCCATAGAAATACAGTGCCTCGAAGTTACCTTCGAGCCTAGAAAAGCAGTGAAGGGGCAAGCCTTTGCTGACTTTATTGTTAAGATGACTCGTCCTCCTGACTCTCAAGTTCCAGACCAAGTCTGGAAGATATATGTGGATGGAAGCTCTACTTCAAATGGTTGTGGAGCAGGCGTCATATGTCAGTCGCCAGAGGGCGATAGGTACGAGTATGATCTACGCTTCAGTTTTCAGGCCTCAAACAATGAGGCAGAATATGAAGCTTTACTAGCCGGAATCCGCATGTGCAAGGCGGCAGGGGCAAGAAAAATAGACGCCTGTTCCGATTCACATTTGATAGTGAGTCAGTACAATGGCGAATACGAAGCAACCCATCTGGCCATGATCAAGTATTTACAGGCGGTCCGACAAGCAGTCGGCTCCCTTGAGGATTTCCATCTGACCCAAGTGCCGAGATCAGAAAACAACCAGGCGGATGCACTCTCAAAATTAGCATCATCCGCCTCCTGTGATACTCCTCGAACTGTTTTTTGGGAAGTAATGGAGAAGAGAAGCATCGAGGAAGACCCTATTGGAATCCTAGACAGAAGCTCAACCTAGATGGATCTAATTAGGGCATATCTGACAAACGGTACCCTGCCGGATGATCATCAACAGGCGGCAGCACTGAAAAAACGAGCAACCAGTTTTGAAATAATAAAGGGAGAACTTCACAAAAGGGGGTACCTTCAACCCTTCTTAAAGTGTGTTACTCCAGAAAAGGGACGAGAGATACCAGACGATCTTCACTCTGGTTACTGTGCTTCTCATATAGGCGGTAGGACGCTTGCTTAACGGGCAAGGCGGCAGGGCTACTTTTAGCCTACTTTAGAAGCAGATGCAATGGAGATGGTGAAAAAATGTGACAAGTGCCAAAGGTTTGGCAAGCTAATTCACCGTCCGGCTACTGACCTCACTACCATTCATAAGCCACTACCGTTTGCTAAGTGGGGCATGGATATTCTGGGTCCATATACGCCTGCTACAGGCGGAAGGAGGTACATACTTGTTGCCGTCGACTACTTCACTAAATGGGTAGAGGTGGAGGCTGTAAAGGGAATCAAGACGAAGGATGTAATTTCATTCCTTTGGAAAAATGTCATCACTCGGTTCGGGGTTCCCATGTCTATGGTTTTTGATAATGGTCCCCTATTTTAGACGCCTGTTCTCAAAAGCTGGTTGGGTGACCAAGGAATTGCACACTACTTTGCATCTGTCGGCCGTCCACAAGCAAACGGCCAGGTAGAAGCCTTTAATAAAATCATCTCAGACGGTCTCAAGAAAAAGATTGAACGAGCAGGCGGCCTATGGGCGGATGAATTATCACATGTTCTCTGGGCCATTAGGACGACTGAAAAAGGGGCGACTGGAGAAACTCCATTCCTCCTAACTTATGGTGCGGAAGCTGTTCTTCCAATAGAACACTACGAGCCGACTCTTCGAATAATGCTATATGACGAAGAGGCAAACTGGGAAGCCATGCGCCTGTCATTAGACTCACTTCCTGAAAGGAGGGGCAATGTTGTCTTGCGCCATGAAATTTACCGCCTGAGAATGACTAGATCATACAACAAAAAAGTACACAGGCGTCCACTCAAAGTGGGGGACTTTGTACTTAGAAAAATGGAAGCAGTTGGAAGGGCTAATGAGTCTGGTAAACTAACTCCCAACTGGGAAGGACCCTACCGAATCTGTGAAGAGGTCAGGGACAGTACCTACCGTCTAGAAACACCAGACGACTAACCGTTGCCTCGAACTTGGAATGTAGATAATCTTAAGAAGTATTTCTTTTGAATGATTAAATAGTCAAGGGTTACTTAATAAAAGTTTGCATACTTAATATTATATTTTGTACTAAGAGGGGCACGCCTACTAACAAACAGTCGGCTACTCTCCATACTCAGTTTTCACTTTTACTTAAGAGGGGCATGCCTACTGACAAACAGTCGGCTACTCTCCATGTTTAATTTTTATTCTTACTTAAGAGGGGCAGGCCGCCTATACATTTACAGTCGCCTACTCTCCATTGAGTATTTCACTTTATCATCAGAGGGGCATGCCGTCTGTACCTTTACAGTCGGCTACTCTCCATTGAGTATTTTACTCTATCTTCAGAGGGGCATGCCGTCTGTACCTTTACAGTCGACTACTCTCCATTGAGTATTTTACTCTATCTTCAGAGGGGCATGCCGCCTGTACCTTTACAGTCGGCTACTCTCCATTGAATATTTTACTCTATCACCATAGGGGCATGCCGTCTGGACATATAGTCGGCTACTCTCCATAGAAGAGGGCCGACTGGTTCCAAACATACAGCCACCCCCCTTATACTTAGCTAAAAATGATCAGGGCCTGGCCGACCCTGTGTCTAAACAGGCGGCTACCCTCCTCTTACTTAGCACCTACGTTCACCAAGAACTAACCAAGGCCACAGGCCGAATGATCAGACCAGGCGCTAAGCCAACTGATCCAATCTTCAAAACTAATACGACCTGTCCCAACATCATAGCAGGCGTCCGGCGGCATCCCTCCGGATGAAATTCGTCGCAGAGAGAAGCTCCCTTTTGGGTGGAACATTGCTCTATACACTAATTACACGGCACCTATACGATTGTCCCCAAGGGCAACCACGTAGCCATTTTTGAGACAAGGATAACTCTATCACTAACCAAACCAGTGGTAGCAGTTGACATCTGAGTCAGATGACCGTATGTATTACTTGGGATAAATGCAGGGGGTACCTCTTGAGTTAATAGCCAACAAACATTGGAAAATCAAAAGGTTCAGCCGGCCTCCGCCGTCTGGTACCTTTACTACTCAAGCAGGAGTGACGGCGACTGAGTAACACTAAAGTTAACTCATAATCACTCTCTCAAACTTAGTATGGAGCCTAAAAGGTATGAGTCGTCCGCCTGTTTTTAGCAAACAGGGGCTCTCAACCACTACTCATGCTAGGATAACAACCTATGAGTTAAAATCCAGCAAACATTGGCGAATAAAGGGGAACAACCGGTACCCACCGCTTGATACCTTTACTACTCAGTTACTTGGCGACTAGGTAACAATCATGTTTACTTGGTCACTCCTTAAAAATGTAGTATGAAACTAAAAAGGTGTTCATACAACACCTGTTCACACTAGATTAAATATGGCGGGGAACAGTCGGCCTAGACGGCCTAAAGTCTCTAGCCTAAAAACATGACAAGTAGGAAACCACTATCTTACTTGGTTAATTTTACAAATAACAGAACCGCCTGCCTAAAGGGGATCCAGTCTTTAAAATGGTTCGAATACCGATTGGATAAATGGCCGACTGATCGTCTAGCCTGGAAACAGACAACCAGTCGTCCAGGGGCATAGGCGGCGTGACTAACTATCCGTACCTGTCTGCAACTATCGGCCATGTAAAACAGTCGGTATAGTGTACAATTGGATATCAGAATATTCAATACTTAAACAAATTTGAAGCAAAACAAAAATATTCATTAAAAGGAAGCCGGTCATTAAAGACCGGCAAAATATTCAGAGCCCCGGCCCCCTGGCCGGGTAAATACAAACAAACGGCACGCAGGCCGTGGAAAGAAGACATAAAGCTTAAGAAGGGGGCAGATCTTCAATATTAGCAGCTGTCGCCTGGTCATCACTCTTTTTGCTGGACTCGGCTTCAGTTGCATCCTTCTTCGATGCATTACCCCCAAGCGGCAAAGGCGCCACTACCGGCTGCTCCTCCTCCTCCAACGCCTCTTCCTCAGCAGCCGCAAGGATCTCTTGATTATATCTATCAGAACATTGGCGGTACGTTTTTTCCCAGGAGGCAAAGTCGGCATTGGGGAAGAGGCGGCCCCAAGTCATGCGCTGGATTTGAGCAGAGTCTTCCATCGTCTCCCGGACCAGCTCTTTCTTTTCTTGCTCGGCCTTTTCCGAGAGCTCCTGAGTAAGACTCTTCTCCTGGGTCACCAGGCGTTCCTTTACGCTCGCCAAAGATTTCTCCAAGGTTTCGTATGAGGACATCTTTTGGCGAAGAGGTCTCAGCTCGGTCTTCAGGTTGTTGATGGTCGCCTCCAGCTCGCTATTCCTCTTCTGTGCCGCCTCTAACTGAGCCCGGATAGCGGCGGTAGCCTGCGCCTGATAATAAAGAATATCAATTGTCAGAACTTCATTTTGGGCAATTTGAAACATTGCCTTATCACAGTCAGAGGCGGCCATAGCTTTTGCAGCCTTTACCTCTTTGTTCTTCCGGTCAAGCGGCTTGCGAAGGCCGTTCACTCGGAGCAGGGCCTAAGTAAAAAGGGGAACAGACGTCAGTTTCCAAACAAAAAAGAAAACAGGCGTCCTGGAATACTCAAAAATATGCTAAGTATACCTCAGCAAGGACCCCTGCAATCCCGTCTAGGTTAAGGGTGCCGACACCCCTGACCGCCTCCCTTTCAGCTGGAGGTACGACCTTGATCATAGACTTGGCCACTTCGACCAAGTCAGGCTCTTGAGGGCCGGCTGCATCAAGCATTAACAAACGGATCAGACCTAGTAAAGGAGGGAGCAAGTCTAAAATTTACAAGGACAATTTCATACTTCTAGGTGGCCCAACTGGAGTTTTAGAAGAAGTGGCCGGCTGTTTCTCAGCCGCCGCATGTTTCCTGGCAGAACCAGGAGAGCTCGCAACAGTCGTCCTCCGGGCCTTGGGGTCTGGCTGTTGGGAAGAAGAAGCTCTTGAAGCGCCCGTCTAAAAGAGAAGAAAAGAGTCAGTATATGCATAACACAACTCCAAAAAGAGGGTGAAAGGTTCGAAGCCCACCAAGGGTGCCCCCTTGTTGGGGGAGTCGGTTGAAGACTGTTGCATGATGGAGGCCCGCAACATGGCCGCCGCAGTCTTGGAGGCAGTAATTTTGCTCATGGCGTCCGCTGCAAAAACAAATAGCAAAGTTAATAAAAGTCATAACAAGAAATGCACGGAACAACAAAGTATTCGACAGGCCGGCTACCTCTTTGAGCACCGACTGCTGAGGCCACAGGCGGCCAAAAAGTACTCGTCGTAGAGCCATTTGAAGCTCGGGACGCAGTGCAGGGGTACTTGCTCTCGTACCCCTGAAGTAGAGTTCACCTTCGACTCTACTTTGAAGAGTCCTTTATCTAGGATCTCTTTCTTAGCCTTGGGGGGAACAGGCGGCATGATGCGGCCGCCTGCAAGAAGGGGCGGATTCCTGTTCCACCTGTTGAAGCGCTTGTTCAGCTCTGTGTCTGAACTTTCAATGATAAGGAAGGTGCTCCGCCAGTCCTTCCATTTGTTTGCTTTACCTCTCGTCATGAGGTAGCCCCTGTGGCTCGTTAGTTGATACCAGCCGGTACCGCCTGCCTTAGGGGTCCGGCTGAGGTAGTTCATGTGGGCGAAAGCCTCGAAGTTTGGCTCCACCCAGTGCAGTTCGCACCCGGCCACATAGCCGAGTACGTTGACCCAGGAGTTCGGGGCTAACTGCCATAACCCCAACTCATACCCATCCAAGATCCGCTGAACAGCCGGATGTAGTGGGAAGCGCAGCCCAGCCTTGATGGCCGCCTCGTAGCAGCCAAAGCAGGCGCCATCATAACTGGTACCAGCCGGCCAGACGACTGTGTCTTCTAGATCCGGCACGAACACTAAAAAGCCGGGGCCCATTGTGCGGTTTGCGATAAAGCCCTCCACTTTCTCTTGCATGGCCGTGATCCGGCCCCGAGGTACCGTGCAGTAGTAGGGGGTATTTTGCTCTCGGTGAGAGGCGGATGGCTCCGCCTAATCGTCCCCCTTCTCAACTACGTGAGAAAGCCTTGCCTCTTGTAGGCGACTGCTTTTCTCTTCTGTGTCCAGAGAAGCATGGCCAGAAGAGCTAGATTCGGATTCGTCCTCTAACGAGTCCGAAGAGGACGACTCCTCCCCTCTCCCGGAGGGGCCCGCCTCCTCTCCTTTAAAAGGAGCAGGAGAGAATGTAGAATTGTCAACTGTAAAATGGGAAGGGGTCACTTTGACTCCTCCCTCAGAACTGCCGGCTTTCAAGCCGCTTTGTTTCACTTCCACATCTGGCGCTTGGTCAGATGTTTCACTAATCGGCACCCTGTGGGAGGAGTCGTCTGAGTTTGAGATCCTGGAAGTCTTTTTTGTTCTGGCCACCATGCTCTGCATAGACACAGATACAGTCGGACTTTGTATAAAGGGCAAAGTTGGGTCCAGAAAAGGGCAGGCGGCACTCCTAGTCCTAGATTCAGCCGTCCCCGGTGATCGGTTGATCACTAACCTAGGTCGTGTCGTGTGCTTCCGTGGTGCCATTTCAAAAAAGAATAAAGTAAAGAGAAAATTAAGAGTAAGAGAACCGACGGTTACCTGAACGAGTGACGATTGATGAAGTTTTGAAAATCCTTTGCAGTCGGCTTGTCAGAGCAGGCGGTAGGCAGAAAGGGTCCAAAATGTCAGAGCAAGTTCAGGGGCCCGAATGTTCTCTCACAAAGTTTTCAAGTGTGAAAATGACCGAAGTCAACACTCCTTTATATAGGCGAAGTGAGAAGGCGAAGGGTCACTTCCAGAATTCAAAATTTTGGCGGGAGAATCTCTCGGCCTCTCGCCGAGTGACACCTGTAGCAGGTCGTCGCCTGTTACAGGGCGATACCTGTCACAGGTAACATGTGACCAGTCACGTGCCACCTGTGAGGGGCAAATGATTAGGGGATTTTGCTCCCACCAATCGGAATGCGCCACGTGGGCCAATCAGGTCCTGCCAAGTGTCCCCCAATTGGACATCTCAGGGCTTGCCACTTGGCACACGCTTATTCGTCCACCCTAGACTTATTATGTCATGACACGTGGCATACTCCATGCCTAGTGGAGAAGCCGGTCACCTAGGCCCAACTTCCGAGGGAAGCCCAATCAGCCCAAGGTTAACCTAAACCTAGATTGGCACGTTTCCCGAGGTTATAAATACCTCCCTTTATCCTCATTAAGGGAGATTACGCAAAAAAAAAGGGCAGATTACACACATTAAACACTCTCACCTAGAGATACCCAATCAGTTTAATTTCCGCATTAATTACTCCTTAATCAAGTACTAACTTGACCGTCGGAGGCGGATCTCCAATCATCCAGAGCATCCGTTTGTTTTGCAGGTACAGGCGTCCGGTTCCAGTCTCGGAATTGTAACTCTCCCGCAGGACATCAGAAAACCCCGAAACAACTCCTAGGTGTACTATGAAGATAGACCATAGGAAAGCCTTTGATTTAGTACACTAAGAATTTATTCAGAGTACGCTTGAAGGTCTTGGCTTCCCTGTGAGATTCACTCAATGCAAGATATTTAATAAATGCTGAGTTTGATGGGCTAATTGATAAAATTCTCACCTGAATTTCCTGTTGGTCAAGCAGGCACCTGTCATATTCTGCTAGAGCAGTCCTTGTTAACTCTGTCTTGCCGAGTATGCATACTTACTGGGCTCAATGCTTACTCTTTTATGCTGGTGTGATGGCTAAAATTACATAGTTGTGTAGGGCTTACCTTTGCGGTAAGGATGCTATACTGAAGAAGACTCCTCCTCTAGGCTGGAACTGGATTTGTAAGCCAAAGAAGAATGGGGATTTAGGAATCAGGAACTGCATAACTTGGAATAAGGCTGCTATGGGTAAATATGTCTGGAAGTTTGCTGTGAAGGAGGATTCCCCTTTAGGTGCGTTGGGTGCATGCTGTCTATATAAAAGATCAGGATTGGTGGAGCTATACTATAAAGAGATCAGGAGGGTGGGCTTAGAAAAGACTGTGTGCAGTAAAGGAGGAATTGAAGGCTGATTTTGAACTGAACAGTTGGCTCGGTAGCAAATATAAGATCTCTGAGGTTTACAAGTGGCTTCTAGGGGAAATGGCATCAGTTGATTGGTGTGGATGGATTTAGAACCCCTTTAATGTTCCTAAGCACAAATTTATTGCTTGGCTTGTTGTGTTGCACAGGTTGAGAACCAGAAGGACTTTAGCCAGTATTGGGGTGTGTAATGACCCTATTTTCTTATTGTCTATGGAAGAGGTGCAGGACAGGGAGCACTTGTTCTTTGGTTGTTCCTATAGCAGGACCTGTCTCAAGAGCATAAGCAGGTGGTTAGGAATTCAGGAGCAGCTCTTCTCAATTGATAATACATGGAAAAGGTGGAAAAGTCAGGTGAAGGATCCAATTAAGCGAAAGTGTGCCTTAGCTTCTCTGGTTGCTATCATCTATCATGTTTGGCTGCTAAGAAATTTTGCTGTTTGGAATAAAGTCATTGTGCATCCTCGGTTCATATGTAAAGCTATCCAATTTGAGATAGTTAATAGAGCTAGGAGTTTTGTTAATAGTTCTTGGAAGAGAGTTCATTGTAAATGGCTTCATCAACTTAGTTGTGGGTTGATAAGCTAGTATAGGTGGGCTGTTTAGCCTATTTTTTTTTCTTGGTGTTTGTTTGGCCTGTTTTGGCTCTTTATAGTTTGGGGGAGGGCTTGCCCTCTTTTCTTTGGTAATAAAAGCTACTTACTTACCAAAAAAAAAAAACATTCGTTTGTGTCAAAATCATAAAAACATCTAAACCAAATATTTTGGTCCATAATCTCAGTAAAATAATTGCTTAGTTAGATGGGGTTTGAAAAGAGCTTTCCAACAATATATTATAAGCCCAAATGTGATTTAAACAAAATAAATTATGGCCAAAATATTAAACCAAGCCCAAACCGAGCCTTGGTCCACCTTACCTACGACCCAATGATTATGTGAGGGTCCAAATGTCATATTCCCAATCCTTAACCAATTAGGATTTGTTGGCTTTCGTAGTGTCCGACACTACGCGGAAGAGAAACCCGCCCGAGACCTTCCCAATAATTAAAGCAACTAAATATGCAATCACATATTTAAAAACAAAAGAGAGAGAAGGAGAAAAGGCATTCTTACCCTCGACGCATGCTTCGCTCGATCCCGAGCTCTTACTTGAAAGCCTAACCTCGCAAGTGCGACGGCCTCCAACGGCTCGCACCCTCGACCCGACCCGAGCGGTCTTAATCCCGAAGGTTAGTCGGGACTTGACCAAATAAAACTAGAGTATTACAAACTTAAGGGTTTTCTAACTAATGATGAGATGCCTTATTGAGTTCAACTCACGTGATTTTTCCCAAACCCAAAACTTGAGTATTTATAGTGAATGGAGACTTGATCTCCCTTCTCCCATCAATGTGGAAGATTGTCATTTTTCCTATATTTTATTTTAATCAAAAACAAAATAAAATGCAAGGTAATCAACAAGCTCCAAGTGTCACATGGAGTGAGAAGATTGGTGAGGACCACCAAAGGGAAGACCAAAACATCTTGCTCCCCAAGCCAAATTCCAAGCACATGGTCCCCTCCCACGACCGGGTAGACCACGCTATATGGCTGGATGGCATCTTGCCTTGGCTGCCAAGGCTGCCAGTTGGCGCCTAGCACCAAACCCAACCAGCCAGCACGGCGTTGTTGCGATGCTGCTGCTTGGTTCGTGCTGTTGTGCGAGTGACGTGGACTGGCACTGCTGCTTGGTGGTGCTTCGCTAATAAGCACACATGGCACACACACGCACAAAAAGCACGCTGCTTAGATGCGATGTGTGTGCTGCTTGGTGCTTCTACGCTAGCACGCACGAACAGCCTAGCACGCATAGCACGCTGTTGCGATGCTTGTCTTGTGCAAGCACACTGCTTGCATAGCTTGCGGCTAGGTACGTGGCCCAGCATACTAGCACGCTACCATGCGCAAGCTGCTAGCATGCGCTAGCTGCTAGCATGCTTGCGGCCAGCAGCAATAGCCATGCTAGCATGCTTGGCCTAACAAGCAATGAATGCTAGGCTTGCGGCATGCTTTGTGATGTGCTTGGTAGCTTAGGCTATCCTATCATTCTCATGGCTAGGTCAATGCAGGCTACGGCTTAGCTCGGGCTTGTCGCTTGCTTGAGTTCCCATCTTGTCGAATTCTAAACTTTACTTAACTTGCGACGCTCGGTTTTGACGCTCTTAGCTCGACATCCAATGTCTTTGTTTGTAATACTCTAATGACTCATTTAATCCTTCGAATTGATTCGTCGTCTCGGATCGGTTATTCGATTGGGGTGCGACCCGAAGTGTTCAGTCAAGATTAAGCCGTAAGATTAATTATACATTAATATTACTGACTGGAACCGGCCTCCAGCTAGGCATTCCGATCACTTGACCTCACTAAAGTATTATCTTTCTAATAATTTCGAACCCTCTTTTGGAATAATACACTTGTTGGAAGGACACCATTCCTTTCAATCTCCCACTTGTCCTTCCGGATAAGTGTGTAATAAGTTTACAACCCTTTTCCTACGTCGCTTTATGTCTCTTCATGAACTATATGGTAAGATTCTTCGTCGTCCTTATTACGTCCAGAAGTGTTTCTTGATTTCCGAGTTCGACTGTCAATAAGAAGATGATATATAAAATCCATCTAAGCACGACCATGCATTTTCACAGTCTCGCTCTTCGTGAGGCCTTGTAAACAACAAAGACATATTCCCTATTGTTAATAGCTGAACATTCCTTGTCTTGCATTTTTAGCTTCCCTTACTAAGAGGACCTAGTCTCCCGAGTGTTGCCGTTATAATCCCAATTTACGGCAGACGTTTTACAACATCAAAACGACAAGCACTCAAACAAGAGAAATTACAATACTCATGGTCGAGGAAAAAGGTTCCGATAGCTATAATGAGAAATACACTTATGACGATTTTATATATCTTAAAGTATTCTCATAGGTCGATCCGATATAGTTCTAAACCAATACCTGTGCAAATGATTTATGACAATCATGTCCTCATAGCACAAGAAACGGTGCTATAAATCATAATACACACTAATCTCAAGTGGTCATTAATCGTAGATCTTTTAAATGACCTTGATTAGGGATAATTTTTGATTGAAATATTCAATTTTAACTTAAAGGTGTTTCTTTTTCCAAGACATGGTCTTGATACCCTGTTTTCAATATTCTCATAAATCGAATGGACTCATTATTTAATTCTAAACCACAATTCAATATAAATGGAGTAATAATAAATTTACGGAAATTTAATTGCTCCAAAACCAAATGGTTCAACATAGTGTTTTACATTAAGTCATGAAGTTCAATTAAAACACATATACAGGGAAATCAAAGCCAATGTCCAACATGCTTAATTCCCATTGCCTCAACGTGCTTATTGTGCTTCACTTGAGACAAAGGTTTAGTCGATGGATTGACTACATTGTCGTCTGTTCCAATCTTACAAATTCTGATTTCACCCTCGAACTTCCATTTCCTTATCATGTGAAAATCGCCGCTTGACATGTTTGACTTTCTGATGTTATCTTGGCTCCCTAACCTGAGCAATAGCTCCATTGTTGTCACAATAGAGGTTTGTTTGACCCTTGATGGGGTGTACAACAGCAAGTTCACTAATGAACTTACGAATCCAATTTGCCTCCTTAACTGCTTCTGAAGCTTCCAAGTATTCGGCTTCAGATGTAGAATCTGCAATGGTGCTTTTATTAGCACTCTTCCAACTAAACGTTCCTCCATTTAGGCAAAATATGTACCCTGACTGTGACTTGGAGTTGTCTCTGTCAGTCTGGAAGCTCGCGCCAGTAAAACCTTCAACAACTAAATCATTACTACCACCATAGACAAGGAACTTATCCTTGTTCCTTTTCAGCTACTTTAGGATATTCTTGGCCACAGTCTAATGGCCTCTCCTGTGTCTAATTAGTATCATCTAATAGCACTCAAGGCATACGATACATCCGGCTTAGTAAATATCATGGCATAAATGCTCGATCTAATAAGCAAAGCATATGGAATCTGACACATCCTCTCTCGCTCACTAGGTGTCTGTGGACACTGCTTCTTGCTGAGAATTATGCCATATGACATGCGTAGGTGCCCTCTCTTGGCCCCTTCCATGTTAAATCGTGCCGGTACCTTATCAATATAAGTACTTCGACTCAATCCAATTATCCTTTTAGATCTATCCCTATAGATCTTTATGCCCAATATGTACTGTGCCTCTCCCAAGTCCTTCATTGAAAAACACTTTCCAAGCCATCCCTTTACGGACTCTAAGAGTTTAGTGTTGTTTCCAATGAGTAATATGTCATTGACATATAAGACGAGGAATGCGATGTCACTCCCACTGACCTTCTAAACACAATATTCATCTGGATTATTGGTAAAACCAAACTTGCTTATGGCTTCATCGAATCGCAGATTCCAACTTCTGCTTGCTTTCTTTAGTCCATAAATGGAATTCTTAAGCTTGCATACCTTCCCAGTATTGCTTGGATCAACAAAACCTTCCGGCTGTGTTTTTTATACACAAATTCTTCAAAAATCCCATTTAGGAAAGCGGTTTTGACATCCATTTGCCATATTTTATAATCACACTATATGGCAATCGCTAGGATAATCCGGACGGACTTAAGCATGGCAAATTGAGAAAAGGTTTCATAATAATCAACGCCTTGAATTTGCCTGTAACCTTTTACCACCAATCTAGCTTTTTATATAGATACATTTCCATTTTTGTCGGTTTTCAACTTGAAAATCCATTTGCAACTAATAGGTTTGTAACCTTCGGGTAAATCAACCAAGTCCCATACTTGATTTTAAAACATGGAGTCCATCTCAGATATCATGGCTTCTTGCCATTTTGCAGAGTCGGGGCTCGTCATAGCTTGTTTGTATGTTGCTGGCTCATCTCCATACATAACTAGGATGTCTTGATCTTCGGTTAAGACAATATCGAGGTATCTGTCTGGTTGAGATCTTGGTCGTTGCGACCTACACAGGGTAATAAGTTGAGCATTTGCTTTATCGATTTGACTCTAACCAATGTCATTAGCTGATTCTAAAGCACTTTGATTGTCAGTTTTGTCAGGTTGACTTTGTTGCTCGTCCTCTCGAACTTCATTGAGTTCGATTTTCCTCCCACTTATCATTTTGGAAAGGTGTTCCTTCTCCACAAAGACACCATCTCGAGCAACAAACACTTTGTTCTTGGATTCGTTGTAGAAGTAATACCCCTTGGTTCTTTTTGGGTATTCCACAAAGAAACACTTGTCAGATTTTGGGTGAAGTTTGTCAGAAATTAATCTCTTGACATATGCTTCACAACCCCAAATCTTAAGAAAAGACAACTATGGAGGTTTCTTCATCCATAATTCATATGGAGTCTTTTCGGCAGCTTTTGACAGAGCACGGTTCAGAGTTAGTGTCGCGGTTAGAAGTGCGTGTCCCAAGAAAGAGATAGGAAGTTCACTAAGACCCATAATAGATCGGACCATGTCTAACAAGGTTCGATTCCTCTGTTCGGACACTCCAATCCATTATGGAGTTCCAAGAGGTGTCAATTATGAAAGAATACCATATTCTTTCAAGTGACCGTCGAATTTGTGGCTCAAATACTCGTCACCTCGATCCGATCGAAGTGCTTTGATTTTCATGCCAAGGTGATTTTCAACTTCACTCTGAAACTCTTTGAATTTCTCAAAAGATTCAGATTTGTTCTACTTAAGTTAGCCATAGCCATATCTACTATAGTCGTTGGTAAAGGTAATGAAATATCGAAAACCTTTCCTTGCGGGTTTACTCATTGGTCCGCATACGTCCGTATGTATTAAACCTAATAAGTCACTACCCATTTTCCTAACTTGGAGAATGTCTTCTTTATCATCTTGCCTAATAAACATCCTTGCAATTTACAAACGACTCTCAGTCGAATGAGTCAAGAATACCTTCATGAAGAAGTTTCTTGATGCGTTTAATGTTAATGTGGCCAAGACGACAATGCCACCAGTAGGTTTGATTCGACTCAGTGGTCTTTTCTCTTTTGGCGGTATCGTTAACATTTTAAACATGTTTGTCTAATCATATGTAAAACATGCATTCATAGAACATATAAGCAACACATTCGAAAAACAACCATTATTTTAGTCTTGTGATCATGTAACCCGGCGTCCAACGCCATAGATCAAAATATGTTCAAAGGCATGATAAATAAGAATTAGTTTAATTACAAGCCAAATGCAAACAAAATGCGCCTACAAGCATGACGGAAAGACTATCTTCATTGTCCTCTTGTAGTTGCACATCCACTTGTGAAGCCCTCTCACTTGTTCCAAGAAAATGGGAGCATAAAGTGAGTTAAACATGGTATCCAATACCTATGAATAGCTTTATACACAAGTGTAAATCAAGATACTTGAGGTAGATGAAACATTCCTCTCCTTCTTATCCTTTCGGAAGATCTTGCATTCTCTATTGTAGTGGCCTTGCCCACCACAATAGAAGCATCACATCTTTGCCTTGTTCTTGAACTCCCTCTTCCTTGCCCTTAACGGGCTTTCGATTGCTCCATAAGAGGTGGCTCGGTGAAGCAGTTGCACCACCTCTCTTAAAGAGCGTGTCTCCTTTCCCGCAGCTATATGCATTCTAAGTGCATCATAACCCGAGTGGCGTAAAGCAAGCAAGATATGATCCGCCATCTCATCCTCCAAAGAGATTGTGAGAAGCTCCATGTTATTGAAGAGCCTAGTCATTCAAAGCACATGAGGTCGGAGGGGCATACCGGGTCTTAATTTGTTATTGTAGACCCTTGACCAAACCTAGCGCCTCTCCTTAGCAGGACACCCTACTACTGGTGGCGTTATCTTCATGTTCGAGAGTGACCTAATCACATCTAATAGGAGTCCATCATAGTGGCCATTGTCACTCTTTGTGACTCTCACATTGACAAATTCCTCGAGTGCTTTGAGGAAAATGTTCGGAAAATAGAAGGAGAGCTTTTCCTTCCAATCTTCCGAGATGGGATTAGCCATTAGTCGTGAGACTCTCTTCCAAATGGAAGACCATGCATTATGAACCTCATCGCTCATGATTCCCTTAGAGAAGAAGCTTAGAATGGGAGTATCAAGAGTGTACTCCAAGGAACAATTCCGAAGAGTTTTTCTGAGTTCCTCTTCCCATTCCTTGAAGTCTACCAAATTAAGACTAAAAGCCAACTTTTCAGAGAGTTCGAGACACATAGAGTTGTTTATTTGTAGACATGTTTCTACAATTGAAAGAATTTGAAATAAAAAACCATTCATAAACCAATAAGTTTGAAATTTAAAGCATACATACAAATTTTCAATCTTATTGAGTGTTTTATCAATGCATTAATATTAGTCCCTTTTATGTGAGAATAAAACGATTCCAAGATCCCAAAAATCAAAAGGTTATTAAGCATGCTTTGGCTTGTCTTAACACTTAATATTTTAGGGTACGTAATCTAACTGCTAATAGCTCTAAGCTACTCTTGGTTCGATAAAACGTCGCATCTTATGCTTCCTTGAAATGTTATTTGTATTGCCACAACATCTAAGGACTCCTTACTGATATCGTTGAGCTAACCAAGACCAACTTGTATATCTAGTATACCTTACGTTCCTAGGGATTTAGTGATGCCTCGCTTTGGCGTAGCCCATCAATACACACATTAGATTGGTAAGTGTTGTTCTTGGAATGACAAATTTGGCTCAATATTATAAGGACCTAGGGTTTTTATGTTGGTTAATTTAAGTGAACTTAATTAATCATCGTAACATTTGAAATCCTAAACATACATCTATCATACCATTCAATAATATATAAACACAATTATATATAGAAAACATAAGTTAAAGATGCATTTGGCAACTAGCATGACCCCTTGAGTCTTTAAATCTTCAAGGGACTTCGAGACATCTCCGCCAAATATGAAATTACTAGTTACTACGACTAGGATTAATCTAAATATTAAGGTACAAATATACGCAACGGTACGCAGACCGTATTTAGATTTATAAAAATACATAACGGATCGCAGTCCGTATTTACTATCCTAATCGGGCCCCACTAGTTGCCATTTTTCATAACATGTGATACAGTACACATTCCATTCATCCATTCATAATTTTTGAGTGGCCCATGCATTTTACAACGAAAAACAAGTAACAATGCATAACACGCGCAGACTACTTACTAACTTAGGTGGTTAATCCGATTAACGCACTTAGTTAAAACTATTTAAAGTTGTTTAACATTTTATGTGATTAAGGCTCAATAAATAAGCTCATGTAATTAACAAAGCTCCCACTAAATTTCGCATCCAACTTAATTAATCCAATTAATTAAGCCGGTTAACCCATATTTTGCCAAATTATTTTGCTAGTGCCTGAGGAACCAAGGCCTAGTCTCGTTAAAATAATTAAATAAATAATTAAAATGGAACAATAACGTAAAATGATAGCCCACCACATGCCTTAGTGCCTAGCATCAAAGCCACGGGGCTAGGCTTGATAGGCACCTAGGGTCGTGGCTTGCTTGCCTGGGATGCTGGCCTGCCCAGCTAGTAGTGCACCCCACTAGTACTGGCACCAGCAGCCTCGCAGCATGCTAAGCATGCTTGCATGGCGCTGGCATCTTGTGGGTGGCCTACTAGCATGGCTGGCTTGCTGCCCCTACTGCCGCACAACCCGCAGTTGTTTTGCACAGTGCATAGCACCAAGTGTGCATCACACTCACACACACACTAGCGCATCTACGAGGCAAGGCAACCACACCACGCACCTTAGCCACCATATGTGGGTTGCTTGAGCAGCCCGACTAGCCTAAGGGTGCGTTTTGGGCGGTTTTGCCACGATTTGCGTGCACTTGCCTCGGGATTTTAAATACCAATTATGTGTAATAAAAAATCATTCTAAATTTATTTTACAATCAATTTAGAGAAAAAATGAAAATAAAACAAGTCCAACCTAGTTAAATTCAATTTTAATTGTGCACATGCCTTAATTATTCAAGAACCATTTCTTAAAGCAATTTAGGTCCATCTTGATGCTACAAAATTGAAGAGTTATACTCATAATTAATTTAACCATAAATAAATCAATAATAAGATTTGACAAAATTAAAGAGGTTGGAAAAATAAACCCATTCATCTAATGAAAAATTTCCAACACTAACTTGTGTATAATTGAAAAATTACATCTTCCAATATGAAGATTAATTAAATTTCAATCACAAGTTTTGAACTTTTAGGACTGTAATCAACTAAAAATGATTAAATCCAAAAATTAGTTCAACATGTAATTTAGCAATCAAAGTTCCGACCAAATAAACAATTAAAGATTGGACCATTAACATATTAGGGACTTCAAAATTACAAATCACCATAAACATTCACCCTTGAGGCAATTTATTTGCAAAAATGTGAAAATTTCAAGTTTATGTGAAAACCGAACTCACCGAATGAAGCATCAATTATGACTTCATAAACATGCTTAAAAAGGTTTATAATAGAAGTATATTAGTGATGCAACCATATATTTAATCTACCTTTAACATGCCATAATTAATCAAGGTTTAAAGATTTAAAATTTTTCGTCAAAAACAAAAAATCCCTCGGAAAACATATTATTAGGTCGATTTTAGCTTCTAGACAGCCCTAAAAAGTGTCAAAAACGATTTAGAACATCGATTCCACTCGAAAATTAATATTTTTATGCCAAAACCTAGGTTCGATGGCCAAAATTAGTAAAATACGAGATTAAAACTAATTAAAACGAGCTTCTAATCTAATTAGAAAGCAAAACCAGAATTTAAATCCATTTTAAATCACCTCAATTAATTATTTGTTACAATAATTAAAATGAGCGCGGCTCTGATACCGTTGTTGGGTTTCGTAGTGTCCAACACAACCCGGAAGAGAAACCCGCCAAAGACCCGCCCACTAATTAAAGCAACTAAACATGCATTTACATATTTCACAACATAAGAGAGAAAAGGAGAAAAGACATTCTTAACCTCGACGCGTGCTTTGCTCGATCCCGAACTCTTACCTGAAAGCTTAACCTCGCAAGTGCGACGGCCTCCTACGGCTCGCACCCTCGACATGAGCGGTCTTAATCCCGATGGTTAGTCAGGATGACGAGATGCCTTATTGAGTTCAACTCAAGTGATTTTTCCCAAACCCAAAACTTGGGTATTTACAAGGAATGAAGACTTGATATCCCTTTTCCCATCAATGTGGGATATTTGCAATTTTCCTCAATGTTATTGTAATAAAAAACAAAATAAAATGCAAGGTAATCAACAAGCTTCAAGTGTCACATGGAAGGAGAAGGTTAGTGAGGACCACCAAAGGGGGGACCAAAACACCTTGCTCCCCAAGCAAAACACCAAGCACATGGTCCCCTCCCATAACCAGGTTGACCACGCCACATGGCTGGTTGGCAGCCTGCCTTGGCCCCGAAGGCTGCCACCTGGCGCCTAGCACTAAGGCTGGGCAGCCAGCACACAGCCAACGAGCACATGCATACGCTGCTGCGATGCTGCTGCTTGGTGCGTGCTGCTATGCAAGTGGCGTGGCCAAGCGCTGCAGCTTGGTGTTGCTTCGCTAGCAAGTACGCATAGCACACACACGAACACATAGCATGCTGATAGGATACGATGCGTGTGCTGCTTGGTGCTGCTACGCTAGCACGCACGCACAGCCCAGCACGCATAGCACGCTGCTGCGATGCTTGTGCTGTGTGAGTGCGCTGCTTTCATAGCTTGTGGCTGGTTACGTGGCCCACCATACTATCACGCTAGCTACTAGCATGCTTGCGGCAAGCACCACTAGCCATGCTAGCATGCTTGGCCTAGCACGCAATGCATGCTTGGCCTAGCACGCAATGCATGCTAGGCTTGCGGCATGCTTTGCGATGTGCTTGGTAGGTTAGGCTAGCCTAGCATCCGCATGGCTAGGATAATGCGAGGATACGACCTAACTCGAACTTATCGTTTACTTGATTTCCCGTGTCATCGAATTCTAAACTCAACTCGACTTGCACGCTCGGTTTCGACGCTATAAGCTCGATATCCGACGTCTTTGTTCATAATACTCTAATGACTCAACTAATCCTTCGGATTGATTCTTCGTCTCGGATCGGTTATTTGATTGGGGTATGACCCGAAGGGTTCAGTCAAGATTAAGTTGTAACATTAACTATACATTAATATTACTGATCGGAAGCGGCCTCCACCCAGGCATTCCGATCATTTTACCTCAGTGAATAATTAGCTTTCTAATAATACCGAACCCTTTATCGGAATAATACACTTGTTGGAAGGACACCATTCCTTTCAGGATTCTATTAAAGCGTTTAGAAAGTCATAATCTATCCCTTCCGAAAATATAAAGATCAAAGAGTTTGAGATTGAATAAAACTTCGTAGATGATTCCGATCCTGTTCAAATTAAAAGACGTCCGGATATATTTTAAAAACCTAATCCCATTATTAACCAAACTCCGTACGATGTGATTATCTTTAGAAATTAACACAGGACGACAAAACCAACGCGACACGTCGGCTTCATCCCGCCGCAATGAAGACTATTCAGCCGCGATACAACTTTCACCCCGCGATGAAAGTGGTTCTATTCAGTTTCAAATTTCAATCTTTTTTTGCTGCTTCGACTCTCTTCTTTCCCTATAAATAGAGGTAGTTTTCCCCGTTTTCAAAATCAGCTAGAACAATAAATCATAAGCTATAATCATCTAGCTCCAATCATCATCAATCATTATCAATCATCTATGTTCTTAGCAAAAGCCTAAACACATCCCTGGTATTCTTCCTAATCAGTCACAATACCTCCTTCACGAGATTAGATACTCTAAACCATACTCGACGTTGCCTTCAACCTTAATGTGAAAGGTTGATAGTTCTGAGAGTTTGGTCACAAATCTACATTCCAATTCTTATTTAGTTTATTTACTTTATTGATTTAACTTTCATGAACTTTACTAACGTGTGTGTTGCTTTAATAGCAAGAAGGTCGGGGAATCAAAGTAAGTAATTCAATTAATTAATTATTATTTTAGTTTTGGAGTAGAAATCATTTTTAGGATGTTATTATGATTTCTAGTATCATGTTTAAATTAATGCTTTGATTTCGTTATTAGTGACATGTTAGGATTTGTTATTAATTCGTTTAGTATCATGCCTAGGATCTTACTTCTAACGATATTTTGATGATGCTTTTATGATGATGATTATTATATTAATCATATGTTGCTTGATTATTCATGATTTATTGTTATTACTTGATCATGCCCTTTTTTGCAAGTTTAAAGGCCATTTTTACTTGAAATCACGCCTAATAAGATAACTGATAATAGAATTTAGGCTTCGTATGATTTTAATTCAAGTGATCACCAATGATAGATTTGATTGTGCATTGATGATCAACCAACGTAGAGGTCTATTAAGTAGAGGCCTATTTTAGGGCGGGTTCAATCTCTTTTAGGTTGGATTCGTAGCATCATCCCCAAACATCCAGTCAAGGTTTCGGACCACTATGAAGTTAATAATCTCTGTGATTGTGAATGGGGTGTAACCTTCACACCCGTGAACGGCTTACAAGTTCCTATAACTTGTTGGCAGCTCTTTTTCTCTGGCTTCATTTCCTTGGAGCGTCGCCATGCTTAGAAACATGAAGCTGAGTCAGATAATTGCTTGTTATCTTTTTCTTAATGATAAGTCGAGCATTTGAGTAAGCCTTTTGACTGCCATCCGGCTGTGTATTCCGGATGGGCTTCTTCTTCCCTTGATCTGGGAAACGGAACTTGGACCAGTCGATCCAAGGCCTTCCCCCTCCTTTGGTTTGGGATGTAGAGTAGGCTAGCTATCTTTGACGGACTTAACGTTCTCGAAGTGAGAGAACTTCTTTTTTTACTAACCCTTGCTAGGGGTAGTCAACTTATTGGTGATCAGGTCCTTCATTTTACCCTTGAAGTTTGTCATGAATTTCATAAACTCTTCTCGGATGATGTGAGCAATGTGATCTGTCGACTGAGGCTGGCAAGTTGACTTGCTCGGGCCCGCCTGATTTTCGTCCTACTCTTTTCTTTCTTTTTGGTGGATGTGTTTAGAGAAATGGATCCATCTTTGGCCATGCGAATTTTGATCACAGGATTCGAATCTGTATCTTGGTCCGAATGGACCTCATCTGTCGGTTGCTTTTCCTCAGGAGGCGGTACAGTCTCTTGAGAAACCATGTTAGAGGTACTCTTCCTACAGACAGCGCCAAATGTTTTAAGGTTTTTTGGATGTTTTGCGGGAGAGTTACATCACCAAGATTGGGTCCTCACTGGTTATACCTTAAAACAAAACGGAAGCTCTGGTTGGTCGGAGTTCCGCCTCCGACAATTAAGTTAGTACGTGTTTGGAGTAAAAGGAGTAAAGTAAAAATATCTTCTCGGATCCCGAGATCAGGTGTTTTATTTTTTATAGGAGAATTGATTGCGATGTAATAAATGAATGTGCCCCCAAATAAGGGTAAATCTCCCTATTTATAGGGTTGTGAGTCTTGAGACCTAGGTTTGGAGGGCTGCGCCGTTTTGCGGCTTTCTTAGGAAATGGGCGTTGAAGGCGGCCATTTCCTTTAGGGTATCTGCGTGCCATGTGTCAGGTCATGGTAGGTCCACTTTGGACTCTCCCTTGGGTGACACGTGTCACGCTCTTATTGGTCCACGTTGTTAGGGTAAAAATACACAAATCACTTATGAGCCTAGTTGATAATGGCTCAACAATCAATGTATGCCCACTTCGCATTACGAAGAAGCTTGGCATAAGAAATGAATAATTGATTCCTTCCAATCTAGGGATTTGAGCTTCTGATAATACCCGCTGTCAAGACGTGCGTACTATCAAGTTGAACATTACTATTGGAGCTATTGAAGGTTGCACCAAAGGTCAAGTGGTGGACATTAACGCTTCTTTCACTGTATTGCTAAGACACCCTTAGCTTCATGAGTTAAAGGTGATCACTTCATCGCTGCACTAGAAAGCCAAAGAAATAGTTCGGCGGATTCCAATCACTATTGATGCCTTTATATGCGCATCCACGTCATCGACACCCCAATTGTTCATGTTGAGCATGATGAGGAAGATGAAGATATTTGGGGCTGTTCTTTGGAAGATGTTCTCATGATCGAGGAATAAGTGAAGTGTCATTGACTTTGATCCATATTCTAATGTTAATGCAATCACGAAGAAACAAGGGCATTTCCCAAGAATGACCCTTGGACTTAAGAAGAAAATGGCTGAACTTTAGGGCTATACTAGTGCACTAAAAAAGGACACCTTTGGGTTGGGATTCAAGCCAACAATAGAAGATATGAAGCAAGGTGTGCTCAAGATTGTTTCCCACAACACAACTCGTGCCATGAATATTTGATAATGCCTATGGATCCTTATCCACTCACTCTTAATGGCCAATACATCAAGGAAGGGGAAGTCTTTCCATGCTAAGAATTTCCTAAACCTTTCCTTTGCAATTGGAGGCGTGAGCCAGGATTTGAGGTCTTCATGGATTGTTACTTCATCGATGAAAGCTCTCCTTTCACAACTGTTAGGGAACCAACTAGTCCAGGCTCTGATGATATGGCTATCAACCTTCTTTTTAGGCTCGAAAAGAACGAACCCGAGTGCATCAACACTGATAACTCTACGCTCATCAAGGATGTTATGTCAAACAAGGACTTTGACCCTCTGAGCTCATTGTCCCAGCTAAAGGTGTTTTGAAGGGTTGGTGCAAAACTGTGAAGATCACTACTCCAAGCGAAGAGAAGATGGAATAAGTACTTTGGCTCAATCAAATCATCCTTTTAGATCTATCCCTATAGATCTTGATTCCTAATATGTACTGTGCCTCTCCCAAGTCCTTCATTGAAAAGAACTTTCCAAGCCAGCCATTCACGGACTCTAACAGCTTAGTGATGTTTCAAATGTATAATACGTCATCGACATATAAGACGAGGAATGCGATGTCACTCCCACTAACCTTCTTGTAAACAAAAGACTCATCTAGATTCTTAATATATAAAACCAAACTTACTAATGCCTTCATCGAATCGCAGATTCCAACTTTTGCTTGCCTACTTTAGTCCATGAATGGACTTCCTAAGCTTACATACCTTCCCAGCATTGCTTGGAACAACAAAACCTTCTAGCTATGTCATATACATAATTTCTTCCAAAATCCCATTAAGGAAGGCGGTTTTGACATCAAGTTGCCATATTTCATAATCATAATATGCAGCAATTGCTAGGATAATCCAGACAGACTTAAGCATTGCGATTGGTGAAAATGTTTCATTATAATCAATGCCGTGAATTTGCATGTAACCTTTTGCCACCAGTCTAGCTTTGTATATATATACATGTTCATCTTTGTCAGTTTTCAACTTGAAAATCCATTTGCACCCGATAGGGTGTAACATTCGGGCAAATTAATTAAGTCCCAGACTTGATTTTCAAGCATGGAGTCCATCTCCGATTTCATGTCTGAGGTCGTCAAAACTTGTTTGTATATCAATGGCTCATCTCCATCCATAATAAGGATGTCTTGATCTTCGGTTAAGACAACACCGAGGTATCTGTCTAGTTGAGATCTTAGTCGTTGCGACCTGCACAGGGTAATAATAAGTTGAGCATTTGCATTGTTGTTTCGATTTTTCACATTGTCGGTTTGACTCTAACCAATGTCAACAGCTGCTTCTAAAGCACTTTGATTGTCAGGTTGACTTTTTTCCTCGTCCTCCTGAACTTCATCGAGTTCAATTTTCCTCCCACTTGTCATTTTGGAAAGGTGTTCCTTCTCTAAAAAAACACTGTCTCGAGCAACAAACACTTTATACTCGGATTTGTTGTAGAAGTAATACCCTTTGGTTTCTTTTGGGTATCCCACAAAGAAACACTTGTCTGATTTTGGGTGAAGTTTGTCATAAATTAATCTCTAACATATGCTTCGTAACCCCAAATCTTAAGAAAAGACAACCATGGAGGTTTCTTCGTCCATAATTCATATGGAGTCTTTTTGATAGCTTTTGATGGAGCACGGTTTAGTGTTATTGTCACGGTTAGAAGTACGTGTCCCCAAAAAAAGATAGGAAGTTCACTAACAACCATCATCAATCAGACCATGTCTAACAAGGTTTGATTCCTCTTGTTCCATTGTTGGGAGGTGTTAACTCTGTAAGAATACCATTTTCTTTCAAGTGATCATCGAATTCATGGCTCAAATACTCGCCACCTCGATCTAATCAACGTGTTTTGATTTTCTTGCCAAGCTTATTTTCAACTTCACTCTAAAACTATTTAAATTTTTCAAAAGATTCAGATTTGTTCGACATAAGGTAGACATATCCATATCTACTATAGTCGTCTGTGAAGGTAATGAAATATCGAAAACCTTACCTTGCGGGTGTACTCATTGGTCCACATACATCCATATGTATAGGACCCAATAAGTCACTAGCCCTTTCTCCTAACTTAGAGAACGATTGCTTTATCATCTTGCTTAATAAACATCCTTCGCAATTTTCAAACGACTCTAAGTCGAAAGAGTCAAGAATACCTTCATGAAGAAGTTTCTTGATGCGTTTGATGTTAATGTGGCTAAGACGACAATGCCACAAGTAGTTTTGATTCGACTCGATGGTCTTAGCTCTTTTGGTGGTATCGTTAGCAGTTTAAGATTGTTCGTCTAATCATCTGTAAAATATGCAATTTTCATAGAACATATAAGCAAGAAATTCGAAACAACCATTTTCGTAGTCTTGTGATCAATATAACTCGGTGTCTAACACCATAAATCAAAGCATGTTCAAAAGCATGATAAACAAAGATTAGTTAATTACAAGCCAAAGACAAAATGTGCCTACAAGCACGACCGAAGACCATCTTTATCGTCTGCTTGTAGTTGTACATCCACTTGTGAAGCCCTCTCACTTGGTCCTTGAAATGGGAGCATAAAGTGAGTTAAACACGGTATCCAACACCGATAAATAGCCTTATATACAGTTTTTAGATTTACAAAAATACCTAACAGATCGCAGTCCGTATTTACTATCCTAGTCCGGCCCCACTAGTTGCCATTTTCACAAAACCTGTGTGAGAATATACATTCCATTCATCCATTCACTATTTGTGAATGGCCCATGCATTTTACAAGTAACAATGCATAACATGCGGAAACTAGTAACTAACTTAGTTGGTTTTTCCGATTAACGCGCCTAATTAAAAATGAAAGGTATGGTGTCCTTCCAACAAGTGTATTATTCCGATAGAGGATTCGGAATTATTAGAAAGCTAATTCTTCAGTGAGGTCAAGTGATCTGAATGCCTAGGTGAAGGCCGCTTCCGATCAGTAATATTAATGTATAATTAATATTACACCTAAATCTTGATTGAACCCTTTGGGTCACACCCAATCGAGTAATCGGTTTGAGGTGACGAATTAATCCGAAGGATTAAATGAGTCATTAGAGTATTACGAGCAAAGACATCGTGTATCAACCTTAGAGCGTCGGAAGTCAAGTCGAATTTAAAATTCGACGAGACGTAGTATCAACAAGCAACAAGTACGTGATAAGCCGTAGCCTCGCATTAGCCTAGCCTTGTGAGTGCTAGTCTTGGCAAGGGCTCCAACCACATGCATGCTAGCGAGCCAAGAATCGCTAAGCACATTGCACAGCACGAGCAAGCTGCGTGCCATGCGTATGTGTGCTGTGGCTATGCATGCATGGATGTGTGTGCTTGCTAGCCAAGCAACACCAGCCATCGTAGCATGCTGGGAATTGCACAACACAACACGTAGCATTGCAAGTCATACGTGCATGTGTGTGGTTGTGCGTGCTTGCTAGCCAAGCAACCCCAGCCATCACAGCATGATGTGCATGCTTACTTGCGTAGCAGCATGCTATGCGTACTTATGCTATGGGCTATGCGTGTTGGCAACGCATAGCACTCCAACCTACAACGCACAAGCATAAGAAGCCAGTAGCCCGCAATGCATGCGTGGCGTGCTTGCTGCATGTGTGCGTAGGCAGGCTGGCCAGCAAGCCCTGCCTTGGTGCTAAGCCCCAGCTGGGTAGCCTTGGTAGCCAAGGCAAGCTATCAGCTAGCCATGCTCAAGGGGACATCTCACGGTTTGGTGTGGGGACAAAATCTCGAGGGTTGCTTGGGGAGCAAGGGGATTTTGGTGCCCCCTTAAGTGGTCCTCACCTACCATTGCTCACCCTTTGCCACTTGGAGCTTGTTGATTGCTTTGCATTTTAATTCATTTTTGATTAAAATAAATTGTTGGAAAATGCAATTCTCCCACATTGATGGGAGAAGGGAGATCAAATCTCATTTCCCTATAAATACCCAAGTTTTGTGTTTGGGAAAAACCACTTAAGTTGAACACAATAAGGCATCTCCCTATAGGTGAGAAAACCTTTAAGTTTGTAATACTCTAGTCTTTCCATGGTCTATCCCCAGTTAACCTTCCGGGTAGAGGTCGTTCGGGTCAGGTTTCGAGGGTGGACTCTGTCATAGGCTCTCGCGCTTGCGGAGCTAAGGCTTTGAAGACCGAGCTCTATAAGAGTGAAGCACGCGTCGAGGGTGGCTTAATTGCTTTTTTTGTTTAATTATGTGATTTCATGCTTAGTTGCTTTAATTAATGGGCTAGTCTTGGGTGGATTTCTCTTTCGCGTAGTGTTCGATGCTACGAAACCCAACAAAAACTAGTCAAAGTTGTTTATCATTTTACGTAATTAAGACGCAATTAGTTCAAGAAATTAACGAAACTCCTGCTAAATTCCGCAACCAACTTAATTAATCAAATTAATTAAGTCGGTTAACCCACATTTTATCAAATTACTTTGCAAGTGTCGGGGGAACCGAGGCCTAGCCTCGTTAAAATAATTAAATTAAATAATTAAAACCAACCAAATAACCGCAAAAAATTATATCATCAAATGGCCGAGTGCCTAGCATCCAAGCCATGGGGTTAGGCCTGCTAGGAACCAAGGCTCATGGTTGTGCATGCTTGGGTGCTGGCATGCCAGGCTAGCAGCGCACGCCACGCTTATTAGCACTAGCAACCTTGCAGCATGCTACGCATGCTTGAATGCTAGCTAGCGCTGGCACCATGTGGCTGGCTTGCTGGACCTTGCATGCCTTGCTGTCCAGCAGCACTTGCGGGCCTCTTCCAGCAACCATGCAACACCACGCATCCTTGATGCATCAAGTACGCACATAGCGTGCACCAAGCCCGCCACACATCAGCAAAACTTCGAGGCATGAGAACCTCCATGCGCACCTCGGCAGCCACATAAGGACTGCTTAAGCAGCCCAGCTAGCCGTAAGTGGTGCTTAGGCGATTCTTGACTCAATTTGCGTGCTTTTATCTTGGGATTTTAATCCCGATATATGTGTGACATAAAATTGATTCTAAATTATTTTTAAAATCAAAATTGAGCAATATTGAAAATATAACAAGTCTACCTTAAATAATTTCAATTTTATTGCACAAACCAAGATTAATTCAAGAACCTTTCTTTAGATTAATTTAGGTTCATCTTGATGCTACAAAATTGAAGGGCTATACTCATAATTCATTTAACCAATCATAAATTCATAATGAGATTTGACAAAATTAATGGAGTTGGAAAAATAAACCTATTCATCTAATGAAAAATTTCCAACACTAACTTGTGTATAATTGAAAAATTACATCTTCTAATATGAATATTAATTAAATTTCAATCACAAGTTTTGAACTTTTAGGACTTTAATGAACCAAAATGACTAAATCCAAAATTAGTTTAACATGGAATTTAGCAAGCAATGTTCCAACCAAATAAACAAGTAAAGATTGGATCTTTAACATTTTAAAGGGACTTCAAAATTACAAGTTCACCATAAACATTTACACTTGAAGGAATTTATTTGCAAAAATGTTAAAAAATCAAGTTTATGTGAAAAATGAACTCTCCAAATTAGGCACCAATTATGACTTCATAAACATGCTTAATAAGGTTTATAATTGTGTAGATTAGTGATGCAACCATACATTTAATCTACCTTTAACATGCCATAATTAATCAAGGTTTCTGGGAGGATTTTGGCTTCTAGACAATTTTCGAAGAGGGTCGAAAACGATTTAGAACATCGATTCCACCCAAAAATCACTATTTTTGAGTCGAAATTTGGGTTCGTTGGCCGGAATTTTTATAAATACGAGATAAAAACTAATTAAAACGAGCTTCTAATCTAATTAGAAAGCGAAACTAGAATTTAAATCCATTTTAAATCACTTCAATTAATTATAAGTTACAATAATTAAAATGATACGACTCCGACAGTACGCGGAAGAGAAACCCTCCCAAAACCCGCCCACTAATTAAAGCAACTAAACATGCAACCACATAATTCAACAACAAAATAGAGAGAAAGAGAAAAGACGATCTTACCCTCGAAGCGTGCTTCGCTCGATAATGAGCTCTTACTTGAAAGCTAAACCTCACAAGTGCGATGGCCTCCGACGGCTCGCACCCCCGACCCGATCCTGGCGTTCTTTATCTTGAACATTAGTCGAGACATGACCAAATGAAACTAGAGTATTACGAGGTTGGTGAGGACCACAAAAAGAGGGGACCAAAACTCCTTGCTTCCTAAGAAAAACACCAAGACTACCTGTTCCCACATTTGACCGGTGCTGACCACGCCACATGGCTAGCTGGCAGCCTGCCTTAGCTGCCAAGGCTTCCTAGCTAGCGTCTACCACCAAGGCTGGGCTGCCCAGCCAACTCGCACCTGCATGCATGCAGCAAGCATGCCACACACGCAATGCCGGCTGCTGCTGCAATGCGTGCTGCTGTGCGAGAGGATGTAGCCTAGCTGCTGCTGCTTGGTGCTGCTACGCTAGCAAGCACGGACACATAACATGCTTCTAGCGATGCATATGTTTTGCAAGTGCGATGCTGCGAGGGGCTAGGCGCTAGGCTTAGCATGCTAGCAAGCACGCATAGCCATAGCACGCATACGCAAAGCACCATGCTTGCGATGCTTGCATGCTAAGCGCAGGTTAGTTGCGGCTATGCATGTGGCAGGGTTCGATGCCCACCACGCTAGAATGCATGTGTTTGGTGCCTTCGCCTAGCCTAGAACTCACATGGCTTGGCCAATGAGAGGCTACGACTTGGCTCGTTTGTCACTCTCTTGATGCTACGTGTCGTCGAATTCTAAATTCTACTTGACTTGCGATGCTCGGTTTCAACGCTCTAAGCTCGATATCCGACCCCTTTGTTCGTAATACTCTAATGACTCATCTAATTCTTCGGATTGATTCGTCGTCTCGTATTGGTTATTCGATTGGGGTGTGGATCATATTACTGATCGGAAGCGGCCTCCACCTAGGCATTCCGATCACTTAACCTCACTGAAGAATTAGCTTTCTAATAATTTCGAACCCTCTATCGGAATAATATACTTGTTGGAAGGAAACTATTCCTTTCACTTCAGGTCAAAGGAAGATTGCAGGGCAGATATGAAAAATACACCCCGCTGACCAATAGCCGGTCTCACATCTTCAATGTGAACAAGTATGATGATAAGTGGCAAAGACTACCAAGGATGACTACGAGCAACCTGGACTCAAAGAAGGGGTTTAAATTTTATACAGACAATGGTCATAGAACTAAGGAAAGTATCCATCTCAAAGATAATATTGAAGACCTCATTAGAAGGGGGTATTTGAATTAGTTCAAACAATACTCTGGGCAGGACAAGAACCAGGGCAACGATAGACCGAGAAATGATCGATAGAAGGATAGTAGGAATGACAGAGGTAAACATGAGGAGAAAGATAAGGAAAAGAGAGAGCGAAGGGATGTGGTGGTGATTAGCGGTGGACCTGTGCATGGAGGAACAGTCAGCAGAGCTAGAGCTGACCTGATGAGTGATATTCATGGCACTTATAGGGTAATATTTAGTTGCTTTTACCTTCTTTTCATGGCTTTCTTCCTTAATAAATGCCTAGTGATTAGGGGATTTTGCTCCCACCAATTGGAATGCGCCACGTGGGCAAATCAGGTCCTGCCAAGTGTCCCCCAGTTGGACCTCTCAAGGCTTGCCACGTGGCACACGCTTATTCGTCCACCCTGGACTTATTATGTCATGACACGTGGCATACTCCATGCCTAATGGAGAAGCTGGTCACCTAGGCCCAACTTCCGAGGGAAGCCCAATCAGCCCAAGGTTAACCTAAACCTAGATTGGCACGTTTCCCGAGGTTATAAATACCTCCCTTAATCCTCATTAAGGGAGATTACGCGAAAGGACGCAGATTAAACACATTAAACACTCTCACCTAGAAAGACCCAATCACTTTAATTTCCGCATTAATTACTCCTTAATCAACTACTAACTTGACCGTCGGAGGCGGATCTCCAATCATCCGGAGCATCCGTTTGTTTTGCAGGTACAGGCGTCCGGTTCCAGTCTCGGAATTGTAACTCTCCCGCAGGACATCAGAAAACCCTGAAATATTTTGGCGCCGTCTGTGGGTAGAGTACTTCTGAGATGGCATCCACGTCTGTACCGACTCCTGAAGAGAGGCGTCCCCTAGACGACCCTCAAGTTCAGTCGGACCACGATACTGAGAATGAATTTGAAGTTGAAGCTCACACAGCTTCAGACGGGACCCTAAGGGCCCGACGTACCCGTCATACCGAAAGGAGGGAACGGGAACATCTTCAAACTGGAAGCGAGCCAGCAGGCGCACCGCATGTTTGGCAGCAGCCGACTGATGGGTCTGCTCCCATCACAAGGAACGAACTCATGACCTTCATGAGGGACTTCAAGGGAGAAATTCAAGAGTTGATCAACAAGAAGCCGCCTGCTCTGGACAAGGAGCAGTCGGAAAAGAAACCCTCCACTTCACAGAAGAGGAAGCCAGTTCAAGGGCGAGAGGCGACCCCTCATCCTAAATCTAGGAAGTGGGAGCCACCTGCCCTTGATTTCACAAAATACCGTTTTCCTACTCCAGGAAATAAGAAACATGTTCGTCATATTCAGGCGGACGGGTCTAGGAAAACATACACAGACGCTCGGCTACTGCTAGAGCAGAAGAAGAGTGACCGATTGTCAGAGTCGGCCTCTACTTCAAACTTCCAAGACAGTCTGCGAAATACCTCGATGAGACATACTCAGTCGTATCATGAGGGTCAGTCAGGCGGCACCTCCCGTCAGTCCGGCTTTCATAGCGACCAGGCGGTACCAAACTTACCGTTTGGACCACAACAACAGTATTTTTTACAGCCACCTCCGTTTGGTAAACATGCAGCAAAAAATGTCCAACCTATGGACTGGCAGCTACGGTTGCTTAGACTTGGTGAACAGCCGTCGGCCTTCTCCAAGGAAATTACTGAAGCCGCTCAGCCGCCCAAAGTGAAAAATGTATTAGTAGGCGTCTATGACGGCACTACTAACCCAGAAGACCATCTAATGGCATTCACCAACCTGATGTACCTTCAAGGGTTGGATGATCCCACTTGGTGCAAGTGTTTCCCAGCGACTCTCAAAGGAATCGCACAACAATGGTTCGGCAACCTGCCGACTTGTTGTGTAAATAACTTCAAGACGCTTGCTTACTTATTCACCTCCAACTTCGCCATGATCATCCCTGCGAAGAAGACGACCCTTGATTTAGGAACAATTCAGCAGGGCGAGAAGGAGGGGCTTCGTTCTTACATCAGGCGATTTAACCTGATGAGAATACAGATTCAAGGGTTACCGGATGAAGTAGCCTATACTGACTTTTTCAGAGGTCTCAAAGACGGGTCGACCTTCAAATTTGATTTGGTCCGAAAGAGGGTGGCGACTCTTCAAGAGGCCTTGATTGAAGCGGAAGCCTATATAAAGGCGACTGATCTTTGTAGTACGGTAAAACAATCAGACGGGAAAAGGTCCGACAAAAGAGAAGGACAACAGAAGCAGTCGTCAAACAAGGACGAGAAGAGAAAAGAGGTCAGGGCAACTGATTCCTCTAAACAGCCGTCCCAGAAGAAGAAAAAAGAATTCAAACCATACTCTCCAAAGTATGTGTTTAACAAGGATAGCCAATTTATCCTGAAGGAAATCAAGGGACGGATCTCAATTGAGAAGCCGGTCCCCATGAAGGGTTCTGCAAACAATCGGAACGAAGAAAAATTCTGTGATTATTATGAAGATGTTGGTCATCACACCAATGAATGCATCACTCTCATGCGGTATCTGGACCGCCTGGCTGAGCAAGGTGATCTTGACACTTATTTCAGGAAATCTACGGGGAACACTTTCTCGAAAAAGAAGTCGACCAAAAAGAATCAACAGGCCGACAGCTCCGATACAAATGATGCAGTCGTCTACACCATTGCAGGCGGCTTCTTAGGAGGCGGCCCCACTATTAGGGGCAACAAAGACAATATCAGACGGCTAGATGTAAATTCCGTTCACCAAGAACGGCCCTCCAAATATTCTGCATGACGACCCTATCGTTATTGAATTTAAAGTGGCCAACCAGAGAGTTGGCCGAATCCTCATAGATACCGGAAGCTCCTCAGATCTCATCAGTAGCAAATGTCTGTCGAAACTTAAATATCAGGCTGATTGCATACATCCGGCATCCCACCCTTTAGTAGGGTTTGGAGGAGGAGTCGTCCACCCAGTGGGACGAGTGGATTTACCCATCCGCCTGGGCGAAAAAGGGGAAGGACGACACATGGTAGTCTGGTTTCTGGTAGTAGAAGAACTCTCGGCCTACAACATGATTCTGGGACGACCAACCCTGAATAATTCCAAGGCTGTTATAATCCCATCTCTTATATTGCTCAAGTTTAAGAGGGATGATGGAACAGTCGGGTCTCTAAGGGGAGATCAGAGGATGGCCCGAGAGTGCTATCTCTCGGATGTCAAGCCCACTGTTATGGCCACTATGTCGAGCGGTAGAAAAATAGACCTTGACAATGTCAAGGAGAGTGCGCCTGTTCAAGAAGCAGGAGGCAAGAAGAGAAAGGCATCCCAGACAGGGGCCGCAAGAAAAGACAGAAAATAGCAATCATTGGCAGAGGAGCGGTCGGATGAATTCCGCCCTCAGCCAGCTGGTGAGCATACGGACCTGATCTTAGATGACTCGCGTCCTGACAGAACAATCAAGGTTAAGACGACTGCTCTAAGAGACATGGGTGACGACTTTCACAAACTATTGAAAGAATACAAGGACATCTTTGCATTCGAAGTCCATGAAATGCAAGGCATTAGTCCTGATTTCGCGGTACATAAACTGGTTGTGGATCCGAAAAAGAAGCCGGTACGGCAGAAGAAGCGGAACCATGGCGAAGAAAAAGCCAGGCAGCAGCCGCCGAAGTTAAAAAATTACTTGATGCAGGGTTCATTTGGCAATGTTACTTCCCAGACTGGGTTGCAAATGTGGTGCTTGTTAAAAAGCCGAATGGCACCTGGCGAATGTGTGTAGACTACACAGACTTAAACAAGGCGTGCCCCAAAGACAGTTACCCTTTGCCTAAAATTGATAACCTGGTCGACTCAACAGCCGGCCATGCTTTGATGAGCTTTATGGACGCCTACTCTGGTTTCCATCAAATTCCTTTATGGATGAAAGATCAGGAGAAGACGGCCTTCGTCACTAATCAGGGGTTATACTGTTACACGGTCATGTCGTTTGGTCTTAAGAATGCCCCGACCACTTTCCAGCGAATGATAAACACTGTGTTCTTTGATCAGATTGGGAGAAATGTCGAGGCATATATTGATGATATGATTGTCAAGTCTAAACTTCAGAAAGATCATATGTCGGACCTCCGAGAAACTTTCGCCACACTCAGGCGGCACCATGTCATGCTCAATCCTAGGAAATGTTTCTTTGGAGTTGAGTCTGGGAAATTTCTCGGATTTCTTATCAATCAGAGAGGAATAAAGGCGAACCCTGAGAAGGTGCAGGCGGTCATCGACATGCAGTCGCCTTGTACCATCCGAGAGGTTCAGAAGTTAACAGGTTGTCTGGCGGCCTTGGGAAGATTTCTAAGCCGATCAGGCGACAAATGCCTATACTTTTTCCAGGCAATTAAGAAAAAGGCAAGGTTTGAATGGGGGTCGTATGCTGAGGCGGCCTTCTAGAAATTGAAAGTTCACTTGAATTCCTTGCCGAGGCTGGTCACCCCTTTGCCCAAAGAAGTACTCTACATGTACCTGGCCGTCTCTGATCATGCGTTAAGCGCTGTTCTCCTTGTTGAAAGAGACGGATGTCAGCTCCCGGTCTACTTTGTCAGTCACGTACTGAAAAATGCCGAGTTGAGGTATCCCTTAGTGGAGAAATTTGGTCTTGCACTCTTCATGGCTGTTAATAAATTGAAGCCCTACTTTTTGGCACATGCAGTCGTCGTGTATACTCACCATCATGGAGTCGTCAGGCCGAATGATCAAATGGGCCATAGAAATACAGAGCCTCGAAGTTACCTTTGAGCCTAGAAAAGCAGTGAAGGAGCAAGCCTTTGCTGACTTTATTGTTGAGATGACTCGTCCTCCTGACTCTCAAGTTCCAGACCAAGTCTGGAAGGTATATGTGGATGGAAGCTCTACTTCAAATGGTTGTGGAGCAGGCGTCATATGTCACTTCAGTTTTCAGGCCTCAAACAATGAGGCAGAATATGAAGCTTTACTAGCCGGAATCCGCATGTGCAAGGCGGCAGGGGCAAGAAAAATATACGCCTGTTCCGATTCACAATTGATAGTGAGTCAGTACAATGGCGAATACGAAGCAACCCATCCGGCCATGATCAAGTATTTACAGGCGGTCCGACAAGCAGTCGGCTCCCTTGAGGATTTCCATCTGACCCAAGTGCCGAGATCAGAAAACAACCAGGCGGATGCACTTTCAAAATTAGCATCATCCGCCTCCTGTGATTCTCCTCGAACTGTTATTTGGGAAGTAATGGAGAGGAGAAGCATTGAGGAAGACCCTATTGGAATCTTAGATAGAAGCTGAACCTGGATGGATCCAATCAGGGCATATCTGACAAATGGTAACCTTCCAGATGATCATCAACAGGCGGCAGCACTGAAAAAACGAGCAACCAGTTTTGAAATAATAAAGGGAGAACTTCACAAAAGGGGGTACCTTCAACCCTTCTTAAAGTGTGTTACTCCAGAAAAGGGGCGAGAGATACTAGATGATCTTCACTCTGGTTATTGTGCTTCCCATATAGGCGGTAGGACGCTTGCGCAACGGGCAAGGCGGCAGGGCTACTTTTGGCCTACTTTAGAAGTAGATGCGATGGGGATGGTGAAAAAATGTGACAAATGCCAAAGGTTTGGCAAACTAATTCACCGTCCGGCTACTAACCTCACTACCATTCATAGCCCACTACTGTTTGCTAAGTGGGGCATGGATATTCTGGGTCCATATACGCCTGCTACAGGCGGAAGGAGGTACATATTTGTTGCAGTCTACTACTTCACTAAATGGGTAGAGGCGGAGGCTGTAAAGGGAATCAAGACGAAGGATGTAATTTCATTCATTTGGAAAAATGTCATCACTCGGTTCGGGGTTCCCATGTCTATGGTTTTTGATAATGGTCCCCAATTTGAGACGCCTATTCTCAAAAGCTGGTTGGGTGACCAAGGAATTGCACACTACTTTGCATCTGTCAGCCGTTCACAAGCAAACGGCCAGGTAGAAGCCATTAATAAAATCATCTCAGACGGTCTCAAGAAAAAGATTGAACGAGCAGGCGGCCTATGGGGGATGAATTACCACATGTTCTCTGGGCCATTAGGACGACTGAAAAGGGGGCGACTGGAGAAACTCCATTCCTCCTAACTTATGGTGCGGAAGCTGTTCTTCCAATAGAACACTACGAGCCAACTCTTCGAGTAATGCTATATGACGAAGAGGCAAACTGGGAAGCCATGCGCCTGGCATTAGACTCACTTCCTGAAAGGAGGGGCAATGCTGTCTTGCGCCATGAGATTTACCGCCTGAGAATGACTAGATCATACAACAAAAAAGTACACAGGCGTCCACTCAAAGTGGGGGACTTTGTACTTAGAAAAATGGAAGCAGTTGGAAGGGCTAATGAGTCTGGCAAACTAACTCCCAACTGGGAAGGACCCTACCAAATCTGTGAAGAGGTCAGGGACGGTACCTACCGTCTGGAAACACCAGACGGCCAACCGTTGCCTCGAACTTGGAATGTAGATAATCTTAAGAAATATTTCTTTTGAATGATATAAATAGTCAAGGGCTACTTAATAAAAGTTTGCATACTTAATATTCAATTTTGTACTAAGAGGGGCACGCCTACTAACAAACAGTCGGCTACTCTCCATACTCAGTTTTCATTTTTACTTAAGAGGGGCACGCCTACTGACAAACAGTCGGCTACTCTCCATGTTTAATTTTTATTCTTACTTAAGAGGGGCAGGCCGCCTATACATTTACAGTCGCCTACTCTCCATTGAGTATTTCATTTTATCATCAGAGGGGCATGTCGTCTGTACCTTTACAGTCAGCTACTATCCATTGAGTATTTTACTCTTATCTTCAGAGGGGCATGCCGCATGTACCTTTACAGTCGGCTACTCTCCATTGAATATTTTACACTATCACCATAGGGGCATGCCGTCTGGACATATAGTCGGCTACTCTCCATAGAAGAGGGCCGACTGGTTCCAAAGCACAGAGCCACCCCCCTTATTGGTGAAGGATAATTAGGTCGTTGGACTAACTACCCTCAACCAAACAATATTTATAAACCTACACCTACACTAAACAAGTTTAGTGGTAAGTAGAGGGTCGAACCACGGAGACGACATAAACACTATCAACACCACCACCAATTAAGCTAGGTCAAAGAGATAGGATGGATAGAACAATAAACAAAAATGAGATTTATATTAAGTTAAACTAACACCAAGGGAGAGGGTCAAACATGACAATGATCTTCAATAAAGTTAGGCAATGGAAATGAGTTTACATGCAAACCAAATATCTCATATAAGGCAATACCAACAATACCATCTAACCACCTATCGGGGTCAAAGGCTTTCCCAACTTAACACATGCTCATACTATCGTCATAAGCTGTGAAAGTTAAGGTTTTTGCATAGAATCGATCACCTAATGGATATCCCTAAGTTACACTATCGTCATAACTTAGTTCAATCCACCCAATTACAACACATGATTGGCCATTCACATGGAGTAATTAGTAAAACATGGTTACAAGGTATATTTAATCACATATAACCAGCATTTGTCTAGCCTAATACATTCAAGATTCACCACATGCTATCACCAATCCCTTAGTAAAGGGAATTACTCACTAATCATGAACAACTAACACAAAACCCAACAAGAAGAACAAAGAGAAGCAATTAAACTAAACAACTACTCTAATCAAGCAAGAAATTAAGAAAGAACAATAAATGAGATAGAGTTTAGAATGCTCATTGAAGTATTGAAAAGGAATCCAAAACAATGTCACTTTGCATCTTCATCTTCTTCAATCCACCATTGAAGCTCTTCACTTTCTCTCTCTAAAATACCCTAAATTACTCTTAATCTACATTGCAAAGTATAAAAACAAAGATTAAAACTAAATCTAAGCCTAATTTATGTGAAGATTGATGGAGAGATGTTAGGGTTTAACCCCTCAAAGAGGAGAGAGAAAACCCCAAAGAAACCCACCATCAAAACTTGGCCAAAAAGAGGAGAGGAAGAAGCATTTAAAAGACCCGTAGCTGCTCGTGCGCGCCCGCGATAGAGGCCTGCGCGGCCGCGCACTGGGATTGGCCTGACAGCAACATTCTTTTTCAAACGGCAATAACTTTTGTTCTAGGAGGCTTCTGGGGGCGTGCGACCTACCTTTGGAAAGAACTTCAAGTCTAGTTTTCAATGCAATTTGAATCACCTCAATCCAATTTGTAGATAAAAAGTTATGGCTAAAAGAGTGAACAAAGGTTAGTTTCGGAGTTCAGGCCATTGAGCGCCCGCGCCTATCTTAGGAGCGCCCGCGCCTATCTTAGGAGCACCCGCGCCTAAGCCGCGCCCAAATCGCGCCTACATTCTGCCTCCTTCAATATTTTCAACCCCAATGTTAGGCACGCCCGCGCTTGGTTTGGCGCGTCCGCGCCATTCTGAAAGCACGACCCGCGCTGTCCGTATGGCCTTGCTTGCTTGCTCCTTAACTTCCTTTGTAGCTCTTCAAATGAACTCCAATTCTCCAAGCTCTTCATTCTATTAAAATCAACTCCAAAAGCCTACAAAACACGAGGAAAAGCACAAAAACATAATAAAGGGAGAAACGGAGCAAAAGGGGTACAAACAAGGGACAAACGTAGAAAAATACCGCAATTAGAGGATCTAAATAGTGGCATAAATGCCACTTATCAAATTCCCCCACACTTGCCTCTTGCTTGTCCTCAAGCAAGAACAAAAGCAGAAACAAAAAGAAAGAAAAAGGATCTAATAACACTAAAAGGAGAGGGGTGAAAAAGAATATACACTAACTCACTTTCGTAGGAATCAAGGTTGTTTTTAGCGTAAAACAACAAGCCATTTAAACCTCAAAGTCGCCTATGAGGACGAGTGTGCTCTCGTAAGGGTTTCCAAAGAGTTTAACCCATAACTCTACACATAAAGCAACACAAACAAGGCAATGCATAGACAAATAAAATAAACACAAAAACAAGACGTTCTTGGTGGACTTTTTGGAACGAAACAAGCACCAATGAATGCACAACTTTCTAAACAAATAAGGGTATGCACGTTCCAAGATGTTTAGGGTTGAAAGAAACATAGACTAAGCTAAGCATAGAGAACTAAGAGCCGTACAATTCACCTTTCATCCCAAACTAGCTAGCCGCGTTCTCTCCACTAGCTTCAAGTCAACCATTAGGTGGGCTTCTCATGGTTCCTCGAAGGAACCGGAAAAAGATAAAGAAATGAAAACGATGAGAAGGTTATCCCTACGTCTTGGCTATGCACTGTCTCTCTATAAGCTTGACAACTATCTTCCTCCATCGATAAAGACTAAACTATATAGGATCTAAAGGTCTTTTATTGGTTGTAAGGGTATGCTTGGGGTGTAAGGTGGGAAAAATTTTGAAAATTTTAAAAATTTGGTGGTATTCCCCCACACTTATTCAATAAACACACACTTACAAGACTAAGAAACAGGACTCCCCCACACTTGAACGGAGCATTGTCCTCAATGCTCAAACACGAGGGATATGAAGGTTTTTTTTTTTTTTTTTTTTTTTTTGGTCCTTACCTTATTTGAGTAAGGACGGCTTTTCATAAGCATTTTCTCTTATTTCACTGAATAGAATCACAGTTTACTCACTTGCTTGACCAAAGAACTACAACTTTCTCATTTGCGTTCAAAATCAACACAAAACAATTCTCAAACCAACATGCTTCACATAAACAAAAGGTTTAGGGGAACAAAAGGTCATTCGGTTTGTAATGTGGCTCAAAATCAAGAAAGGGAAATAGGCTCAAAGGGTTAGCAAGAGGGGCAAATGGCGCCATTTTGGTGAAGGATAATTAGGTCGTTGGACTAACTACCCTCAACCAAACAATATTTATAAACCTACACCTACACTAAACAAGTTTAGTGGTAAGTAGAGGGTCGAACCACGGAGACGACATAAACACTATCAACACCACCACCAATTAAGCTAGGTCAAAGAGATAGGATGGATAGAACAATAAACAAAAATGAGATTTATATTAAGTTAAACTAACACCAAGGGAGAGGGTCAAACATGACAATGATCTTCAATAAAGTTAGGCAATGGAAATGAGTTTACATGCAAACCAAATATCTCATATAAGGCAATACCAACAATACCATCTAACCACCTATCGGGGTCAAAGGCTTTCCCAACTTAACACATGCTCATACTATCGTCATAAGCTGTGAAAGTTAAGGTTTTTGCATAGAATCGATCACCTAATGGATATCCCTAAGTTACACTATCGTCATAACTTAGTTCAATCCACCCAATTACAACACATGATTGGCCATTCACATGGAGTAATTAGTAAAACATGGTTACAAGGTATATTTAATCACATATAACCAGCATTTGTCTAGCCTAATACATTCAAGATTCACCACATGCTATCACCAATCCCTTAGTAAAGGGAATTACTCACTAATCATGAACAACTAACACAAAACCCAACAAGAAGAACAAAGAGAAGCAATTAAACTAAACAACTACTCTAATCAAGCAAGAAATTAAGAAAGAACAATAAATGAGATAGAGTTTAGAATGCTCATTGAAGTATTGAAAAGGAATCCAAAACAATGTCACTTTGCATCTTCATCTTCTTCAATCCACCATTGAAGCTCTTCACTTTCTCTCTCTAAAATACCCTAAATTACTCTTAATCTACATTGCAAAGTATAAAAACAAAGATTAAAACTAAATCTAAGCCTAATTTATGTGAAGATTGATGGAGAGATGTTAGGGTTTAACCCCTCAAAGAGGAGAGAGAAAACCCCAAAGAAACCCACCATCAAAACTTGGCCAAAAAGAGGAGAGGAAGAAGCATTTAAAAGACCCGTAGCTGCTCGTGCGCGCCCGCGATAGAGGCCTGCGCGGCCGCGCACTGGGATTGGCCTGACAGCAACATTCTTTTTCAAACGGCAATAACTTCTGTTCTAGGAGGCTTCTGGGGGCGTGCGACCTACCTTTGGAAAGAACTTCAAGTCTAGTTTTTAATGCAATTTGAATCACCTCAATCCAATTTGTAGATAAAAAGTTATGGCTAAAAGAGTGAACAAAGGTTAGTTTCGGAGTTCAGGCCCTTGAGCGCCCGCGCCTATCTTAGGAGCGCCCGCGCCTAAGCCGCGCCCAAATCGCGCCTACATTCTGCCTCCTTCAATATTTTCAACCCCAATGTTAGGCACGCCCGCGCTTGGTTTGGCGCGCCCGCGCCATTCTGAAAGCACGACCCGCGCTGTCCGTATGGCCTTGCTTGCTTGCTCCTTAACTTCCTTTGTAGCTCTTCAAATGAACTCCAATTCTCCAAGCTCTTCATTCTATTAAAATCAACTCCAAAAGCCTACAAAACACGAGGAAAAGCACAATAACATAATAAAGGGAGAAACGGAGCAAAAGGGGTACAAACAAGGGACAAACGTAGAAAAATACCGCAATTAGAGGATCTAAATAGTGGCATAAATGCCACTTATCACTTATACTTAGCTAAAAATGATCAGGACCTGGCCGACCCTGTGCCTAAACAGGCGGCTACCCTCCTCTTACTTAGCACCTACGTTCACCAAGAACTAACCAAGGACACAAGCCGAATGATCAGTTCAGGTGCCAAGCCAACTGATCCAATCTTTAAACTAATACGACCTGTCCCAACATCATAGCAGGCGTCCGGCGGCATCCCTCCGGATGAAATTCGTCGCAGAGAGCAGCTCCCTTTTGGGTGGAACATTGCTCTATAAACTAATTACACGGCACCTATACGACTGTCCCCAAGGGCAACCACGTAGCCGTTTTTGAGACAAGGATAACTCTATCACTAACCAAACCAGTGGTAGCAGTTGACATCTGAGTCAGATGACCGCCTGTATTACTTGGGATAAATGCAGGGGGTACCTCTTGAGTTAATAGCCAACAAACATTGGCGAATCAAAAGGTTCAGCCGGCCTCCGCCGCCTGGTACCTTTTTTACTCAAGCAGGAGTGACGGCGACTGAGTAACACCAAAGTTAACTCATAGTCACTCTCTCAAACTTAGTATGGAGCCTAAAAGGTATGAGTCGTCAGCCTATTTTTAGCAAACAGGGGCTCTCAACCACTACTCCTGCTAGGTTAACAACCTATGAGTTAAAAGCCAACAAACATTGACGAATAAAGGGGAACAACCGGTACCCACCGCTTGATACCTCTACTACTCAGTTACTTGGCGACTAGGTAACAATCATGTTTACTTGGTCACTCCTTAAAAATTTAGTATGAAACCAAAAAGGTGTTCATACAGCACCTGTTCACACTAG
This sequence comes from Chenopodium quinoa, assembly GCF_001683475.1. Lineage (NCBI taxonomy): Eukaryota > Viridiplantae > Streptophyta > Magnoliopsida > Caryophyllales > Amaranthaceae > Chenopodium > Chenopodium quinoa. The sequence continues at coordinate 2,959,291 of NW_018744469.1, forward strand.
ATTAAATATGGCGGGGAACAGTCGGCCTAGACAGCCTAAAGTCTCTAGCCTAAAAGCATGACAAGTAGGAAACCACTTTCCTACTTGGTTAATTTTACAAATGACAGGACCGCCTGCCTAAAGGGGATCCAGTCTTTAAAATGGTTCGAATACCGATTGGATAAATGGTCGACTGATCGTCTAGCCTGAAAACAGACAACCAGTCGTCCAGGGGCATAGGCGGCGTGACTAACTATCCGTACCTGTCTGCAACTATCGGCCATGTAAAACAGTCGGTATAGTGTACAATTGGATATCAGAATATTCAATACTTGAACAAGTTTGAAGCAAAACAAAAATATTCATTAAAAAGAAGCCGGTCATTAAAGACTGGCAAAATATTCAGAGCCCCGGCCCCCTGGCCGGGTAAATACAAACAAACGACACGCAGGCCGGGGAAAGAAGACATAAAGCTTATGAAGGGGACAGATCTTCAATATTTGCAGTTGCCGCCTGGTCAGCACTCTTTTTGCTGGACTCGGCTTCAGCTGCATATTTCTTCGATGCATTACCCCCAAGCGGCACAAGCGCCACTACCGGCTGCTCCTCCTCCTCCAACGCCTCTTCCTCAGCAGCCGCGAGGATCTCTTGATTATATCTATTAGAACACTAGCGGTACGTTTTTTCCAAGGAGGCAAAGTCGGCATTGGGGAAGAGGCGGCCCCAAGTCATGCGCTGGATTTGAGCAGAGTCTTCCATCATCTCCCGGACCAGCTCTTTCTTTTCTTGCTCGGCCTTTTCCGAGAGCTCCTGAGTAAGACTCTTCTCCTGGGTCACCAGGCGTTCCTTTACGCTCGCCAAGGATTTCTCCAAGGTTTCGTATGAGGACATCTTTTGGCGAAGAGTTCTCAGCTCGGTCTTGAGGTTGTTGATGGTCTCCTCCAACTCGCTATTCCTCTTCTGGACCGCCTCTAACTGAGCCCGGATAGCGGCGTTAGCCTGCGCCTGATAATAGAGAATATCAATTGTCAGAACTTCATTTTGGGCAATTTGAAACATTGCCTTATCTCAGTCAGAGGCGGCCATAGCTTTTGCAGCCTTAACCTCTTTGTTCTTCCGGTCAAGCAGCTTGCGAAGGTCGTTCACTCGGAGAAGGGCCTAAGTAAAAAGGGAAACAGTCGTCAGTTTCCAAAAAAAAAAAGAAAACAGGCGTCCTGGAATTCAAATACTCAAAAATATGCTAAGTATACCTCAACAAGGACCCCTGCAATCCCGTCTATGTCAAGGGTGCCGACACCCCTGACCGCCACCCTTTCAGCTGGAGGTACGGCCTTGATCATAGACTTGGCCACTTCGACCAAGTTAGGCTCCTGAGGGCCGGCTGCATCAAGCATAAACAAACGGATTAGACCTAGTAAAGAAGGGAGCAAGTCTAAAATTTACAAGGACAATTTCATACTTCTAGGTGGCCCAGCTGGAGTTTTAGAAGAAGTGGTCGGCCGTTTCTCAGCCGCCACATGTTTCCTAGCAGAACCAAGAGAGCTCGCAACAGTCGTCCTCTGGGCCTTGGGGTCCGGCTGTTGAGAAGAAGAAGCTCTTGGAGCGCCCGTCTAAAAAAGAAGAAAAGAGTCAGTATATGCATAAACACAACTCCAAAAGGAGGGTGAAAGGTTCGAAGCCCACCAAGGGTGCCCCCTTGTTAGAGGAGTCGGTTGAAGACTGTTGCATGATGGATGCCCGCAGCATGGCCGCCGCAATCTTGGAGGCGGTAATTTTGCTCATGGCGTCCGCTGCAAAAACAAATAGCAAAGTTAATAAAAGTCATAACAAGAAATGCACGGAACAATAGAGTATTCGACAGGCCGGCTACCTCTTGAGCACCGATTGCTGAGGCCACAGGCGGCTAAAAAGTACTCGTCGTAGAGCCATTTGAAGCTCGGGACGCAGTGCAGGGGTACTTGCTCTCGTACCCCTGAAGTAGAGTTCACCTTCGACTCTACTTTTAAGAGTCCTTTATCTAGGATCTCTTTCTTAGCCTTGGGGGGAACAGGCGGCATGCTGCGGCCGCCTGCAAGAAGGGGTGGATTCCTGTTCCACCTGTTGAAGCGCTTGTTCAGCTCTGTGTCTGAACTCTCAATGATAAGGAAGGTGCTCCGCCAGTCCTTCCATTTGTTTGCTTTACCTCTCGTCATGAGGTAGCCCCTGTGGCTCGTCAATTGATATCAGCCGGTACCGCCTGCCTTAGGGGTCCGGCTGAGGTAGTTCATGTGGGCGAAAGCCTCGAAGTTCGGCTCCACCCCGTGCAGTTCGCACCCGGCCACATAGCCGAGTACGTTAACCCAGGAGTTCGGGGCTAACTGCCATAACCCCAACTCATACCCATCCAAGATCCGCTGAACAACCGGATGTAGTGGGAAGCGCAGCCTAGCCTTAATGGCCGCCTCGTACCAGCCGGCCAGACGACTGTATCCTCTGGATCCGGCACGAATACTAAAAAGTCGAGGCTCATTGTGTGGTTTGCGATAAAGCTCTCCACTTTATCTTGCATGGCCGTGATCCGGCCCCGAGGTACCGTGCAGTAGTAGGGGGTATTTTGCTCTCGGTAAGAGGCGGATGGCTCCGCCCAATCGTCCCCCTTCTCAACTGCGTGAGAAAGCCTCGCCTCTTGTAGGCGACTGTTTTTCTCTTATGTGTACAGGGAAGCATGGCCAGAAGAGCTAGACTCGGAATCGTCCTCTGACGAGTCCGAAGAGGACGACTCCTCCCCTCTCCCGAGGGGCCCGCCTCCTCTCCTTTAATAGGAGCAGGAGAGAATGTAGAATTGTCAACTGTAAAATGGGAAGGGGTCACTTTGACTCCTCCCTCAGAACTGTCGGCTTTCAAGCCGCTTTGTTTCACTTCCACATCTGGCGCCTGGTCAGATGTTTCACTAATCGGCACCCTATGGGAGGAGCCGTCTGAGTTTGAGATCCTGGCAGTCTTTTTTGTTTTGGCCATCATGCTCTGCATAGACACAGATACAGTCGGACTTTGTATAAAGGGTAAAGATGGGTCCAGAAAAGGGCATGCGGCACTCCTAGTCCTAGATTCATCCGTCCCCGGTGACCGGCTGATCACTAACCTAGGTCGTGTCGTGTGCTTCCATGGTGCCATTTCAAAAAAGAATAAAGTAAAGAGAAAATTAAGAGTAAGAGAACCGACGGTTACCTGAACGAGTGACGATTGATGAAGTTCTGAAAATCCTTTGCAGTCGGCTTGTCAGAGCAGGCGGTAGGCAGAAAGGGTCCAAAATGTCAGAGCAAGTTCAGGGGTCCGAATGTTCTCTCACAAAGTTTTCAAGTGTGAAAATGACCGAAGTCAACACTCCTTTATATAGGCGAAGGGTCACTTCCAGAATTCAAAATTTTGGCAGGAGAATCTCTCAGCCTCTCGCCGAGTGACACTCATTAAGGGAGATTACGCGAAAGGACGCAGATTACACACATTAAACACTCTCACCTAGAGAGACCCAATCACTTTAATTTCCGCATTAATTACTCCTTAATCAACTACTAACTTGACCGTCGGAGGCGGATCTCCAATCATTCGGAGCATCCGTTTGTTTTGCAGGTACAGGCGTCCGGTTCCAGTCTCGGAATTGTAACTCTCCCGCAGGACATCAGAAAACCCCGAAACACCTAGTTCCTTATTCCTTATTCCTTGTCTATTTTGTGTTTTCATCAACTTTTGTTGATTTTCCTTGTGTTTTCCCCTTGTATTTGTTTTTTTCCTTTGTTTTTAGGTTAAAGGCAAGGTCCAAAACCCTTCATGGTGTTTCCTTGGGTTAAAAGTTGCTCAAGGTGCAAAGTGGAATCTAACTTATTGCTCACAAAGCAACTGATAGCTCACTCCATCACTTGATGCTTGCGCCCTCATGATGCGCTAATATGATGTTGAACCCACCGTCAACTCATTTTGGGATTGACATCGCCAATGTTGATCAAGAGGAGCGCACTTCTTACATTGAAGAACGCACGGAGGAAGTCCCCTATTCCAGTGGCGTGAGTGTGCATTCATCGGGCACGGGCGCGCATACTCCGCACGCGGAAGCGCCACCTGAGCTCTCTGTTATGTACCTCGTTGTTCACGGTCGCGCATTTTGGAGAGCGAGCCTTTACGGGTTTCTTTTGGGCGTCCACCTTATTTCTCCTTAGTTAGTTAAACTATATATAGGTTTTCCTTATTTTTTTTAGGGAGAGAAGTTTTTAGTAGTTAGTTTTTATTTCATAGATTTTAGAGAGAGAAAGTAGAGAGAGAAACTCTTGGATTTTGATTTGAACTTCAACATTTTCTTTAATCAAGTTTGGATTTCCTTCAATCAATTATAATTAGTGAGATTTTCTTCCTTTAATTCTTTCATTTCTTGATTTTGTTTTTGATTCATGAATGATTGTTTGATTTGTTGATATTTTGGTTAATAGTTTGATTGATTTGAATTTTTACTTGATTTAGTTTAAGATGATGATGTTGGTGATTTACTTAATTTTTTTCTTCAATTTCAATATGCTTAGTGAGTAAACTCCTTGCAAGGGAGATGGTGAAGCATTCTTGAATGATGGATTATTACTAATTGATGGATTTTGGTTAAATTGGTTGATAGAATTGTGTATGTGGTTGAATTGTTAAGGAGTGATCAACCTTCATTTTCAAGCTACATTCCATTGTGATTTCTAATGACACGAACCATTAATTTAGGGATTACAATTATTGATTGAATTTGATTTGTGATTCTTCTTGCAAGTCATTCGTAGAGGAAACCTAGTTTAACTTCTAAGAGATAACCTTTTGAGTTCTCTTGATTGCAATTACTATCCTCCTTTACAACATTAGGTTGATAGATTTCCCCTCAATTGGCATAACTAGCATGATTGTGTGTGGAGCCTAGTCCCTAGTGTTTGGTGGTAAAAATACCCCTGACAAATGGACCACAATTAATACAACACGTGTCCCAATAGCATGCTGACACGTGTCAGACTTAGAGAGGCCCAAAGAGATCCAACCCTCTATTAACACGTGTCACCTAAACCCTAGAAGGGGAACTGATCCCCTTCCCTATAAATAGAGGAACCATCCTCATTTATCGGGGATACATTGAATACACATTCAATCCACACAAAAACCGAGCAATCTTCATTGCAGAATTCTCTCTGACTCAAAGAGAAGTATTTACATTCCGCAATATACTCCTCATACACATTCTAACTTGATCGTCGGAGGCGGAACTTCCTCTGGGGTCTCCGTTGTTTTGCAGGTACAGGCAGCCGGAGGTCAGTCTCGGTGTTATAACTCTCCCGCGGGACACATCAAAAACCTCGAAACACCTAGTGCTTTTGGTATTAAATTCCCTCTTTAGTCTAGTTGTTAGAGACCATAGTAAGTCATATTCAACATTCTTATTCTTCAAAATAGTTTGACCTTACGCTATAGTAACCTTTCTCCCATTCATCATGGTCCGACCCTTGACTTATCCTATACTTGGTTTAGGATTGATCGAGTGTTTATAAATTTTGTTGATAAGCTTTTAAGCATTTAACCACGTGTTTAGACCTTAGAGACATGGTCCATCAAGTAAACTATAATGAGCACAGGAAGTGGCCACCACCACCTCCTCAGCCGAGGGTAGTGTTTAACGAGCATGATCAACACAGAGCCATATACCCACATGATTACCCTTTGGTATTCTGAATAACAATTGTGAACTAGAAAGTTAGGAAAGTTTTAGTAGATGAAGGAAGTTTAACGAACATCATGTTCATAGAAGCTTTCCACAAAATGCATCGAGATAGCAGAGACCTTAAAAGGATGAACTATGAAGTCACAGGGTTCGATGGCTCAAGAATGATACCAGACGGAATAATAGAAGTTAGGGAGCTTAGGCCAGAAACGTGAGAGCAAAGCTTCTTGTCATTAACTCCCAATGTCCTTCCAACGTGATAATGGGCAGGCCCCTCATACACAAGATAAGTGGAGTGGTGTCACGCTGCACTTGACAATAGCATATGCTAAACGCAGAGGCTGTTTAGCTAAATTGAGAGGTTGCCAAAAAGGAAGTGCTACATTACTGCTCTACAAAACCCAATGATGTATGGCTCCCTACCCAAGGTCTTAGAAGAGGCAGCAAAGGAAGAAAAGGTCTCTAAAAAGAGAAAAAGGTAGAAGTATAAGGAAGAAAAAGAAAAGTAGAAGCTAGCCATGGAAAATTTAGAGCCTTAGAAGGAAGATGTAGCCCGTCCAACTCTAGAAGGGGAGCTTGAGGTAGTTGCATTGGTCGAAGGAGATGAGTCTAGGACAGTGAAGATCGGGAAGGATATCGAGCCTAGTGTTAGAGTGAACTTGATAGCTTTGCTTAGAAAAAATGCAGATGTCTTCGCATTCTCAGCAGATGAAATGCCAAGCATTGACCCGAAAATAATGGAGCACAGCTTGAATGTCAAAGAAGATTCGAGGCCAGTAAAGTAGAAGATGAGAAACTTCTCCGCATAAAAAAAAAAAAAAAAAAAAAAAAAAAAAAAAAACAAAGCTACACAAGAAGAAGTGGACAAGCTCTTAGCAGCGAAGTTCATAAAACCTAGCGATTAACCTGAATGGCTGACAAACGTGGTCATGGTCAAAAAAGCCAATGGGCAATGGAGAATGTGTGTAGACTTCACAAACTTGAATCGAGCCTGCCTAAAAGACTGTTACCCTCTGCCTAGAATAGATCAGATGGTAGACTCAACGAGCGAGCATGAACTCCTAAGTTTTATGGATTACCTTCTCAGGTTACCATCAGATCAGCCAGTATAACCCTCATATAAAGAAGGCAGCCTTCATCACTGACGGAGGAGTGTTTAATTATGTTGCGATGCTTTTTGGGTAGAAAAACGTAGGGGCAACATTATTCAGAAAACTATGGACAAAGTTGTTGCCCACCAGACGGGGAGAAATGTGAAGTTATACGTGAATGAATCTATAGTGTAGAGCTTAACAACGCACAACCACATCTTTGACCTAGAAGAAACGTTTAACACGCTGAACAAGTACCACATAAAGTTGAACCCAAAGAAGTGTCTTTGGGGTGAGGGCAGGTAATTTTTGGGTTTATTGGTTAGTGAAAGGGGGATTGATGCAAACCTAGAAAAAATACATGTTGTCCTAAGTCTCCTAGAGCCCAAGGGTATCAAAGACATTATGAGGTTGATAGGAAAAATGGCAACCCTCACCATACTCATCAGTAAGCCAGCAGATAAACCCTACCATTCTTTCAGCTCTTGAAGGGAAATCGTACATTCAAATGGGAACAAGCAGAAAAGGAAGCATTTTCCAGGGTAAAGGAACACTTAGTTAGCCTACCAACGATGACAAGTCCAGCAGTAGGAGAGAAGCTACAAATGTATGTATCCGCGTCGCAGCAAACAATAGGGTCAACACTACTAGTGGAGAGAGGAAAAACTTAGCACCCAATTTACTTTGTCAGCCATGTCCTGACCTAGGTAGAGCAGAGATACTCGTGTGTAGAGAAAATGGCCTTGGCTATCGTCACAACTGTTAGAAAATTGAAACCTAGAAGAAATGTTTAACACGATGAGGGAAGAGTTAGACCTTTGCCAGAAGTCAGGCTGAAGGTTGTCCTAAGGTTAGCTGCTTAAAAAAGCAGAATGGCCTAAATCTATAATTGAAGAGTGAGGCAAAGAGAACTCATCGAAGGGGACCTGGTACTAAGAAGAACATCTGATATGGGCAGGGAAAAGCTACACGGAAAGCTGAACATCTGATGTGGGCAAGGACCCTTCATAATACACAAGCAAGTAGGGCTAAGGGACTACCTACCCTCTAACCAGGATGGTTGTATCTTAAGAAACGGTTTCAACGCTGACGTCCTGAAAAGGTTCTTCATGTAATTTGATAATTTGCTTTAGCATTTTATTTATCTATAAATGAAGAAAAAAGCTTAAACTTTATTTCGGCTAAGTTGTAATTTTAAAGAAATGAAACATTAACCTCTACGTGAGGCGTTTCAAATTATTAATGGAATATTTAACCTCTGTGTGACGCCTTTCCCTAAATATGAAATTTTATTACATTGCTTACTTGTTTATTTGTAAAGGATTATGTGTTTCTTCCAGTGCGAGCAGGGGGAAGTAAGGATTGCTATAATAAGGCAAACCCAACATAAGCTAAGCAAAACAAAAAACAACGTATTCGCCTCCTTAAAGCCTCGCTATAATAAAGCAAAGGTAGAAACCCTATTCATAGAAATAGTGGCATAACAATTAAACCATAATAAATAGAGTGGCGACATAAAAACCCAAATCCCTGCCCAAGAGGCAAAGGACGGGCAAGAAAACGCAAACCAAAAGGCCATAATCCTGCGCTTAAAGTGTTTTCAGCCTTGGAAGGAAATTTGTTGCAACGGGGACGACTAAAATAACAATTTGCCTAAGTAAACCAAGGTCGAGAGCGCTAGTAGGCAAAGGTAGCTAAGCAACGCTGTCAAGAGAGCAGCAGTATTAGCTAGGACGGATGGGAACTCCAAATGGTAAAAAGAGGAGTGCCCTCTTCTTCTGGTAATTGAACCCAACGCACATCAAGAAGAACTACGCAACAAAGCATGCACAACCAAAAGAGAAGAAGACAGCTAAAAGTTAAAGCAAGTACAACAAAAGCAAATTGCATAGTCTGTGCCAAACAACCCCAAAAACCAAAGTGCAAATCCCAAAAACACAAAAGTATTGTCTTAGCAAACGAAGTAAAGGTAAACAGTTTTGGCAAATAGCCAAAGCAAGCACAAGCCTCAAAAACCTACATAACCACTGGTGGCCATACATCCCAATGGAAGAAGAAAGCAAAAGCTGATAACATTAGTGTAGAGAATTTTTCAAACACTCAACTTTGAGCCCCACTGTGACCATGCTTTTAGGCATGGTGACGTCTAAAGGGAAGGAAGCTAGAGATAAAAGAGTCGCCAATAAGTTTTAGAAACTTGTAAACCATTCACGGTTGTGAAGGTTACACCCCATTCACGATCACGGATATCGCTAACTCCAAAGTGGTCTAGAACCATGACATGATATTCGGGGATGATGGTATGAATCCAACTTAAAAGAGGTTGAACCCGCCCTAAATCGGCCTCTACTTAATTCTCATAATATTCATGTGTGCTTTTCGATCAACATATATACATTAGTTTAGCCCTAAACCTGTTTAATCTATGTTGGTTGATTATTAATGCAGAAATAAATCTATTATTGATGATCACTTGAATTAAAATCATATGAACCTAAATTAAATTATTAATTATCTTATAAGACGTGATTTCAGGTACAAATTCCCTTTAAACCTGCAGGAAAGGGGCGTGATCAAGCAATAGCAATAATCATGAATAATCAAGCAACATATAATTAACACAGCAATCATCTTCATAATTAAATCATCATAATATCAATGTCATCAAAATATAATTAGCAAGATCCTAGGCATGATACTAAACGGATTAATAACAAATCCTAGCATGTCACTAATAAAAAAAATCAAAGCTTTATACTTAACATGATACTAGCAACATGATATTATAAATCATAAAAACATCTTAAACATGATATTAGAAATCATAAAAACATCCAAGCATGATACTAAGGATTAAAATAATATCCTAAGCATGACTTCTATATCAAAGGAATAATTAAGTAATCAAATTACTTACGTTGATGCCTCGTATCACTTTCTATCAAAACAATACACATGTTAGTAACTTCAATAAAAGATTAAATCAAATAAATCTAATCAAAGAATTGAAATAGAGATTTGGGACCAAACCCTCAAAAATTATCAACCTCTCCCGTCGAGGTCGAAGGCAACTTCGAGAAGGGCTAAGAGTATTCAAAGTTCATGAATGAGGTATGGTGTTTGTTTAGGATCAAGGGATGTGTTTAGGCTAAGGCTAGAAACATGAAAGAACAGAGAGAAGAAACTCAAAGTTTAGAGAGGGAGAGAGATGATGATTGTTGGTGAATCAAAATGGGGTGAAACGACCTCTATTTAAACGAGGGTCAAAGGATCAGAAAAGAGTAAGAATTTGACTCAGAGTAACATAAGTTCTATCGCGATGCGATAGGCATATCGCGATGCGATATTCCTATTGCAGCGCGATATTTCTATTGCTCAACGATACTTTTAGAAGATAGAATCTGTACACCAATTAGATTGGGTTAATCGAATTTCGTACGTATTCTAATTTTATCAGAATAAAATCATTCAAAAAAAGTGTTTTATCCAATATAAAATTCTTAAGTCTTTACCTTTTAAAAAACAGGATAAATTAGAACCTTCTAGAGAATTCTAGAAGCTAATAATAAATCCTAACGGATTTAGGATTGAAAACAACTTTTTAGAATATTCTAGAAACTTGTAATTAATCTAATTAGTTTAGGAATGAGGTTAAGGTTAATTGACTCTCCACATGATCATTGGGCCACAGGTAAGGCTCGATTCTAGCTTAGTTTAGTATTTTTGCCATAACTCCTTCGTTAAAGGTCGGATTTGGGCTTATAATATATCATTGAAAATCTCTTCTCAAGCCCCATCCAAATATACAATTATTGGACCCAGATTATGGAACATAATAATCTGTTTTAGGCGTTTTATGAAAAGGACACGAAATAAATGATTTTGGCTTAAAACATTTTAGGAAAGATTAAAAATGATCAAGGCTAAAGAGAAACACTTGAGACTTTTCAACTCTTCACCTACATCGATATTTTAAGACGTGAAAGGTACTTATCACTAAGTTTGATTTTTAGTGAGACACAATCAAGTGTCTATAAAAGCCCCCAATTTAACTGAGTTTGGAGAAACGTAAGTTTTGCAAACTTTAGTCAAAGTAGATCGATAGGGACGGAGAATGATTCTGAACATTCTGGATCCTAAATCATTCTTTTGAACGTCGATACCTGCAGAAAACGTCAGTTATACATATAAAGGAGTTAAAAACGCATATCTTGTACCATCGGGTATACGTCTCTAGGTGACATCATTTTGAATCAAATCTATTTTGTTTGAAAACCTCCACAATGCTTAGTGAACCCTGTCAAAGGTAGCAGTGCTTCGCTATCCTCCTACAAGTGACAATCTTCCACATCCTAGGGAATATCGTCGAAGGTGACAGTGCTTTGCCATCCTTCAATCAAGGTGACAATCTCCACATCCTAGGGACATCGCCGAAGGTGGCTGTGCTTCGCCATCTTGAAATGTTTGGGTGACAACCTCCACATCCTAGGGAAAGTCGTTGAAGGTGGCAGTGATTCACCATCTTTAAATCAAAGTGAAAATCTCCACATCCTAGGGACATCATCGAAGGTGGCAGTGTGTCACCATCTACAAATCTCGTCAATGCTTAGACGGAACCCACCAATGTTGACAGCCTCCTCATCCTAGGGAGAGTCGTTGAAGATCACAGAGCTTAGTAATCCCCAAATCTCGCCAATGCTTAGGCAGAATTAACCAATGCTGATAGCCTCAACATCCTAGGGAAAGCCGTCGAAGATCACAATGCTTAGTGATCCTCAAATCTCGACAATGCTTGGGCGGAATTAACCAATTCTTAGGCGATATTAATCAACCAATGCTTAGGCATGAGTTACCAATATTTAGGTATAATATTTCAAGCCAATGCTTAGACGCGTTTTACCAATGCTTAGGTGCGATACGCTCTGCCAATGCTTAGGTGCTATATGTTTGTCTAATGCTTAGGTGCAATGTGCTCTGCCAATACTTAGGCTTTTTTAAGTGTAATGAGCTAATGTTTAGGCGCTTATCAAATATGCTTTGTATTGAGCCAATGTTTAGGCGCTTATCAGTAAGGTGATCGTCATCAGGCCAATCATAAATCAAAATTATAATCAGGCCGACTACTATTCAATTCAAATATTAATTAATTGCTCGTCATGAGGCTCAAAGGCCTAATGTCGTACCAAAAGGCTCAACTGGATAAATTTGGGCCACAAAATCAATTTGTGGGACCTACAAATGCAAACGCGAGCAACAACAAAGGTATAGCAAAACGATAGATATATCGCGCCGCAATAATTTTGTAGTTCGCAAATTTAAACCCCTTTCTTCCTCATTTCGCTGCTGCTTGTATTTTCACTTCGTTTTGTAATCGCAAAACTTCAATTCACTCATTCTCACTCGTTTCTCAACCAAATTCGCTAAAACTTGTTGAAAATCGTCGCATTTTCATTCTAGTTTTCCGATCTATGTATGCTTTACTCAATCTCTTCTTAATTTTGGTGAATTTTGGGCGTTTTCTTTGCGAATTTCTAGAAAAATTCAAAATATGTCTTGTTGTTTGCTCAATTTTAGTTGAATTTCTTTCCATGAAATCACGTGTATGTATTTGTATGTTGCTTTGTGAGTAATTTGAGACTAGAATTGCATGATTTGGCGAAGAAACAAACATTTTTCCATTGTTGAACACTCTAGGTTTGTGAGCACAATGTAGCTTGTTCTTCATGATTTTGCTTGCTTTTTGTGCTTAATTTGTTGCAACATTTGTCATAAACTGCAATAAATTGTTTTGGTACTCAAAATTTGCGTTGTCGCGCGAACAATTTCATGCTCTGTTTTTGTATTTTTTACTCTGTTTTAACGAACATATTATCACGCGGCTAGGCGAACTTAAATACTATAAAACCTTGAATTTATTTTTATGTCAACAATAAATAGTACGGCTTGTCGTCGAGGCTCTGGCTCATGTTCTTGATCGTCTAGTCGAGAGGACGAGGTCGTCGGAAACGGAGATGGCGCATCAAGTAGCCGGGCGTGGTCTTTCCCTAAGTGGGATGAACGCACCATAGCTTTTCAGCCAGTCTACCACATCTCCTAGCACATTCGGGCAGCGATATTATTTTGTTTGTCTACCGCCATCATTTCACGAGGAATGACGCGTTGAGAGTTCTCTGGGAGTCTTGTGGGTTGACTCCCCTTATTCGGATTGCTACGGCTCTTCATCCCTGGCAAGAGAGTCGTCGCGCTGTTCGAGGTGTTTTGGAGTTTTTTTGGGATACCGCGAACACTTTCCATTTTCCATGGGGTGAGATGACTATCACCCCTCTTGACTTAACTATCATTAGTGGGCTCGAGTTTCAACCTATGAGACTTCATGCAAATAAAATGCATACCATGGTTTCTCCCGAGGCTGTAGAGTTACTCGGTCATGTCGTTCACAAAGCCATTGCTAAGGCTCGGAGGCTGGATACTAGCAAGAGAACAGTCCGTAGGGCGCTGCATGTGGAGGCTTTTGAGGATGATGCGACCACCCCGGAGCAGCGGGTTTGCATCTTTGTTCTCATTCTCCTGTCGGGGACCTTTTCTCTTGAAAGGGGAAGTTGTGTTTGGCTACATCATCTTTCGGCCCTGCGCGACCTTTAGTGGGTCGGCACGTACGACTGCACCAGCCTTAGCTATGCTGATTTGCTTTCGGGATTACGGTCGGCTTGTCATTAGTGACATTGCAGGGCAGAGATTTCTCACTCTTGTTTTTGGAAGATCGTAGAGCTATATCTTCCTTTCATATAATCTCAATCTACTTCTCGATGTTTATCGATTCATAGATTTTGATTTCTCGCAGATCTGGCTCTACAAGTATTTCCCTTCACTGGCTCCGGCGAGGCCTCAGGCTTGAGGCTCCCAATTGCACTAGCTGGTAAGACCGTCGTGTTAGTTTGGCTTATATCGCTGCTGTTAGGGCTATGATTCTTGAGGTAGAGATTTTATCCTTTATTTCTTACTTCTTTGGATTTCATCACAAGTTGACTTCTTCCTTTTGTATCAACACCCTAAGGTCTAGTATCGTCCATGGGCTGACCTGGGCGATTTTTGGCAGGCCTCTCAGTATACTACTGAGAGGCGCTTCTTCTTGGGTACCTACTCCTCAGCCGTTCTTGTGGTCCCTGCTGACCCTCCTACTTTGGTGATGAACAAGGAAAGGCTCCGGTTGTATGCCATGGACAGTGTCATAGGCGAGGGTTGGCGGAGACATAGCTACCCCGACCGTCCTTATGCGGAGGCTCTACTTCCTCAACTAGCACTTCCACCTTACCATGAAGAGGAAGTTTGTGAATTTGATTAGATGTGTCATCCTTTTTTGGTAGCCACCTAATAGTGTTTAATTGTAGGATCTTACTTTTGCAGGAGTTAGAGGAGCCTGCGGAGTTTGTGCCCCCACGCATGTCCATCCTTTACAAGGGGATTCATGGACCTATCGAGGAGATGGTCCATCCAGCTTAAGAGGAATGGCGATTCGCGGAGCGATCCATTCCCCGAAATCAGTCATGGGTGAGTTGACACCCTACCCTTTAGTTCGATGTATGTATTATCCTACTTTCTTGACTTTGTCTTATTTTGCAGTTCTCGCGTGAGGTGGTGACACAGATGGCAGCTGCCATGGATGCCTTTTGCTACCTTCTTGCGAGATGGAGCCACCGGGCGTCGTATCGACGTACGGGGGATGTTGTACCAGTATGTCTTTATGTCATTGCTTTTATTTCTCTATTTTTCTTTTATGTCTTACTTGCATTTTTGTTTTTATTTCGGCCTATTGCTTGGTCACGCACTCGTTCAAGGTCAGAGGGCTTGAGGGAGAGGGGAGCGAGGCGTCAGCGTACCTAACTAGAGATCTCGGGCACACAAGAGGCGTTTGGCCACACAGCGGCGATGACGATGGTAGCTCATCGTTGACAGAGGTGGGACCACCCGGTTATGGAACTCCGGTGATCTGTCCTCACGAGTCTCCAGATGCTTTTATGGTTGGTCCATTGTTTTAGCGCGGTAGTAGGACGCACGAGGTTGGGTCGTCGTCGCAGCAGGCCACACCTACTCTCTTTACTGGTGGGAGCTTCTAGTATGACCTTTAGGGAGGTACTCAGTGGACGGGTCCTGAGCTTGTGATCCTCACGACGAGTGGTTTTGATTCTGGTCAGGGGTTGACCCCGCGGATTGCAGTTTTTTATGATGACATGGGTGTTCCTCGAGAGCTTTTTCCTCTAGCGCCATAGTTGTACCTGCATCATTTTCTTTGGATTATTTTCGGACTTTGCTTATCTTTTATACATTTATTGACTCAAATTTAGACTCATTTATATACTAGACTTCGTCTAATACTTATGTACTCTTTGATTCTTACATTTTGCATTATTTATATGCATGTATGTGATTTCTGACATATTTTGCGCAAAAATTCTGTCATTTTTATTATCATTGGAGGGTACCCGATTTTCTCTTCCCAAAAAGAAAAAAGGAAAAAATGCAAATGAGGAAAAAAATAAGTTTAAAATTAATTAACTCTACGCTCTTCTTTTTAAAAAAAAAGAAATCCCCAAATCAATTAGTATTTAATGAGAAGGTTGAATTATTGTAGGAATGGGTGAGATATATTTGGAAAAGGTAGAAAAAGTTGGACAAAATCCAAAATAATCAAAGTACAAATCCGAGTCAAAATCACATCAATGGAAAAACATGACGCGCTTTTACATCGCAGGCGCCAGATTTTATCGTGGCGCGATGTCTCTATTGCGGTGCGACGGGTTTGGGAAATTCCAATCCGAATAAAACTCGATTTTTGCTGTAAATTTTGTTTATAAAAAGCCCCCAAATATGTCATATTCTACATAATTCGAGTCATTAGCTTTTTAAATTCTTCTAGTTCCAACAAATTAGTAGTCATGTCTAGAAATTTTTGTGAAACTACCCGCGAGTGTCGGTCTCCTACCACTAAGGAGAGAAAAGAGCTTGACTTCCTCAATATGGGTGGTTTATTGGGCATCAAAAGATTAGATATTGATAGTTATTTTATCCATGCCGAAATAATATATTAGGACCCAACACTCACTGTTTTTGGTCAGGAAGGATGAAATTAGCCCATTGCCGGAAGAATTTGCTACTATTTTTGGTTTCCCCTCTTTAGACCTTGCGGTAATTCCCACGGTGTGTGAGTATTACTACAAATATTTTAAGAGTTATTATAATCTTAGGAACCCGATTTAAAGTCTAGAGTTCATGGAAACGAAGTTGATCTAAGGAAATTAGCATCCTTTTTCTTTAATAGACCAAAATCTGATTCGTTTCACATATATAGAAGAAGAGCTTTTCCCTATTGCATGTTTAGCCAATTTCTGATTACTAGCGGTTGTATCCATATGGGTCAAGCTATATTAGTGTGTGTTATGGAACAAATCCAATGTTGGGAGACAATGTTAAGCCTAGATGAATTTAAAAAGGATCCCAAAGCACCACTTCGAGGATCACCAATATCATTACAGGTAGAAAATTAATACTTTTACAAAAATCAAAAATATTTAAATTTTGTAGGGTAATAATAATTTATTTCTACTCTTGTAGATTTGGCTAATGGAAAAAATTGGATTCATTAGTCCCCCTGACAATATCAAAAAGTACACTTCTAATTGCCTTGTGAGAAGGAAGAAGCGATTCTCCTTAAAGATGGGGCGTTGGGAGTGGAGTAAGATCTTTGAAGCTCGTGACTTCTCCATCCATTGGGTCATTTCTTGGTGGGAAATTGAGAAGATGATTGGAGTAAATATCTAACCTTCCGGCCGTATCTCAAGCTTATCAAAGTTAACTTTCTACTATCCTTCTAGAGTGATGAGGAAATATGGCCTTGCTCAAACCATCCCTTCTGGCGATCTTCGTCGACCTTATGAGTATCCTGTATCACAGAATATTGAAAGGTTTGACGATTATTGGTGTACTAGACCCTTATGGAATATTGTTTCTGATAGAGTCCTTCCCCCATTTCCTAGAGAATTTAAACAATGGTTACTTGGTCGAAACCAAAAGAATAAAAACAAGGTTCGAAACATAAAGTCTAAGAGCGTGGAGAAGACTAATATAAAGGACCGTTTAGGTGAAAAGAAGATTCCTCCTAAAGATCTTCTGGGTTCAAGAATTGAATTCAACTACCATGCCTAAAAAGAAAAGTGTTGTAGAGGGTAAAGGGAAAAGGAAGGCTAATCTTATAGAGAAGGAAAAGAAGGCTTAGATTGAGAAGAAATTGGGTGTCTTTTCTAAAGGGGAAACTTCCTCTTCTAAGGTCTCGGTTCAATCATCTAAACGTTCCCTATTGGTTAAGGAGCTAGAGGATGCAGAAGATGAAAGGAATGGCGTCCTTCCAACAAGTGTATTCTTCCGATAGAGGGTTCAAAATTATTACAGAGTTAATTCTTTAGTAAGATCAAGTGATCGAAATGCCTAGATGGAGGCCGCTTCCGATCAGTAATATCAACGTAAAATTGATATTACAGCTTAATCTTAACTGAACCCTTCGGGTCGAACCCAATCGAATCACCGATCCGAGACGACGAATTAATCTGAAAGGATTTAATGAGTTGATAGAGTTTTACGAATAGAGACGTCGGATATCGAGCCTAGGGCCTCGAGACCGAGCGTCGCAAAATCAAAAAGTGACAAGTATGAACATAGCCCTAGCACCACACTGGCCTAGCCATGTTAATGCTAGGCTAGTTCGAGCTAGCATGCACCTAGCATGGCTAGGCGCAAGCCTAAGAACACTAGGTGTGCTAGGCGCACCATCGCAGCCTAGGGGCACCATCGCAGCCTAGGCGTACCATCGCTGGCCTATCACAAGCACTAGGCGCACCAGGAGCAGTTGCCAGCCTATCGCAAGCACTAGGCGCACCTGGCAGCCTGTCGCAAGCAATAGGCGCACCAGGCGCACCAGGCAGCCCATCGCAGCATGTGTGCTGGCTTGTGTGCTAGCCTTCCCATGGCAGCACCAAGCAGCACACCATGCGTGTGCGAGGGCCTCGACGCCAGCACATTGCTAGGCCACGCATAGCAGCCCAGCATTGCTATGCACCAAGGCTGCTAGGGGATGCGTGGGTGTGCGTGAGATGCTGGTGCATGTGCGTGTGCGAGAGGTGCTGTGAGGCTAATGCGTATGGTGCGAGGCAAGGGGCCAGCATGCGTGGCTCGCTAGCAGCACGCATGCTGGCTATGCAAGCATGTGCGAGAGGTGCAGCGGGAATCCGTATGGTGCGTGGAATGCTGGGGCCAGCAGCAGCACAATGTGCTAGCAGCGCCAGGCGCTAGCACAAAGCACCAACACAGCCCAGCACCAGCGTGCACTGGCTAGCTGGGATGTAGGGCAGCAAGGCAGTGCTAGCTGGCAGCGCTAGCTGGCAGCCAGCTAGCCCTCCTTGACCCGGTTTTGTGCATGCATGTGGGGACCAATCAAGGGCCTTGGGGAGAAAGGCAAATGGTCCCCCCTCCTAGCCTTGGCCATCACTCATTTGCATATGATTGTGCCACTTGTCGCAATGTGATTAAGTTGATTATTTATTTAATTTGGAATTAAGTAAATTGTTGATTTTACCAACTCTCCTACATTCATGGGAGATTGGATATAAAGGGTGCATTTCCCTGTAAATACCAAAGGCATGGTATTGGGAAATACACAACCTTGAGTGGAATTATAAAGGAAACTCTTATAATTAGAATAAACCTTTGATTCGTAAAACTCATAGTTTTGTTTTGTCCGGGTCTTGACTAACCTTCAAGACTTAGGACGCTCGGGTCAGGTCGAGGGTACGATCCGTCAAAGATCTCGTAGTTTCGGGATTTTGAAGTAAGAGCTCTTCGGGAGCAAAGCACGCAACAAAGGTATAATTCTTGTTCTTAATCTTGTTTGATTAAGTTTATTATGCTTGTTAATTGCGTTAATTAAGGGGCGGGTCTTGGGGGGTTTCCTTCCGCGTAGTGTCGGGTCACTACGAAACTCTACAGCGGTATCGAAGCCATGCTCCTTTTAATTTTTGCAATTATTTTTCAATTAAGGTGTTTTAAAAGAATTTATTATTTCTGGTTCATGTTCTTGTAATTAGATTAGATGCTCGTTTTAATTAATTTTAAAACTCAATTTTTTTCTCGATTTGGCTGTCGAACCTAGATTTTGGCTCAAAAATAGTGATTTTTGGGTGGAATCGACATTCTGGAACAGATTCAACTCCCTTCGAGGGCTGTCCAAAAGCCAAATTCGAACCAGAAACCCATTTTTTCTGGGGTTTTTCGTTTTTCAACGAAAATTTTAATTCTTTTTAAGCCTTGATTAATGTAAGCGTTACAAGGTTAGATTAAATGCACATTTGCATCACTAATCTACTGGTTTTAAAAATATCCTTAAGCATAATAATGGAGTATTTATTAGTGCTTAAGTTTATATACCATTTTTCACATAAACTTGTTTTCACAAATTTTGCAAATAAATTGCAATAAAATATGAAAGCTTGTTGTGAACTTGTAATTTTAAGTTCCTATAATGTTAAAGTTCTAATCTTTAAAGGTTTAAATGATTGGAACCCTAACCCTAAATTCCATGTTGAACAAAGTTTGGATTTTTCATGTTTGGTTGACTAAAATCCATCAAGTTCAAATACTTGTGAGTAAAATTTTATTAATCTTCATATTGGAAGATGTAACCTTGGTATTTTACTCAAGTATGAAAGTTGGAAAAATTTTCATTAGATGATTAGTCTATTTTTCCAACTCCCATTTGTCAAATCCATTATTAATTTGGATATTGGCAAGATTAATTATGGACATAGCTCACTTTATTTTAAGCATAAAGAAAGACCTAATTTTGTTCAAAAATGAATTTTTTTTATGATTTATGCTTGTGCACCATTAAAATTGAATTTAATTAAGTTGGACAAATTTTATTTTCTTTTGCCCTAAATTAATTCTAAAATAAATTTAGATTAATTTTACATCGCACGTAAATCGGGATTAAAATCCCGAGAAATATCCACGGAAATCGAGGCAAAAACCCCAAGTGTCACCAAGGCTTGTCGGGCTGCCCAGCAGCCCGCATGTGGCTGCCTGTGGTGCGCATAAGGGGAAGCATTGTAGCGTCCTGCTGTGCATTGATGTGTGGTGAGGAGGCAGCTGCGTAGTGCATGTGTTGGTGCATGGGCCTTAGGCTGCTGGTGCGCTTGTGCTGCTGCTGGGCAGCAAGGCAGCAAGCCCCAGCCAGCCAGCCCACTACTGACTGCGCCAGCAAGCAGCAAGCATGCATAACATGCGTAGCATGCTGCTGGTGCTAGCTAGCAAGGCAGGCTGTGCTAGGCATGCTTGCTAACTGCCAACAGCACGCACCATGGCGCAGGGCCATGGGCTGCCTAGCAGCCATGGTGCGCACCCACTAAGGGTTTTTTGGGAAGTTATTGCTTAATGTTTGAGCTATGATTTTGCAATTTTTTTCAATTTTAATAATTTTAAGTAATTATTTTAAAGAAGTTAAAAACCTCGATTTTCGGTCTTGCAAAAAAATTTGACAAATTATGGGTTATGCCGACTTAATTAATCGGATTAATTAAGTATGTACGCGGAATTTAGTGGGAGCTTAATTAATTGCGTGAGCATTTTGCGTTTAGAAATAATGGATTAAACAACTTTGACTAGTTTTAATTAGGCGCGTTAATCGGATTAACCACCTAAGTTAGTCACTAGTTTTGTGTGTTTAACTATGTATTTCGTAAAAATGCATGGGCCATTCACAAATAGTGAATGGGTGAATGGAAGATTGTTTTCAAAACAAGTTATTGAAAATGGCAACTAGTGGGGCCCGACTAGGATAGAAAATACGGATTGCGTTCCGTTATGTATTTTAGTAAATCTAAAATACGGTCTGCGAACCGTTAAGTATTTTTGTACTATTTGATTAATCTTAGTCGTTCTAGCTAGTTTATTTTATTTTGGCCAAGATGTCTCAAGACGGCGTTTCGATGAAGACGAGCCAAGATGAAGACCCATGGAAATTGAAGATTTCAAGGGGTCATGCTAGTTGCCAAATGCATCATTTATGCTTTATATATATATATATATATATATATATATATATATATATATATATATATATATATATATTGTTATTATATATGATTGCTAGATGCATGTCTAGGATTTCTATATGTTGCCACGATTAGTTAAGTTCACTTAAATCAACCAACATAGAAACCCTAGGTCCCTTAATAATATTGAGCTAAAATTTGTCGTTCCAAGAACAACACTTACCGAACTAATTCGCGTACGTGATGGACTATGCCAAAGCGAGACATCACTACTTCCCTAGGAACGTAAGGTATACTAGATATACGAGTTGACTTGGTTAAGCTAAATGATATCAGTACGGAGTCCTTAGATGTCGTGGCAAAAGAGATAAAATGTCAAGGATGCATTAGATGCGACATTTTATCAAACCGAGAGTAGCTTGGAGCTATTAGAAATTGGATTGCTTACCTTAAGATATTTAATGATTAAGACAAGCCAAAGCATGCTTAACCATTTCTTGATCTTTGGGATCTTGGAATCATTTTATTCTTGCCTAAAAGGGACAATTTTATAAATGTCTGGATAAAATGCTCAATAAGATTGAAAATATGCATAAACGCTTTTAAACTTCAACTTATTGATTATATGAATGGTTTTTCATTTCAAATTCTTTCAATTGTAGAACAATGTCAGCAAGTAACTTAAACAACAACCAATTCTCTTTGCGCTCAATTCTCGACAAGGAGAAGTTGAGCGGGCCAAACTTTCTTGATTGGCAAAGAAATCTGCGCATTGTATTAATGCAAGAGCAAAAGGAATACATCCTTGATGAGGAAATGCCCGACGCTCCCAATGAGGAGGTTACTCAGGCTACCCTTAACCGATGGCAAACTGCCAATCGGGATGTCAAATGCATCATGTTGGCCACTATGTCTTCGGACCTTCAAAAGACTTTCTTTGAAAAGGAGACGGCTTTTGAGATCATTTCTGAGCTTCAGAATATGTTTCGAGAGCAGGCCCGAACTGAAAGGTTCGAAACCCACAGATAGATCCTTGAGAGCAAGCTCAAGAAAGGAGAGTCAGTCAGCCCGCGTGTCCTCAAAATGATTGGATTATTTAAGAACATGGAAAGGCTTTATGCTGGGTATTCAACCGAAATGGCAATTGACATCATTCTCAACTTGCTTCACAAAGGCTATGATCAGTTCAAAATGAACTATAATATGCATAGTACGGAGAAAACCCTCACCGAGCTTCATGGTATGTTGAAGCAAGCTGAGCAAACCCTCAAGGATGAGGGCAAGCATGACATGCTCATGGTGAGGAAGGGCAAGCCTTTCAAACGTCCGGGCAAAAAGAAGATCTTTAAAGGGAAAAAGAATAAGTTCCCGCCTAAGTCAAAATCTGCCAAGGGCATCAAGGACAAAAAGGCAGCCTCTTCTAAATCTGATTCCGAATGTTTCTACTGCAAGAAGAAGGGACATTGGAAACGGGACTGCCTCAAATTCAAGGAAGATAAGAAGAACGGCAACGTTGCTTCTTCATCAGGTATTTTCTTTATAGACTTAAACTTTGCTAGCAAAACATCGTGGGTATTAGATACCGGATGTATCTCACACCTTTGTTCCAATGCTCAGGGACTAAGGATAAATAGGAGGGTAGAGAAGGGAGAGGTCGAGCTTCGGGTCGGCAATGGAGCAAGGATGTCTGTCGTCTCCGTTGGAACTCTCAGTTTGTCTTTGCCCTCAAGGCTTATTCTAGAACTTGAAAACTGCTATCATGTTCCAAGAGTGACCAAAACCATTATTTCAATATCAGCGTTGGACGCAAAAGGATTCGAATTTCGAATCAAAAACAATAGTTGTTTTATTTATTTTGATAATGTGTTATATGGTAAGGCACATTCAGAAAATGGTCTTTATGTGCTTTCACTAGACAAACAGTTTTATAACATTGATAATACTGCCAAAAGGGCTAAGACCATCGAGTCGAATCAAACCTACTTGTGGCATTGTCGTCTTGGCCATATTAACATCAAGCGCATCAAGAAACTTCTTCAAGAAGGTGTTCTTGACTCATTCGACTTAGAGTTGTTTGAAAATTGTGAAGGATGCTTATTAGGCAAGATCATAAAACAGTCATTCTCCAAGTTGGGAGAAAGGGAGAGTGACTTATTAAGTCTAATACACACAGATGTATGTGGACCAATGAGTATACCCGCAAGACAAGGTTACCGATATTTCATCACTTTCACCGACGATTATAGTAGATATGGCTATGTCTACTTAATGTCGAATAAATCTGAATCCTTTGAAAACATCAAAGAATTTCAGAAAGAAGTTGAAAATCAACTTGGAAATAAAATTAAAGCACTTCGATCGAATCGAGGTGGCGAATATTTTAGCGATGCATTTGACGATCACTTAAAAGAAAATGGTATTCTTTCATAATTGACACCTCCCGGAACTCCTCAGTGGAACGGAGTGTCCGAACAGAGAAATCGAACCTTGTTAGACATGGTTCGATCAATGATGGGTCTTAGTGAACTCCCTATCTCTTTCTGGGGACATGCGCTACAAACTGCAGCACTAACACTAAACAGAGCTCCGTCAAAAGCTGTTGAAAAGACTCCATATGAATTATGGACTAAGAAACCTCCTAGGTTGTCTTTTCTCAAGATTTTGGCATGCGAAGCATATGTCAAGCGATTAATTTCGGAAAAACTTCACCCCAAATCGGATAAGTAATTCTTTGTGGGATATCCAAAAGAAACCAAAAGGTATTACTTCTACAGTAAATTCGAGAACAAAGTTTTTGTTGCTCGTGATGGTGTCTTTTTGGAGAAGGTTCACCTTTCCAAAATGACAAGTGGGAGGAAAATCAAACTCGACGAAGTTCGAAAGGACAAGCAACAATGTCAACCTGAAAAAACTGACAATTTAGATGCTTTGGAAGCATCTAAGAAGATTGGTCATAATCAAACTGACAATGAAAATGCTCAACCGATTACCCTTCGTAGGTCGCAACGGCAAAGATCTCAACCAGACAGATACCTCGGTATCGTCTTAACCGATGATCAGGACATCCTAGTCATGGATGGTGATGAGCCAACGACAAATAAGAAAGCTATGACGAGCCCTGACTCTGCAAAATGGCAAGAGGCCATGAGATCCGAGATGGACTCCATGTCTGAAAATCAAGTCTGGGACTTGGTGAATTTGCTTGAGGGTTATACACCCATTGGTTGCAAATGGATCTTCAATGTGAAGACAGACAAGGATGAAAATGTATCGATATACAAAGCTAGCCTGGTGGCAAAAGGTTATAGAAAAATCCACGGGATTAACTATGATGAAACTTTTTCACCAGTTGCAATACTAAAATCCGTCCGGATCATCCTAGCAATTGTTGCATATTACGATTATGAAATATGGCAAATGGATGTCAAAACCGCCTTCCTAAATGGAATTTTGGAAGAAACTTTGTATATGACACAGCCAGAAGGTTTTGACGATCCAGGCAACGCTGGAAAGGTTTGCAAGCTGAAGTCCATTTATGGGATAAAGCAAGCCAGCAGAAGTTGGAATCTGCGATTTGATGAAGCCATTAGCAAGTTTGGTTTTATCAAGAATCCAGGTGAATCTTGTGTATAAAAGAAGGTAAGTGAGAGTGATATTGCATTCCTAGTCCTGTATGTCGATGACATACTTCTCATTGGAAACAGCACAAAATTACTGGAGTCCGTAAAGGGCTGGTTGGGAAAGTGCTTTTCAATGAAGGACTTAGGAGAGGCACAGTACATATTGGGCATCAAGATCTACAGAGATAGATCTAAAAGGATGATTGGATTAAGCCAGAGTACTTACATTGATAAAGTACTGGCTCGATTCAACATGGAGAATGCCAAGAGAGGGCATTTACCCATGTCCCATGGCATAACTCTCAGCAAGAAACAGTGTCCACAGACACCTGTTGAGCGAGAAAGAATGAATCAGATCCCATATGCTTCGTTGATCGAATCGATCATGTATGTCATGATATGTACAAGGCCGGATGTATTGTATGCCCTGAGTGCAACGAGCCGATACCAATCAAACCCAGGAGAGGCGCATTGGACTGCGGCCAAGAATATCCTAAAGTACCTGAAAAGGAACAAGGATAAATTCCTAGTGTATGGAGGCCACAAAGAACTGGTTGTTGAAGGTTACACCGACGCTAGCTTCCAGACTAACAGAGACGACTTCAAGTCACAGTCAGGGTACATATTTTGCCTAAATGGAGGAGCGTTTAGCTGGAAGAGTGCTAAGCAGAGAATTACTGCAGACTCTACAATTTAAAATTGTCCCTAATCGAGGTCATCTAACAGATGGACGATTAATGACCGCCATAGATTAGTGAGTAGTATGATTTACAACACCGTTTCTTGTGCTACGAGGACGTGACAGTCATAAATCATTTGGACAGATATAGTTTGGAACCGTACTGGATAAGACCTATGAGAGTACTTTAAGAAATTTCAAATTGTCATAAGTACATTTCTCATTATGACTATCAGAACCTGTTTCCTCCAACCATGAGTATTGTGAAGTTTTCTTGTTTAAGTACTAGACTCTTTGATGTTTCCTAACGTCTACCGTAACTAGGGATCATAATGGGAACACTCGGGAGACTAAGTCCTCTTAGTAAGAGGAACTTACAATGCAAGACTGGGATTGTCCCCCTATTGACAATAGGGAAAATGTTTTGTTGTTTACAAGGCCGCTCGAAGAGCGAGACTGTGAAAGTGCATGGTCGTGCTCTGATGGATTTTAGAAATAATCGAGAAACACTTCTGAACGTAATAAGGATGACGATGAATCTTACCTTATAGTTCACGAAGAAACATTAAGAGACATAGGAAATAGGACATTCTCTGTATGCACACTTGTCCGAAAGGACAAGTAGGAGATTGAAAGGAATGGTGCCCTTCCAACAAGTGTATTCTTCCGATAGAGGGTTCAGAATTATTACAGAGTTAATTCATCAGTAAGATCAAGTGATCAGAATGCCTAGGTGGAAGCCGCTTCCGATCAGTAATATCGAGGTACAATTGATATTACAGCTTAATCTTAACTGAACCCTTCCGGTCGAACCCAATCGAATCACCGATCCAAAACGACGAATTAATCCAAAAGGATTTAATGAGTCGACAAAGTTTTACAAATACAGACGTCGGATATCGAGCCTAGGGCGTCGAGACCGAGCGTCGCAAAATCACAAAACGACAAGTATGAACATAGCCCTAGCACTACACTGGCCTAGCCATGTTGATGCTAGGCTAGTTTGAGCTAGCATGCACCTAGCATGGCTAGGCGCAAGCCTAAGCACACTAGATGTGTTAGGCGCACCATCGCAGCCTAGGCGCACCATCGCAGCCTAGGCGCACCATCGTTGGCCTATCGCAAGCACTATGCGCACCAGGAGCACCTGGCAGCCTATCGCAAGCACTAGGCGCACCAGGAGAACCTGGTAGCCTATCGCAAGCAATATGCGCACCAGGCGCACGAGGCAGCCCATCGTAGCATGCGTGCTGGCTTGCATGCTAGCCTTCGCATGGCAGCACCAAGCAGCACACCATGCGTGTGCGAGGGCCTAGGCGCCAGCACATTACTACTCACCAAGGCTGCTATGGGATGCGTGGGTGTGCGTTAGATGCTGGTGCATGTGCGTGTGCGAGAGATGCTGCGAGGCTGATGCGTATAGTGCGAGGCAAGGGGCCAACATGTGTGGCTCGCTAGCAGCACGCATGCTGGCTATGCGAGCATGTGCGAGAGGTGCAGCGGGGATGCTGGGGCCAGCGCCAACACAATGTGCTAGCAGCGCCAGGCGTAGCACAAAGCACCAGCACCAGCACATCCAAGCACCAGCGTGCACTGGCTAGTTGGGATGCTGGGCAACAAGGCAATGCTAGCTGGCAGCGCTAGCTGGCACGCTAGCTAGCAGCGAGCTAGCCCTCCTAGACCCAGTTTTGTGCATGCATGTGGGGACCAATCAAGGGCCTTGAGGAGCAAGGTAAATGGTCCCCCCTCCTAGCCTTGGCCATCACTCATTTGTATATGATTGTGCCACTTGTCGCAATGTGATTAAGTTGATTATTTATTTAATTTGGAATTAAATAAATTGTTGATTTTACCAACTCTCCCACATTGATGGGAGATTGGAAATCAAGGGTGCATTTCCCTGTAAATACTAAAGGCATGGTATTGGGAAATACACAACCTTGAGTGGAATTAAAAAGGCAACTCTTATAATTAGAGTAAACCTTTTATTCATAAAACTCATTTTTTTTTTTTGTCCGGGTCTTAACTAACCTTCAAGACTTAGGACGCTCGGGTCGGGGTCGAGGGTACGATCCGTCGGAGATCTCGTAGTTTCGGGATTTTAAAGTAAGAGCTGTTTGGGAGCGAAGCACGCAACAAAGGTATAATTCTTGTTCTTAATCTTGTTTGATTAAGTTTATTATGCTTGTTAATTTGTTTAATTAAGGGGCAAGTCTTGGTGGGTTTCCTTCCACGTAGTGTCGGGTCACTACGAAACCCTATAGAAGACTCGGACAAGAATTGGAAAAGGGCTAGAAAGGAGAAGGAAGAATAGAGTGTTACTTTATTTTTAATTTTATTAGACAACTTTTAAATTCCAAGCTAATTTTATTTTTAAGCTCTTAGAATTATCAATAATGTAATTTTAATTCAATTATTAATGCTATTCTTTTTTAGTTTTAAATTAAATTAACTTTATTATTTCAAATTTCCTCCATTAGAAATATTGTTTTTGGCAATGAAAACACTCGAGTACTTTCGAAAATAATCCAAGTACGGAAGTCAGAAAATTCTTGAAGTAATAAAAAGTTGTCGCAATTAATGGCAGCAGCTTTCGACGAAAAAATATCTATGTCGCGGCGTGATGGTCCTATTGCAGCGCGTTGGAGCTTGTTCTGTTGCGAATGTTTGATTTTGTGATGCCAGGTTGATATTTTGTGTAAAAATATATGATTTTATATTTTAAGGTGGCCGCACCATAAGAAAGGGTTGCCTATGTATCCTTGTTTAAGGAATTAAGCCAAACGTAGCTCTCTTGAGCATAGATTTCATTAGATCATGGGTAAAGCTTCTTGAGTTGGTCAAGATTTCATTAGCTACGCCTCCGGATAGGATAGTTTTTACAATGTATGGTCCAGACTAATCAGGCTTAAACGTGCCTCTTGGGTCTAGAACATTCTTTCTAAGTGCTTTTAACACTAAGTCTCTTTCCTTGATGTTTTATGTCTTGACCTTTTTGTAAAAGTGTCTAGCCATGCGAGTTTGGTAGCTTTGGACATGATGTAAGGCTTCTAGTCATTTTTCATCAAATAGAATTAGATCTTCATATCGTGCCCTTGTCCATTCGACCTCGTCAAGTTTACTTTCCAGTGCTATGTGTAAGGAAGGTATTTCTAGCTCTACAAGTTGTACGACGTCCATTCCATAAACTAGGGAGAATAGAGTAGTTCTTGTGGATGAGCGGATTGATGTGCGATAACCCCAAAGAGAGAAGTGGAGTTTGTCAGGCTAATCCTTGTAGTTTTTCGTCATCTTTTCAATGATTGTCTTCAAATTCTTATTGGTTGCTTCCAATGCACCATTTGCTTGAGGTCTATATGGGGAGGAGTGGTGATGTTGGATTCCATACTTTTTAAGTAGGTCTTCACACTCTGCTTAAAAGTGAGTTCCATTGTCATTTATCATTTCATGTGGGACATCGTATCTACATATGATGTTCCTTTTAATAAAGAGTGCCACATGTTTTCAGTGAGTTTCACATAGGATGCTGCCTCAACCCATTTGGTGAAGTAATTGATAAAATATTGATGGCAATATCTGTGCATGATAGTCTAGTAATAGCCTTGGGTATGACATTCTAGACTAGCATTTTACCGTTCATGCGTGTTCCACATGCTTCTTCATGGATGATTCTCATTGCTCTTTGGGCTTACTTTTTACCCACACATAGGATCTCCCTTCCTTTAGGTACTCACTTATGGAGCTCATCGTTTATGAGCACAAAATGTGATGCTAAAAGTCTTAAAGCACGCTTTTCTCTCTTGTTAGCATTAGGTGGATATTCCCCTTTGGTGACATAGTTAAGGATGTCTGTATACCAAGGTTCTTCTTCTTAGGTCTTCATCCTCAATAGATTGGATATAAGTAGGTTTATCCCTTCTCTATATGGTTAAAGGAATTTGTTCAATTTCCTTAGGAATTCTGACCATTGAGGGTAGTCTTGCTAAGGCATCAGCAAACTGATTTTCTTCTCTCGGTAGGTATGTGTATTCAACCTTTTCGAGTTGGTCTGTGACAGATTCCAAGTACGTTTGGTATGGAGCAAGACTTTCACTCCTCACCTTCCATCTTTTGGAAATTTGGTTGATGATAAGGGAAGAACCTCCAAATAATCAAAGTTTCCGGACTCCCAATGCTAATGATGTTTCGAGGCCTACCACACATGCTTCATACTCTATAACATTGTTGGTAACGTTGAAGTCAAGCTTTAATGAGATTGGGATATGTTGTTCTTTAGGTAATACTAATAAAACTCCTATGCCACATCCTTTCTGGTTGGATGCGCCATCAAAGTATAATGTCCAAGTATCATCTTAAAGGAATGGTGTCCTTCCAAAAAGTGTATTATTCTGATAGATGGTTCAGAAATATTACAGAGCTAATTCTTTAGTAAGGTCAAGTGATCGGAATGCCTAGGTGGAGGCCACTTCCGATAAGTAATATTAGGGTATAATTAATATTACAACTTAATCTTACCTGAACCCTTCGGGTCGAACCCAATCGAACAACCGATCCGAGACGACGAATCAATCCGAAGGATTTGATGAGTCGTCGGAGTTTTACGAACACAAACGTCGGACATCGAGCCTAGGGCTTCGAGGCCGAGCGTCGCAAAATCACAAGCAACAAGTTCGAGCATAGTCGTAGCATCACAGTGGCCTAGCCATGTAAACGCTAGGCTAACTCGAGCTAGCATGCACCTAGCATGGCTAAGCGCAAGCCTAGACACACTAGATTTACTAGGTGCAACATCGCTAGCACTAGGCGCTAGCATGCGTGCATACCTAGCATCGCAGCACCATGTGCGTGTGTGCATGCCTTCGCATGGCACAGCAGCACCGCAACATGTGTGCCTGGGTGCATAGGCGCCATCGCAGGCCACACGCACCAAGCACAGCCATCGCAGTGCTTGGCACTTGCGCGTGTGTGTGCGTGTGCGTGTGTGTCTTCCACCATCGCAGCAGCAGCACTAGCCTCGCTCAGTGCATGTGCATGCATGCCATCGCAGCATCACTGGTACAACACCAAGCATCGCATGCTTGTGCGTGTGGCTGGTTAGGCGATGCCCAACATGTGTGGCTTGCTAGCAGCACGCATGCTGGGAGTGCGAGGGTCTTGCGTGTGTGTGTGTGATGGAGAGGGAGGCAGGGGCCAGCAACTTACTAGCAGCGCCCAGCAAGCAGCAGCAGCGTAGGCACTACCCAACACAGCCACAGGCATCATGCTTGCGCTGGCTGGGCTAGTGCTAGCTGGTTAGGCTTGCTGGCACTGCTAGCTGGCGTGCTATCTGGATGCCAGCCCAGCAGCATCTTGTGCCGGTTTATTGAAGGGTGCGGACCAAGGCTTGGGAAAATCCTTGGGGAGCAAGGAAATGGTCCCCCCCCCCCACCTTCTCTTGCTCCTCACTTAACTCTCTCTCTCCCCTTGACACTTGTTGCATTGTGATTCATTTGATTATTAATTTAATTAGGAATTAAATTAATTATCAAAATTACTCATTCTCCCACATTGGTTGGGGAATGAAAATCAAGGGTTCATTTCCCTATAAAAACCAAGCCATGGGTATTTCGGAAAGAACACACTTGAGTTGAAAAGTAAAGGAAACTTCATTGTTGAGCATACCTTGAAATTCGTAAAAATCTAGTTTATTTTGTTCGGGCCTTGACTAACCTTCGAGGCTTAGGACGATCGGGTCGGGTTCGAGGGTTCGATCCCGTCAGAGACCTCGCACTATCGGGGTTCAAGTAAGAGCTCATAGTTGAGCGAAGCACGCGTCAAAGGTATAATCTTTTATCCTTTCTTATGCTTTAAATTATGTTTTGCTTGTTAATTACATTTATTATGGGGGAAGGTCTTGGCGGGTTTCTTTCCGCGTAGTGAGGGTCACTACGAAACCCTACAGCAGTATCGGAGCCACGCTCCTTTTAATTTTTGCAATTATTTATTAATTAAGGCGTTTTAAAGTAAGATTTAAATTCTGGTTTAGCTTTTCTAATTAGATTAGAACCTCGTTTTAATTAATTTTAAAACTAGTATTTTTCTCGATTTGGCTGTCGAACCCAGATTTTGGCTCAAAAATAGTGATTTTTGGGTGGAATCGATATTCTGAAACAGATTCAAACTTTTTCAAGGGCTGGCCAGAAGCCAAATTCGAACCAGAAACCCAAGTTTTTGGGATTTTTTTGTTTTTCAACGAAAATTTTAAATCTTTTTAAGCCTTGATTAATGCAAGCATTGCAAGGTTAGATTAAATGCATTATTACATCCCTAATCTACTGCTATTTTAAATATCCTTAAGCATAATTATGGAGTTTTATATAGTGCTTGAGTTGATATGCTATTTGTCACACAAACTTGATTTTTCATAATTATGCAAATAAATTGCATTAATGCGTGAGTGTTTGATGTGAATGTGTAATTTTAAGTTCCCAAGTATGTTAAAGATCTAATCTTTAATAGTTTAAATGATTGGAACTCTAACCCTAAGTTCCATATTGAATAAAGTTTGGATTTTTAATTTTGATTGATTAAAATCCATGAAGTTCAAATACTTGTGAGTAAAATTTTGATTAATCTTCATATTGGAAGATGTAATCTTGGTATTTTACACAAGTATGAAAGTTGGAAATTTTTTTATCATTAGATGGTTAATTTATTTTTCCAATTCACATTTGTCAAATCCATTATTAATTTGCATATTGGCTAAATTAATTATGGACATAGCTCATTCAATTTTAAGCATAAAGAAAGACCTAAAACTGTTTCAAAATAACTTTTGAATGATTTAGGTTTATGCACCATTAAAATTTAATTTAATTAAGTTAGACTTATTTTATTTTAATTTTTCCTCAAATTGATTCTACAATAAAATTTAGAATTAATTTATGCCACACATAAATCGGGATCAAAATCCCGAGTAAAATGCACGCAAATCGACGCAAAACCGCAAGCATCACCAAGGCTAGTCGGGCTGCCTATGGTGCGCGCATGGGCTGAGCATCGAAGGTGCGTGGCTTTGTGGCGAGGGATGCTAGGGGCTGATGTGCGTGGGGCAGTGGCTGGGAGCTGGCTTGCGAGGGGATGTTGTTGGGCAGCATGGCAGCAAGCACCAGCCCAGCGCACCACTAGCTGGTAGGCGCCAGAATGCTAGCCAGCACGCGTAGCATGCTAGGCAGGCTGCTGGTGCTAGCAGCATGGCTTGCTTGCTGGGACTGCATGCTAGCATCATGCACCATAGCACAAGGCATGGGGTGCCTAGCAGCCATAGTGCGCACCCTCCAAGCAATTGTGTGGGCTATTTTGTTAATTTTTGAGCTATGTAATTTTGCGAAAATTTTGCCGTTTAAAATTATTTATGTAATTATTTTAACGAGGTTGGACCTCGATTTTTCCGGCTTTAGCAAAATTTTGATTTTGACAAATTATGGGTTAAGCCAACTTAATTAATCGGATTGATTAAGTATGGATGCAAAATTTAGTGGGAGCTTAGTTAATTACGTGAGCTTTTTGCATTTAAGAAATAATGGGTTAAACAACTTTGACTAGTTTTAATTAGGCGTGTTAATCGGATTAACCACCTAAGTTAGTTACTAGTTTTGCGTGTTTAATTATGTATTTCGTAATATGCATGGGCCATTCACAAATAGTGAATGGGTGAATGAAAAGATTGTTTTCAAAATAGGTTATTGAAAAAGGCAACTAGTAAGACCCGACTAGGATAGAAAATACGGACTGCGTTCCGTTATTTATTTTTGTAAATCTAAATACAGTCTACGAACCGTTAAGTATTTTTGTACTTTAGATTAATCTTAGTCGTAGTAGCTAGTTATTTTATTTTGGCAAAGATGTCTCAAGACGGCGTTTCGATGAAGACGAGCAAAAATAAAGACCCTTGAAGATTTGAAGATTTCAAGGGGTCATGCTAGTTGCCAAATGCATCAATTTATGCTTTATATATATTATTGTTATATATGAATGTTAGATGCATGTCTAGGATTTCATATGTTGCGACGATTAGTTAAGTTCACTTAAATCAACCAACATAGAAACCCTAGGTCCCTTAAAATATTGAGCTAAAATTTGCCATTCCAAGAACAACACTTACCGAACTAATGCACGTATGTAATGGGCTACGCCACAGCGAGGCATCACTACTTCCCAAGGAACATAAGGTATACTAGGTATATAAGTTGTCTTGGTTAAGCTCAACGATATCAGTAAGGAGTCCTTAGATGTCGTGGCAAAAGAGATAAAATGTCAAGAATGCATTAGATGCGACATTTTATCAAACCGAGAGTAGCTTAGAGCTATTAGCAAATGGATTGCTTACCTTAAGATATTTAATGTTAAGACAAGCCAAAGCATGCTTAACCATTTCTTAATCTTTGGGATCTCGGAATCATTTTATTCTCGCCCAAAAGGGACAAATTTATCAATGCGTGGATAAAATGCTCAATAAGATTGAAAAATTTGCATGAACACTTTTAAAATTCAAACTTATTGGTTTATGAATGGTTTTTCACCTCAAATTCTTTCAATTGTAGAACAATGTTTGCAAGTAACTCAAACAACAACTAATTCTCTTTACGCTTAATTCTCGACAAGGAGAAGTTGAGCGGGAAAAACTTTCTTGATTGGCAAAGAAATCAGTGCATTGTACTAATGCAAGAGTAAAAGGAATACGTCCTTGATAAGGAAATGTCCGACGCTCCAAATAAGGAGGTCACTCAGGCTGCCCTTAACCAATGGCAAAGTGCCAATCGGGATGTCAAATGCATCATGTTGGCCACCATGTCTCCGAACCTTCAAAAGACTTTTTGTGAAAAGGAGACGGCTTTTGAGATCATTTTTGAGCTTTAGAATATGTTTCCAGAGCAAGCCTGAACTGAAAGGTTCGAAACCCACAGGTAGATCCTTGAGAGCAAGCTCAATAAAGGAGAGCCAGTTAGCCCGTATGTCCTCAAAATGATTGAATTATTTGAGAACATGGAAAGGCTTGATGTTGGGTATTCAACGAGATGGAAATTTACATCATTCTCCACTCGCTTCACAAAGGCTATGATCAGTTCAAGATGAACTATAATATGCATAGCATGGAGAAAAGCCTTACCGAGCTTCATGGTATGTTGAATCAAGCCGAGCAAACCCTCAAGGATGAGGGCAAGCATGACATGCTCATGGTGAGGAAGGGTAAGCCATTCAAACGTCCGGGCAAGAAGAAGAGCTTTAAAGGGAAAAAGAGAAATTTCCGCCTAAGTCAAACACTGCCAAGGGCAGATAAGACAAAAAGGTATCCTCTTACAAATCCGATTCCGGATGTTTCTACTACAAGAAGAAGGGACATTGGAAACGGGATTGCCTCAAATTCAAGGAAGATAAGAAGAACGACACCGTTGCTTCTTCATCGGGTATTTTTGTTATAGACTTAAACTTCGCTAGCAAAACATCATGGGTATTAGATACCAGATGTGGCTCACACCTTTGTTCCAATGCTCAGGGACTAAGGATAAATAGGAGGCTAGAGAAGGGAGAAGTCAAGCTTCGGGTCGGCAATGGAGCAAGAATGTATGTTGTATCCGTTGGAATTCTTAGTTCGTCATTGCCCTCTGGGCTTATTTTAGAACTTGGCAATTGTTATCATGTTCCTAGAGTTACCAAAAACATTATTTCAATATCGGTGTTGGACGCCAAAGGTTTTGAATTTCAAATTAAGAACAATAGTTGTTCATTTTATTTCGATAATGTTTTATATGGTAAGGCATATTCAGAAAATGGTCTTTATGTGCTTTCTCTTGACAAAAAGGTCTATAACATTGATGATACCGCCAAAAAGGCTAAGAACATCGAGTCGAATCAAACCTAATTGTGGCATTGTCGTCTTGGCCATATTAACGTCAAACGTATCAAGAAACTTATTACAAGAAGGTGTTATTGACTCATTCGACTTGGAGTCATTTGATAATTGCGAAGGATGTCTATTAGGCAAGATGATAAAACAGCCATTCTCCAAGTTGGGAGAAAGGGCAAATGACTTATTAGGTCTAATAAACACGGATGTATGTGGACCAATGAGTATACCCGCAAGATAAGGTTACTGATATTTCATCACCTTCCCCGACGATTTTAGTAGATATGGCTATATCTACTTAACGTCGAATAAATTGAATCTTTTGAGAAATTCAAAGAATTTCAGAAAGAAGTTGAGAATCAACTTGGCAAGAAGGTCAATGGTGGCAAGAAGTTGAGAATCAACTCGGAAAGAAGGTGAAGGTCAAAGAATTTCAGAAAGAATGGTGTCCTTCCAACAAGTGTACTATTCTGATAGAGGGTTCATAATTGTTACAGAACTAATTCTTCAGTTAGGTCAAGTGATCGGAATGCCTAGGTGGAGGCTGCTTCTGATTAGTAATATTAAGGTATAATTTATATTACAACTTAATCTTAACTAAACCCTTCGGGTCGAACCCAATTGAACAACCGATCCGATACGACAAATTAATCTGAAGGATTTAATGAGTCGTCGGAGTTTTACGAACACAAACGTCAGACATCGAGCCTAGGGCGTCGAGGCCGAGCGTCGCAAAATCACAAGCAACAAGTTCGAGCATAGTCGTAGCATCACAGTGGCATGGCCATGTGAACTCTAGGCTAACTCGAGCTAGCATGCACCTAGCATGGCTAGGCGCAAGCCTAGACACACTAGGTGTGCTAGACGCACCATCGCTAGCACTAGGCGCTAGCATGCATGCATGCCTAGCATCGCAGCACCATGTGCGTGTGTGCGTGCCTTCGCATGGCACAGCAGCACCGCAACATGTGTGCCTGGATGCCTAGGCGCCATCGTAGGCCACACGCACCAAGCACAACCATCGCAGTGTTGGGCACTTGCGCGTGTGTGTGCGTGTGACTGTGTGTCTCGCACCATCGCAGCAGCAGCACTAGCCTCGCTCAGTGCGTGTGCATGCATGCCATCGCAACATCACTGGCACAGCACCAAGCATCGCATGCTTGTGCGTGTGGCTGGTGAGGCGATGCCCAGCATGCGTGGCTCGCTAGCAGCACGCATGCTGGGAGTGCGAGGGCCTTGCGTGTACGTGTGCGATGGAAAGGAGGCAGGGTCAATCAGCTTGCTAGGAGCGCCCTGCGCCTTGCAAGCAGCAGCAGCGTAGGCCCTACCTATCACAGCCACACGCATCATGCTTGTGCTGGCTAGGCTGGTGCTAGCTGGTTGTGCTTGTTGGCACTGCTAGCTGGCGTGCTATCTGGATGCCAGCCCAGCAGCATCTTGTGCCGGTTTATTGAAGGGTGGGGACCAAGTCTTGGGAAAATCCTTGGGGAGCAAGGAAATGGTCCCCCCCCCACCTTCTCTTGCTCCTCACTTAACTCTCTCTCTCCCCTTGACACTTGTTGCATTGTGATTGATTTGATTATTAGTTTAATTAGGAATTAAATTAATTATCAAAATTACTCATTCTCCCACATTGGTTGGGGAATGAAAATCAAGGGTTCATTTCCCTATAAATACCAAGCCATGGGTATTTGGGAAAGAACACACTTGAGTTGAAAAGTAAAGGAAACTCCATTGTTGAGCATACATTGAAATTCGTAAAACTCTAGTTTATTTTGTCCGGGCCTTGACTAACCTTCGAGGCTTAGGACGATCGGGTCGGGTTCGAGGGTACGATCCCGTCGGAGACCTCGCACTATCGGGGTTCAAGTAAGAGCTCATAGTTGAGCGAAGCACGCGTCAAAGGTATAATCTTTTATCCTTTCTTATGCTTTAAATTATGTTTTGCTTGTTAATTGCATTTATTATGGGGTCGGAACTTGGCGGGTTTCTTTCCGCGTAGTGAGGGTCACTACGAAACCCTACACCAACTTCAATGACCATCAACTCTTCATCTGGGAAGTCATTTTCTTGAACTGGTGTTGAGTCTTCAATTGGAAAGTCTGCCAAAAAATCAGAGACTGTGGTTCCCTTAATAGACTTTTGGGGCATGAACCTTAGGTCAAATTGAGCTAAGTTCACTATCCATCTTTATATTCTTCCATTAAGTGTGGATTTCTCAAATAGATATTTAAGGGGATCCATTCGAGATATTATATGGACCATATGGACGTGTATATAATGCCTTAATTTAGTTGTGGCCCACACAAGTGCGAGGCATAACTTTTCAAGTGGTGTGTAGCGGACCATATTCAAGCATTTTCTTACTCAGATAATAGATGGCATTCTCCTTTCCCTCTACTTCTTGTGTAGGCATAGCCCCCATTGTTTCCTTGGTGATTGTCAAGTATAAGCGGAAAGGATTGCTTGGTAATGTTGGTGCTAGTACAGGGGGATTTGCAAGGTAGGCTTTGATCTTATCAAAGGCTTCTTGACATTCTTAATCCCATACTACAAGTACATTTTTCTCGAGTTTCTTGAAAATTGGTTCACATATCATGGTAACTTTTGATATGAACCTACTTATGTATTGCAACCGGCCAATAAATGCTTCTCGGTTTTGCGCGGTGGCATGGACATGATTGCTTGATCTAAGTGGGATCTATCTTCATTCCTCTAGAGATAATGACATAGCCTAGAAGCTTTCCTGAGGTAACTTCAAATGCACACTTAGCGGGATTTAGCCTCATGTTGTATTTTCGAAGCCTTTCGAAGAATTTCTTAAGGTTATTGGGTATCCAGGGCGATCCTTAGATTTCACAATCATATTTTCCACATGCACCTCAACTTCTTTGTGCATCTTGTCATGGAGTAAAGCGGTTGCTGCTCTTTGGTATGTGGCACCCGCGTTCTTTACCCGAATGGAATTACCGTGTAACAGTAAGTGCCCCATGGTGTTATTAAACTAGTCTTTTCCGTGTCTTCTTCTGCTATGAGGATCTGGTTGTAACTCGCGTACCCGTCCATAAACGAGAGAAGTGCATGATTGGTTGTATTATCTACTAAGATATCGATGTGTGGTATGGGAAAGTCGTCCTTTGGACTTGCCTTGTTGAGATCCCTGTAATCGACACACATCCTTACTCTACCATCTTTCTTAGGACCTAGTACCACATTAGCGAGCCATTCTGGATACTTAGATACCTTGATAAAACCTGCAGTTATTTCTTTTTTAACTTCTTCTTTTATTTTAAGTGCTACATTCGACGCAACTTTTGTTTTACAGGTTTCATTCCCGGAATTAATGGTATAGTGTGTTGAGCAATTTCTTTGTTTATACCTGGCATACCTTCATATGACCAAGAAAATGCATCAATGAATTCTTTAACTAGATTTATTAATTGAGTTCTTTCCTCTTTACTTAAAGTTAAGCCAATTTTAACTTCTCTTTTAATGGTGGGATCTTTTGAGATGTTAACTGTTTCTATTTCTTCGATTAGTGATGTTTTATTTGAGAAGTGCTTCCATTGCATTAATTATTTCTTTGTCATTTTCATTATTAGCAAAGCAATGCTCGTCATCTTGGGTAAGGGAGTAATACAAGGAGTAAGAGGAAGAAGGCATATTATTAAATTATTGAATCATTACATCAAAAAGAGAAAGGTCGGCAAGGACCTAGCTACTAACTATCCTGGGAGTAGGTGCTAAACTAGGTGGGATAGAACTGCTAAAGACTTAGAGGACTCAACAATAGAAGACTCAAACTCAGACGCAGACTTTGACTCAGACGACACGGACTCATCAAACATAGGTCTTCAGTCACCTATGGTTATGGATATCTTCCTTCCACTTAGAATGGTCACCTTCACAGTCTTGCACCACCCTTGGAGTAGTCCTTCTACTGGAGTGATGACCTTGGAGGGATCAAAGTTCTCCCTTTGTAGCACGGTTTAAATAAGCGCAGAGTTGTCCTCAACGCGCTTAGGCTCATTCTTCTCATGACATTAAAGTCAAATCATGGAGGTGCTCATTCCTTGTTCATGGAAGCTGGGATCTCGTCTAGAAAGTTGCACTCCATAAATATTTCAAACCCAGGCTGGCGTATCCCATTCCTAACAAGTGGTTCAAGGAATTCGTAGCATGGGAAGTTTTCTTCCTCTTTTATGAATTGTCCATTTAGAGTGAGAGGGTATGATTCCATTGGCATTGCGTTTTTTGGGTGCGAGCTTTTCTTCGTGCATTGGACTTTTCCCGGGCTCGCTTAAGGTCTTCTAGGGTTGCTTCAAAACTAAGTCCAAAAGTATCCATTTTAGGGAGGCTAGGTAATTTCATGCGCCTAGCTATTCCTTTCTTCTTTCCTAAAGTCATTCCAGGAAAGTGTCCTTGCCTTTTAAGGATAGCATTGACAACGAGATTTGAATGGGGGTTATAGTCAAGAGAGGTCTTTTCATCTTCTTCGATAAAAGAGACCTCTTCGGTGCTAAAGCCCCATAAATCTTCATCATTCTCATTGTGTTGCACATCAATACTTGGTTTATCGACTACTTTGATTCTCATTGGGGAAGCATCGATTGTGACAGGAATTCCTCCAACTATTGCCTTTACTTTTTTATGGAGGGATGAAGGGACGGCCTTAAGGTCATTGAGCCATGGGCGTCCTAATAATATGTTAAATGAAGCCTTGATGTCTATTACATGAAAAATAGTTCTATGTTCAATGACTCCTAAAGTGACATTCATAGTAATGGTTCCAAGGTCTTGGCGACGAGTATTGTCATAGGCCCTTATGCCCTATGTGGATGAAGATAAATCTTCATCCTTTATTCCCAACATTCTTCTGGTGCGAAGTGGGAATACATTAATTGCCGAATCATTGTCTACAAGTGTCATTGGCACATTCATCCTTTTATAAACCACTGTGAACTTTATTGTGTTTATCACCTTCTAGGGGTAAATTTTTGTCAAAAAAGGTGATTAAGTTGATAGGACTAGGGAGGTAAATTGTGAGGAAGTTGGGTAACCCTTTTGGAGTTGTTTCCGAATCTATCCCTACTTTTACTAAAGCATCCATTACTACAACTCTATGTTCATGAGATAAAGCTAGAAGTTTCCAAACATTCATCTCAACTTTATTCTTTTTGAGTTGTTTGACAATGTCATTGTCTTCTATAATGGGTACTAAAACTTGTTGAGTCGTAGGTATAGGTAACAGTTGTGACTGGTGGTTGCACTCTCCCAGACCTTGTAAGTACAGTGATTGGGGAGTCTTCATTTTCATTCTTGATGATGTTATAGTCTTCAACAGGGTAAAGTGCGACAAGTGGTGGTTCCTCCATATCTTTGAGGTACACATCCTCATCATCACAGTCCCAAATTACATTGATGTTGGCATCATTGTCCCATATTTTGCTGGCATCAAATTCTAGGATATTGACAAAGAAATTCCCATTATCTATGAGTCCTTGAATCCAAAACACTTTTCTATCGTATGACCTCCAAATTTATGGTATTTGCAGTAGAATTTTTCCATTCTTGTAAGGGACTCGGATGGTACCTTTGGTAGTGAGCACCACCCTTGCGTGGCCAAATTCAGCCTTTAAATATGGTTTTCGGGCAGTTTTTGATTTTTAACGAAGGTTTAATATTTAAATAAAATTTTCAGATTTTTTTAAAGCTTTAAACTTGCTGTAATTTTATGAATAAGTATGTATTTTAATTTTTTTTATGTAGGAAATTTTAAGAATAATATATAAACTTTTAATTCTGGGTAAAAGGAAGGTTTTAAAGTGTTGTTTAATTGAATTTTGAAGGTTTGATTGAGTTTTTATGAAACTAATTGAATTCTAATTATATATTTCAAGTTTAAATTGTTGTATTCATACATTCTACTATTAAATTAAATTTTTAGATTTTTAATCTTGGTTTAAAAGGTTTTAAATCATGGTTTTATGATGGATTTTTAGGTTTTTAACATACTAACCTACTCTATAATGATTATTTCAAGTAGAGATGTTTATGAGGTTGTTTTATAATCTTAAACTAAATTTCCAGATTATAATCCTTACTTTAAAGTTGCTTGAATTTTATGTTATAAGCTATATTTTACATGATTTTAACATATAAACTTATACTTAAACTATTGAATTATTAACTTTGACTATTGTGAGTAATTTAAAAGCATTATTTCAATGGTTTAGGGGTTTTAAAGTAAGTTAGTATTGCTGTAAATTATATTGCTTTGGTATTGATTGAATTATTATTATTTGGTTTAGGAGAGGACTTTGTAGAAGGCGATTTTTAGTTCCTAAAGTGGCCAACCAACTCGTTTACTCAAGGTACGTACAAGGATACGAAAACCTTGACTTTAGAAGCATGTTTAAGGACTTGGAAAACACCTTAGAATCATGTTAGGAAACTTGTAGATTGGTTGGAATTGTATGGTAGTAAGTTTGATTGGTGATTAATGTGGCGATTAGTTTTGTTTCATGTATGAGGAATGCGTATTAATCTATCTTGTAAGTATTATTTATGCATTAACATGCAAGATGATCTTAGAGGCAAAGGTACATGAATATGTGAAATGAATTATTTTAATACTCGTTCATGTTTATTGAAATGGAATGAGTAAAGGGAGAATTAAAGTCTTATAATACGAGGTTGGAGATTTGAGGTGTCTTATGCACTTAAGGTGTTTATACACCGAGGTAGTTACAGGATTCAATACTAAATATTGTTTGTCACTAATAAATCAAGAATTGAATTAGAAATTTGAATTGTTTGAATGATTGATGTATGATTGGGTGTGTTGTTTTGCACTTGAGTCATCACCAAGTTTAAACTTGTAAATCACGTAAAGTGCAAGATGGATGTGAAATAAAACTCTGAATTCGTGCACATCTAGAGTATTGACAATCAAGGTTTAGGGTTCACGAGGTATTAGCTGTGTACTTTCTAGAGGTTGTTGATCTACGAGTCTCTTGTTTCAAATGTTTTTCTGTAAATTATAAGGAGTTAGATGAGATCTCATACTAGCTATGGCCACGGAGTCACGCCCGTCTGCCATTGGATGTTTATTGATGTTTCCGAAAGGAGGCATGGGGTTTTTCTTTATTGATGTTCCGAAATGGAGCACGGGGAGACAACCTGGTCTATTGCTTAATCCAACCCATGAATGAAATGAATTATTGTTAGTAATTAGTGAAGTCTTAGTAATGTTAACAGTTGAAGCGTGTATGTTTGAGTCAATAATTAGATTGTGTGTGCTGATTGATTTTTAGTAACATGTTAGGGATTCTTTGTTATATTTCGTAGCTTGTATGTACTCAACGTTGCTGATTACGTGCTTTTGTGTGTCTTTTTCTTGGTCATGGCCTTTGCCTTTTCAATGACCCTATAATGATCCAATTTTTACACTTATAATATTGGGGAGCAGATTAATCACAGGTTTATACATAATCAGAACTTGCATCAAGGTGGTAGGATTTTGAGTGGAGTGTTGGATATTTCCACAGTATATTTCGTTTCATAAGTTTGGATTTAATTAAACTCTAGTTTGATTTATTTACTACTTTTATTGGGTTTTGAATAAGGGCCTTAATAGTTCCAACTTGTAAGACTAAATTCGATTTTGATTTTTGGTTTTGAAAGTTATTGATAACTGATTTAGTTTTTCCACTGCTAAACTTTGAACTAGCCATAACGTTTGAACACGTGGCGGTAGCACATCAGTAATTCTCTTGCAAATTGATAAAGGTATTTACAAGTGTTTAAGAGAGAATTATTGGGGTGTTACAGCTTGAAACTGAAATCTCAAGGCATATTCAAACTTGTCTCCTTCCGGAGATAGATATATGATACCAGCACCGCATCCGGTTGTTGTTGCACTTTCATCAACATACACCTTCCAGATCGGATCCCCTGCCGGCTGTAGATCCGGCCGTGTCATTTTGGGCAAGAAATCTTCTAAGGCTTGGCCCTTAATTGCTTTCCTAGGATGTAAAGTCAAAGGAATGGTGTCCTTCCAACAAGTGTATTATTCCGATAGAGGGTTCAGAATTATTGGATTAATTCTTCAGTAAGGTCAAGTGATCGGAATGCCTAGGTGGAGGCCGCTTTCGATCGGTAATATTAATGTACAATTAATATTACAGCTTAATCTTGACTGAACCCTTCGGGTCGAACCCAATCGAACAACCGATCTGAGACGACGAGTCAATCCGAAAGATTTGATGAGTCGTTAGAGTTTTACGAACAAAGATGTCGGATATCAAGCTTAGAGCGTCGGACCGAGCGTCGCAAGTCGAGTCGAATTTAGAAGTCGACAAGACGCGAAATCAATCAAGTTACAAGTTCGAGTTAGGCCGTAGCCTCGCATTGGCCTAGCCATGCGAGGGCTAGGCTATCTCGAGCTAGCATGTGCATCGCAATGCTAATCGCAAGCCTAACATGCTAGGCATGCTAGGCCCATACATGCTAGCTAGCCACCGCAAGCATCACAACCTTGCGTGTGTGCTAGCATGCCAAGCGCCCAGCCATCGCAAGGCTAGGCCTTGCCAGCATGCTAGGCGCTGGCGCACAACTAGCCCAGCAAGCATCACCAGGCTAGGCCTTGCTAGCATGCTAGGCGCTGGCAGCCTCGCACAGCACCACGAACTAGCCAGCAGCGTGCTGGACTGTGCATGTGTGTGTGTGTGCCACGCACAGTGCCATGCACCAGCCAGCAGCGTGCTAGGCTGTGCGTGTGGTGTGTGTGCTTCGCATTGCAGCGCCCAGCAAGCAGCTCGCAATGCCTCGCCTAGCAGCGGCGCCCAGCATGCGTGGCTCGCTAGCAGCGCCCAGCATGCACTGGCTGGCTACGCATGCGAGATGGCTGTGCATGTGGGGTGCTAGCTGGCTGGCCAGGCTACCCAGCCTTGGTGCTAGGCACCAGCTGGCAGCCAGGCCAGGCTGCTAGCCAGCCACTTAGATGGGGAGAGTTGGTTTGCTAGTAGGGACCAAGGGGTGTGAGCTTTGCCTTGGGGAGCAAGGCTATGGTCCCCCCCTTGGAAATGGTCCTCACCTAATCTCTCATCCTCCTTGTGCCACTTGTAACTTATTGATTGAATTGCAATTTTATTTTTGTTTTAATTAAAATAAAATGGGAAAATTGCAAATCTCCCACATTGATTGAGAGTGGGAATTCAAGGTTCATTTCCCTATAAATACCAAGGTTTTGGGATTTGGGAAGAACACTTGAGTGCAACTAAAAAGGCATTTCCTTAGAAAAGTGAGAAAACCTTAAGTTCGTAAAACTCTAGATTTTATTGGTCGGGTCCCGACTAACCTTCGGGACTTGGATCGTTTGGGTCGGGTTCGTGGGTACGAGGCGTCGGAGACCTTCGCATTTGCGGGGTTCAAGTTTTGAACTAAGAGCTCGGGATTCGAGCGAAGCACGCGCCAATAGTAAGAATGTCTTTTCTTCTGTCTCTTAATTGTTGTTTAATTTGTGATTGCATGCTTAGTCGCTTTAATTAGTGTGCAAGTCTTGGGCGGGTTTCTCTTCCGCATAGAGACGAACTCTACGAAACCCAACAGCGGTATCGGAGCCGAGCTCACTTTAATTATTGTGACTAATAATTAATTACGGTGATTTAAAATGGATTTAAATTTCTGGTTGTGCTATCTAATTGGGTTAGAAGCTCGTTTTAATTAATTTTATCTCGTATTTTTTTTTAATTTTGCCTGACGAACCCAGATTTCGACTCAAAAATAGTTATTTTTGGGTCA
Organism: Chenopodium quinoa; assembly: GCF_001683475.1. Classification (NCBI taxonomy): domain Eukaryota; kingdom Viridiplantae; phylum Streptophyta; class Magnoliopsida; order Caryophyllales; family Amaranthaceae; genus Chenopodium; species Chenopodium quinoa. The sequence continues at coordinate 3,004,159 of NW_018744469.1, forward strand.
AATCGACGTTCTAAATCGTTTTTTATCCTTCAGGGTTGTCCAAAAGCCAAAATCCACCCAGAAATATGTTTTTTAAGGTTTTTTTGTTTTTGACGAAAAATTTTAAATCTTTTAACCTTGATTAATTATTGCATATTGAAGGTAGATTAAATGTATGGTTGCATCCCTAATCTACTGCAATTATGAACCTCATTAAGCATGTCTATGAAGTCATAATTGGTGCTTAATTTGGTGTGTTCACTTTTCACATAAACTTGAATTTTTTACATTATTGCAAATAAATTGCTTCAAGTGTGAATGTTTATGGTGAACTTGCAATTTTGAAGCCCCTAAAATTTTAAAGATCCAATCTTTAATTGTTTATTTGGTTGGGACTTTGATTACTAAATTCCATGTTGAACTAATATTTGGATTTAATCATTTTTGTGTTGATTAAAGTCCTTAAAGTTCAAAACTTTTGATTGAATTTTGATTAATCTTCATATTGGAAGATGTAATTTTTCAATTTTACACAAGTTATTGTTGGGAAATTTTTCATTGGATGAAAGGGTTTATTTTTCCGACCCCTTTAATTTTGTCAAATCTCATTATTAATTTACATTTGATTAAATTAATTATGAGCGTATCCCTTCAATTTGAAGCATCAAGATATACCTAAATTGATTTAAAGAATGGTTCTTTAATAAATTAGGCTTGTGCGCTATTTAAATTGAATTTAATTAAGTTGGACTTATTTTAATTTTTCATTTTGCTCTAAATTGATTCTAAAATAAATTTAAAATTAATTTTATGTCTCGCGTATATTGGGATTAAAATCCCAAAATAATAGCACGTAAATCGAGGTAAAATCACCCAAACGCCACCAAGACTAGCCAGGCTGCTCACGCAACCCACATGTGGCTGCCTTGGTGCGCATGGTGGTGCTCCCACCTCGAAGCGTTGCGGCTATGTGGCAGGGCTAGGGGTGGGTAGGGGACATGCTTGTGGCTTGTGGTGCGTGGCTGCTAGGATGCTCGCAATGCTTCTGGGCAGCAAGGCAGGGAGCCCTAAGCAGGCCTAGCCACACCTGCCAGCATGCATGCTAGCATACGCAACATGTTGCGATGCATGCTGGTGCTAGCAGGCGCAGCAGTGCCTTGTTAGGCATGCTGCCAGCGTCCAAGCAGACCCCCAGCCGTAGCCTTGGTGCCTAGCAAGCCTAGCCCATGGCTAGGATGCTAGGCACTCGGTTTAGAGTAGGCTGATTTTTTCGATGCGTGGGCTATGTGTTTTGCAAAATTTTCCCGTTTTAATTTATTTAATTATTTTACGAGGCAAGGCCTCGGTTTTTCCAGCTCTTGCAAAATTTTAATTTTGACAAAATTTGGGTTAACCGGCTTAATTAATTAGATTAATTAAGTTGGATGCGGAATTTAGTGGGAGCTTCGTTAATTACATGAAATAATTGCGCCTTAATCACATAAAATGTTAAACAACTTTGACTAGTTTTAATTAGGCACGTTAATTGGATTAACCACCTAAGTTAGTTACTAGTTCGCGCGCGTTATGCATTGTTACTTGTTTTTCGTTGTAAAATGCATGGGTCATTCACATATAGTGAATGGATGAATGGAAGATATATTATTTCACAGGTTTCGCGAAAATGGCAACTAGTGGGACCCGATTAGGATAGTGAATACGGATTGCGATCCGTTATGTATTTTTGTAAATCTAAATACGGTCTGTGTACCGTTGCGTATTTTTGTACCTTAATATTTAGATTAATCCTAGTCGTAGTAGCTAGTAATTTTATTTTGCCAAAGATGTCTCAAAGACGGCGTTTCTATGAAGACAAGCCAAGATGAAGACTCTTGAAGATTTGAAGATTTCAAAGGGTCATGCTAGTTGCCAAATGCATCTTATTTCATGTTTCCTATATATAATTGTACTTATATATGTGAATGATATGTTAGATGCATGTTTAGGATTTCAAATGTTGCGATGATTAATTATTTCACTTAAATCAACCAACATAGAAACCCTAGGTCCCTATAATATTGAGCCAAATTTGCCATTCCAAGAACGACACATACCGAACTAATGCGCGTGGTGAAGGGCTACGCCAAAACGAGGCATTACCGCTTCCCTAGGAATGTAAGGTATACTAGGTATACAAGTCGTCTGTATACAAGTCGTCTTGGTTAAGCTCAACGATATCGGTAAGGAGTCCTTAGATGTCGTGGCAATGGAGATAAAATGTCAAGGAAGCATTAGGTGCGACGTTTTATCGAACCAAGAGTAGCTTGGAGCTATTAGCAATTGGATTGCTTACCCTAAAATATTAAGTGTTAAGATAAGCCAAAGCATGCTTAATCACTTTTTGATTTTTGGGATCTTGGAATCATTTTATTCTCGCCTAAAAGGGAATAATGTTAATGCGTGGATAAAATGCTCAATAAGATTGAAAATTTGCATGAACGCTTTAAATTTCAAACTTATTGGTTTATGAATGGTTTTTCATTTCAAATTCTTTCAATTGTAGAAACATGTCTGAAAGTAACTCAAACAACAACTCTATGTGCCCGGAATTCTCCGACAAGTTGGCTTTTAGCCTTAACTTGGTCAACTTCAAGGAATGGGATGAGGAACTCAGAAAAACTCTTTGGAATTGTTCCTTGGAGTACACTCTTGATACTCCCATTCCAAGCTTCTTCGCTAAGGGAATCATAAGCAATGAGGCTCATGAGAAATGGTCTTTCGATTGCAAGAAAGTCACACATCTAATGGCTAATTCCATCCCGGAAGATTGGAAGGAAAAGCTCTCCTTCTATTTTCCGGATATTTTCCTCAAATCATTGGAGGATGTTGTCAACATTAGAGTCACCAAGAGTGACAATGGCAACTATGATGGACTCGTGTTTGATTTGACTAGGTCACTCTCAAACATGAAGATAAATCAACAGAATGTGGGTTGTCTTGCTAAGGAAAGGCGCCGGCTTTGGTCAAGGGTCTACAATACCAAATTGAGACCCGGGATACCCCTCAAACCTCATGTGCTTGGAATGACTAGGCTCTTCAAACACATGCAGCTTCTCGGAATCTCATTGGAGGATGAGATGGCGGGGAAAATCTTGCTTGCTTTACTCCACTCAGGCTATGATGAACTTAGAGTGCATATAGCTGCGGGAAAGGAGACACGCTCTTTAAAAGAGGTGGTGCAACTACTTAGCCGAGCCACCGCCTATGGAGTGACCGAGAGGCCCTTGAGAGCAAGGAGGAGGGATTTCATGAACAAGGCAAGGATGCGGTGCTTCTATTGTGGTGGGCAAGGCCACTACAAGAGGGAATGCAAGCTCTTCCGAAAGGAGGAGGAGGAGAGGAATGTGGAATCTTCCTCAGGTATCTTCATTAACACTTGTGTTTAAAGCTATTCATAGGTAATTGGATACCATGTATAACTCACTTTATGCTTCCTTTTCGGGAACCAAGTGAGAGGGCATCACAAGTAAGAGGGTATTGGATACCATGTGCATCAACAAGAGGACGACAAAGATAGTCTTTTAATCGTGCTTGTAGGCACATTTATTTTGTCTATGACTTGTAATTAAACAATGGTTGTTTCTTATGCTTTTGAACATACTTTTGATCTATGGTGTTGGACAACAAGTTATTTTGATCACAAGACTTAATCAATGGTTGGTTTGTTAAAAATTTCTTGTTTATATGTTCTATAGAATTTCATATGTTTAGACAAATTAATGATACCGCCAAAAGGGCTAAGACCATCGAGTCGAATCAAGCCTACTTGTGGCATTGTCGTCTTGGCCATATTAACGTCAAACGCATCAAGAAACTTCTTCAAGAAGGTGTTCTTGACTCATTCGACTTGGAGTCGTTTGAAAATTGCGAAGGATGTCTAATAGGCAAGATGATAAAGCAGTCATTCTCCAAGTTGGGAGAAAGGGCAAGTGACTTATTGGGTCTAATACATATGGACGTATGTAGACCAATGAGCACACCCGCAAGGCAAGGTTATCGATATTTCATTACCTTCACCGACCACTATAGTAGATATGGTTATGTCTACCTTATGTCGAATAAATCTGAATCTTTTGAGAAATTCAAAGAATTTCAGAGTGAAGTTGAAAATAAAATTGGCAAGAAAATAAAAGCACTTGTGAACAGCCAACTTGGCAAGAATTTCAGGTCACTACCCTAATTGGGTAGCCAATGTAGTCTTTGGTGTTGAGTCCTCTCTTCTCCATGAATCCTCTTCTTCTAGACGAACAAGTTTTACGGCCGGATTCACAGCCAACTTGTGAACAGCTAAATCTAAACTGATACTCGGCATCTCATGAACTTCAAAAGCAAACACGTCTCTGAATTCTCTTAACAAATTCAACAAGTCATATCCAATCAAGGCCATGGCCATAGTGCCCACCTTAACCGTCCAATCTAGGTCAAGCACTATGTTCGTATGATTGTCGGCCGGCTGTGGCCTCAACTCTTCTAGCCAATCGACAGTCATTAGCTGCTATGCTTGCTCTTTTTTTATTGACTTACACTTTTGGCCGACCTAGTATGCTTGGAGAGATCCTTCTTTGGAATTTTTCTTGGACGCTTTTCCATGTCCTCGTGTTGTTGGCTTCACGGCCAGTTGATTACATTCCTTGGCCATTTTTTTATTTCCTTGAATGGAACCTATCTTCCCATCTGACCGCTCAAACTTCATCAACATTAAATGAGGGATGATTACTGCCTTTGCTGATGTCATAGTTGGGCGGCCGATGTCAGAGTTGGGCGGCCGATGATAACATTATAGCCAGTGAGCTCCTTGACAACGAGGAAGCGGACGACCATGTCCCTTCGTTCTCCCTTTTGCCTAAATTTGACGGGCAAGTCTATCCATCCGACTGGGTGAATAATACTCCAACTAAACCCAACCAAAGGGTGAGAGATATCTTTTAGGGCATCCTCTAGGAACTTCATATTCTTCAAGCATGCTAGACTGATTATATCGGACGAGCTGCCTGTGTCTATTAACACTCGCCCAACCTTTAAATTGGCAACTTTCAAGATGAACACCATGGGATCATTGTGTGGGGCTTAGATTTTGCCTTGATTTGCCTCGCAAACCGTTACTTCTGGAAAGGGCTCGGCCTTTACCCCTTCGGTGTGCATCACATTCTCAAAATTCCAAGCATCTTGCTTAATTCCCTTCATGGTCGAGTCGCCTACAGAAAAGCCGCCTGATATGACGGCCACGAACCTTGAATCAGTGTTGTTTTCATCATTTTTTGCTGTGTCTTTCTTCCTCTCGGATTTGTTGTATGTTTGAGAGTAGGTGAACTTGGACTTTAGGACGTACAAGTTGAGCGTGCCCTTCTCGGCTAGTTTGTCTAGCAACCTCTTCAAATTGTTGTAGTCGTTCGTGTCATACCCCACATCTTTACGGTAATGACAGTATTTGTTCTTGTTTTTATACTAGGCCAGTCCTCTCAAAGGCTGAGGCTTCTCGAACTCGAACATGTCTTTGATCTCCATCAAAATAGAATAACAATCCTTATTGTACTCGATCTGAGGCTCGTATGTCTTGGCTTTCTTTGACTTTGTCTGTTGGCAGTCGGCCACCCAGACCTTTTTCCTCTTGTTTTCTTCCTTCTTTTTGCCGACCGAGTCTTACTGAGAAGGTTATTTCTTCTCAACCCCCTTGGCCGGCTCTTCTGATTTCGTAAGAGAACAAAAATCAACTGCCTCAATATATGATTCAGCCTCCCGCAGAACACCTACGTATGTTCAAATCTTTTTCCTGACCAAGTCAAACTTGAAACCATTATGCCTTAAACCTCAAAGGAACTCCGAGTAGGCCATTTCATCCGGCAGATTCTGAATTTGAGCTTTTTCCTGGTTGAACCTCTGGACTTACAAGCGCAGCCCCTCTTTCTTTCCTTGGACGATGGTCGCCAAGTTAAGACTAGTCTTCCGAGGTGGAATATTTTAGGAGAAGTTTCCAATGAACAACAAGCTGAGAGTTATGAAGCAGTTGATGCATCCGGCCGGCAGATTGTTGAACCAGTCTTGTGCCACACCCTTGAGAGTGGCCGAGAAGCATTTGCACCAGGTGGCATCATCCACACTTTGCAAGTATATCAGATTTATGTACGAGGTGACATGTTCTTCTGGGTTGCCCGTACCATCATAGGCACCCACAAGTACGCTTTTCACTTTAGCTGGTTAAGGAGAGTTGAGAATTTCTTAAGAAAACAGAGGCAGCTTGTCACCAAGATTCAACAAGCGCATTTGTCAGTCAATGGGCTGAGGTTGTGCGGCTGATCCGGCTAGGTATGTTTCCTGGTCGTACAGCTGACCATACTGCCCATACAGCCTAAAAACAAGGGGAGATGGCGGCAAAATTGTACCATAATTCTGCGGCATTTGATATTGAAGTGGTTGAATTAACGAAACTGAAGTTGGAGTACAGTGAGCTTGACTCCTGTTGGTCCTAGCCGAGCTGGTATGCCTGGATAGGGTATGGTTGGAGAATTCATCCGGCATGCTGGGAGTGGAGGCAGTGTCCGAGGAGTAGTTTGTCTGCTCCCGCCGCTTGTGCCGGAGATAGTCTCTCGAATCCATCCAGCATTGGGATGACTCATTCGCCTTCCTCTAAGGCTGCTTGGTCCGCCCTCCAGCCGACTGTGTTTGCTCAAGGAGCCTCGACCAGTTCGTCCGAGGCACCCTAGGTGACCTTCCATGTCGTCGAAATGGGATATTCCCAGCATCTGCGTTGGCCGCCTTGCTGTGAGTTTTATTTTGAGCGCCTTCTCCTTCTCTCCTAGACGATTGTCTAGAAAAGAAGGGATCTTACTCTCAAGATCCCTTCGCAGCTTGCTCAAAGCGGCCTGCAAGGAGCCAGCAATCATTGAAGGATCCTCGGCCTCATGGAATGAAGCGGTCAGAGGATCACTAGTGTTGATTGTAGCAATGAGATTCTCTACATGTCCAACATGACCAAGGCCGAGTGTCTGACCATCTTTAGCCATTTCAAATGAATATCCCCACAGACGGAACCAAATGTTTCAGCGTTTTTTGGAATCCCTCAGGATACTGGTCTTGAATATAGCCGCACAGTTTTCGACACCTGCAAAACAACGAATATTCCGATTGACGGAATATTCGCCTCTTATGATCAAGTTAGAGATCGGAAAACGAAATAATTTGTAGAGAGAGAAAGTAGAGAGAAGTTGGAGCTATTCAATGCTCTTAGAATGATATGTCTCAATCCACTCTTCCCATCATAAATGATTGGGGTATTTATAGGGGTGGGAAAGTGTGTCATCTAGGGTTTGATGACCTAGAATGGTGTGCTCTGATTGACGGCGCAATCAGGTGAGGGCACGTGTCCCTTTAGGACGTCGTTTTGCGGCTTTCTAAGGATTTGGGCCTCCTGATGTAAGGAGGCCTTTTTCTTATTTCAGGTGCTCGTGTGTTTGACACGTGTCATCTTCCTATGGGGACACGTGTTGCCCTTTGATTACGCCACATGTCACTATGGGATTGGACCACGTGTTGGGGTATTTTTTACCCTAAATAGACTGGATCTGAAAATTGAATGCTTCTAATATAAAGTTCAGTTTTTCTTTGGGGTTATTGAGTTATGATCATTCATTAAACATAGAATTTATCGAACTCAAAACATATTCTTTGTTGCATTGTGTTTTATGTAACACAAAACTTTATTCATCTCTTTTATTTTTCACACCACCTTTTCTTTTCTTTATTTCTTCTTCTTTTTTTCCTCTCCTCTATTAACAATTGGATTCGATAAGAAATGACCTCGACAAAGCATTTTCCATACTTCATCTTAGTAACTTAAATGGTACTAAGTAAAAAAAATAAAATTAAAGAAAAAAGAAAATGATTGTTGAATTTGTTATTAAAAATCAAGCCCTTGCTCGTTTGTCTTCTTATTGGTATCTAATAAGAAAATTAAGCCTACAAAATCCTTTGAAGTTGAATAATTACAAAAATACTAAAACTATATGAAGAAAAGGTAGAATTATTGTTTTGACTTAAACAACTTGGTCAAAATATCTTATAGGCTCAAATGTGTAGGATCTAAAGAAGAAAATAAGAACCAATCAAGCAAGTCAAACATATAGGTTACTTGAAACTTGAATTTTTTTTTTTTTTTTTTTTTAAGTTATAGGGTACTTGAAATTACCAAAAGTTCAATCAAGCACTTTTCCATGCAATGCCCTTTCAAATTGCCCTCATATGAAATCTATGAATTTGACGATGTATAATCTATTGCTAATTGATATCTCCAAAAAATTGACATTTAACGACCTCACTTTACTTTCTTGCCTTACCATTTCCACATCTTCAATTCCACACCATTTCTTCTTTTTTCTATTCTTCTCCTCCATTAACAATTGAGTTTCTATTCTTACTTAGGGTGTATTTTATTCATCTGATTTTCACTTATCTAAACATATATGAACTTATTAGACTATAAAAAAAAAAATTACTTTAGTTGTAATTTGAACTTCGATAACCCCTATCAAAACTTATTTTTTCTGAACTAAACTTATTAAACCTGAAACAAGTGAAATTAAGGTGAACAAAATAGTTTATTATTTCAAGTATTACTCCAATTACATAACTTTGTTATGTTTTCCAATTGATGAAATGTTTAATTGTGAATTTAGGCTGCCATTTTTGTAGTTTAATTTATACTCCCTTCGTTTTTAAATACTTGCTCCATTGCTCCATAAGCGGAGTTTTAGGAGAAATTGGATAAAGTAATAAAATATATAAAGGTATTGGGGTTAGTGGAAGTTAAATTGGAGGAGAGTGAATCTAAAAGTAATAAAATTGAGTCTCATTAGTTTAGAAAAATGAATTAATTATTATAACAGCTTTCCAAATAATGACATGGAGCAAGTATTTAAAAACGGCCACAAAAGGAAAGTGGAGCAAGTATTTAAAAACGGAGAGAGTAGTTAAGCTATAGGTATTTAAACTTGTGTAGCAACTTAACTCTAGAACCTTTGTTCCTCCAATATTGTGTTTATTATGGAGGTTTTATGTGCATAAACAAACTGTTTGGGTACTAAAATGGTCATACCCATTTTAGGTATAAAAAGACCCCAAATAAGCCAAATGCACTAACATGGCCCAGAGCGGCCCATATGTGTACAACTAGGGTCCTCCAATACCCACCATGCACTACTATAAATAGCTCTCAAGGGGCCAAAGGTAAAAGGGAGTCCATCTTACCATAAGATGACTATTCTCCTCCACTCTCTCTCCCCAACATATCCTCAAGATATGCATTGTTTGGCTTCTAACTTGGGCATCAGAGGCTCCGCCCTCGGGGTCAACCCCCGGGATCAGGGTTCATTTTGCAGGTCCATTCGTGGCTCAAATCCAAGGCCCTCAAGAAGCCCTCCAAAGCCCGGTTAGCTCATATTTTGCCGAAATAATTTGGCGCCATCATCTTCACGAGGGGAGTAAGTCAGAAGGTGTTGCTCTTTTTGATGGTTTTAAGAGTTGATGGCCATGCAAATTACTTTTGATAAAGTAAATAGGCATAACTTATGGCAAGCCGTAACACCCCCCTATCTAGCCTATTATTTCTTTCATAAAAAATAATAGGCCCAAAATTTGGGGAAAGCCCCCATACGCATATATACAGTGAGCTTCATCCATCATATTCACGTTGATGATGATAATGATCTTCATCAATCATCCCCACGATGATGATGATAGCAATTGTCGTCAATCATCCTCACGATGATGATGATAATATCACCCTCAAAATATAAAATATTCAAGGTTTTCGTTCGGTGCTGTCTGAAGTATCGCCTAATCTACGTGCCTTAAACTTCCTTCCAGGATTCTCATGGGTCCATGAGGACTTTAATCAGTCCCAAAATAGTTACCTTAATTTCCAATTTAAAACACTAATATAAAACAATTCGAAAACTAAACCAAACTAACAAGCAACTTTATTAATTCAAAAAACTTACACGTGAAGAAGCTGATGTGAATCAATTGGATGAGTCCATAACCACATCTCTTGCATAGTACTAAACTTTAGTACATCGAGCTAATGACATAAACAAACGCTTCTCAAGAGGCAACCCGAGTCACCATTTCTCAATTTCTCCTCACCTTTAATTCATGTTTATTGAATATAGTGTTTATAATTTTATAAGTATTGTGCACCAAGTGCACAAACCAGTAATTGAGCTTAAATACGAAGTATATTACTATCTTGGTGGTAAATATGATAATTACGAGACTTAATATTCTATTATTTCTTTTTATTTGATTCTGGAGGTTCAATGATTTTTAACAATCTCCTGATTCTCCTCTATGTACAAAAAAAAGTGGTAATGGAAAAAATATTCAATAAAGTATATTATAAAATTACAATACTCAGCTGTTACATGGTCCTCTTTCCAAAATGTTTGACAATCAACATAAATTTTCCAAGCTAGAATGTTCATGCACATAACGTCTTTACAGAAGCTGCAGATCAAACTTCCATATATCTAGGCCACATATCATTAGCTTCCATCCAATCACATCCGCAGCGAATAGTGAATTACCCAGCAAAGACCTAATATATACTCTAGAAAACCTCCTGAATGACATGACAACTAAGCAATTTTAAGAACATCATAACTATGCACATTGCAGGCTCAAGGGATTAAGACCAACAGCAGCTCAATGTCAGACACACATTTACCCAGTCATGGTACTCCATCTAAAGAGATTAAAATTCATCAGCTATCCCTAAATGCAACTCAGTGACATACGCTAACCCTAATGGCAATTGCATCTCAAAACTTATCAAAAGTTAATTAAAGCGCCAAACATAGAGGAGAAATCAAGAAAAACCAAATGACTAAATCAATTTAACATTTTTTTTCTCAAGAAAATCATTGATAAAAAGATCTCCCTTTTTTTCCTTTTTTTTTTTTTTTGGTATTAAATCAAAAGCAAAAGCAAAAGCAAACACATAGGCACATAGCATTACTTAACAATAACCTCTCCTAGATTCACAGGATCTTAAGCAGTTATCAATCCAAACCAACAAAATCTTCCAATCCCAACCTAAAACACAGGTTTACCTGCACAATACAACAAATGCTGCGCCTTAATCTTAATCCCATGAGGTACTGTTACTTTTTTGAAAACTGTCGCAAATTAAGGGGAAACCAATTTTTTCAAAAGAGTAAACTCACAATACCAACATTGCAACTTGCCAATGTTACCAGGACAATGTTAGCAGCTTAACGTTAATTTGCCACCAAGCTAGGGAATTATATCTGCAATCTCCCCTCATCCAAGATAAATAGCCTACTTAAGCTTGCATTTAATTAGCATTTTACATACAGAGGGTTTATCACATATTTTTGCCAATAATTCTAGTAAACTAGCCATTCAGGAGGAAATTCTCAGCTAATCTAAGCCTTGCTGGGTATTAAGGTCTAACAAAAAGGAAAAATCTTCCACTGACCCAAAACTTCAGCAACATAACTTGAAAAGTGATTGTCAAAGGTATGAAGGCCATAGAACAAAGAGATAAAGGTTACTCTACACCTGCAGAAGACCAAAGTAGAAAGAAATTCTCAATTAGAAACAACCACCAAAAAAAAAGCCCTGTGCAGCATGGATAAAAGAGAAATTAGATATAAATAGATGTCTTACTAGTCACTATAGTAATAAACTACTCCAGATTGTCAAACTCCTTCAACAGCATTGCCTGCTATTGCAGGATTCTGTAAAAATGAAAAAGGGAAAAATTGAGCAAACTAAGAACAAAACAGATTATGAACATATACGATTAGGATTATAAAATTCATCCAGTAGCACAATTGTTACCGAACCAACATCTTCCTTTCCATTGACATGCTGCACAGCATTTGAAGAAGGTTGAGAAAACCTGTGTACATATATCATGATAAAAACAAATTTAATACTTCGCAAGAGAGATCGCCAATAGCATACATCATCCAGAGACATACCACTGTCATCGCCATTTGAATAATAACAATATCAAAACAGTATAATATTAATGACAAAGAACCTGACCTCAATGCCCGTGCTTTCCTTTTCTCTTCTTCAAGAGTGTCTGTCTTTGTGTCAAAACCGAATCTGGCAAGTCGAGCTTTCTTTTTAGCTTCCTCATCAGCTGACTTTTTTGCTTCCTCATCAGCTGACAGAGAAAGCCCAAACCTGAGACAAGTTTCACATACCATGTAAGGTTATAAAGAAGCTATACAGAGTAATAATGGATATTGGGCCAAGGATATTAGACATTGGAACCACCAAACTGGAATAGGAAATGTAAATGGGGGCAGACTCACTGGAAAAAAAATTATATATTAAAAGATTAAACTATGCAACTCGTGAGAACTTGCGCCTTACCTCTCAGCTCTAGCCTTTCTCTTCAGGTCCTCAGATGTCTTGGAAGCTTCTGATCCAGCACCCACGCCAAACCTGCTAGGTGCAAATCAGACATTTATATTTAGAAGTTTAGCTACTTCATAAAATTACAATACCACAAAATGTCAAATAACAAACTCGCTCTGGGTATCTAAATTCTCAAAAGTAACCCAACATTGTTTGCTTTTACAAAAATCAATAATAATCAGTAACAATATACTAAAAGCGAAACCAAGGGTGACAATCGTCAATTTCTGGTTGAAAATCTTCCCTCCATTTTTTTCTTTCCTTTTTCTCGCCAAATCTTCATTAATATTTTATAAATCAAAATATTTTCATCCCATTATGACAATTGTAATTTTCCATATATAGAATAATTTAATACTTCCTCCGTTTTTATTTAGTTGCATCACATTAATTTTCCGGACTCTTAGGCAAATTTTGGGTTATAGAGAGGTAGAGGGACAAAATAAATAGGGCTAATGTGATAGGAGAAAGATAGAGAGAGTTTATTAGTTAAAAAGGAAAGTGATGCAACTAATTTAAAATTTCCGTTTTAGGAAAGTCATGCAACTAAAACAAACGAAGAAAGTATATTTTTCATATATTTCTATTCGGTGTTTTAAAAATAAATGAACATAGATAAGATAATATATTTAATATAATATTATTATCCAAGATTCCTATTATCATTATCATTCTACTTTTTAATTGCTCCAACATAATATTTTGGCAATAAATTTATTTCAATTAAACCAAGAAAATTCATTTTGGTAATGTACTTCCTTTGTGTGTTTTATTAAGTGTTACACAGCTCCATAAACCAAGGAAATGTAATAAATGTGGATACTTTAGTATTAAACAGGATAGATAAAATAGGAGATTTATTAATTTGAATTAGGTCCACAAAGTGGAATTGTGTATGATAAAAAATGAATTAACAGTCGTCATAAAAGGAATAAAGAAAAAATAAATAGAACTTAGAAAAACGGAGCGAGTATATAATTGTATATAACTACTAAGTAGCACGGGCCCGGGTTGCTACTATCGTAAGCGTGCAATCGATAAAAAAAATTTAAAGGCTTATCAGAACTATAATTGTTATTATCAAACCAAAATTGTGTTATTTTTTAGTATCTTATTTTTTTTATTATTGAACCGTGTGGTTTGCACTTATATAAATTTATTTACATATTAATAACATGGTTGATAATTGGCTTAGATGGTTAAATAGTCATCTATGTTATAAGAGGTTGAGGGTTCAAACCTTCTTATCCTTATGTTTTTATATGGACTAATGTTAGTTGCTTGGGTTATGTGGGCATTGTTTAAGTGATTATGTGGCGTCATGAGATGTTGGGAAGGTGACGTGGCACAAAAAAAAAAGGGACTACGTGGCATATCGACGTTTTTAAAAACACCTTTTAAAATTTTAGTATAGATTAGTATAAATATATTTATCTATTCTTCAAATTCATATCAATAATAGCATGCATCATAAATAATAATAGCATGCATCAAATAAATGGAAACTCTCCCTCCCCTTTCTTCCTCTAACCTTGAACTTGCTCCCTTCCATTTCACTCCATTTTCTCTAATTCAAACAAAGTGAAATAGGATCCAAGAGAGAGCTAAATAACCCTTTATCCACTCATGCTTCCTAAAAGCCTTTAATATTCAAAAAGCAAATCTATGATAGTTGCAATATCAGTTTGATGGTTATTATCAATTGATATTTCGTTTCAATATTCAAAAAGCAAAATTGGTATTGCAATTGTCATAGATTTGTTTTTTTATTATAAACTAAGTATTATTATCAACTTTAGTCCTTTCATTGCATTTCCTTAATCTGGCAATTAGTATCCCATAAAACACAAACTAGGGATAAGTTCAAAACAAACCCAAAACTAAAATCTACTATTCTCATAATTCCTTTTGATATTTACATATTTCGTTTTGAGCCCTTTAATTATTTACGTTAGATATGTTTCCTTTTATATTACCTTTACTATATTCGGTTTTATTACAAAAAAAATCAGTGCCAATATTATTATCTTGTTCATGTAGTAACTAATTAAATTCTTTTTTTTTGTGTGCTTGAAATCCATGTCACATAATTATTTTTTTTATCGATAAAAAATTCCTTTTTTTTTTTTTGTATATACCAACTTGCAATTCCAAAATACATTGTCTAATTAGTTGGTGATTACCGTGTTAAAACTATATTTTTAAAAAAATATATATATACACAGAAGCGAAGGGAGTAGTACAGCAACTATTACAAAAATCTACTTCTACAATTCAATACAAACTCGCAACACGATCATCAAATCATCAAAACAAAATGCTTACAACAATCAATGAACTCAATTTTATCCTCATCCCCCCAACCAAACCCCCTTCTGCATGTAGCCTTGCATCAATCTACAGAAGTACAGACGAATATACACATAGATGTAAACAAGATCGGCAAACGAGTACTAAAAATCGACAGAAAATTACTTGCACCAATCAATCAATCATAAGAAAAACAAAACAAAATTCGTAGCTTGCTGAATCTTTTCTAAACTAAGTCATGCACCAATCAATCAATTATAAAAATGGCAGAAACATCAAAAATTAATCGGAAATTTCATGAACAAAACATAAATCAGAAGCATGGAAGAGTAAGAACCTCTCAGCCCTAGAACTGCGCTTCTCTTGCTCAGACAACTGAACAGGAACGCCGAATCTTTCAGCCCTGCGAACCTTCTTCTCAATATCATTAGCAGAGCCTCCAGTAGGAGAAACAACGGCTGTGGAATCAGTACCTTCCTTCGACTCCTCTGAATCCTTGTTGTTTACAACAGCATCAATGGCGGCGGCGGATTCGTCGGAAGATTTGGTTGATTTATCGGTGAGATTTGTTGTGGTTAGGGTTAGGGTTTTGTTAGGGTTTTCGAGGTCTGAATTTTGCGAAGGGGAATTATTTTGAGTAGCAGTCGCCATAAGTTTAGGGATGGGGAAGATTGAGGTGGAAAGCTAGAGAGAGAAGCGACTAATGTAGAGGGATTCAAGAAAGACAGTGCGTAAAAGATAGAGAGAGACCAGGGTATGAAATTTTTGGTAGGTCGGCTTATAAATTTACTGATTTCATAGTTGTGCAACTATTAATTTTTAAGAGCATTTTTCGATATTTTAATAGTATAATATTATTTAATGGGCATTTTAAAGCATAATTGGCTATTAGCCTAGATGGTAAAATAATAACATTTTTTTGAGTGAGTGACATGGCGTAGTGAGGGGTCTACGTGGCGCAAGGTTGTTAGGATCGGGATCCTACCTTGGATCGATGAGGGGGTGGATCGAATCAATATAATCGGATCGTAGGATCGTAAGATCCTACTTAATAACGAATAATATTATATATTACGCTATAAATTGACTTAAAAACATTTCTTCTAAGGGGTTTTAATGCTAAAACACATTGGTTTTGTAATCCCCCATATTTTCCTTAACAAATTATAATTATATTTTTTCATATACAAATACTTTGTAATAATTTTATACTTTATAAATATTTTCTTTTGGAAAGATTTGACAAATAAAACCAAGAAAAATCTTTAAGCCATATTTTTTATTCTTAATTAAGTAAACTTACCTTAATCCTACTCATTCTTTTTTTAATTAAGTAAACCCCTCCCAAAAACCCTCCTAACTGCTTCTCCTTATTACTCTCTTTCCCTCCTTCCCTGCCCTCATTCACGAAACACTCACACACACACACACACACACACACACACAAAAGAGAGAAAACGCTGCCCTCAGTCACAGCCACCGAGCACCACCACCACTGTTGCCCAGCCTGCTGCCACCGCCTGCCCGCAGCCGCCCAGCACGACCGTGCCCAGCCGGTTTCCCCTTACTCCCCTTCTCTTCTATCTTCCTCTTTTCTTGTTTAATTTCTTTAAAAATTTAATCTTTATATAAATTTATTTTGATTTGATTATGCATATACATGATAAATATTGCAAATTTATTGAGTTATGTTGCGAATTTGTTGAGTTTATGATATACTAAGCATGTGAATAATTTCAGATTTTATTAGCTACGAAATTAGGGTTTAATTCTTCGTGAATTTCGCAAATTTTGGGCTTAAACCATGAATAATTGAATTACCTAATTACTTTATATTTAAACATGGTTCTATCTTTAAATTTTGATGATTGTAAACAAATTTCAGATTTTCAGAAAATCTGATTTTGGGTTTTAAATATTGATTTTTCATGATTTGGGGGTTTAAAACATGAATGATTGATTTAAGTACTTACCTTGTGTTTAATCAAGATCCTAACCTTAATTTTCGATGAGTATAATAATTTTTAGACTTAAAGAAAGTTGAATTTTGGGTTCAAGACAGGAGGATTAAATTATTTGATTATAGTATGTATAAAATTATGTTTAAACTTAATCACCTTGATTATAAACTAAATTTCAGATTTTAAATTATATATATATTAAGGTTTAAGTTGTGAAATTTGAAAGTTTATTTGGGTATTTTTGAATGTAATTGAATTTTAATCATATACTTCAAGTTTGGATATATGTATCCCTATATTTTGCTACTAAACTGAAATTTTAGATTTTAACTTTAACTTTGAATAGCTTTAAATCATGGTCATATGATGGATTTTCAAGTTCCCAACATACTAACGTACTATATAACGATTATTTCAAATGAAAACGTTTATGCAGTTGTTTTATAATTCTAAACTAAATTTTCAGATTTATAATGTTACTTTAAAGTGCTGAAATTTTATGCTATAAGCTATACTTTTATGATTTTTGCATATAAACTCATAGGTCAAGTACTAATTAATAACTTTGGCTATTGGGAATAATTTAAGAGCATTATTTCAATGATTTAAAGGATTTTAAAGTAGTTGGTATTGCTGTAAAATATATTGCTTGGGTGATTGATTGAACTACTGTTGTTTTGTTTAGGAGAGGACTTCGTAGAAGGTGACTTCTAGCTTTAAGGTGGCCAATCAATTTGTTTACTCAAGGTACGTACAAGAATACGAGGAACCTTGATTTTAGGAGCATGTTTAGGGACTTGGAAAAACCTAAAATCATGCTAGGGAACTTGTGGATTGGTTGGAATTGTTTGGTAATGAGTTGTTTGATGATGAATGTTGTTTGGGGTAAAATTACCCCAGCCACGTGGCCCAATGGCTGAGCGACACGTGGCACCTTTCCATTGGTCAGCAGGGCTCCAATCCCCTGCTGACACGTGTCCTAGGTACCCTAAATGGGGAACCAATGCTCCCCACTATAAATAGTGGGAGCATCCTCATTAATGGGGGGGGTTTACATTCAATTCCATGCAATTGCATTCAATACATTCATAAATACACTTACACCAAAACCGAGCAATATTAATTGCGGAATTCTCCCATTACGCGAGAAGTAACTTCACCCTTTTACGCATTTTCTTCCTCCCGTACATCACTGACTTGATCGTCGGAGGCGGAGCTCCACCCAACCGGAGTCTTCGTGGTTTTGCAGGTACAGGCGGTCGAAGGGCATTCTTGGAATTGTAACCCTCCCGCAGGACACTCCAGAAAACCCCGAAACATTTGGCGCCGTCTGTGGGGAGAGTACTTCTGAGATGGCTTCAAACCCTGTACCACCGGATCAGGTCAAGCGGCCATAGGCCGAGCTTGAGGTCCAGACGGACCATGAAAGCGGTGATGATTACGGACTCGACACCTATGTGGCCCCAGACGGGTCCTTCAGAACAAAGCACACCCGTTCCAGGGATAAGAAGGAACGGGATAACATCCAAGCTGCTCCAAGCAACCCAGCCGGCAACCCGGTTGGAGCCGCACAGGCGACAGAAGGCTCTGCTCCCGTCACAAGGAACGAACTCATGACCTTCATGAATAGTTTCAAAGGCAAAATCCAAAGCCTTATTCGGTCAGCTACTCCCAAGAAGAGTCAGCCGGCCAAGAAGCCTTCTAACAAGAAGGCAATCAAGGACCGGGTCCCTACCCCTTATCCAAAGCCAGAGGGGGAAGGCCTCAGGTTCGATCAAAACCGGCTCCGCTTCCCGCAAGCGGAACCCAGAAAACCCATCCGGCACTTGCAGCCGGATGGTTCGAAAAAGATATTCTCTGACGCCCGGACGTTTCTCCAAAAAAAGAGAAGTATGGCGTCTGCGTCGGCTTTAACGTCGACCTTTCCAGACAGTTCCCGTGACACCTCTAACAGGCGTACGAGAACGAGTCTAGGGAGTCAGACGGGCGAACCATCCGCCCGGTCTGGACCCCAAGTGATCCAACCCGGTCTATTTGGTTCGCCGAATGGGCTGGGTGGATCCCCTTTTACCCAAACGGGTCCATTTGGCAGAAATATGCAGCAACCGTTCCAGCTCATGGACTGGCAGCAGCGCCTGCTGAATTTGGGAGAACAGCCCTCGGCGTTCTCCCCTGAGATAACCCAGGCGGCACAGCCGGCCAAGATGAAAAACGTGTTGGTAGGGGCCTATGATGGTACCTCCAACCCAGAAGATCATTTAATGGCTTATTCCAATCTCATGTACCTACAGGGGTTGGATGCTGCCGTCTGGTGCCGATGCTTCCCAGCTACCCTGAAGGGCATCGCCCAACGGTGGTTTGGTAACTTACCAGCCGGATGCATCAACAACTTCAAAACCTTGGCGTACTTGTTTACGTCAAACTTCTCAATGAACATCCCGGCTAAAAAGACAAGCCTCGATCTGGGGGCAATACAGCAGGGTGACAGAGAAGGACTCCGGTCGTATGTCAGGCGGTTCAAATTGATGAGAATTCATATTCAAGGGCTGTCTGACGAAGTTGCTTACACAAACTTCTTTAAGGGTCTGAAGGATGGGTCAACCTTCAAGTTTGACCTCGTCCGGAAAAGGGTAGCCACCCTCCAAGAGGCGTTAATGGAAGCAGAAGCCTACATACAGGCTACGGAGCTTTGTGCTATAAAGCAACCGTTGGATTCCAAAAAATCCGACAGAAGAGACAGCCGGCAACAACAACAACAGCCGGCTAAAAAGGAAGAAAAGAAGAGAAAGGAGGTCTGGGCTGCAGACCGATCTGGTCAGCCGGCTCAGAAGCTCAGACGGAAATCTGAACCGTACGTTCCCAAGTACGAGTTCACAAAGGACTGCTCCTCCATCCTCATGGAGATCAAGGACCGGATGTCTTTCGACAAGCCGGCTCTTATGAAAAGCCCCGTAGGCAGCCGGGACAAAAGCAAATACTGCCAGTACCATGAGGACGTTGGCCATGACACTAATGGTTGCTAAAGTCTCAAGTGGCTATTAGACCGTCTGGCTGATGAAGGGGCTCTAAAGTCTTATCTGCCCAAAGCCAAGGGCAACACCCTGGCCAAGAAAGGGCAGGCGGCAAAAGTTGTTCTTGCCAATTCAGAAACGGATGAAGAAACCATCTTCACAATAGCCGGCGGCTTTGCCGGAGGGGGTCCCACTATCCGGGGCACTAAAGATAACATCAGGAAGCTGGTTAACTCAGTTGAGGAGACCCAGGCGTCGAAAGACATCTTTCCTGAGGTCCTTATTTCTGAAAAGGACTGAGGCAAGGTCAGGCGGCCTCACGATGACCCCATAGTCATCGAATGCAAGGTTGCCAATCAGAGAGTTGGCCGGATCTTAATAGATACCGGGAGCTCGTCTGACCTAATCAGTTATCAGTGCTTGACCAAGCTCAAGTACAAATCCAGTAGTATGCACCAGGCGCCCCACCCGCTTGTTGGTTTTGGGGGAGGCGTAGTGCATCCGGTAGGAAGCATAGATCTTCCCATCCGGCTGGGTGAAAAGGGGGAAGGATGTCACATGGTGATCAAATTCTTGGTTTTAGAAGAGCTCGCCGCCTACAACATGATTTTTGGCCGTCCGACCCTCAATGAGTCCAGGGCTGTCATCGTTCCTTCTCTCATGCTTGTCAAATTTGAAATGGACGATGGTACAGTCGGTTCCCTTAAGGGGGACTAGAGGACGGCTAGGGAGTGCTACCTCTCTGACGTCAGACCTACTATGGGGGCAGCTGGAGATGGCAACCCCATAGACCTTGATAACTGCGTTACAACAGTCCCGGCTCCAAGAGCAGCCGGTAAGAAAAGAAAGGCGGGCCAGCCGGATCCCGTCAAGCAAGAAAAATAGCAATCACTAGCCGGGGAAAGGTCAGATGATCAACGACCTCAGCCGGCTGGTGACTGCATTGATGTCGTCTTAGACGACAGCCGTCCTGACAGAGCTGTCAAGGTTGGGACGGTTGCTTATGAACGGCTGGGAGCAGACCTGCTCCAACTTCTAAGAGAATTCAAAGACATCTTTGCCTTTGAAGTGGAAGAGATGCCAGGCGTCAGCCCGGATCTAGCTGTCCACAAGCTTGCCGTGGATCCTAAAAAGAAGCCGGTCAGGCAGAAAAAGAAGGATCACGGTGAAGAGAGATCTCAGGCGGCAGCGGCTGAGGTCAAAAAATTGTTAGATGCTGGTTTCATCCGGCAATGCTACTACCCGGATTAGGTAGCAAACGTTGTCCTCGTGAAAAAGCCGAATGGTGATTAGGGGATTTTGCTCCCACCAATCACCATCTGACAAGTGGACCAATCAGGTTCCGCCATGTGCCCGTCACATGGGCCAATAGGAGCCTGCCACGTATCAAGCAATGATCCGTCCACCTTGGACCAATTACGACACGACATGTGTCCTTCCCATGACACCTGGGATAACTGGCCACCCAGGCCCAACTTCCGAGAGAAGCCCAATCAGCCCTAGGTTAACCTAAACCTAGGATTGGCACGTTTCCCAAGGTTATAAATACCTCCCTTAATCCTCATTAAGGGGGATGACACATTAATCACAGAGATTACACATTAATTACAGAGATAATAGGCTGATCACGCTAACGAAGCAGATTACGCTAAAAACTCACATTAAACACTCTCACCTAGAGAGACCCAATCACTTTAATTTCCGCATTAATTACTCCTTAATCAAGTACTAACTTGACCGTTGGAGGCGGAGCTCCCACCACCAGGAGTCTCCGTTGTTTTGCAGGTACAGGCGTCCGGTTCCAGTCTCGGAATTGTAACTCTCCCGCAGGACATCAGAAAACCCCGAAACATTTGGCGCCGTCTGTGGGGAGAGTACTTCTGAGATGGCATCCAAGTCTGTACCGACTCCTGAAGAGAGGCGTCCCCTAGACGACCCTCAAGTTCATTCGGACCACGATACTGAGAGTGAATTTGAAGTTGAAGCTCACACAGCTTCAGACGGGACCCTAAGGGCCCGACGTACCCGTCATACCGAAAGGAGGGAACGGGAACATCTTCATACAGGAAGCGAGCCAGCAGGCGCACCGCCTGTTCGGCAGCAGCCGACTGTTGGATCTTCTCCCATCACAAGAAACGAACTCATGACCTTCATGAGGGACTTCAAGGGAGAAATTCAAGAGTTGATCAACAAGAAGCCGCCTGCTCTGGGCAAGGAGCAGTCGGCTAAGAAACCCTGCTCTTCACAGAAGAGGAAGTCAGTTCAAGGGCGAGAGGCGAATCCTCATCCTAAATCTAGGAAGCGGGAGCCACCTGCCCTTGATTTCACAAAATACCGTTTTCCTACTCCAGGAAATAGGAAACCTATTCGTCATATTCAGGCGGACGGGTCGAGGAAATCATACACAGACGCTCGGCTATTGCTAGAGCAGAAGAAGAGTGACCGATTGTCAGAGTCGGCCTCTACTTCAAACTTCCAAGACAGTCTGCGAAATACCTCAATGAGGCATACGCAGTCTTATCATGAGAGTCAGTCAGGCGGCACCTCCCGTCAGTCCGGCTTTCATAGCGACCAAGCGGTACCAAACTTACCGTTTGTGCCGCAACAACAGTATTTTTTACAGCCACCTCCGTTTGGTGGACCTGCAGCAAAAAATGTCCAACCTATGGACTGGCAGCTACGGTTGCTTAGACTTGGTGAACAGCCGTCGGCTTTCTCCAAGGAAATTACTGAAGCCGCTCAGCCGGCCAAAGTGAAAAATGTATTAGTAGGCGCCTATGACGGCACTACTAACCCAGAAGACCATCTTATGGCCTTCACCAACCTGATGTACCTTCAAGGGTTAGATGATCCCACTTGGTGCAAGTGTTTCCCAGCGACTCTCAAAGGAATCGCACAACAATGGTTCGGCAACCTGCCGACTGGTTGTGTAAATAGCTTCAGGACGCTTGCTTACTTATTCACCTCCAATTTCGCCATGAACATCCCTGCGAAGAAGACGACCCTTGATTTAGGTACAATTCAGCAGGGGGAGAAGGAGGGGCTTCGTTCTTACATCAGGCGGTTTAACCTGATGAAAATACAGATTCAAGGGTTACCGGATGAGGTAGCCTATACTGACTTTTTCAGAGGTCTCAAGGACGGGTCGACCTTCAAATTTGACTTGGTCCGGAAGAGGGTGGCGACTCTTCAAGAGGCCTTGATTGAAGCGGAAGCCTATATACAGGCGACTGATCTTTGTAGTACGGGAAGACAATCGGACGGTAAAAGGTCCGACAAAAAAGAAGGACGACAGAAGAAGTCGTCCAACAAAGACGAGAAAAGAAAAGAGGTCTGGGCGGCTGATTCCTTTAAACAACCGGCCCAGAAAAAGAAAAAAGAATTCAAACCATATTCCCCAAAGTATGCGTTTAACAAGGATAACCAGTTTATCCTAAAAGAAATCAAGGGACGGATCTCAATTGAGAAGCTGGTCCCCATGAAGGGTTCTGCAAACAACCGGAACCAAGAAAAATTCTGTGCTTATCATGATGATGTTGGTCATCACACCAATGACTGCATCAGTCTCATGCGGTATCTGGACCGCCTGGCTGAGCAAGGTGATCTTGACACTTATGTCAAGAAATCTACGGGGAACACTTCCTCAAAAAAGCAGTCGGCCAAAAAGAAACAACAGGCCGACAGCTCCGATACAGATGATGCAGTCGTCTACACCATTGCAGGCGGCTTCTCAGGAGGCGGCCCCATTATTAGGGGCAACAAAGACAACATCAGACGGTTAGATGTAAATTCCGTTCACCAAGAACGACCCTCCAAATATTCATTTCCTGAGATTGTCATCACTGAAGAAGATCTAGGAGGGGTAAGAGGGCCGCATGACGACCCTATCGTCATTGAATGTAAAGTAGCCAACCAAAGAGTTGGCCGAATTCTCATAGATACCGGAAGCTCCTCAGATCTCATCAGTAGAAAATGTCTGTCGAAACTAAAATATCAGACTGATTGCATACATCCGGCCTCCCATCCTTTAATAGGGTTTGGAGGAGGAGTCGTCCACCCACTGGGATGAGTGGATTTACCCATCCGCCTGGGCGAGAAAGGGGAAGGACGACACATGATAGTCCGGTTCCTGGTAGTAGAAGAACTCTTGGCCTACAACATGATTCTGGGACGACCAACCCTGAATAATTCTAAGGCTGTTATAATCCCATCTCTTATGTTGCTCAAGTTTGAGAGGGATAATGGAACAGTCGGCTTCCTAAGGGGAGATCAGAGGATGGCCCGAGAGTGCTATCTCTCGGATGTCAAGCCCACTGTTATGGCCACTGGGTCAAGTGGTGAAAAAACAGACCTTGACAATGTCAAGGAGAGTGCGCCTGTTCAAGAAGCAGGCGGCAAGAAGAGAAAGGCATCCCAGACAGGGGCCGCAAGAAAAGAAAGAAAATAGCAATCATTGGCAGAGGAGCGGTCGGATGAGTTCCGCCCTCAGCCGGCTGGTGAACATACGGACTTGATCTTAGACGACTCACGTCCTGAGCGAACAGTCAAAGTTGGGACGACTGCTCTGAGAGACCTTGGTGACGACTTTCACAAACTATTGAAAAAATACAAGGACATCTTTGCATTCGAAGTCCATGAAATGCCAGGCATTAGTCCTGATCTGGCGGTACATAAACTGGTCGTGGATCCGAAAAAGAAGCCGGTACGACAGAAGAAACGGAACCATGGCGAAGAAAGAAGTCAGGCGGCAGCCGCCGAAGTTAAAAAATTACTTGATGCAGGGTTCATTCGGCAATGTTACTTCCCAGACTGGGTTGCAAATGTGGTGCTTGTTAAAAAGCCGAATGGCACCTGGCGAATGTGTGTAGACTACACAGACTTAAACAAGGCGTGCCCCAAAGACAGTTACCCTCTGCCTAAAATTGATAACCTGGTCGACTCAACAGCCGGCCATGCTTTGATGAGCTTTATGGACGCCTACTCTGGTTTCCATCAAATTCCTTTGTGGAAGAAAGATCAGGAGAAGACGGCCTTCGTCACTGATCAGGGGTTATACTGTTACACGGTCATGCCGTTTGGTCTTAAGAATGCCCCGGCTACCTTCCAGCGAATGATAAACACTGTGTTCTTTGATCAGATTGGGAGAAATGTCGAGGCATACATTGATGATATGATTGTCAAGACTAAACTTCAGAAAGATCATCTGTCGGACCTCCGAGAAACTTTCGCCACACTCAGGCGGCACCATGTCATGCTCAATCCCAAGAAATGTGTCTTTGGAGTTGAGTCTGGGAAATTTCTCGGATTCCTTATCAATCAGAGAGGAATAGAGGCGAACCCTGAGAAGGTGCAGGCGGTCATTGACATGCAGTCGCCTCGTACCATCCGAGAGGTTCAGAAGTTAACAGGTTGTCTGGCGGCCTTGGGAAGATTTCTAAGCCGATCAGGCGACAAATGCTTATAATTTTTCCAGGAAATTAAGAAAAAGGCAAGGTTTGAATGGGGGCCGGATGCTGAGGCCGCCTTCCAGAAATTGAAAGTTCACTTGCATTCCTTGCCGAGGCTGGTCAGCCCTTTGCCCAAAGAAGTACTCTACATGTACCTGGCCGTCTCTGATCATGTGTTAAGCGCTGTTCTCCTTGCTGAAAGAGACGGCTGTCATCTCCCTGTCTACTTTGTCAGTCATGTACTGAAAAATGCCGAGTTGAGGTATCCCTTAATGGAGAAATTTGGTCTTGCACTCTTCATGGCTGTTAAAAAATTGAAGCCCTACTTTTTGGCACATGCAGTCATCGTGTATACAGACCAACCTATCAAGCGGCCACTGACCATCATGGAGTCGTCAGGCCGAATGATCAAATGGGCCATAGAAATTCAGAGCCTCGAAGTTACTTTCGAGCCTAGAAAAGCAGTGAAGGGGCAAGCCTTTGCTGACTTTATTGTTGAGATGACTCGTCCTCCGGACTCTCAAGTTACAGACCAAGTCTGGAAGGTATATGTGGACGTAAGCTCTACTTCAAATGGTTGTGGAGCAGGCGTCATATGTCAGTCGCCAGAGGGCGACATGTACGAGTATGCTCTACGCTTCAGTTTTCAGGCCTCAAACAATGAGGCAGAATATGAAGCTTTACTAGCCGGAATCCGCATGTGCAAGGCGGAAGGGGCAAGAAAAATAGACGCCTGTTCCGATTCACAATTGATAGTGAGTCAGTACAATGGCGAATATGAAGCAACCCATCCGACCATGATCAAATATTTACAGGCGGTCCGACAAGCAGTCGACTCCCTTGAGGATTTCCATCTGATCCAAGTGCCGAGATCATAAAACAACCAGGCGGATGCACTGTCAAAATTAGCATCATCCGCCTCCTCTGATACTCCTCGAACTGTTTTTTGGGAGGTAATGGAGAAGAGAAGCATCGAGGAAGACCCTATTGCAATCCTAGACAGAAGCTCAACCTGGATGGATCCAATCAGGGCATATCTGACAAATGGTACCCTGCCGGATGATCATCAACAGACGGCAGCACTGAAAAAACGAGCAACCAGTTTTGAAATAATAAAGGGAGAACTTCACAAAAAGGGGTACCTTCAACCCTTCTTAAAGTGTGTTTCTCCAGAGAAGGGACGAGAGATACTAGACGATCTTCACTCTGGTTACTGTGCTTCTCATATAGGCGGTAGGACGCTTGCTCAACGGGCAAGGCGGCAGGGCTACTTTTGGCCTACCTTAGAAGCAGATGCGATGGTGATGGTGAAAAAGTGTGACAAGTGCCAAAGGTTTGGCAAGCTAATTCACCGTCCGGCTACTGACCTCACTACTATTCATAGCCCACTACCGTTTGCTAAGTGGGGCATGGATATTTTGGGTCCATATACGCCTGCTACAGGCGGAAGGAGGTACATACTTGTTGCCGTCGACTACTTCACTAAATGGGTAGAGGCGGAAGCTGTGAAGGGAATCAAGACGAAGGATGTAATTTCATTCATTTGGAAAAATGTCATCACTCGGTTCGGGGTTCCCATGTCTATGGTTTTTGATAATGGTCCCCAATTTGAGACGCCTGTTCTCAAAAGCTGGTTGGGTGACCAAGGAATTGCAAACTACTTTGCATCTGTCGGCCGTCCACAAGCAAACGGCCAGGTAGAAGCTTTCAATAAAATCATCTCAGACGGTCTCAAGAAAAAGATTGAACGAGCAGGCGGCCTATGGGCGGATGAATTACCACATGTTCTCTGGGCCATTAGGACGACTGAAAAAGGGGCGACTGGAGAAACTCCATTCCTCCTAACTTATGGTGCGGAAGCTGTTCTTCCAATAGAACACTACGAGCCGACTCTTCGAGTAATGCTATATGACGAAGAGGCAAACTGGGAAGCCATGCGCCTGGCATTAGACTCACTTCCTGAAAGGAGGGGCAATGCTGTCTTGCGCCATGAAATTTACCGCCTGAGAATGACTAGATCATACAACAAAAAAGTACACAGGCGTCCACTCAAAGTGGGGGACTTTGTACTTAGAAAAATGGAAGCAGTTGGTAGGGCTAATGAGTCTGGCAAACTAACTCCCAACTGGGAAGGACCCTACCGAATCTGTGAAGAGGTCAGGGACGGTACCTACCGTCTGGAAACACCAGACGGACGACCGTTGCCTCGAACTTGGAATGTAGACAATCTTAAGAAATATTTCTTTTGAATGATGTAAATAGTCAAGGGCTACTTAATAAAAGTTTGCACTTAATGATCAATTTTGTACTAAGAGGGGCATGCCTGCTGAAAAACAGTCGGCTACTCTCCATGTTTAATTTTTATTTAAGAGGGGCATGCCGTCTGTACCTTTACAGTCGGCTACTCTCCATTGAGTATTTCACTCTATCTTCAGAGGGGCATGCCGTCTGTACCTTTACAGTCGGCTACTCTCCATTGAGTATTTTACTATCTTCAGAGGGGCATGCCGTCTGTACCTTTACAGTCGGCTACTCTCCATTGAGTATTTTACTCACAATAGGGGCATGTCGTCTGGACATATAGTCGGCTACTCTCCATAAGAAGATGGCCGACTGGTTCCAAACACATAGCCACCCCCCTTATACTTAGCTAAAAAGATTAGGGCCTGGCCGACCCTGTGCCTAACAGGCGACTACCCTCCTTTTACTTAGCACCTACGTTCACCAAGAATTTACCAAGGCCACAGGCCGAATGATCAGACCAGGCGCCAAGCCAACTGATCCAATCTTCAAAACTAATACGACCTGTCCCAACATCATAGCAGGCGTCCGGCGGCATCCCTCCGGATGAAATTCGTCGCAGAGAGCAGCTCCCTTTTGGGTGGAACATTGCTCTATAAACTAATTACACGGCACCTATACGACTGTCCCCAAGGGCAACCACGTAGCCGTTTTTGAGACAAGGATAACTATATCACTAACTAAACCAGTGGTAGCAGTTGACATCTGAGTTAGATGACCGCTTGTATTACTTGGGATAAATGCAGGGGGTACCTCTTGAGTTAATAGCCAACAGACATTGGCGAATCAAGGGGTCTAGCCGGCCTCCGCCGCCTGGTACCTCTACTTCTCAAGCAAGAGTGACGGCGACTGAGTAACACCAACGTTAACTCATAGTCACTCCCTCAAACTTGGTATGGAACCTAAAAGGTTTGAGTAGACCGCCTGTTTTTTGGCAAACAGGGGCACTCAAACCCCTATTCCTACTAGGTAACCACTCGGGTTAATAGCCAACAAACATTGGCGAATCAAGGGGATCAGCCGGCCTCCGCCACCTGGTACCTCTACTACTCAATCTAGAGTGGGACGGAGACTAAGTAACTCCTATGTTAGCTTATGGTAACTCCCTCAAACTTAGTATGGAGCCTAAAAGGTATGAGTCGTCCGCCTGTTTTTAGAAAACAAGGGCTCTCAACCACTACTCCTGTTAGGTTAACAACTTATGAGTTAAAAGCCAACAAACATTGGCGAATAAAGGGGAACAACCGGTACCCACCGCTTGATACCTCTACTACTCAGTTACTTGGCGACTAGGTAACAATCATGTTTACTTGGTCAAACCACTTTCCTACTTGGTTAAATTTACAAATAACAGGACCGCCTGCCTAAAAAGGATCCAGTCTTTAAAATAGTTCGAATACCGATTGGATAAATGGCCGACTGATCGTCTAGCCTGGAAACAGACAACCAGTCGTCCAGGGGCATAGGCGGCGTGACTAACTATCCGTACCTGTCTGCAACTATCGGCCATGTAAAACAGTCGGTATAGTGAACAATTGGATATCAAAATATTCAATACTTAGACAAATTTGAAGCAAAACAAAAATTCATTAAAAAGAAGCCGGTCATTAAAGACCGGCAAAATATTCAGAGCCCCGGCCCCCTGGCCGAGTAAATACAAAACAAAACGGCACGCAGGCCGTGGAAAGAATACATAAAGCTTAAGAAGGGGGCAGATCTTCAATATTAGCAGCTGCCGCCTGGTCAGCACTCTTCTTGCTGGACTCGGCTTCAGCTGCATCCTTTTTTGATGCATTACCCCCAAGAGGCACAAGCGCCACTACCGACTCCTCCTCCTCCAACGCCTCTTCCTCAGCAGCCGCCAGGATCTCTTGATTATATGTATCAGAACACTGGCGGTACGTTTTTTCCCATTAGGTAAAGTCGGCATTGGGGAAGAGGCGGCCCCAAGTCATGCGCTGGATTTGAGCGGAGTCTTCCATCATCTCCCGGACCAGCTCTTTCTTCTCTTGCTCGGCCTTTTCCGAGAGCTCCTGAGTAAGACTCTTCTCCTGGGTCACCAGGCGTTCCTTAACGTTGGCCAAGGATTTCTCCAAGGCTTCGTATGAGTACATCTTTAGGCGAAGAGGTTTCAGCTCGGCCTTGAGATTGGTGATGGTCGCCTCCAGCTCGCCATTCCTCTTCTGGGCCGCCTCTAACTGAGCCCGAATAGCGGTGGTAGCCTGCGCCTGATAATAAAGAATATCAATGGTCAGAACTTCATTTTGGGCAATTTGAAACATTTTCTTATCACAGTTGGAGGCGGCCATAACTTTTGCAGCCTTTACCTCTTTGTTCTTCCGGTCAAGCGGCTTGCGAAGGCCGTTCACTCGGTGCAGGGCCTAAGTAAAAAGGAACAGGCGTCAGTTTCCATACAAAAAAGAAAACAGGCGTCTAGGAATTCAACTACTCAAAAATATGCTAAGTATACCTCAGCAAGGACCCCTGCAATCCCGTCTAGGTCAAGGGTGCCGACACCCCTGACCGCCTCCCTTTCAGCTGGAGGAACGACCTTGATCATAGACTTGGCCACCTCGACCAAGTCAGGCTCCTGAGGGCCGGCTGCATCAAGCATAAACAAACGAATTAGACCTAGTAAAAAAGGGAAGCAAGTCTAAAAATTTACAAGGACAACTTCATACTTCTAGGCGGCCCAGCTGGAGTTTTAGAAGAAGTGGCTGGCTGTTTCTCAGCCACCGCATATTTCCTGGCAGAACCAGGAGAGCTCGCAACAGTCGTCCTCCGGGCCTTGGGGTCTGGCTGTTGGGAAGAAGAAGCTCTTGGAGCGCCCGTCTAAAAAAGAAAAAAGTCAGTATATGCATAAACACAACTCCAAAAAAAGGGTGAAAGGTTCGAAGCCCACCAAGGGTGCCCCCTTCTTGGGGGAGTCGGTTGAAGCTTGTTGCATGATGGAGGCCCGCAACATGGCCGCCGCAGTCTTGGAGGCGGTAATTTTGCTCATAGCGTCCGCTGCAAAAACAAACAGCAAAGTTAATAAAAGTCATAACAAGAAATGCATGGAACAACAAAGTATTCGACAGGCCGGCTACCTCTTGAGCACCGACTGCTGAGGCCACAGGCGGCCAAAAAGTACTCGTCGTAGAGCCATTTGAAGCTCGGGACGCAGTGCAGGGGTACTTGCTCTCGTACCCCTGAAGTAGAGTTCACCTTCGACTCTACTTTAAAGAGTCCTTTATCAAGGATCTCTTTCTTAGCCTTAGGGGGAACAGGCGGCATGCTGCGGCCGCCTGCAAGAAGGGGCGGATTCCTGTTCCACCTGTTGAGGCGCTTGTTCAGCTCCGTATCTGAACTCTCAATGATGAAGAAGGTGCACCGCCAGTCCTTCCATTTGTTTGCTTTACCTCTCGTCATGAGGTAGCCCCTGTGGCTCGTCAATTGATACCAGCCGGTACCTCCTGCCTTAGGGGTTCGGCTGAGATAGTTCATGTGGGCGAAAGCCTCGAAGCTCGGCTCCACCCCGTGTAGTTCGCACCCGGCCACATAGCCGAGTACGTTGACCCAGGAGTTCGGGGCTAACTGCCTTAACCCCAACTCATACCCATCCAAGATCCGCTGAACAGCCGGATGTAATGGGAAGCGCAGCCCAGCCTTGATGGCCGCCTCGTAGCAGCCAAAGCAGGCGCTATCATAACTGGTACCAGCCGGCCAGACAACTGTGTCTTCTGGATCCGGCACAAACACTAAAAAGCCGGGGCCCATTGTGTGGTTTGCGATAAAGCTCTCCACTTTCTCTTGCATGGCTGTGATCCGGCCCCGAGGTACCGTGCAGTAGTAGGGGGTATTTTGCTCTCGGTAAGAGGCGGATGGCTCCGCCCAATTATCCCCCTTCTCAACTGCGTGAGAAAGCCTCGCCTTTTGCAGGCGACTGTTTTTCTCTTCTGTGTCCAGAGAAGCATGGCCAGAAGAGCTAGACTCGGAATCGCCCTCTGTCGAGTCCGTAGAGGACGACTCCTCCCCTCTCCCAGAAGGGCCCGCCTCCTCTCCTTGAAAAGGAGCATAATTGTTAACTGTAAAATGGGAAGGGGTCACTATGACTCCTCCCTCAGAATTGCCGGCTTTCAGGCCGCCTTGTTTCACTTCCACATCTGGGCCTGGTCAGATGTTTCACTAATCGGCACCCTGTGGGAGGAGCCGTCTGAATTAGAGATCCTGGCAGTCTTTTTTGTTCTGGCCATCATGCTTTGCATAGACACAGATACAGTCGGACTTTGTATAAAGGGCAAAGATGGATCCGGAAAAGGGCAGGCGGCACTCCTAGTCCTAGATTCAGCCGTCCCCGGTGACCGACTGATCACTAACCTAGGTCGTGTCGTGTGCTTCCGTGGTGCCATTTCAAAAAAGAATAAAATAAAGAGAAAATTAAGAGTAAGAGAACCGACAGTTACCTGAACGAGTGACGATTGATGAAGTTCTGAAAATCCTTTGCAGTCGGCTTGTTAGAGCAGGCGGTAGGCAGAAAAGTCTAAAATGTCAGAGCAAGTTCAGGGGTCCAAATGTTCTCTCACAAAGTTCTCAAGTGTGAAAATGACTGAAGTCAACACTCCTTTATATAGGCGAAGTGAGAAGGCGAAGGGTCACTTCCAGAATTAAAAATTTGGGCGGGAGAATCTCTCGGCCCTTCGCCGAGTGACACCTGTAGCAGGCCGTCGCCTGTTACAGTTCGACACCTGTCACGGATAACACGTGACCAGTCACGTGCCACCTGTGAGGGGCAAATGATTAGGGGATTTTGCTCCCACCAATCACCATCTGACAAGTGGACCAATCAGGTTCCGCCATGTGTCCGTCACATGGGCCAATAGGAGCCTGCCACGTGTCAAGCAATGATCCGTCCACCTTGGACCAATTACGACACGACATGTGTCCTTCTCATAACACCTGGGATAACCGGCCACCCAGGCCCAACTTCCGAGGGAAGCCCAATCAGCCCTAGGTTAACCTAAACCTAGGATTGGCACGTTTCCCAAGGTTATAAATACCTCCCTTAATCCTCATTAAGGGGGATGACACATTAATCACAGAGATTACACATTAATTACAGAGATAATAGGCTGATCACGCTAACGAAGTAGATTACGCTAAAAACTCACATTAAACACTCTCACCTAGAGAGACCCAATCACTTTAATTTCCGCATTAATTACTCCTTAATCAAGTACTAACTTGACCGTTGGAGGCGGAGCTCCCACCACCAGGAGTCTCCGTTGTTTTGCAGGTACAGGCATGCGGTTCCAGTCTCGGAATTGTAACTCTCCCGCAGGACATCAGAAAACCCCGAAACAAATGGTACTTGGCGGATGTGTGTAGACTACACAGATCTGAACAGAGCATGCCCAAAGGACAGTTACCCGCTTCCAAAGATCGACAATCTGTTCGACTCTACAGCCGGTCATGCTCTGATGAGTTTCATGGATGCCTACTCAGGTTTCCACCAAATACCCCTATGGAAAAAAAATCAAGAGAAGACGACCTTCGTCACTGATCAGGGGTTATTTTGTTACAAGGTGATGCCGTTTGGGTTAAAAAATGCACCGGCTACATTCCAGCGCATGATAAACACCGTTTTCATCAATCAGATTGGCAGGAATGTAGAGGCGTACATTGATGACATGATAGTCAAATCCAAGCTACAGACGGATCACCTACTGGACCTCCGAGAAACATTCACCACACTCAGACGACACCGGGTCATGCTTAACCCAAAGAAGTGTGTATTTGGTGTTGAGTCTGGGAATTTTCTCGGATTCTTGATCGATCAAAGGGGCATAAAGGCTAATCCGGAAAAAGTACATGCGGTCATTGACATGCGGTCTCCCCGCACGGTAAAAGATGCCTAGAAATTGACCGGTTGCCTGGTGGCGTTGGGAAGATTTCTCATCCGGTCAGGTGACAAGTGCCTCTATTTCTTCCAGGCCATCCGGAAGAGGTCCAGATTCGAGTGGGGTGAAGAGGCGGAAATGGCCTTCTAGAAGCTAAAGCAACACTTGCATTCGTTTCCAAGGCTAGTGAGCCCCCTGCCCCGGGAGGTCCTCTATATGTATCTAGCCGTCTCTGATCATGCCCTTAGTGTCGTTCTCCTCGTTGAGAGAGACGGTAATCAGCTCCCGGTGTATTTCATCAGCCATGTTCTTAAGAATGCTGAACTCCGATACCCCATGATAGAAAAATTTGGGTTGGCCCTGTTCGTCGCAGTCAAACGGTTGAAGCCCTACCTTTTGGCTCACCCGGTGATTGTATATACAGACCAGCCGCTCAAGCGCCCAATGACCACCATCGAGTCATCCGGCAGAATGATCAAGTGGGCTGTTGAAATACAGAGCCTCGAGATAACTTTTGAACCCAGGCGGGCAGTGATAGGTCAGGCGTTTGCCGACTTCGTTGTCGAGATGACTAGGCCGGTGCAGCCGGAAAATCCTGATCGGGTTTGGAAGTTATTCGTAGACGGTAGCTCTACGGTGAACGGCTGTGGTGCAAGCATCATATGTCATTCTCTAGAAGGGGATAAGTTTGAGTATGCACTACGGTTCCGGTTCCAAGCCTCTAATAATGAGGCGAAGTATGAAGCCCTACTAGCCAGTATACGCATGTGTAAGGCAGCAGGGGCAACAAAGATCGCCGCCTACTCAGACTATCAATTGATTGTTAGCCAGTACAATGGTGACTACGAGGCCACCCATCCGGCTATGATCAAATATCTGCAGGCGGTCAGAGAAGAGGCCGTGTCACTTGATGAATTTCATCTAAGTCAGGTGCCCCGGTCCGAGAATAATCAGGCGGATGCCCTTTCCAAATTGGCATCATCCGCCTCTTGTGATGCACCTAGAACGGTCTTTTGGGAAGTCATTGAGAAAAGAAGCATTGATCATGACCCCATAGGTATCCTAGACCGAAGTGCCACCTGGATGGACCCGATCCGGTGTTACTTAGCAAACGGTATCTTATCGGATGACCCTTCTGAAGCAATGGCGCTCAAGAAGCGTGCTTTGAGCTTTGTTATGCATCATGGAGAACTTCTCCAAAAGGGTTATCTACAGCCATATCTAAAGTGTGTAACCCCTGAAAGGGGAAGAGATGTTCTAGAGGATCTGCACGCGGGTTTTTGTGCCTCACACATAGGCAACAGGTCCTTGGCAAAAAGAACCAGACGGCATGGCTACTTTTGGCCCACTCTTGAAGCAGACGCCATGGATTTGGTGAAACGATGTGACAAATGCCAAAAGTTTGCCCGGCTGATACATCGACCGGCAACTGACTTGACAGCCATCCATAGTCCGGTTCCATTCGCAAAATGGGGCATGGACATTTTGGGTCCGTATACGCCTGCATCAGGCGGTCAACGTATATTTTGGTGGCAGTGGATTACTTCACCAAATGGGTTGAAGCAGAGGCAGTCAAAGTCATAAAAACAAAGGACGTGATCTCCTTCATTTGGAGAAATGTCATCACCCGGTTTGGGGTTCCAATGTCTATGGTCTTTGATAATGGACCTCAATTCGAAACGCCTGTCCTCAAGAGCTGGTTGGGAGACCAAGGAATCTCCCATTGTTTTGCATCCGTTGGCCGTCCTCAGGCAAACGGGCAAGTTGAGGCCTTCAATAAGTTGATCTCAGACGGTATAAAAAAGAAGGTGGAAAGAGCCGGTGGACTATGGGCAGAGGAACTACCTCATGTCCTTTGGGCCATCAGGACCACTGAAAAAGGGGCAACCGGTGAAACCCCATTTCTTATGGCATACGGCACTGAGGTGGTGCTCCCCATTGAACATTATGAGCCAACACTTCGCATCATGCTATATGATGAGGCGGCCAACTGGGAAGCCATGCGGCTTGCATTGGATGCTCTCCCAGAGCGAAGGGGCAACGCAGCCTTGCGTCATGAGATTTACCGCATGAGAATGACAAGAGCCTACAACAAGCGGGTTCACAAACGACCCCTGAAAGTAGGATATTTTGTGCTTCGCAAAATGGAAGCAACCGGTAGGGCCAATGAACAAGGCAAATTAACCCCAAATTGGGAGGGACCCTACCGTATCTTTGAAGAAGTACGAGACGGCACATTCCGCCTGGAAAGCCCAGACGTTAGAAAGCTGCCTAGAACTTGGAATGTTGATAATCTCAAAAAATACTACTTCTAGAAATTGTATAGTTTTTGTAGATTTCTGTATAATTAATGAGAAAGATTTATTACATATAGTGCTTACATGCGCCATGTCTTATGCTTAACACAAGCGGCCCCCTTTACCTATTTCCCATGCGCCTTGTCTTGTGCCCGACACAAGCGGGCCCGGAAATTTAATGAACCAGCCGGTGACGCCCATTCGGGTGAATTCATCGAAGAGAACATCTCCCATTTGGGTGGAAAATTGTTCTAGTGATAAAAAATCAGGCGGTTCTATCCGCCTGAATGATCCATGGCACCAAGGATTGTGGGCTAGCATTCCCAAACATGCATCCGGCCCCCTCTTTGGATCGAGTACCATTTAAGGCTGATCTCAAAACAGACAGCCGGTACCTAATGTACCGCCTAATCGACTAAGAGAAGGCAGGCCTCAAAAATTTGGGTTAGGCCAATAATATATGAAGGGTGTTCCCGCAAAAGCCAAACCGGAAAATTGACACCCTAAATCCTTTGCAAAGGTCTTTCCCAAAAACCCAGCCGGCAAATTGGTAAAAACGGTTGACACTTAGCACTTACCTAAAGTCGTTAGCATTTGCGCTATAGCATATGGATAGCCGCCTGACATCATTTCATCTATGCCAGCCTCCTTGATCGGCCCCCTAGGTGTCGTTAGTTCCTAAAGGTCGAGTCAAGAATAAAAAGAAAACCCACGTCCTAAACTAACCAAAGGTAGCATAGTGGAAGAGGGGTCGAATCCTCAGGGAAGGTCAAACGTCTCTTGCTTAGATCACTTATAAGTCAATTGAAAAGGGAGGAATAAATTTTTGATGGATTTATCTATAGCTACTAGGGAAACAAATAAACTAAGAACTAAATTAACAAGCAACAAGCAGAGGTATAAAACTTCGAAAATCAAGGAATAGCAAACACTAGGGGATAGGGGAGAATTCCTAACTAACAATGATTTCAACAATTAGAGGCAACAAGAATGGTTCAATTGGTCAACCAAACAATTGGGGCCTATGGTCCAACATCTAGGATTCCCTCTCGGGCTCACCTAAACACCGCCTACCCAACCCCGCCTCGGTGGTCGAGGTCATCCCTAACCTAGTCATCATCACATACAAGCTCACTCTCGCGCAACTAGCATGCAACACAAAATAGGGTCTTAGAGGTGATCAATCTCTAAATCCTAACAACTAAAACCTAGGTTGGAATCAATTGCAAAACTTCTCAATCTACCCAATCTTGCACCACATATCATTCATTTCATCATTAGTTCATCATTTCCCCCTCCCCTAGCTAGAAACCTAGCCTAGAGAAGGAAGGGTCATACCAAAGCACACAAGAACATTAACAAAAGCAAAAACTAAGTTTAATGAGAGAAACATGGCTTAAACCAGAAAATAGGATGATTAAACTTTACTAAAGAAGTTAACTTTGAAGAGAATATGTTAAGTCTACTTGTAATCTATTCTAAATAGCATGAAATCTAAGCAAATAAGGATAATATTATACTAATAGCAAGAAAATAAAGGATCAAAACCAGAAATTGCAAGTTTAAACAAGGAGGCAACTAAGATATTAAACTATTCTATTGACTTGAAATAACAACTAAAAATAAGCTAAAACTAATTAAAATAGATAAATAAAGCAATAAATAAAGAGTAGGGATAGAAATAATACCAAAAGATTTAATCTTGGATTGAAAATGAAAGAGAGTAACAAAGAGTAGTGTTTTAGATCTAATGAGGAACTAAACCCTAACTAATCTAAAGTGCAAAAGAAAGAAGAAAAAAACAATAAGCTGAAATCTGATTTTCTAATATTTCTCTCTCTACATACATCTCTCCTCCCAATTACAAGGAAGAGAGGTATTTATACCCTCCTCTAAAACCTAACCCAAATCAAGGCCCAAAATTTTAGGCATCACGTGCAGAGTAAAATAATTAGAGCCGTCGGCCTACGCGTGTAGCAGAGTTCAAATCGGTCAGGGGAACACGGAGCGCCCGCTCTAAGGCCAGAGCGCCCGCTCTGAAGTCTCGCAGAAAATGCTCTGATTATTCTGGGAGCTAGAGCGCCCGCTTCAACATTAGAGCGCCCGCTCTGAGGGTTGGGTACTTGGTTTTTTTGCAGCAAGGAATACAGAGCGCCCGCTCCATATCTAGAGCGCCCGCTCTGAACTCTTCTTTCCTTCATATTTTGGGCTCTAATGCTCCAATCCCTTTGACTCCAAAGCATGCCTAATCCTTGCATCCAATCCTTGCTTTCTTAGCCACGGGAGGACCTGTAAGATGGAAAACACAAATCATAGGAAAGGTTCTAATAGGAGCAAATTGAAATGGGTTAAAGGAGAGGGAATAAAACCTTAGGAAATGAGCCAAAAATGACTCAAAACCACTCCAAGTAGCAAATATGCTCAATAATAACAAAACTAAGCTAAAATAGAGGAAAAAGGGCAAACAAAGGGCTCAATCGGGGAAGAAACAAAGTAGAAAAGTGGGCCAAATGGCCACTGATCAAATTCCCCCCAACTAAGTCCTTTGCTCGTCCTCGAGCGAAGTAAAATAAGCAAACAAAAATAACCAAAAGCATAAGTCTATACACTAACTCACTCTCGTAGGAATCACGGTCGTTTTTAGCGTAAACGACAAGCCATTTAAACCCCCAAGTCACTTAGGAGGACGAGTATGCTCTCGTGAGGGTTTTCGAGAGAGATTAACCCACAACTTCGCACTAAATCAAGGCAAGGTTTTTAGAGACAAATAGAAAAATAGAAAAATAGAAAAATAAAAAGGGAAAGAAACACAAACATGAATGGTTGAACTTTCACTACAATGCAATCACAAGGATGCGCAAGCTTCTTGACAAGATAGGTGGACAAGCTAGCTAATGCTCCTGGTTGAAGGCCACATAGCTCATGCTCAAAAGCTTGGACTATAAAGATCCTATCCTCCAATTGTCCCTCACCAAGGCAACCTTCCTCATCTCGATCATGTACACTAGGCGGCTAGTCGTCTCGAATTCCACAAGAGAATTAGGAGAACAACAAGGAGGTGGGCAAGGTAGGATTGCCCTAACTTAGTAAATGCAAATCCAATCTAAAAGCTCGACCCATGACTCTCTCCACCGACATTGACTCAATCACTCAAGGTCCAAAGGGCTTTTAAGGTGCAATGAAATGGCTTGGGGTAAGGGTTAATTCTGGCTGGTGGTGTAAGCTCCTAAGAGTGAAACATTAATGAATCGAGCAAAACCAAGGCCAACTAACCTTAGTTGGTGGGTATTATACCCCCCAACTAACTCTAAACTATATACAAGATCGATGCCTTACTTATGCATTCTTATTCCAACTTTTTTTTTTTTTTTTTTTTTTTTTTTTTTTACCAAAAGATTTAATTGGGGAAACAAACACGTCCCTTGCAATTTACATTATAGACATCCACTATGCCAAACTTTTAACTTAGATACAAAGCCAAGCTCGAGTTTCACTCATTTCTGTAAAGGTGAAAATAAAATTAGGTTCATAAGGCTTGTAATGCGGGTAGACAAAAAGTGGAAGGCTCAAGGGGGTACGCAAAAGGTGAATGTAAACCCAAAAACCTGAAATTTGAAAGTAAAGGTGTCCTAGGAAATAAAAAAAGGATCTAAAAAGAACGAAAAATTATGCCCTTATCCCGAAATGAATGCCTTTATCATCCTATGAGTCGATTCGGTCGCGGTCTCAAGAGTCAAATGGAGCGAGTTTTAGATCAAGTAGCAAAACACTAAGTCTCCAAATTTCTAGCCACCTAGCTTTCATTCACAAGATGAGCTACGCCCACAACCACAAACCGAGGACAAAAGGGATCAAGGCCTAAATAGCCCAAGATATGTCCAATAGGAGTCATTTGAGCAATGAAGCTATGTGATTTTCAACCAAAACATTAAAGACCTTGTAAACCTATCAAATCAAGGAACCAACTCATATATGTTCATACATTGTAGCTACTAATTCAGCCAAACACAAAACAAAGTTTTAACACTTGCCTTGGATAACACTAAGAGAAAGAAAAAGAAAAAGAAAACATTGAAGAGCAACAAGAGAAGTAGGACTTCGTTTGGAATAAATTCCATAAGTGGGGGCGGTAGAAGGTACGTGAATTGAATGCACGTCCTCCTAGGCATAAAGCCGGGCGCCTCTCACGAGGTGTGAACCTCGCCCCGTTGCTACTCTTCAACAAAAATAGAAAGGAAGGGATAGAAGGATAGAAGAGGAACTCAAGAATGAAAGCATCAATTCACACAATTCTCAGTACACAATTCCAAGTATGCAAACATCCATGAATCAATCAACTTAATCCTAACTCCGCTCCTAGGAACTAAGCAAGATAAAATAAATAGAAGAGAGTTTGGAAAGATCTCACCGGAGCCATGCCAATCCAAAACATAAAAAGAATGATGGGTTCCAAGTCAACCAACCTTGGCTCCTTCCAAAAGTAGTATACAACCTGCCAAAAAGTGAGAAATACCAGAACTCCAAAGCAAAAAGATTAGAAAACAAAATAAAGAAGAAAAAGGAAAAGTGATCATGTATAATACAAACCAACAGATACAAGCCAACAGATTATTAAGCACAAGCAAGCATAGGAAAGGCTGCTCATCCCCAAAATGATCTTTTCATTTGCCCCTAGATATGAAAATGCTAAGGCACCCCCCCCAACTAAAACCAGGCACCGTCTCGGTGCGATAAAACATGTAATAGTCAAGGGTGGGGGGGGTCAAAAGAAATGATCATCTATTCCTCAGAGTCTTCCTCTTCCTCTCCCTCTACAACTACAGGGGGCGCCCAATCATAATCAACATCGCATGGCGGCCCATATGGCTCCCACCCACCATAATAACCGGGGGGAAAGCCGTCGCCCTGATAAGGATAGGCGGGATCACCGAGGTAATCACACCCACCTGGGCGCTGGTAGTTGTAGGGGGGGAAGGAGTGGGGAGGGTCATGCAGGGTACCGGGGCCTTGCCAATAGGGGTATTGGCCGCCGGTACGAGGAATGGGGTTCCCATTGTCATCTACCTGAGGGGGCTCCCAATTCGGGACTGGCCCGTGCTGCGGAGGGTAGTAGGGGTAGTTGACACATGGGCTAAAATGTCCCTGGTCCACATGGTAATCATAAATATGGTTTTGATAAATATCAAAAGTGGGACCAGGAGACTGAGCAGGGGCCTCCTCTCTTTCCCTAGGCCGGGCTTGAGCAAGGTTCCTAACCTCCAGAGTGAGGCTAGCGAAAGCTTGCTCAATATTAAATGCAGAAGAGGAAGAGGGCTCACCTCCCCCCGAGAACTGGGGGGGCTGCTGAAGATGCTGCTGTGCCTGAGAAATAAATTGTTGAAATTGCTCTTGTTGCTGCTGCTGAAACTGTTGCTGCTGTTGCTCTTGATGTTGCTGGAATTGTTGTTGTTGCCGCCTCGCTTGCCTGATTTCATTCCAATCTCGGGCTGGGAGAGGTCATTCTCGTGAATTTGCTCCATAGGGACTTGCCATGGTAACTCAGTTCCCGGGGGCGGATTCATCATGAACGGACATGGCATGTAGCACCAAGGGACGTCTCGGATCCGCCAAATGAAGGCCTTACCCGTGACTCCCGTGGAATCCGAAATGAATTGCATTCTTTTCATCTTCTCTA
The DNA here is from genome assembly GCF_001683475.1 of Chenopodium quinoa. Taxonomy (NCBI): domain Eukaryota; kingdom Viridiplantae; phylum Streptophyta; class Magnoliopsida; order Caryophyllales; family Amaranthaceae; genus Chenopodium; species Chenopodium quinoa. The sequence goes on from NW_018744469.1 coordinate 3,045,504, forward strand.
TGTTCAATTCGGCTGCCATGTTCAAGCTCTCCATCTGCTGCAGCTGGGTCTTGTATCTGTACTTGAAGGCGGTATACGTGACCATCCCTCCCATAAAGATAGGACCAGTCAAGAGGGGGGAGTCCCTTATTGCCTTACATCTCTTGGCAAACAGATACCCTAGATTGATCTTGTGCTCCGGGGTGGTAGGTGGGTAAAGAAGCGCACCCTCGGTAGCTCTCCAAAGAAGATATAACTCTTGATCGCTCATTTTACCTAGATCTTTTCTGGAGAAGAAAATATATGCAAGCATCCGGTGAAAGTACCGTAAGGCGGCATGGTGGATCTCTGAGGCCTTGGAGGAGTTTGATTGGAATTCTCTAGCCCCACTCGTGATTCGGGCCCAAAATTCTTGCGGATTGTACCCCTCTATATAACCTTGACCGTCAAGTCCGGAGGTATCCAAGATTCGAGCATTTGGGTCCCAACCAAATAGTTCATTGAAAGCACGGAGGGTAATGTGGCGGCCTTTGTTGAACAACCGGAATTTTACTTTGAATGCATCAATGCCTTCCATACCCTCCTCTTGATTTAACTCGAAGCTAGCAAGAAACTCCAATGTTAGGGGGCGGTAAGTTAGAGGCGGTTGGGTGGGGTAGTAGTAGGAAGTATCTGCGGTGATGTAATCATTTGGCAATCTACAATCCAAGAACGCATCAAACCCCAGATTCACTGCAAGCTCCCTAACCTTCTCGTCTATTCCAATCATATAACAGTCGTGTTGGGAATAGAAGAGAGTTGGATTAATTGCCCTCCTATCCAATGCGGCCAATTTGTTCCTTTGGGCCGCATGTGGCAGGGTAATGTTGAATTGAGTGGGTTGAGCATGCCCACCACTACTACCGGCACCACTACTTTCTCCTACATTACCACTCCTTGGTTCGGCTCTTTGCCTCTTTGAACCACCAGCCATTTCTTACAACAACAATATAGAAATTTTCCAAAGCAACACACCACAACAACCCAACAATTTCCAACAATTCTACACAATGACCACAAAAACAAAACTCTCCAAAACTTTGCACAACCACCAATTCTAAAACCAAAACTTTCTACAAACCAAAACCTAGCAAAAATCCACAATAATTTTCCCTTGCCAAAGCACCACAACAAACAACACACTACAATTCACAACAAATTTTCACCACATAAAACACAAAACCCATTCATTCACCATCAATTCTCCAATTAAGCCAACCTTAATAAGCAAATATCCAAAGAAATAGGGAAAATTAACTTAGTAAGAGTAGGATTATACCAACAATTGGAGACAAATTAGCCTAGAGTTGAAATTGAAGAAGAACCCGACTTGGCCCGACGCGAACCCGGTAGAACCCGCTTCAATTCTTGATGAAATCCGGACTAGGTGCTGAATTCTTGATGGAGATGTATGATTTTTGGAGATAGGGGATGAATAATTTGTGAATTTTAGAGGAATTCGTAGTTGGAAGGTGGAGATTTGGAGGAGATGAAGGTTTGGTTATGGAGGAAGAAGTTGAGGGAGTTTGAGGTGAGAGAAGGGATAGGGATAGGGAGTTTGAGGTGAGAATTTGGGTGCTCAAAATTAAAAGGGGATAAAACGCAAAGTCTGAAATGAGGGTCGGAGCGGGCGCTCTAAGGGTAGAGCGGCCGCTCTAACATTTCGCTGAAAAATCAGGTTTCTGGGTTGAAAATCAAAGCGCCCGCTCTAAGACCAGGGCGCCCGCTCTAAAGCTGCGCAATTTTCCCACACTTAGTCAATTTTTCACCCAAAACTCAGAGCTCCCGCTCTCTGACCAGAGCGCCCGCTCTAGCTTCTCGGATTTTAGCACCAAAAATGTAGAATTTCTGAGGGACCTTCAAAGCGCCCGCTCTACACCCAGAGCGCCCGCTCTAAATTCTCGAAATTTTCCTTCCTTAGCCCCCTTAAAATCAGAGCGCCCGCTCTACACCCAGAGCGCCCGCTCTAAATTCTCGGATTTTGGCCTCAAATATTCTGAATAATTCCCAATGATGCAGAGCGCCCGCCCTCTGTTTAGAGCGCCCGCTCTAGACTGTCGGATTTTTGGCTTTAAAAGCATTATTTCCCAAACCTGCAAACACTCAAATATCACTCAAACCAAAATCGTTAGTACTTCTATAGGATGCGACCTAAGTACCCGACTCAACCATTGATTGGTTGAGCCAAGAGGTCGTGCCCTTCGGTTTATAGCATTTTGGCTAACGATAACCAACATAAACCATCCCCTCTTTGGGGAAAAATCCTCCGGATTTTTGCAAAGTACTTAAAACAAAAAGTAACTAAAGAGATAGTTCAAAGACAAATATTCACAATATACTACAAAGCATGCTAGTTTAACGTCCCTAGCTTGACGTTACGTCACGAGCAATAAAGCTAAGGGGGAGGAACGGTGTGGACCGTCCCAAGCATTAGGCAACCGATCTTTCCAATATCTCCTTCATCATAGTATCTTTTGATCCGTTGCCCATTCACCATGAACCGGCTCCCATCTTCATGATTTTCCAATTCGAACGAGCCATAGGGGGTTACTTTGGTGATTGTAAACGACCCCACCCATTTGGACTTGAGCTTCCCGGGAAAGAGTCGGAGACGTGAGTTGAAGAGAAGAACCTTGTTACCCACCTCGAAGTCACGATCTCGAATCCTTTTATCGTGCCACCTCTTGGTTTGTTCTTTGTAGAGTCTAGAGCTCTCATAAGCATCATACCTCAACTCTTCCAACTCGTTGAGCTTGAGTAACCTCTTTTCTCCGGCCAAGTGAAGGTCCATGTTGAGTTCCTTTACAGCCCACCATGCCTTGTACTCCAATTCCACCGGAAGGTGGCATCCCTTACCATAGACAAGTCGATATGGCGTGGTGCCAATCGGTGTCTTGTAAGCGGTCCGTAAGGCCCATAGTACATCATCCAGTCTTAGGGACCAATCTTTTCTAGACTTGTTGACCATCCTCTCGAGCAAACTCTTAATTTCTCTGTTGGACACCTCCACTTGCCCTTGGGTTTATGGATGGTAAGGGAGTCCAACCTTATGATGTACCCCATATTTCTTCAAAAGTGCTTCGAGTTGTTTCTTGGCGAAATGAGATCCGCCATCACTAATTAGGCACCGTGGCACCCCAAATCTAGGAAAGATGATCTTCTTGAGCAACTTCAACACTACCTTGTGGTCATTTGTGGGTGATGGTATCGCTTCCACCCATTTAGTCACATAATCCACAGCCACAAGGATATACAAATTCCCACATGAGGAGACAAACGGACCCATGAAGTCCACTCCCCATACATCAAATGGCTCAACTTCTAAGATTGATTGTTGCGGCATTTCATTTCTCTTTGTGATTCCTCCCATCCTTTGGCATCGGTCACATCGAAGGATGAACTTGTGAACATCTTTGCGCATAGTTGGCCACCAAAGCTTGCAACCTAGGATCCTTGCCACGGTCTTGTTGACACCTCCATGACCTCCACAAGGTAGTGAATGACAATGTTCCATAATACCTTCCATCTCATGATTTGCCACACATTTCCGGAACAAACCGTCACTACACTTCTTGTACAAGCTTGGATCATCCCAAAAATACCTCTTAACTTCCTTGAAGAACCTCTTCCTTTGTCGAGCATCATAGTCATGAGGTACCACCCCGCTTGCTAAATAATTTGCAATATCAGCGAACCAAGGGATGGTGCTGGTAACGATCGCCATAAGAGAGTCATCTCGAAGCTCATCATCGATGGGATCCTCTTTGTCAAGGTAAGAAGGGTGGTCTAACGGCAACCTTGAGAGGTGGTCAGCCACTAGGTTCTCACTTCCTTTCTTATCCCGTATTTCAATGTCAAATTCTTGTAAGAGAAGGACCCATCGGATTAGACGCGGCTTAGCATCCTTTTTGCTCATTAAATACTTCACCGCGGAGTGATCGGTGTAGACAATGGCCTTGTTGCACACCAAACAGGGTCTAAACTTGTCAAAAGCGAAGACCACCGCCAACATTTCCTTCTCCGTGGTGGTGTAATTCTTTTGTGCCGTATCTAAAGTCCGGCTTGCATAAGAGATCACATTCAATTTCTTTTCTTTCCTTTGCCCAAGGACTGCTCCAACTGCATTATCACTCGCGTCACACATTAGTTCAAACGGGAGTTCCCAATTCGGTGCTTGCACTATAGGCGCATTCACTAAAGCATTTTTCAAGGTTTCAAATGCCTTAGTGCAAGCATCATCGAATTTGAACTCCACCTCTTTTTGAAGTAAACTCGTCAAAGGTCTCGCTATTTGTGCAAAATCTTTGATAAATCGGCGATAGAAGCCGGCGTGCCCCAAGAAGGCACGTACCCCGGTCACCGATGATGGTGGGGGTAGCTTTTCTATCGCCGAGACCTTTGCCGGGTCTACCTCAATACCATTAATGGACACTTTATGCCCGAGGACAATGCCCTCCTCGACCATAAAATGACACTTTTCCCAATTCAACACAAGGTTCGTCTCTTGACACCTCTTTAAAACCTTTTCGAGATTGTGCAAGCATAGGTCAAAAGACGAACCACAAACACTGAAATCATCCATGAAAACTTCTATTGCATTTTCGATCATATCAGAAAAGATTGCTGTCATACATCGTTGGAAAGTCGATGGGGCATTGCACAATCCGAAGGGCATCCTTCGGTAGGCAAATGTCCCAAATGGACAAGTGAAGGTTGTTTTATGTTGGTCATCCGGGTGAATTGGGATTTGAAAGAAACCCGAATAACCATCAAGAAAACAATAGTGTGAATGCTTCACCAACCTTTCCAACATTTGATCGATAAATGGCAAGGGGAAATGATCTTTTCTAGTGGCTTTATTAAGCCTCCTATAGTCAATGCACATTCTCCACCCCGTGACAGTGCGGGTGGAGATATCATTCCCCTTGTCATCTTGTATGATGGTCATGCCTCCCTTTTTGGGAACCACATGAACCGGGCTCACCCATTTGCTATCGGAGATAGCATAAATGATCCCCGCTTCACGTAGTTTGAGGATTTCCTTCTTAACCACTTCCTTCAAAGTCGGATTCAACCGCCTTTGAGGTTCAATGGAAGAGGCATGATCATCCTCAAGATGAATGCGATGCATACACAAGCTAGGGCTAATCCCCTTAATATCATCAATGCTATACCCGATAACACTCCTATATTTTTTTAAAATCTCAATTAATTTTTGCAATGAGGTGTCATCGAGGTTAGCATTGACAATAATAGGATGTAAGCAATCATCATCCAAATAAGCATATTTGAGAGAAGGAGGGAGGGGTTTTAGTTCTACCTTGGGAGGAGGCGTGGAACTCTCCTCCTTAGACTCACTTTGGATCGATGGGAGCTCATCCACGGCTCCTTGAGTCTCGGGATGAGTTTCACCTTCAAGGCTTTCAACCTCCAAGGCACACAAAGATTCTCCTTCACCCACCTCCTCACATGGAAGGTCTTCATCACCCTTGTCTTTAATTACCTCATGAGACTTAACCAATTCATCACGTTCGGAGTCCACCAAGTCCACCCGCCAAATCTTCTCTACCATAGGTTGCTTCAAAGTCTTTGAGAATTCAAACTTGTACTTCTCATTGGCCACCTCACATGTAATGGTATTATCTTTGCAATTGACGACCGCTCCCATGGTCTTGAGTGCCTCTCTTCCAAGGATAAGAGGAGTATGAGGGTCCTCCTCCATATCCATCACCACAAAATCGCAAGGCACAAACAAATTCCCAATCTTGATAGGAACGTCTTCTAACTCACCGCATGGGAATTTTGTGGACCGGTCGGCTAATTGAATCACCTTTCTTGAAGGTATCATCTCGAACTTGAGCTTCTTTGCAATGGATAGTGGCATGAGGCTCACACTTGCCCCAAGATCGGCTAGTGCACCCGTGGCCTCCATATCACCAATCTTGACCGGAAGAGTGAAGCTTCCCGGATCACATTGCTTGGTAGGCAAGGTTCTTTGCACTAGGGCACTAACTTGATGAGGAAGAGTGATACACTCATCACTTAGCTTCTTTTTGTTGGAGAGGAGTTCCTTGAGGAATTTTGCATAGGGTGGCATTTGAGTCATGGCTTCAAGGAACGGAATGTTGATGTGAAGTGACTTGAGCATAGCCATAAACTTGTTGTACTTGTCATTCAATCTCCTCTCGGGATAAGGCGGTGGTGGTTCAAACCTTGATGGTTGATAAGATGTTGATGGTTGCTTGTCTTTCCCAACTTCCTTGCTCTTTTCACTACCTTCACCCTTCTTCTTCTCAATGCTTCCTTCAACACTATTGTCAATTATTTGACCTTGGCTATCTCCATTGACCTCTTCAACCACTTGCTCTTCACCCTCCTTGTTGTGCTCCGATTGATCACTTCTAGGCCCCTCATAAGACTTTCCGGACCTAAGAGAGATAGCTTTGATATGATGGGTGGTAGCCGGGTTGGTAGTAGGTTGGCCCGGGAGCTTCTCATTGGCTAGATTGGTCACCCTCTCGGCGAGTTGAGCCACTTGATTATCCATCATCTTTTGATGTGCGGTGACCTCTTGATGCCTTTGATCCGCTTTTCGCTCACTATTGGTTATTCTTTGATCCATGGCGGATAGGCTTGATTGGATTCTATTGAGAGTTTCCATGAGCATTTGTTGATTAGGATCATTTTGCATGGAAGGGTTGGGTTGGAAATTTTGAAATTGGTTGGGTGGTCCTTGCTTGAATGGTGCTCTAGGGTGATTGCTAGCATTTGGATTTGGAAAGGGAGCCATTTGACCCGTGTTGTGGCTTGGGCCACTTGCATCTTGAAATCTATTACCATAATTGCCATTGGGGGCTCTCCAATTATCACGTTGATTGTTCATGTACCCCATTGCCGCTACATGTTCGGGGTCTCGACCACCACAATATGATATATCATGGTTGGTACCCCCACAATTCTCACAAGAGAAAGAGTGTACTTGATTGGTGGAGGAAGATGAAGACCCTTGGCTATTTCCCAGCTTCTTGTCAATGACTTGTTCCATAAGAGCCTTGAGTGAACCTTGATCAAGCTCGAATTTGCCCGAAGCTCTCTCTTCACCTCTTCTTCTTCCACCACTCGTAGAATGGTACCTCACAACTTCCTCTATGGTGTCCTCCAATTGAGCTTGAGGCACCTTGCTAATATGTCCACCACATCCGGAATTCAAATTTTGCTTGGGTATGTCGTCAAGACCATCATAGAAGAACTTGATGAGAAGTTGCTTGTCAAACTCATGGTGTGGGCAAGCTCTCACATACTCTTTAAACCGGTCCCAAGCTTCCCCCAAAGATTCATACCTTTCTTGCCTAAATGATGAAATTTTCTGCCTCAATTCGGTTGATTTGTCTTCGGGAATGAACTTGTTCAAGAAAGCTTTGGCCGTGTCTCTCCATGAGGCCAACGAGCCGGGCTTTAGGTTTTTGAGCCACCTATAAGCCTTGCCTGTGAGCGAATACCAAAAAAGGTGCATCCGGATGTATTCTTGAGTGACTTGGTTGGTTTGGAGTAAAGCACATGTCTCGAGAAATTTGTCCAAATGCTCTATCGGATCTTCATGAGCTGCTCCAGAAAATTGATCTCCACGCACCATTTGAGTGTAGTGCGGGTGGATAGTGAAATTTGTTTCCGTTGTAGGAAGTAGAATCCCACATTGCAATTCATGACTACCCGGATTACCAAAGTCACCAAAAAGAGCGCCATTGGCATCCCCCATGTCTGAAGAAATATCACTAGAAGAATCAAAGAACTCCTCCTCCTCACCCGTTTGTTCAACAAATAGTCTCCTCACTCGCCTTAGAGTGCGGTCAATGTCGAGATCGAGGTCGTGAGTAGGTGGTCCCTGTGATCTTCTAAGCATTCAACACAGCTAAACAGACAATTAGCGAATGACAACAACGGAGAAATAAATGAAAAATAGAAGGATAGAAGTAGAAAACAATTGAAAAACAAGATAACTAAGCAATAAACAATGTTGCCATTCCCCGGCAACGGCGCCAAAACTTGATCGGCCCCCTAGGTGTCGTTAGTTCCTAAAGGTCGAGTCAAGAATAAAAAGAAAACCCACGTCCTAAACTAACCAAAGGTAGCATAGTGGAAGAGGGGTCGAATCCTCAGGGAAGGTCAAACGTCTCTTGCTTAGATCACTTATAAGTCAATTGAAAAGGGAGGAATAAATTTTTGATGGATTTATCTATAGCTACTAGGGAAACAAATAAACTAAGAACTAAATTAACAAGCAACAAGCAGAGGTATAAAACTTCGAAAATCAAGGAATAGCAAACACTAGGGGATAGGGGAGAATTCCTAACTAACAATGATTTCAACAATTAGAGGCAACAAGAATGGTTCAATTGGTCAACCAAACAATTGGGGCCTATGGTCCAACATCTAGGATTCCCTCTTGGGCTCACCTAAACACCGCCTACCCAACCCCGCCTCGGTGGTCGAGGTCATCCCTAACCTAGTCATCATCACATACAAGCTCACTCTCGCGCAACTAGCATGCAACACAAAATAGGGTCTTAGAGGTGATCAATCTCTAAATCCTAACAACTAAAACCTAGGTTGGAATCAATTGCAAAACTTCTCAATCTACCCAATCTTGCACCACATATCATTCATTTCATCATTAGTTCATCATTTCCCCCTCCCCTAGCTAGAAACCTAGCCTAGAGAAGGAAGGGTCATACCAAAGCACACAAGAACATTAACAAAAGCAAAAACTAAGTTTAATGAGAGAAACATGGCTTAAACCAGAAAATAGGATGATTAAACTTTACTAAAGAAGTTAACTTTGAAGAGAATATGTTAAGTCTACTTGTAATCTATTCTAAATAGCATGAAATCTAAGCAAATAAGGATAATATTATACTAATAGCAAGAAAATAAAGGATCAAAACCAGAAATTGCAAGTTTAAACAAGGAGGCAACTAAGATATTAAACTATTCTATTGACTTGAAATAACAACTAAAAATAAGCTAAAACTAATTAAAATAGATAAATAAAGCAATAAATAAAGAGTAGGGATAGAAATAATACCAAAAGATTTAATCTTGGATTGAAAATGAAAGAGAGTAACAAAGAGTAGTGTTTTAGATCTAATGAGGAACTAAACCCTAACTAATCTAAAGTGCAAAAGAAAGAAGAAAAAAACAATAAGCTGAAATCTGATTTTCTAATATTTCTCTCTCTACATACATCTCTCCTCCCAATTACAAGGAAGAGAGGTATTTATACCCTCCTCTAAAACCTAACCCAAATCAAGGCCCAAAATTTTAGGCATCACGTGCAGAGTAAAATAATTAGAGCCGTCGGCCTACGCGTGTAGCAGAGTTCAAATCGGTCAGGGGAACACGGAGCGCCCGCTCTAAGGCCAGAGCGCCCGCTCTGAAGTCTCGCAGAAAATGCTCTGATTATTCTGGGAGCTAGAGCGCCCGCTTCAACATTAGAGCGCCCGCTCTGAGGGTTGGGTACTTGGTTTTTTTGCAGCAAGGAATACAGAGCGCCCGCTCTGAACTCTTCTTTCCTTCATATTTTGGGCTCTAATGCTCTAATCCCTTTGACTCCAAAGCATGCCTAATCCTTGCATCCAATCCTTGCTTTCTTAGCCACGGGAGGACCTGTAAGATGGAAAACACAAATCATAGGAAAGGTTCTAATAGGAGCAAATTGAAATGGGTTAAAGGAGAGGGAATAAAACCTTAGGAAATGAGCCAAAAATGACTCAAAACCACTCCAAGTAGCAAATATGCTCAATAATAACAAAACTAAGCTAAAATAGAGGAAAAAGGGCAAACAAAGGGCTCAATCGGGGAAGAAACGAAGTAGAAAAGTGGGCCAAATGGCCACTGATCACTCCTATCCAGGGGAAATTACCTATCCTAACCCCAACAAGTCATGCGGAAAAACATTCATGGTTTGACTTTAGCTACCACCATGGCTGCTACCACCATGGTTTACACAAGGCAAAAAATATAATTGCTTGCAAAGACTTAGACGGTAGTGGTACCGGCTGGGTTCTCTTGTCTACCCTCACAAATTCCTTTGCCTAGCTTGCAAAGACACAGACGGCAGTGATACTGGCTGGGTTTTCTTGGCTATCCTCGCAAAATTATTATACACATCCGGCTTGCCGCTTGTGTGGGCTGACTTCTTGCGTACAATAATACGCTTTGTGATAAATGCTTGATGATACCAATTGCAAGCTATTTATTCGAGTTCATTCAAAGCAGCAAAAAGAAAGAAGCAAACTCATTCAAAATCGGATCAACCGGTAGAATTGTAATAGAAATGTAGCAGAATTAACCGGCACAACCGGTGAAAATGTTAAAATGATTACAGAATAAACCGGCACAGCCGGTGAAAATATCAATACTCAAAATGAAATATAACAGCTGAGTAAGCCGACCCTTCCGGCGCTATTACAAGATAATGCACGGCGCGCAGGCCGGGAGGTCGTTGCTACTCTAGCTGCACTGTTACCCGGTCACCCTGAGCCTGGCTCCCTTCCGGATGAGTTGGGTCGGTGTTAGGGACGGAGCCGGGAGCAACCTCATCCTCGACTATCGCCTCCAAAGCAGCCGCTTTCGCCTGCATTCGCTGGAACTCGGCGTCCACCCATTCCTCATACGGTTCGGGCCCCGGCTAGCCCTCCTCTTCAGCCAGAATGGCCAGGTCTGCGTATTTGTAGGCGAGCTCCCAGACGTTGTAGTCTGCACCCGGGTGGATGATGGAGAACGCCCTCTTCCTTTTGTTTTGGCAGTCCTGCTCATTCTCTTCAATGAGCCGGCTCTGATCAGCTTCTAGGGTGGCCTGGAAATTGCGTTGAGCATCTGCAGCCTCCTTGACCAGGCGGTCATTCTCTAATTGCAGCCGTTTGCTGCTCTTCTTCGCCTGGTCAAGCCGCTTGAGGGGCTCTTCCTGCCTTTTTAGCTCATCTTCAGCGTTATCCAGGGCCGCCTGGAGGTTGTCGATTTTGAGCTTGGACTCCGAGAGGGCCCGTTGGAGGGACTTGACCTGATCCGCCTGTTGCATGATTATAGCTTTAGTTTCTAAGTCATGCACAATCATGGAATAGTGAGCAACGCTATGTGCGTCATTCGCAGAACGTTTGGCTCTTCTTACCTCTTCCTGCTTGCGGATGTAGGCCTTCTTAAGCCCCTCCACGCGGAGCAGTGCCTGCAACAACAACACAACCGGTATTAGTTGAAAGACCGGATGGGTATATTACAAATTAAATGCCGGGTGGGTACTCAGTTACTTACATCGGCCAGGTCGACCATCACCCGGTCAGCATTGAAGGTATTGATTCCAGGAATCGCCTCCTTCTCGTCCCGGGGGACGGCTTTCAGCATGGCCCGGGCGTATTGAGCAGCGTCCGGCCAGCGTGGTGAGTTATCTGCACCAGAAACAGACGGTGAGAATGCCGCGTATGCTCCACCTACGGACAGCCGGCTGATCGGAGAATCCCCCGGTTGCGACAAGGAGTATGACTTTACCCGCATGGGTAGGTCGAGCAACGTGAAGTTGAAGGGTTTTGTACCTTTTTGGGAAGCCGTTTTGCCTCCAGCAGAAGATGGACCGGGTGCGGTCCTTATTGGAACGACCCCTTTCAAGGCCGATTCAGTTTTTGACCCGTTTGGGGTCTTTATTGATTTACCGCCGGTTGTAGCCCGGGCGGTAGAAGCGGTTTTCTGCACCTTGAGTGCAGGCTCTTCAACAGACGGCCTTTGTCGGATTTGTTTTTGCAAAGAGCGGGGAATAACACCCCCATCTTGAAACAAGACCACACACGGTTAAGTTGAATAAATAGCTAAAGCTGCATCAAAGCCCGCATAGAGAAGGTCAGGCGGGGTAACCTTTTTAGCCGCCTGAGATGCGAGTTTCTTCTCTAGATTCTCCTTGCGGATATCTAAAGCCTTCTTTGCGGGTGTCTTGACGGTGGGTAGCATCTACTTAGCTTCTTCTGCAAAACGAAAACACATCCGGTACGAAATATGAATTTTACATTTCAATCAAGAGAAAAAGGTCAGCCGGCATCAAATTAACCGGCTAGGGTTCGTAACCTTTGGTCTTAAACATTCTGCTAAGCCCACAGGCGGACAAGAAGCACTCGTCCTTGAAAAATTCGTGTTTGGGCACCCAGTTCTTGGGTACCCTTATTATCTCTCCGGTTGAGAGAGAGGTAGAGGTCAACTCAAAAAATCCGGAGTCCAGAATGGTCTCCCTATCATTGTCAGGAACTGGGGGTAGCCGACATTTCTGCCCCAGAAGCTCTGGTTTCCGGTTGTAGGTCCGGTACTCCTTGTTTTCCTCCTCAGACGGGGCCTTGACCAGGTAGAACCGGTTCTTCCAGTCCGACCATTTGGATGGCTTGTCCAAGGTCATCATATATTGGGGCTGGGTTGTCAAGGTGTACCAGGCCCTCCAGCCGCTTGGGCTCCGGCTCAGATAGTGCATATGGACAAACGCCTCCCAGCCGGGGTTGAGACCCTGCATCTCGCAGGCGGCGATGTACCCTAATATATTCACCCAAGAATTCGGGGTGAGTTGCCAAACACCTAGGCCATACCCCCTAAGTATGGCCTTGATCGTGTTGTGAAGGGGGAAGCGGACGCCGGCTAGGAAAGCCGCCTCGTAGCATCCAAACCAACCGTTAGCGTTGGGCTGGTCATCTTCCCATACAACCGTCCCGAACTCCCCCGGTACGGTCATCTTGTATCCTTCACCAAGCGGTCTCCTGGTGATAAAGTCTTGTAGAGAAAACCGCATGAGGGTGCAGTCCTTCAAGGAGACGACGATCATGAGAGGGTCGTTTCGGCTTTGCCACGAAGGCCTCTCCGCCTCCTCGCTATCTTCTGACACGGTTAAGTAGCTGGAGCTACTGCTTTCAACCCGACTGTCATCAGAGCCGGATGGGGAGTTTGGAGCCTCATTGGAAGCTTCTGGCTGCTCAGCCTCCTCAGCCAGAGAGGTCTCCTCGTTGTAGGAGCCTAGAATGCTATCGCTTGGGGTGGCTGGGGTACCGCCGGATGGTTCTCTAACCTCCCCGTCTGGGCCTTGATTTTCAGGCGATAACTCGTTTGAGTCTCCGCCTCTGTAATTGGGGTCCATAGTTGTTCCCCTAATTCTGGCCATGGTGTCCTGCACAGACACGGAGTCGGTCGATATAAGTTTCAAAACTGGAAGTCAAGTTTCACGGGGTATTAGTCGTGCACTTTTCAGAGGCCGTCTGATCTACGAGTCTCTTGTTTTAAATTCTTTTAAAATTATAATGAGTTAGATGAGATCTCATACTAGCTGTGGCCACGGAGTCGCGCCCGTCTGCCATTGGATGTTTATTAATGTCTTCCGAGAAGAGGCATAGGGTTTTCTTATTTAATGTCCCGGAATGGAGCACAGGGGGACAACCCGGGCTATTGCTTAATCCAATCAATTAATGAAATGATCAATGTTATTTAAATAAAAACTTAGTAATGAGTAACTATGGAGTCATGTGTTCGAGTCAATGATAATATTGTGAGTGTATGGAATGCTTGTTAGTATCATGCTAGAACTCTTTACTATATTTCGTAACTTGTATGTGCTCATCGTTGCTGATTGCGTGCTCTTGTGTGTCTTTCTTTGGTCATGGCCTTCGCCTTCAATGACCCTGTAATGATCCAATTATTACACTTGTAATATTGGGGAGCAGATTCATCACAGGTTTTTGCATAAACTGTCTTGCATCAGGGTGATGGGATTTGTGTGGAGAGTTGGTTAACCAGTTAGCTAATTTCATAACACAGATTAAATTTTATTTTGGTGTTGGTTCCATTACTTCCTATTTTACTGGATTTTGAATAAAGGCCGTTATGGTTCCAACTTGTAAGACTTTGAGTTTTGACTTCCAGTTTTGAAACTTATATTTTTTTTTTAAAACTAAGTTAGTTTTCCGCTGCTGATTTCTGAAACTAGCCTTAACGTTTGAACACGTGGCGGTAGCACTCCAATAATTCTCTTACGGGTCTTACAGGTTATACAGGTCTTACAGGTTATACAGGTTATACAGGCTTCACAGGTTATCACAGGTTTTTACAGATTTCCTTTTAAAGAGAATTATTGGGGTGTTACAGGTTTGCTTCAGAAGAAAGGTCGATCTTCATTTAGCTTTGTCTGTATGGTAGTTAGAAGATTAATAACGCAAGTTTAAATTGATAAATTATGTGCAAATTTAATTTGTCAAGAATGAGACCTTAACTATGACAATTGCAAGTTGTCAATTGATAAAATCATATTAATGTCTTGGATTCGCTAATTTATTAGCGATCATTATTGAATACATTAACTTTATGTGCATATAACCAAATGAGTAATAAAAAAAATATGTCAAATTAAGTTAAAGTCTCATATTATAGTGAAATTTTGGATCGGATTTTAGGATCGTAATAAAATCATAGGATCGTGTTGAGATCTTACCACTCATAATTAATATCGAAGTATGATCATAAGATCCTACAAACTTTAAGATCCTTCCAAAGATCAGGATCGATCACGCAATTTTGGATCATAGAATCGTAGGATCGTAAGATAGAGACGTTTTTATGAACGTCTTTTAATATATTAGTACAGACTAGTATTTAGCCTGTGCATTATTATATAAACTTGTTGGTAAAAAGTCTTTTTTTTTTGTTATTAAAGAATCATTTTATTGTATATTTAGATTGATCTAATATTTTTGTCAAAAAGATTGATCTAATACTTAATCTAATATCATATCACTAATATATAAAGCCGGTCTCGCAGCCAGGCCACGAGACATCGACACTTGACATTCCAGCTTTTCGCCAAGTGTCAAGCCACATAGGTGACAAATAGGTATTATTGTGACTCATATAATGCTAAGTAAGTGAATTTTGGATAGATTTTTTAAGATAAAAATATTGTATAGTATTTTATTATCGATATACTTCTAATATTTCATATGTACAAAATTAATTATAGCTTTTAATAAATATCTTACAACTCATTACTATTTCCATTATAAAATTTGTTTTAAAAAGTTCTTTAAAATGAGATCCATTTATAATAAATTTTTAATAAAAAGTAGAAAATCAGTAAAAATAAGTTTTAATTAGAAAAAATAATTTTAGTTTGGTAAAAATACTTTCAATTCATTAGAAATAATTTAAGCGCAATAAAAAAAATATTAAGTTATTAATAACATAGATATCTTTTTACAATTAATTATAGCTTTTAATAATATCTTATAACTCATTACTATTTTCATCATAAAATTCGTTTTAAAAAGTTCTTTAAAATGAGATCCAGTTATAATAAAAAATAGAAAATCAGTAAAAATAAGTTTTAATTAGAAAAAATAATTTTAGTTTGGTAAAAATACTTTCAATTCATTAGAAATAATTTAAGCGCAATAAAAAAAATATCAAGTTAATAATAACATAGATATCTTTTTACAAATAAAACTACAAAAAGTACACTATTATATAAATAAGTGTTATGATATCGTATGTCTAAATATTTTACATTATCAAAAGGGGTTATATGATCGTATTTAACATTCAAGCTAAAAAGTTTAGGACAATCCGGGCATTTTTCGAGTATATAAATAAAGTAGGCATTTTTCGAGAGCATTTAGCGCGCCACATAAGCTAAGTTATTATTTCGACCAATTAAAAAGTTGATTAATAATTTGTTTTAGAATTAAAAAATTCACTCGCCACCTAAGAAAAATGGACGAATTATGAAAAATTATATCGCCACCTAGGTAAAAGGAACGAATTATATTTGACATCTAAAATTTTAACGCCACGTAGATTAAAAACTACAAACAAAATTATCTAATAATTTATCATATAAACTAATGGTAAAAAAAAAAATAGATAAATGCACAGATTTATAAGATAAAATTTGATAGCTACCATTATAATTACAAAAAAAAGCTATAAACAGTTAAGTAGTATAGACAAGAATATTAGTAACTCATACAATTATAAAATTAAAATTTAACAAAGTTAAAAAAAAAAAATTTAAATTTGTGATACCTACCATTATAAATAAATACATCATACGACACCAGAAAAATTTCATATCAATACAAATCCACATCAAGTGAATTTTGTGTTAGTAATTTTGTGTTAGCTTTAGGTCATCAATGGCTGGGTAATTTTTCGCTTAATTTTTAAAATCCATGTTTAAATTTACATTTGTAATTATTACTTAGATTGTGTTTATTTAGGTTACGTGTATGTTTATGTTTTGTTTTCACATGCAGATCTATATATCTAATTTAATTCGAGAATTAAATTTGAGCAAAAAAAATTGAAAATTAACATACGAGTTTCTAGCATGTTTGATGTACTAAACTTCCGCAAACAAGATAACTTAATAAGTGAGGTATTTTTATAAATTATTTACATTAATTAATTTTTTCATAAACCTCTTTAGTTTTTTTATTAATTTATTTTACGAAGAAAAAAAAATAAAATTTGTGATTTAGGTGGCTTAATCAAGTTATTAAATTAACTTAATTTATTATTTTTAATTACAGGGTGATTTAAATCCAACTTTGTTCAACACTTTCGTCCAATATTGATTAAAGGAAAAGTGTACTTTGTTAGATATTTTTCAATCATTCCAAATAAGAAACAATATCGCGTTGTCAATATATTTGATTTCATACAATTAAAATTTTTAGATCAATTTTATAAATGTAAAGATTTATTTTTTATCAATTTTATTTTTGCTAACATTTTAGTGTTCTATTTATCCACTTTTTAAAAGTAGATGTAGTTGGTTGTGAACGAACTTGGTGATTCTATCAAAATAAAAGATAAATTGTGTTTCGGGGTTTTCTGATGTCCTGCGGGAGAGTTACAATTCCGAGACTGAAACCGTGCGCCTGTACCTGCAAAACAACGGAGACTCCGAGTGTTGGGAGCTCCGCCTCCGACGATCAAGTTAGTACTTGCTTTAGGAGTAATAAATACGGAAAAAAGGTTCAGTGTTTTCTCTAGGTGAGAGTAATTAATTGACGTAATCCCCTTTAATGAGGATTAATACATGTATTTATAGTCTTGGGATGCGTGCCAGTCCTAGGTTTAGGTCAACCTAGGGCTGATTGGGCTTCCATAAGTCTTTGGGCCTAGGTGGCTGGTTTTCCCACTTGGCATGGGGGAGGCCACGTGGCGTAACACAAGTGGTCCATGGTGGACCGATCAACGCCTGACATGTGGCAGGCTCCTAATGGCCCATGTGGCGGACACATGGCAGGGCCTGATTGGTCCATTTGTCAGACAATGATTGGTAGGGAAAAACCCCCTAATCAAATTGTATATATGATTTTATTATTTTTAAATTAATACTTATTAAGTATGGTTGTGTGTATCTAATAATTTTTGGGAAAAATTCATGGGAATAATCCCACATTTGCGCCATTCATTTTTAATAATCCCACCTTTGGATTATTTTTTAATAATCCGACCTTTACCCCCCATTCATTTTTATTGGTCCCAACCGGTCAAGTGACCTATTATACCAAGTTACCTGACACTTGGCAACCTGTGATTGGTCAAAAAATAAATTAAAAAAAAAAAAAACTCCCAACCACCCCTGTTCCTCTTTCCCTTGCCCTTACCCTCTTTCTCACCTCCATGAATTCCGACATACTCCCAGCCACCCCAGCCACCTTCACCGCCCTTCCCCAACCACCCTGTTGCCCTTCCCAACTTCCCTAGCTACCCCAACCACGACCACCCACCTCACCTCCACCCAAAACTCAACCACCACTCTACTCAACCCCAACCACCGCTCCTTTACCACCTTTCTACCCCACTCGAAACACCCGAAAACCACCTGTAATCATAAACCGCTGCTTTACCACCTCTTTCTCATCTCTTTGCTAAGTGTTTCGGGTTTCTAGGGTTTCGATGTGGGTGGATTAATTGTTGTTTCTGGCTGATGTCGAGGTGGAGAGAGAGAGCAGCGGCAGGGGTTTGGAAGTGGCGGTAATGGGGTTGCTGCTGTCTTGAGGTTGTGCGTGAGAAGGTGTGGCTGATTGGTGGTTGTTTGTTGCAGGTTGGTGGCTAATTGGTTGCGCAGGGTGGAGGTTCGTGGGCTGAGAGAGGAGGTGCAGTGTTTTGTGTGGTGGTTGCATTGGTTGGAGTTGCGAGGATTTTCGAGTGTTGGCCGGAAAGAGAGGGAAGGGGGACTAGTTGGCCGGAAAAGGGGAATTGAGGCTGCCGGAATCCATTGGGGACTTGGTTGTTGTCGGTGGTGGGGGTTGCTGCAAGGGGAGGGGAATAAGGAGTAGGTGGCTGGTTGGTGGTGGGGGTGGGGGTGGTGGTTTGGGTGGTGGTGGGGATGGTGGCTAAATTATTTGTGTTTTTTTTTACCAATTATGTAATGACACGTGTATTTTAAACCAAAAAAAAAAATTTACCTCTTCAACCGGTTTCAGGTCAAATGGGACCAATAAAAATTAAAGGCACTCAAAGGTCGGACTATTAAAAAATAATCGAAAGGTTGGATTATTAAAACGAACGGCCTAAAGGTGGGATTATTCCCATGAATTTTTCCTAATTTTTGTTACATGTTTATATTTTTTTTAAATTAAATACTTACTTTATGTTTATTATTTTTTTAATGTTCTTATCAAAATATTTATTAGGGGAAACACAGTCCACATTAAGCTTCGGATCGGAATGTTTAGGGTGATATATTTATCCTGATATTTGATGGATGAGATACCATTTTTGTATTATTTAATTATAAATTCAATTTTCACATAACTAAAATGAATGAATAATAAAAAAAACTATCCTTTTCTAATCAGCAAATCAAAATATTATATGTTCTAATTAAGAATATTATCTTTTCGTGAGATTCAGGTACTCTGTAAAAATTAAAAGAAAAAGTCTTATATCGCACGAGATTTCATCTAGTTTAAATTAAAGCATAAGTAAATATTTTTCCTTTTTTTAATTAAATATACATAAAAAAAATGCAAGATAGCGCAAGATAAATTCGTCAACAAAATAATCATCAAGAATTTCCATTCAAAAATCCAAGTTTCTTTTTTTTTCAAACAATGTTACTAAAATTTTTAATTTACAAAAACAAAAATAAGTTCAATTATTAAAGTGGGATTAACATGCTTACCCTACAATAAGTTGCTAACCGACGAAAAAGTTGATTAGTGAAATTGAAATTGTTGTACTTCCTATGAATAAAACACAAAATAACTATGAATGCTTACACTTGAATTTAAATGTAAGTGTCAACAAAAAAAAGTATTATAATGTACTCGTATGTGTTACAATTAGAAACTAATGCAAAATTCAACTAAAAAAAAACCAAAAAAAAAAAAAAACCTACAACATTTTGCAAAACTATATATAATTGGTAATCATTAATAGCATTAGCATGAGAGATTAACAAAAAGCGGAAAGAGAAAACGTCATAAAAGGAAAGAGAAACAGAAGGAGAAGAAGTGAATCTAGATTAAACGATAAAACCTTGAAAGACAAACTTGAACATTAAAATTGTCATACGAAGATAAATTGCAGCATCCTTCCATAATCAATTAACCTATACTAAAAGCAAATCTAAAATGACAGTTGTCACGATGTCATTAATAATTTTCCCGCCTTTTTGTTCCTTTCTTTTTTTTTTTTTTTTTTTTTTTTTTTTTTTTTTTTTTTGCGAATTTTAATGACTTCTATTTTATAACCTACAATAATACTTATTTCCATTTTGACAACATATCTAATCCAATCATACTCAATTAATTTTTTTTTTTACATATATTCTATATACTATTAATCTTTTAGTTACAAATATACTAACATAGATTAAAAATAAGGTATTGAAATATATCATTATCCAAGATTATTATAATACTAGATGGAAGCCCGTGCGATGCACGATTTTTTCATCTAAGATTTTTAATTATTTGATTTATTGTATTTAATAATTTCAGACAAAATTACAAAAGTTTAATATTTATTTTTTTTAACTATAATTATTTATTAAATATAAGTAAATTGTAAATATGATATTTTTTTCCGTTATATAAAATCATTAATGTAAAATGATAAATTTTTAATAATTTAAATTTACCATATCTTTTATTTCGATAGAATCACCAACCTCGTCCACAACCAACCTACTACATCAATGGATAAATTGAACCGTAAAATGTTAACCAAATTGAAATTGATATAAATTAAATATTTACATTTATATAAAAAAAATCAATATATTTACCAATAAATGAAAAATTGTTGCGATATAAAATCAAAGTTATGCATTGGAAGTTTTTCATCATCTCTAAAAATAACCAAAGTCATCCATATATTAAATATACAACATCTAATCGTATGCCATTACATAAACAAATAATCGTTAAGTATCCTAAATAAATACAATGTAACTAATAATTACAAATCTAAATTTAAACATAAGATTTTAAAAATTACTCGGACATTAATGACCTAAAACTAACACAAAATTCACTTGATGGGGTTTTGTATTTGATTAGGGGATTTTGCTCCCACCAATCGGAATGCGCCACGTGGACCAATCAGGTCCTGCCAAGTGTCCCCCAGTTGGAACAGCCAGGGCTTCCCACGTGGCACGCGCTTATTCGTCCACCTTGGACCTGTTATGTCAAGACATGTGGCATACTCCATGCCTAATGGAGAAACCGGCCACCCAGGCCCAACTTCCGAGGGAAGCCCAATCGGCCCCAGGTTTACCTAAACCTAGGATGGGCACGTTTCCCAAGGTTATAAATACCTCCCTTAATCCTCATTAAGGGGAATTAACAAAAAAACACAGAAACATTACGAAAAAAATACATTAATTACACACAGTAATAACCGGCTAATCTCGCTAACAAAGCAGATTACCTACATTAAACACTCTCACCTAGAGAGACCAAATCACTTTAATTTCCGTATTAATTACTCCTTAATCAGGTACTAACTTGACCGTTGGAGGCGGAGCTCACAGGAGTCTCCGTTATTTTGCAGGTACAGGCGTCCGGTTCCAGTCTCGGAATTGTAACTCTCCCGCAGGACATCAGAAAACCCCGAAACATTTGGCGCCGTCTGTGGGGAGAGTACTTCTGAGATGGCATCCAAGTCTGTACCGACTCCTGAAGAGAGGCGTCCCCTAGACGACCCTAAAGTTCAGTCGGACCATGATACCGAAAGTGAATTCGAAGTTGAAACTCATACAGCTTCAGACGGGACCCTAAGGGCCCGACGTACCCGTCATACCGAAAGGAGGGAACGGGAGCATCTTCAAACAGGAAGCGAGCCAGCAGGCGCACCGCCTGTTCGGCAACAGCCGACTGATGGGTCTGCTCCCATCACAAGGAACGAACTCATGACCTTCATGAGGGACTTCAAGGGAGAGATTCAAGAGTTGATCAACAAGAAGCCGCCTGCTCTAGTCAAGGAGCAGTCGGCCAAGAAACCCTCCACTTCAATGAAGAGGAAGCCAGTTGAAGGGCGAGAGGCGACTCCTCATCCTAAATCTAGGAAGCGGGAGCCACCTGCCCTTGATTTCACAAAATTCCGTTATCCTACAGGAAATAGGAAACCTGTTCGTCATATTCAGGCGGACGGGTCGAAGCAAACATTCACAGATGCTCGGCTACTGCTAGAGCAGAAGAAGAGTGACCGATTGTCAGAGTCGGCCTCTACTTCAAACTTTCAAGACAGTTTGCGAAATGCCTCGATGAGGCATACTCAGTCGTACCATGAGAGTCAGTCAGGCGGCACCTCCCGTCAGTCCGGCTTTCATAGTGACCAGGCGGTAGCA
This sequence comes from Chenopodium quinoa, assembly GCF_001683475.1. Taxonomy (NCBI): domain Eukaryota; kingdom Viridiplantae; phylum Streptophyta; class Magnoliopsida; order Caryophyllales; family Amaranthaceae; genus Chenopodium; species Chenopodium quinoa. The sequence continues at coordinate 3,067,393 of NW_018744469.1, forward strand.
AACTTACCATTTGTGCCGCAACAACAGTATTTTTTGCAGCCACCTCCGTTTGGTGGACCTGCAGCAAAAAACGTCCAACCTATGGACTGGCAGCTACGGTTGCTTAGACTTGGTGAACAGCCGTCGGCCTTCTCCAAGGAAATTACTAAAGCCGCTCAGCCGGCAAAAGTGAAAAATGTACTAGTAGGCGCCTATGACGGCACTACTAACCCAGAAGACCATCTGATGGCATTCACCAACCTGATGTACCTTCAAGGGTTGGATGATCCCACTTGGTGCAAGTGTTTCCCAGCGACTCTCAACAATGGTTCAGCAACCTGTCGACTGGTTGTGTAAATAGCTTCATGACGCTTGCTTACTTATTTGCCTCCAACTTCGCCATGAACATCCCTGCGAAGAAAACGACCCTTGATTTGGGAACAATTCAGCAGGGCGAGAAGGAGGGGCTTCGTTCTTACATCAGGCGATTTAACCTGATGAGAATACAGATTCAAGGGTTACCGGATGAGGTAGCTTATACTGACTTTTTCAGAGGTCTCAAAGACGGGTCTACCTTCAAATTTGATTTGGTTCGAAAAAGGGTGGCGACTCTTCAAGAGGCCTTGATTGAAGCAGAAGCCTATATACAGGCGACTGATCTTTGTACGATAAAACAGTCGGACAGGAAAAGGTTCGACAAATGAGAAGGACGACAGAAACAGTCGTCAAATAAAGATGAGAAAAGAAAAGAGGTCTGGGCGGCTGATTCCTCTAAACAGCCGGCTCAGAAAAAGAAAAAAGAATTCAAACCATTCTCCCCAAAGTATGCGTTTAACAAGGATAACCAGTTTATCCTAAAAGAAATCAAGGGACGGATCTCAATTGAGAAGCCGGTCCCCATGAAGGGTTCTGCAAACAACCGGAACCAAGATAAATTCTGTGCTTATCATGATGATGTTGGTCATCACACCAATGACTGCATCAGTCTCATGCGGTATCTGGACCGCCTGGCTGAGCAAGGTGATCTTGCCACTTATGTCAAGAAATCTACGGGGAACACTTCCTTAAAAAAGCAGTCGGCAAAAAAGAATCAACAGGCCGACAGCTCCGATACAGATGATGCAGTCGTCTACACCATTGCAGGCGGCTTCTCAGGAGGCGGCCCCACTATTAGGGGCAACAAAGACAATATCAGGCGGTTAGATGTAAATTCCGTTCACCAAGAACGGCCGTCCAAATATTCATTTCCTGAGATTGTCATCACTGAAGAAGATCTAGGAGGGGTAAGAGGGCCGCATGACGACCCTATCGTTATTGAATGTAAAGTGGCCAACCAGAGAGTTGGCCGAATCCTCATAGATACCGGAAGCTCCTCAGATCTCATCAGTAGCAAATGTCTGTCGAAACTAAAATATCAGACTGATTGCATACATCCGGCCTCCCACCCTTTAGTAGGGTTTGGAGGAGGAGTCGTCCACCCACTGGGACGAGTAGATTTACCCATCCGCCTGGGCGAAAAAGGGGAACGACGGCACATTGTAGTCCGGTTCCTAGTAGTAGAGGAACTCTCGGCCTACAACATGATTCTGGGTCGACCAACCCTGAATAATTCCAAGGTGTTATAATCCCATCTCTTATGTTGCTCAAGTTTGAGAGGGATAATAGAACAGTCGGCTCCCTAAGGGGAGATCAGAGGATGGCCCGAGAGTGCTATCTCTCGGATGTCAAGCCCACTGTTATGGCCACTGGGTCAAGCGGTGAAAAAACAGACCTTGACAATGTCAAGGAGAGTGCGCCTGTTCAAGAAGCAGGCGGCAAAAAGAGAAAGGCATCCCAGACAGGGGCCGCAAGAAAAGAAAGAAAATAGCAATCATTGGCAGAGGAGCGGTCGGATGAGTTCCGCCCTCAGCCGGCTGGTGAGCATGCGGACCTTATCTTAGACGACTCACGTCCTGACCGAACAGTCAAAGTTGGGACGACTGCTCTGAGAAACCTTGGTGACGAGTTTCACAAACTCTTGAAAGAATACAAGGACATCTTTGCATTCGAAGTCCATGAAATGCCAGGCATTAGTCCTGATCTGGCGGTACATAAACTGGCTGTGGATCCAAAAAAGAAGCCGGTACGGCAGAAGAAACGGAACCATGGCGAAGAAAGAAGTCAGGCGGCAGCCGCTGAAGTTAAAAAATTACTTGATGCAGGGTTCATTCGGCAATGTTACTTCCCATACTGGGTTGCAAATGTGGTACTTGTTAAAAAGCCGAATGGCACCTGGCGAATGTGTGTAGACTACACAGACTAAAACAAGGCGTGCCCCAAAGACAGTTACCCTCTGCCTAAAATTGATAACCTGGTCGACTCAACAGCCGGCCATGCCTTGATGATTTTTATGGACGCCTATTCTGGTTTCCATCATATTCCTTTATGGAAGAAAGATCAGGAGAAGACGACCTTCGTCACTGATCAGGGGTTATACTGTTACACGGTCATGCCGTTTGGTCTTAAGAATGCCCCGGCTACCTTCCAACGAATGATAAACAATGTGTTCTTTGATCAGATTGGGAGAAACGTCGAGGCATACATTGATGATATGATTGTCAAGACTAAACTTCAGAAAGATCATCTGTCGGACCTCCGAGAAACTTTCGCCACACTCAGGCGGCACCATGTCATGCTCAATCCCAAGAAATGTGTATTTGGAGTTGAGTTTGGGAAATTTCTCAGATTCCTTATCAATCAGAGAGGAATAGAGGCGAACCCTGAGAAGGTGCAGGCGGTCATTGACATGCAGTCGCCTCGTACCATCCGAGAGGTTCAGAAGTTAACAGGTTGTCTGGCGGCCTTGGGAAGATTTCTAAGCCGATCAGGCGACAAATGCCTATACTTTTTCCAGGCAATTAAGAAAAAGGCAAGGTTTGAATGGGGGCCGAATGCTGAGGCCGCCTTCCAGAAATTAAAAAGTTCACTTGCATTCCTTGCCGAGGCTGGTCAGCCCTTTGCCCAAAGAGGTTCTCTACATGTACCTGGCCGTCTCTGATCATGCGTTAAGCGATGTTCTCCTTGCTGAAAGGGACGGCTGTCAGCTCCCGGTCTACTTTGTCAGTCACGTACTGAAAAATGCCGAGTTGAGGTATCCCCTAGTGGAGAAATTTGGTCTTGCACTCTTCATGGCTGTTAAAAAATTGAAGCCCTACTTTTTGGCACATACAGTCGTCGTGTATACAGACCAACCTATCAAGCGGCCACTTACCATCATGGAGTCGTCAGGCCGAATGATCAAATGGGCCATAGAAATACAGAGCCTCGAAGTTACATTCGAGCCTAGAAAAGCAGTGAAGGGGCAAGCCTTTGCTGATTTTATTGTAGAGATGACTCGTCCTCCTGACTCTCAAGTTCCAGACCAAGTATGGAAGGTATATGTGGACGGAAGCTCTACTTCAAATGGTTGTGGAGCAGGCGTCATATGTCAGTCGCCAGAGGGCGACAGGTACGAGTATGCTCTACGCTTCAGTTTTCAGGCTTCAAACAATGAGGCAGAATATGAAGCTTTACTAGCCGGGATCCGCATGTGCAAGGCGGCAGGGGCAAGAAAAATAGACGCTTGTTCCGATTCACAATTGATAGTGAGTCAGTACAATGGCGAATACGAAGCAACCCATCCGGCCATGATCAAGTATTTACAGGCGGTCCGACAAGCAGTCGGCTCCCTTGAGGATTTCCATCTGATCCAAGTGCCGAGATCAGAAAACAACCAGGCGGATGCACTGTCAAAATTAGCATCATCCGCCTCCTCTGATACTCCTCGAACAGTTTTTTGGGAAGTAATGGAGAAGAGAAGCATCGAGGAAAACCCTATTGGAATCCTAGACAGAAGCTCAACCTGGATGGATTCAATCAGGGCATATCTGACAAACGGTACACTGCCAGATGATACTCAACAGGCGGCAGCACTGAAAAAACGAGCCACCTGTTTTGAAATGATTAAGGGAGAACTTCACAAAAAGGGGTACCTTCAACCCTTCTTAAAGTGTGTTACTCCAGAAAAGGGACGAGAGATACTAGACGATCTTCACTCTGGTTACTGTGCTTCTCATATAGGTGGTAGGATGCTTGCTCAAAGGGCAAGGCGGCAGGGCTACTTTTGGCCTACTTTGGAAGCAGATGCAATGGAGATGGTGAAAAAATGTGACAAGTGCCAAAGGTTTGGCAAACTAATTCACCGTCCGGCTACTGACCTCACTACCATTCACAGCCCGCTACCGTTTGCTAAGTGGGGCATGGACATTCTGGGTCCATATACGCCTGCTACAGGCGGAAGGAGGTACATACTTGTTGCCGTCGACTACTTCTTTAAATGGGTAGAGGTGGAGGCTGTAAAGGGAATCAAGACGAAAGATGTAATTTCATTCATTTGGAAAAATGTCATCACTCGGTTCGGGGTTCCCATGTCTATGGTTTTTGATAATGGTCCCCAATTTGAGACGCCTGTTCTCAAAAGCTGGTTGGGTGATCAAGGAATTGCAAACTACTTTGCATCTGTCGGCCGTCCACAAGCAAACGGCCAGGTAGAAGCCTTTAATAAAATCATCTCAGACGGTCTCAAGAAAAAGATTGAACGAGCAGGCGGCCTATGGGCGGATGAACTACCACATGTTCTCTGGGCCATTAGGACGACTGAAAAAGGGGCAACTGGAGAAACTCCATTCCTCCTAACTTACGGTGCGGAAGCTGTTCTTCCAATAGAACACTACGAGCCGACTCTTCGAGTAATGCTATATGACGAAGAGGCAAACTGGGAAGCCATGCGCATGTCATTAGACTCACTTCCTGAAAAGAGGGGCAATGCTGTCTTGCGCCATGAGATCTATCGCCTGAGAATGACTAGATCATACAACAAAAAAGTACACAAGCGTCCACTCAAAGTAGGGGACTTTGTACTTAGAAAAATGGAAGCAGTTGGTAGGGCTAATGAGTCTGGCAAACTAACTCCCAACTGGGAAGGACCCTACCGAATCTATAAGGAAGTCAGGGACGGTACCTACCGTCTGGAAACACCAGACGGACAACCGTTTCCTCGAACTTGGAATGTAGATAATCTTAAGAAATATTTCTTTTAAATGATGTAAAGTCAAGAGCTACTTAATAAAAGTTTGCACTTACTATTCAATTTTGTACTACGAGGGGCATGCCGTCTGTACCTTTACAGTCGACTACTCTCCATTGAGTATTTCACTCACAATAGGGGCATGTCGTCTGGGCATATAGTCGGCTACTCTCCATAAGAAGATGGCCGACTGGTTCCAAACACATAGCCACCCCCCTAATACTTAGCTAAAAAGATTAGGGCCTGGCCGACCCTGTGCCTAACAGGCGGCTACCCTCCTTTTACTTAGCACCTACGTTCACCAAGAACTTACCAAGGCCACAGGCCGAATGATCAGACCAGGCGCCAAGCAAACTGATCAAATCTACAAAACTAATACGACCTGTCCCAACATCATAGCAGGCGTCCGACGGCATCCCTCCGGATGAAATTCGTCGCAGAGAGCAGCTCCCTTTTGGGTGGAACATTGTTCTATAAACTAATTACACGGCACCTATACGACTGTCCCCAAGGGCAACCACGTAGCCGTTTTTGAGACAAGGATAACTCTATCACTAACCAAACCACTGGTAGCAGTTGACATCTGAGTCAGATGACCGCCTGTATTACTTGGGATAAATGCAGGGGGTACCTCTTGAGTTAATAGCCAACAAACATTGGCGAATCAAGGGGTCTAGCCGGCCTCCGCCGCCTGGTACCTCTACTACTCAATCAAGAGTGACGGCGACTGAGTAACTCCAACGTTAACTCATAGTCACTCCCTCAAATTTGGTATGGAACCTAAAAGGTTTGAGTAGACCGCCTGTTTTTTGGCAAACAGGGGCACTCAAACCACTATTCCTACTAGGTAACCTATTGAGTTAATAGCCAACAAACATTGGCGAATCAAGGGGATCATCCGGCCTCCGCCGCCTGGTACCTCTACTACTCAATCTAGAGTGTGACGGAGACTAAGTAACTCCTATGTTAACTTATAGTCACTCCCTCAAACTTAGTATGGAGCCTAAAAGGTATGAGTCGTCCGCCTGTTTTTAACAAACAGGGGCTCTCAACCACTACTCCTGCTAGGTTAACAAATTATGAGTTAAAACCAACTTTGGCGAATAAAGGGAAACAACCGGTACCCGCCGCTTGTTATCTCTACTACTCAGTTCCTTGGCGACTAGGTAACTCATATTTACTTGGTCAGACCACTTTCCTAGGTTAAATTTACAAATGACAGGACCGCCTGCTTAAAAAGGATCCAGTCTTTAAAATAGTTCGAATACCGATTGGATAAATGGCCGACTAATCGTCTATCCTGGAAACAGACAACCAGTCGTCCAGGGGCATAAGCGGCGTGACTAACTACCGTACCTGTCTGCAACTATCGGCCATGCAAAACAGTCGGTCTAGTGAACAATTGGATATTAGATATGGAATACTTAGACAAATTTGAAGCAAAACAAAAATTCATTAAAAATAAGCCGGTCATTAAAGACCAGCAAAATATTCAAAGCCCCGGCCCCCTGGCCGGGTAAATACAAAGCAAATGGCACGCAGGCCATGGAAAGAATACATAAAGCTTAAGAAGGGGGCAGTTCAGTATTAGCAGCTGCCGCCTGGTCAACACTCTTCTTGCTGGACTCGGCTTCAGCTGCATCCTTTTTTGATGCCTTACCCCCAAGCGGCACAAGCGCCACTACCGGCTCCTCCTCCTCCTCCAACGCTTCCCCCAACGCCTCTTCTTCAGCAGCCGCCAGGATCTCTTGATTATATGCATCCGAACACTGGCGGTACGTTCTTTCCCAAGAGGCAAAGTCGGCACTGGGGAAGAGGCGGCCCCAGGTCATGCGCTGGATTTGAGCGGAGTCTTCCATCATCTCCCGGACCAGCTCTTTCTTCTCTTGCTCGGCCTTTTCCGAGAGCTCTTGGGTAAGACTCTTCTCCTGGGTCACCAGGCGTTCCTTTACGCTGGCCAAGGATTTCTCCATGGCTTCGTAAGAGTACATTTTTCAGGCGAAGAGGTTTCAGCTCGGCCTTGAGATTTGTGATGGTCGCCTCCAGCTCGTCATTCTTCTTCTGGGCCGCCTCTAACTGAGCCCGAACAGTGGCGGTAGCCTACGCCTGATAATAAAGAATATCAATGGTCAGTACTTCATTTTGGGCAATTTGAAACATTGCCTTATCACAGTCAGAGGCGGCCATAGCTTTTGCAGCCTTTACCTCTTTGTTCTTCCGATCAAGCGGCTTGCGAAGGCCGTTAACTCGGAGCAGGGCCTAAGTACAAAAAAAAAACAGGCGTCAGTTTCCAAACAAAAAAGAAAACAGGCGTCCAGAAATTCAAATACTCAAAAATATGCTAAGTATATCTCAGCAAGGACCCCTGCAATCCCGTCAAGGTCAAGGGTGCCGACACCCCTGACCGCCTCCCTTTCAGCTAGAGGAACTGCCCTGATCATAGACTTGGCCATCTCTACCAAGTCAGGCTCCTGGGGGCCGGCTGCATCAAGCATAAACAAATGGATTAGACTTAGTAACAAAGGGAGCAAGTCTAAAATTTACAAGGACAACTTCATACCACTAGGCGGCCCAGTTGGAGTTTTAGAAGAAGTGGCCGGCTGTTTCTCAGCCGCCACCTGTTTCCTGGTAGAACCAGGAGAGCTCCCAACAGTCGTCTTCCGGGCCTTGGGGTCCGGCTGTTGGGAAGATGAAGCTCTTGGAGCACCCGTCTAAAAAAGAAGAAAAAAGTCAGTATATGCATAAACACTCCAAAAAGAGGGTGAAAGGTTCGGAGCTCACCAAGGGTGCCCCCTTCTTGGGGGAGTCGGTTGAAGCTTGTTGCATAATAGAGGCCCGCAACATGGCCGCCGCAGTCTTGGAGGCGGTGATTTTGCTCATGGCGTCAGCTGCAAAAACAAACAGCAAAGTTAATAAAAGATAAACAACAAATGTATGGAACAACAGAGTATTCGACAGGCCGACTACCTCTTGAGCACCGACTGCTGAGGCCGCAGGCGGCCAAAAAGTACTCGTCATAGAGCCACTTGAAGCTCGGGACGCAGTGCAGGGGTACTTGCTCTCGTACCCCTGAAGTAGAGTCGACCCTCGACTCTACTTTAAAGAGTCCTTTATCAAGGATCTCTTTCTTAGCCTTGGGGGGAACAGGCGGCATGCTACGGCCGCCTGCAAGAAGGGGCGGATTCCTGTTCCACCTATTGAAGCGCTTGTTCTGCTCAATGTTAGAACTCTCAATGATGAGGAAGGTGCTCCGCCAGTCTTTCCACTTGTTTGTTTTACCTCTTGTCATGAGGTAGCCCCTGTGGCTTGTCAATTGATACCAGCCGGTACCGCCTGTCTTAGGGGTCCGGCTGAGATAGTTCATATGGGCGAAAGCCTCGAAGCTCGGCTCCACCCCGTGCAGTTCGCACCCGGCCACATAGCCGAGTACGTTGACCCAGGAGTTTGGGGCTAACTGCCATAACCCCAACTCATACCCATCCAAAATCCGCTGAACAACCGGATGTAATGGGAAGCGAAGCCCTGCCTTGATGGCCGCCTCGTAGCAGCCAAAGCAGGCGCTTTCATAACTGGAACCAGCCGGCCAGACGACTGTGTCTTCTGGATCCGGCACAAACACTAGAAAGTCGGGGCCCATGGTGTGGTTTGCAATAAAGCTCTCCACTTTCTCTTGCATGGCTATGATTCGGCCCCGAGGTACCGTGCAGTAGTAGGGGGTATTTAGCTCTCGGTAAGAGGCGGATGGTTCCGCCCAATTGTCCCCCTTCTCAACTGCGTGAGAAAGTCTCGCCTCTTGCAGGCGGCTGTTTTTCTCTTCTGTACCCAAAGAAGCATGGCCAGAAGAGCTTGACTCGGAATCGTCCTCCGACGAGTCTGAAGAGGACGACTCCTCCCCTCTCCCGGAGGGGCCCGCCTCCTCTCTTTGAAAAGGAGCAGATTTGTTAACTGTTAAATGGGAAGGGGTCACTATGACTCCCCCCACAGAATTGCCGGCATCCAGGCCGCCTTGTTTCACTTCCACATCTGGCGCCTGGTCAGATGTTTCACTAAGCGGCACCCTGTGGGAGGAGCCGTCTGAATTTGAGATCCTAGCTGTCTTTTTCGTTCTGGCCATCCTGCTCTGCATAGACACAGATACAGTCGGACTTTGTATAAAGGGCAAAGATGGGTCCGGAAAAGGGCAGGCGGCACTCCTAGTCCTAGATTCAGCCGTCCCCGGTGACCGGCTGATCACTAACCTAGGTCGTGTCGTGTGCTTCCGTGGTGCCATTTCAGAAAATAAAAAGAAAATTAAGAGTAAGAGAACTGAGTTACCTGAACGAGTGACGGTTGATGAAGTTCTGGAAATCCGGTGCAGTCGGCTTGTCAGAACAGGCGGTAGGCAGAAAAGGTCCAAAATGTCAGAGCAAGTTCAGGGGTCCGAATGTTCTCAAAAAGTTCTCAAAGTGTGAAAATGACTCAAGACAACTCTCCCTTATATAGGCGAAGTGAGAAGGCGAAGGGTCACTTTCAGAATTCAAAATTTGGGCGGGAAAATCTCTCGTCCTTTCGCCGACTGACACCTGTAGCAGGCCGTCGCCTGTTACAGTGCGACACCTGTCACAGGTAACACGTGACCAATCACGTGCCACCTGTGAGGGGCAAATGATTAGGGGATTTTGCTCCCACCAATCGGAATGCGCCACGTGGACCAATCAGGTCCTGCCAAGTGTCCCCCAGTTGGAACAACCAGGGCTTCCCACGTGGCACGCGCTTATTCGTCCACCTTGGACCTGTTATGTCAAGACATGTGGCATACTCCATGCCTAATGGAGAAACCGGCCACCCAGGCCCAACTTCCGAGGGAAGCCCAATCGGCCCCAGGTTTACCTAAACCTAGGATGGGCACGTTTCCCAAGGTTATAAATACCTCCCTTAATCCTCATTAAGGGGAATTAACAAAAAAACACAGAAACATTACGAAAAAAACACATTAATTACACACAGTAATAACCGGCTGATCTCGCTAACAAAGCAGATTACCTACATTAAACACTCTCACCTAGAGAGACCAAATCACTTTAATTTCCGTATTAATTACTCCTTAATCAGGTACTAACTTGACCGTTGGAGGCGGAGCTCACAGGAGTCTCCGTTATTTTGCAGGTACAGGCGTCCGGTTCCAGTCTCGGAATTGTAACTCTACCGCAGGACATCAGAAAACCCCGAAACAGTATTGATACAAAATTTTATTTGTGTCATATGATGTGTTAGATCTGCATGTAAAAAACACATTTAGTAAATAAAACATAAACATATAATCGTTAAGAATCTCAAATTAATACAATATAAGTAATAATTAGAAATACTAATTTAAACATAGGATTTTAAAAATTAAACTAAAAATTACCCTGCTATTGATGACCAAAAATTAACACAAAATTACTAACACAAAATCGCTTGATGGGGTTTTTTATTGATACGAAATTTTCTTTGTGTCGTATGATGTGTCAATTTATAATGGTAGGTATCACTAATTTTAATTGGAAAAATTCACGAGAATAATCCCACCTTTACGTCATTCGTTTTTAATAATCCTACCTTTGAGTTATTTTTTAATAATCCAACCTTTACCCCCTATTCTTTTTTATTGGTCCCGGGTGACCGGTAACCGGTTGAAGAGGTAAATTTTTTTTAAAGTTTATGTTACACGTGTCACAATTTGATTTGTCCAAAATAAAAAAAAAATTAACAAAAAAAAAAGTAAAATCAAATAAAAAAAAATCCACCACCACCATTTCAGCCACCACCATCCCCACACACCACCCAAACTCAAACCCCGGAACCACCACCCCATCCAGCCCCGAAACCACCGCCACTAAGATACCACCGCACCGACTAAGAAACCACCACCCCAGCCAGCCCAACCCCAAAACCCCTTCGAAAAATCGCAACCCACCAAACCAACCCCTTCGAAAAATCGCAACCCAGGCCACCAAACCCTCACCCCACCTCGTCAGCTTCAAGCCTTCAGCAACCACCACCACAATTAACACCCTCACCCCCATCAACAACAAAACCCGAACACCCACCCTCACCTTCGCTGGAAACCCCAACATCTACCCTCATCGTCACTAGAAACCCTCACCCTAGTCCCGATTTCGCCAAAAAACCCCAACCAACACCTTCACCATCTTCGAAAAACCCAACAAACACCCCCATTGCCAGAAAAAACAGTTTTGGTAGGGTTGCTGCGGGTAGGGGAGGGGGCTTTTCGGCCGTTTCCTGGTGGTGGTTGTGATGGAGGGAGAGGAGAGAGAGAAGCAGAAGGGGAAGGGGAGGGAGAAGCAGGAGGGAAGGGTGGCTGTTTTTTTTTGTGTTAATTTTTTTTGTGTTTTTTTTTATTTTATTTTTTGTGTTAATTTTTTTTTTGTTTTTTTTACCAATCATAGGTCGCCACGTGTCATGTAACCTATTATAACAAGTTACATGATCTGTTGGGACCAATAAAAATTAAAGGCACCCAAAGGTCGGATTATTAAAAATAACTCAAAGGTGGGATTATTAAAAACGAATGGCCCAAAGGTGGGATTATTCCCATGAATTTTTCCATTTTAATTTAATTATAGTTGACGAACAATTTGTATTTCTTATCATAAATACTATCAAAATTTATCTTATAATGATAGCTATCAAACTTTATTATAAGCGTTATCATTTTAATATTTTTTAGCATATTTTTTTTGGATTTCTTAAACTCGTAGTATTGAATTAATAAATTTATCTTTTTCTATATTTTTACTTTATTTTTTTCATTAAAATAATTTAATTCGTGGATTATAATCTAAGTGACATTAAAATTTTAGATATATCAAATCTAATTCGTTACTTTTATCTAGGTGGCGACATAATTTTTTAATTCAAAAATAAAATACAAATCTTTATTCTTATTGGTTGAAATAAGTATATTTCTTACATGGCGCTCCGAATGCTCTCCAACAATGCCTACTTTATTTATATATATTAGATTATCAATTTTTTCCTCCAACGTTAATCATTTACAATAAGATTTATTTTAATTAAAAATAGAAAAATAATTTTGGTAGCGTACTTTGTATAAATCTTAAAATTATTCATAACGTTTATACAAACAACTGAACAAAATCATTTTATTGTTATGAAATTAAAGAGAAAGAGGAAAAGTGGGGGAGAGAATAGATCGATATTCTAATTACTGAATGATGTGGGAGTACATATATATATATATATATTATATATATATATATATATATATATATATATATTTTTTTTTTATATATATATATATATATATATATATTATGATACAATTAGGGTTTCCTTGTAGAATAAGCCTAGTATATCTAGAATATCCTAGAATAATCTTAAGGGTATAATGGACATCCACTAAATGCATATATTATATAATACTCCTCCTTAGATGACCATTATCGAATAGTGCGCCTCATTAAAACCTTACTAGGAAAAACCCGATGGGATAAAAACCTAGTGAAGGAAAAAGAGTACAACACCTTCATAATACGCCTTGACATGCTGCCTCATTAAAAACCTTACCAGGAAAACCCAATGTGGGACAAAACCATGGTTAAGGGAAAAAGAGTGCAGCGTGTATTTTCTCCCGCTGATGAATGCATAACTTTAGATCTTCCAATGTAATGAATCCAATGCCTTAGTAACTTCACACTTGTAGCTAAATAACATTCCTTGATAGTTGATCCTCCCTGATCAAACTTGAATCTTCACTGTAAAGCATCTTCATTTATCCATACTTGTGAGAACAATACCTATGTTGCGTTTACCACTATCATATATGACATTTTCGTTTCAAGTTGCCTTACCATCAAAATTATGCCTACTTCCGGAGGTCAAAAAGTAGCTATTGATAATCAAATATTGATAATAATTTATGGCAACCCGTGATATCTTGATATCATTATCTAAGCTTATATGAATTAGTAATAATATAACACAAGTGTTATTATATACTTTACTCATGGTTCTTCTGGACCATAAGAAGATTATCTTTACTGCAATATAGCTCATTACTATTATTCTTTAGACATTTTGCATTTTATATGAGAGTTTTCCAATGAATATAAAAATCGATTAACTCTCACTTGGTTAAACTTCAGGTTGATATTTCAATAACTTAGTCACCAATACTCTCCATGAGTTTGATAACAATATCAACATTGACATTTTCAAAATATAGAATTTGAAGGGCTAGATATTTGAATACGTTTTATATAAGTTCTGCGGGAACTTTTCATGCATGATTCATAACATGCTATTGGGTCGTCATCATATAAACTTTCATCACAATTATAAGCCCGTCGGAGTATAACTTTCTTCTTGTAAGCCTTCATCATAATTATAAACTCGTTATATCATAAACATTCACATATAACAATGCATGCAATATGAGACGTAGAATTCATGATAAAACATTAAACAAAATTTAGTTTCATGTCGACATAAAAAATGGACATATATTTCATATCCCTTATTCACTAGTCCATTCTATCATGCATATGCATTATTTATCGGTTCCATCATATACTGGTATCATCATATAATTCCTCAAGGTACAATTTTAATTTGCATACTATTTTGACAATGATATCTGAATACATTTTGCATTGGTACTATCATAACTTTTCTTATCATAGGCCATCTATTGTAATAATTCAGATATCTATACCACTTTGGGGTATTTCATACACTATAGTATTTATATACTATTACAATATTAAAAGTGTTAATTGCATTATCTTGCCACATATCATATCTTTAGTTTGGAACCGATCATACAACCCACACTTCAGGTGTAGTGATTCATGTATAATTGGCAAGATTTTATCTCAATGTATACACATAATATGACCTAAATGTATCTTCAACGCTATGCAACATGAGTCATAACTGAATACAAATCAAATCATAAATGTGCAACATATCTTGATAGTAGACAAAAGTTGGCATGTAACTTTTCAAACTACCATTATAGGGATCATCAATTTATTTTTTTATTTTTATTTTTTCAACTTTTGTTAACTCATCTCCCCCTAAGTTGGTAAAATTTCTCTTTTATAGGGGTGTCTAATTCTATACCAACTTAGTATATAAATTTGCATTAAAATTCATTTCATTGGGAGGATCACGATAAAAATTTATCTCTCGGAAGATTTGTATTAAACAAGATTTATCTCTTCTGGAGAACAATTTCAATGAAGAATCATTTATTCATTAACTTTATATATCATGTGTATTTATTATTACATTTTCCATAATATTTTCTCTTCTGGAGATCAATGTCAATGGGGAGACATGTGTTATGCAGTTGTACGTTTTTCTTTCTTCTCCTATTTCTCATGTGCTGACATATAATAGCCCCAATCAAAAGAATTGGTATACAAGCGTAAATCACTTGCTTGTAATTCTACTAGGTGGTGATCTTTTATATCTTTGAAGACTTAAATAGTGTATTTGGTGAGCTTCTGGTCACCTAATACTTGACAATAATATATAAGTAATTTTGGTGAACTTCTGGTCACCTATTGCTCTTTCGTATATATGAATATCAAAACCTATTAACTCTTGAAATTTTCATCAACACAAATTATTATAGCTCAATCTCAATGTTATGTCTTGCCATTCAATTCATTTCATATATCTAACATTGAGAGAGTGTCAGCACATTATCAAATGAAACTTCAGGTTTCCATAACGGGTATTTATTGAACCCGAATGGCCTAATTTAATTATCACATCCAATCACATCTCTGAAATTGAACTCTAGTCAGTTTTCCAACACTAGTGATCACTTTATTAAACTTACTTTATGCATGGCCATGAGTATGATGTGATATTAGAACATCAACATGTGTTTCTTTATACATTGGCAAGACAATCAACTAATATTTTATCCAATAATTACTCATACTCTGCTAGAATTTTGACTATAATCTTGATACACGTTAATCTTGTTGGACATTTCATACTCTTCTGGAGTCTTTTATATAATCATGGAACATATGAATTTTAATAAAAGTGATTTCTTCAAGAAATGTAATGGAATTTATCACTTCCTCAAATTTGTCATTGTCAATAATGACTCCTTTCCTTTTCGAAGATACTTAATTATCTTTGGAACATATTGATCTATCACACTTTAGGCATGCTATAGGTTCATCAGCAATTGATGTTGTCCTTCTGGACATCAATTTTAATTGGAGCATTTACAACTAGTATATAATCAATGACATTTATTTGTATCCATCTTCAGGATGGTATCATTTCAAAATAAATAATTAACATGTGGCCACTTCTATTAGATAAATCGTTGATATTTAAGTTAATGTATGTATCAAACTTACCATCAATATATTTTATTATTTATGTGCAATGATTATTTACAATCTCCCCCTAATCCCTGCATATGGGGGTATGGAATCAATCCAACAACCTTTAAAATCCCTACACCTTAAGCCATAAATTCTATTGGCAATATCATGTATCAAGTAACGTGTTCCTTTTAGCAAAAACATGCTTAGATAAAATTATACTCATAGAACACTTAATCATGTTCCTCTTGCCCAATTACATTCATCCTAAAAAAAACGAAACCTCTTATATTTAAAGGCATAATAAAACGTTGATCCTGTAAAGTTTCTCTCAATGTTATGTTGCATTTTATAAACTCATAAACATTATTTCTTGGTCCAATAGTTGATATGTAATCATGTTTGCAGTTCTAATTGAGCTTTTCAATGAATTGTAATCACGAAAACATCATGTAAACATGCTTTCTTTCAATCACATGAACTCTCATTCACTTATGGAGTGAGTAAATCTAGTAATTTATGTATCTTCAATACTCACTTAGAGTTATGACATTATGCAAATATTAGCAATCTCACTTATAAGGGTAATTAGAAACAATATAATGCTACATATCATCGAAAAAAACCAAATCATACTCATAAATATTAGTTCTTGATTATGACGTAAAAAATTTTAAACCTATTATTCATGAGGTCAATGAAATTGTAGCGTCATTCAAGTGTAAGTAATATCACTCATAAAAGTGCAAATAATATTACAATCATCGTGAAAGAGTTCAACGCATGACCATAAAAATAATCCACGATGTTTAATCCATACTCATCATAATCACATAATTTGATCAAAATAAGACTTCTTGAGCAGTTAGATTAGGCATATAATTAAACATGTATACTTGTTAAGAAATTTTCTGCCTTTTTATTTCACTTCTTTGTCTATATTATATCAAGTGATAACAAAATAAAGCGTAACCGTGTCCTTGATTTAAGCCAAGGATATGATCACGTGTGCATAATCAATCTACTTCTAGTTTACATAAATTCCACCTAATTATCTCCTAGAATTGCGTAAACAAATTTTATCAACATCTCCTAAATGGTGAAGTATATCCTCTAATTTTGGGATATAATTTAGGAAATTATATCGTAACAATACTCCATAATAAATCAAAACGAAGTTGACTTTCCTTAGCATTAAACCAATATAAAACACATGCTATCTACAATACGTAGTATAAGATATAAACATACCATTAGAAAAATATTATAAACAAAGACTTAGGGTCTAGTTTAGAAAAATATATTTATAATAAATTATCATGATGATGAGTAATAGATAATCTTAGATTATTAATAGTAAACATATCACATAAACATAACAAAATCATGTGATAAAGCTAATTAAGTTTGATAACCCCAAAATCAGCAAATAAAATCATAAATTAGAAAAATTATAATGGCAAAATTCATTTACTATACTTTACATAAAACCAAGAAGTAACCAAATTAATTTTATCCAAGAAAACCAGGTTATTCTTAAAGTCCACCACAACCAAGGAGATGACTGATCCAACTAGATGCAGTTCTAGTACTTCGTAACGTACTTCTCTGTATGCATGACACACTAAAATCGTACAAAATTCAAGATACCTTAACTGATTAATTGGAATAGTGCCGACATGCCACAATATTTAACATAACAATTACAAATTGTTAAATAATCCACTGATACTTTATAGAATATAGATATCAGCACAATATTGAAAAATAAAAATAATAACAATCATTAGCCAATTAATTCTTACTGCTAACTATATTTAATTACCATGACAATCACAAATCAATAATACGAGTATGATAGTAAATGCGTACCTTACTTTTGAAGTATACTTTAACAACACAAATAACAATTTCGAGTAGACTTTCTCTAATTTGGGGCCCATAATTTCGATTAAGGTCATGACAATTAGATGCGTTCATATTGCTGACTCCAATTTTCAAATACATGTGGGAAGCACTATAAGAAATACTTTTAAGGATAATTGGCATCAATTGTAGCAAATTAGATAATCATCAGATTAGAAGATATTTTCGTCAATGAGTTAAACAATCTACACGCATCGTCTCTTCTCTTATTGGACAAATTGTGTTTTTCACAATTCTTCCAAATTTAATCTGTGGTACTAGAAGAAGAAAAAAAACTGTAAATTAACAAGTCAATTATATACTCGCCCCACACATATAGGCTACACAAAAGTATTCTGCCGAACATACTCACCAAGGTGAATTACACTAACTTTTAATTATAATTAACATTAATTCAACCCCAACATAACAAAACAATACATCATAATAATATAACATGTATAAAAGAGGCACTTAAAAAATATATTTTGTAAAATTAAAGCTTAATAAATTAAAATAAATGAAATTGTGAGGAAACTTCCCTGCTAATCGGCTCACGATGGCTTCATGGATCATCATCGCACGATATCGCCTATCAAATTCTAAATATCATGCTAGGAATATTGTGTTGTATTATAGTTTTTAACTGCAAGGATGATTCATAATCCATCAATTTGTAGGATGTTCCTTGCTAATAGTATACCAAGATCTCAATAGCAACCGTTTTCGATTATGATTAAATTTTAATCTTAATCGATCGCTTAGAGCTTTGGTACTCATAACGTGTTATGAAATTAAAGAGAAAGAGGAAAAGTGGGGGGAGAGAATAGATCGATATTCTAATTACTGAATGATGTGGGTTTCCTTGTAGAATAATAAGCCTAGTATATCTAGAATATCCTAGAATAATCATAAGGGTATAATGGACATCCACTAAATACATATATTATAAAACATTTATTATATTATATTCCCTCCGTTTTTTTATAGGCTAGAGTTGGATTTGCACATTTGCCGAGACACAACTTTGACCATCAATATCTTTAATTAGAGATTATTAAAAATTATGATTTTTTTATTTATTTATATAAAAGCAGACATTATGATAAATCAACATATAATTATTTGATCATTTTTACGTATTGTATATTTGTAAAATAAATTAAGTAAATGATGGCATATGAATAATGTAAAATATTTCAACTCAACATACATTGAAAAATTCAATCTAATTACTCTACACGCATTTATGCAATGTGATTATTAAAATTAAAATAAAAACCGCTACTACTCACTATAAATATATTTTAAAAAAGTTGATTATGGAATACTAATTATCCTAAAGTAATATAAAATCAACTAAATTTTCATATAATGGCGATCAAAGTGTGTCAACAAAAATATAAGGACAAATGTATATGAGTTCGTATCGGGTACTAACCTTTTTTTTTTTTTTTGAAGACGTATACGGGTACTAACCTAAGCTAATATTTTCATTTTCTTATAAAACCTTACAGCTTCTAAATTTCTATTACTAAATTATTTTTTTATAAAATTCAATTTAATAACCTTTACGTATTTGGTATAAATTAAAATTCAAGTTATTTGGTTACAAATATTTTTTTTTTTTTTGGATAAACTGTTGTTGAATTAACAACCATTCTTTAAAAAAAAAAATCTTTATAATTTTTGTTGTAAAGTTTAATTATGATTGTGCATGGCACGGGAATTAACCTAGTTTTATAGTTAGCATTAATCAATGAAAGAGTAGGATGATTTTGTAGGTTTATTATTATGGCCTAGTAAAAATAAGGAATTTTGATTAGATTTATAGAAGGTTTTTTTTATTTATTTTTTTTTTATGAATAAAACAAATTTATGGAATCAGTTAATGTTGAATCGATTCTAATTAGAAGAAGAAAGAGAGTGAGAAAGAGAAGAAAGGATAGAGTTTTTATTCAGATGATTAAAGAATTATCGCATAAAAATTAGTTTTTGTTTCGGGGTTTTCTGATGTCCTGCGGGAGAGTTACAATTCCGAGACTGGAACCGGACGCCTGTACCTGCAAAACAACGGAGACTCCTGGTGGTGGGAGCTCCGCCTCCAACGGTCAAGTTAGTACTTGATTAAGGAGTAATTAATGCGGAAATTAAAGTGAGTG
The DNA here is from genome assembly GCF_001683475.1 of Chenopodium quinoa. Taxonomy (NCBI): domain Eukaryota; kingdom Viridiplantae; phylum Streptophyta; class Magnoliopsida; order Caryophyllales; family Amaranthaceae; genus Chenopodium; species Chenopodium quinoa. The sequence goes on from NW_018744469.1 coordinate 3,086,904, forward strand.
GGTCTCTCTAGGTGAGAGTGTTTAATGTGAGTTTTTAGCGTAATCTGCTTTGTTAGCGTGATCAGCCTATTATCACTGTAATTAATGTATGTGTAATCAATATGTTTTTTCTGTAATCCCCCCTTAATGAGGATTAAGGGAGGTATTTATAACCTTGGGAAACGTGCCAATCCTAGGTTTAGCTTAACCTAGGGCTGATTGGGCTTCTCTCGGAAGTTGGGCCTGGGTGGCCGGTTTCTCCATTAGGCATGGAGTATGCCACGTGTCATGACATAACAGGTCCAAGGTGGACGAATAAGCGTGTGCCACGTGGCAAGCCCTGACAGTTCCAACTGGGGGACACTTGGCAGGACCTGATTGGCCCACGTGGCGCATTCCGATTGGTGGGAGCAAAATCCCCTAATCATTCTCCCCTCACAGGTGGCACGTGACTGGTCACGTGTTACCTGTGACAGGTGCCGCACTGTAACAGGCGACGGCCTGCTACAGGTTCCAGTCGGCGAAAGGACGAGAGATTTTCCCGCCCAAATTTTGAATTCTGAAAGTGACCCTTCGCCTTCTCACTTCGCCTATATAAGGGAGTGTTGACTTCAGTCATTTTCACACTTGAGAACTGTTTGAGAACATTCGGACCCCTGAACTTGCTCTGACATTTTGGACCCTTTCTGCCTACCGCCTGTTCTGACAAGCCGACTGCAAAGGATTTTCAAAACTTCATCAACCGTCACTCGTTCAGGTAACTTTCGGTTCTCTTACTCTTAATTTTCTTTTTACTTTTTTGAAATGGCACCACGGAAGCACACGACACGACCTAGGTTAGTGATCAGCCGGTCACCGGGGACGGCTGAATCTAGGACTAGGAGTGTCGTCTGCCCTTTTCCGGACCTATCTTTGCCCTTTATACAAATTCCAACTGTATTTGTGTCTATGCAGAGCAGGATGGCCAGAACGAAAAAGACTGCTAGGATCTCAAATTCAGACGGCTCCTCCCACAGGGTGCCGATTAGTGAAACATCTGACCAGACGCCAGATGTGGAAGTGAAACAAGGCGGCCTGAAAGCTGGCAATTCTGAGGGAGGAGTCATAGTGACCCCTTCCCATTTAACAGTTAACAATTCTGCTCCTTTTCAAAGAGAGGAGGCGAGCCCTTCCGGGAGGGGGGAGGAGTCGTCCTCTTCGGACTCGTCAGAGGGCGATTCCGAGTCTAGGTCTTCTGGGCATGCTTCTCTGGACACAGAAGAGAAAAACAGCCGCCTGCAAGAGGCGAGGCTTTCTCACGCAGTTGAGAAGGGGGACAATTGGGCGGAGCCATCCGCCTCTTACCTAGAGCAAAATACCCCCTACTACTGCACGGTACCTCGGGGCCGGATCACAGTCATGCAAGAGAAAGTGGAGAGCTTTATCGCAAACCACACAATGGGCCCCGACTTTTTAGTGTTTGTGCCGGATCCAGAAGACACAGTCGTCTGGCCGGCTGGTACCAGTTATGATAGCGCCTGCTTTGGCTGCTACGAGGCGGCCATCAAGGCTGGGCTGCGCTTCCCATTACATACAGCTGTTCAGCGGATCTTGGATGGGTATGAGTTGGGGTTATGGCAGTTAGCCCCGAACTCCTGGGTCAATGTACTCGGTTATGTGGCCGGGTGCGAACTGCACGGGGTGGAGCCGAGCTTCGAGGCTTTCGCCCATATGAACTATCTCAGCCGGACCCCTAAGGCAGGCGGTACCGGCTGGTATCAATTGACAAGCCACAGGGGCTACCTCATGACGAGAGGTAAAGCAAACAAGTGGAAGGACTGGCGGAGCACCTTCCTCATCATTGAGAGTTCAGACACTGAGCTGAACAAGCGCTTCAATAGGTGGAACAGGAATCTGCCCCTTCTTGCAGGCGGCCGCAGCATGCCGCCTGTTCCCCCCAAGGCTAAGAAAGAGATCCTGGATAAAGGACTCTTTAAAGTAGAGTCAAGGGTCGACTCTACTTCAGGGGTACGAGAGCAAGTACCCCTGCACTGCGTCCCGAGCTTCAAATGGCTCTATGACGAGTACTTTTTGGCCGCCTGTGGCCTCAACAGTCGGTGCTCAAGAGGTAGTCGGCCTGTCGAATACTCTGTTGTTCCATACATTTCTTGTTATGACTTATTAACTTTGCTATTTGTTTTTGCAGCGGACGCTATGAGCAAAATTACCGCCTCCAAGACTGCGGCGGCCATGTTGCGGGCCTCCATCATGCAACAAGCTTCAACCGACTCCCCCAAGAAGGGAGCACCCTTGGTGGGCTTCGAACCTTTCACCCTTTTTTTGGAGTTGTGTTTATGCATATACTGACTTTTTTTCTTCTTTTTTAGACGGGTGCTCCAAGGGCTTCTTCTTCCCAACAGCCAGACCCCAAGGCCCGGAGGACGACTGTTGCGAGCTCTCCTGGTTCTGCCAAGAAACATGTAGCGGCTGAGAAACAGCCGGCCACTTCTTCTAAAACTCCAACTGGGCCGCCTAGAAGTATGAAGTTGTCCTTGTAAATTTTAGACTTGCTCCCTTTTTTACTAGGTCTAATCCGTTTGTTTATGCTTGATGCAGCCGGCCCTCAGGAGCCTGACTTGGTAGAGGTGGCCAAGTCTATGATCAGGGCCGTTCCTCCAGCTGAAAGGGAGGCGGTCAGGGGTGTCGGCACCCTTGACCTAGACGGGATTGCAGGGGTCCTTGCTGAGGTATACTTAGCATATTTTTTAGTATTTGAATTTCTAGACGCCTGTTTTCTTTTTTGTTTGGAAACTGACGCCTGTTCCTTTTTACTTAGGCCCTGCTCCGAGTGAACGGCCTTCGCAAGCCGCTTGACCGGAAGAACAAAGAGGTAAAGGCTGCAAAAGCTATGACCGCCTCTGACTGTGATAAGGCAATGTTTCAAATTGCCCAAAATGAAGTTCTGACCATTGATATTCTTTATTATCAGGCGCAGGCTACCGCCGCTATTCGGGCTCAGTTAGAGGCGGCCCAGAAGAGGAATGGCGAGCTGGAGGCGACCATCACCAATCTTAAGGCCGAGCTGAAACCTCTTCGCCTAAAGATGTACTCATACGAAGCCTTGGAGAAATCCTTGGCCAACGTAAAGGAACGCCTGGTGACCCAGGAGAAGAGTCTTACCGAGGAGCTCTCGGAAAAGGCCGAGCAAGAAAAGAAAGAGCTGGTCCGGGAGATGATGGAAGACTCCGCTCAAATCCAGCGCATGACTTGGGGCCGCCTCTTCCCCAATGCCAACTTTGCCTCATGGGAAAAAACGTACAGCCAGTGTTCTGATACATATAATCAAGAGATCCTGGCGGCTGCTGAGGATGAGGCGTTGGAGGAAGCGTTGGAGGAGGAGGAGCCGGTAGTGGCGCTTGTGCCGCTTGGGGGTAATGCATCAAAAAAGGATGCAGCTGAAGCCGAGTCCAGCAAGAAGAGTGTTGACCAGGCGGCAGCTGCTAATATTGAAGATCTGCCCCCTTCTTAAGCTTTATGTATTCTTTCCACGGCCTGCGTGCCGTTTGTTTTGTATTTACCCGGCCAGGGGGCCGGGGCTCTGAATATTTTGCCGGTCTTTAATGACCGGCTTCTTTTTAATGAATTTTTGTTTTGCTTCAAATTTGTCTAAGTATTGAATATTCTAATATCCAATTGTTCACTAGACCGACTGTTTTACATGGCCGATAGTTGCAGACAGGTACGGATAGTTAGTCACGCCGCCTATGCCCCTGGACGACTGCTTGTCTGTTTCCAGGATAGACGATCAGTCGGCCATTTATCCAATCGGTATTCGAACTATTTTAAAGACTGGATCCTTTTTAGGCAGGCGGTCCTGTCATTTGTAAATTTAACCAAGTAGGAAAGTGGTCTGACCAAGTGAACATGATTGTTACTTAGTTGCCAAGGAACTTAGTAGAGGTATCAAGCGGTGGGTACCGGTTGTTCCCCTTTATTCGCCAATGTTTGTTGGCTTTTAACTCATAAGTTGTTAACCTAGCAGGAGTAGTGGTTGAGAGCCCCTGTTTGCGAAAAACAGGCGGACGACTCATACCTTTTAGGCTCCATACTAAGTTTGAGGGAGTGACTATGAGTTAACTTTGGAGTTACTCAATCGCCGTCACTCCTGCTTGAGTAGTAAAGGTACCAGGCGGCGGAGGCCGGCTGATCCTTTTGATTTGCCAATGTTTGTTGGCTATTAACTCAAGAGGTTACCTAGTAGGAATAGGGGTTTGAGTGCCGCTGTTTGCCAAAAAACAGGCGGTCTACTCGAACCTTTTAAGTTCCATACCAAGTTTGAGGGAATGACTATGAGTTAACGTTGGTGTTACACAGTCACCGTCACTCTTGCTTGAGAAGTAGAGGTACCAGGCGGCGGAGGCCGGCTAGACCCCTTGATTCGCCAATTTTTGTTGGCTATTAACTCAAGAGGTACCCCCTGCATTTATCCCAAGTAATACAGGCGGTCATCTGACTCAGATGTCAACTGCTACCACTGGTTTGGTTAGTGATAGAGTTATCCTTGTCTCAAAAATGGCTACGTGGTTGCCCTTGGGGACAGTCGTATAGGTGCCGTGTAATTAGTTTATAGAGCAATGTTCCACCCAAAAGGGAGTTGCTCTCTGCGACGAATTTCATCCGGAGGGATGCCGCCGGACGCCTGCTATGATGTTGGGACATGTCGTATTAGTTTTGAAGATTGGATCAGTTGGCTTGGCGCCTGGTCTGATCATTCGGCCTGTGGCCTTGGTAAATTCTTGGTGAACGTAGGTGCTAAGTAAAAGGAGGGTAGCCGCCTGTTAGGCACAGGGTCGGCCAGGCCCTAATCTTTTTAGCTAAGTATAAGGGGGGTGGCTATGTGTTTGGAACCAGTCGGCCATCTTCTTATGGAGAGTAGCCGACTATATGTCCAGACGACATGCCCCTATTGTGAGTAAAATACTCAATGGAGAGTAGCCGACTGTAAAGGTACAGACGGCATGCCCCTCTGAAGATAGTAAAATACTCAATGGAGAGTAGCCGACTGTAAAGGTACAGACGGCATGCCCCTCTGAAGATAGAGTGAAATACTCAATGGAGAGTAGCCGACTGTAAAGGTACAGACGGCATGCCCCTCTTAAATAAAAATTAAACATGGAGAGTAGCCGACTGTTTTTCAGCAGGCATGCCCCTCTTAGTACAAAATTGATCATTAAGTGCAAACTTTTATTAAGTAGCCCTTGACTATTTACATCATTCAAAAGAAATATTTCTTAAGATTGTCTACATTCCAAGTTCGAGGCAACGGTCGTCCGTCTGGTGTTTCCAGACGGTAGGTACCGTCCCTGACCTCTTCACAGATTCGGTAGGGTCCTTCCCAGTTGGGAGTTAGTTTGCCAGACTCATTAGCCCTACCAACTGCTTCCATTTTTCTAAGTACAAAGTCCCCCACTTTGAGTGGACGCCTGTGTACTTTTTTGTTGTATGATCTAGTCATTCTCAGGCGGTAAATTTCATGGCGCAAGACAGCATTGCCCCTCCTTTCAGGAAGTGAGTCTAATGCCAGGCGCATGGCTTCCCAGTTTGCCTCTTCGTCATATAGCATTACTCGAAGAGTCGGCTCGTAGTGTTCTATTGGAAGAACAGCTTCCGCACCATAATTTAGGAGGAATGGAGTTTCTCCAGTCGCCCCTTTTTCAGTCGTCCTAATGGCCCAGAGAACATGTGGTAATTCATCCGCCCATAGGCCGCCTGCTCGTTCAATCTTTTTCTTGAGACCGTCTGAGATGATTTTATTAAAGGCTTCTACCTGGCCGTTTGCTTGTGGACGGCCGACAGATGCAAAGTAGTGTGCAATTCCTTGGTCACCCAACCAGCTTTTGAGAACAGGCGTCTCAAATTGGGGACCATTATCAAAAACCATAGACATAGGAACCCCGATTCGAGTGATGACATTTTTCCAAATGAATGAAATTACATCCTTCGTCTTGATTCCCTTTACAGCCTCCGCCTCTACCCATTTAGTGAAGTAGTCGACGGCAACAAGTATGTACCTCCTTCCGCCTGTAGCAGGCGTATATGGACCCAGAATGTCCATGCCCCACTTAGCAAACGGTAGTGGGCTATGAATGGTAGTGAGGTCAGTAGCCGGACGGTGAATTAGCTTGCCAAACCTTTGGCACTTGTCACATTTTTTCACCATCTCCATTGCATCTGCTTCTAAAGTAGACAAAAAGTAGCCCTGCCGCCTTGCCCGTTGAGCAAGCGTCCTATCGCCTATATGAGAAGCACAGTAACCAGAGTGAAGATCGTCTAGTATCTCTCGTCCCTTTTCTGGAGTAACACACTTTAAGAAGGGTTGAAGGTACCCCTTTTTGTGAAGTTCTCCCTTTATTATTTCAAAACTGGTGGCTCGTTTTTTCAGTGCTGCCGCCTTATCAGATATGCCCTGATTAAATCCATCCAGGTTGAGCTTCTGTCTAGGATTCCAATAGGGTCTTCCTCGATGCTTCTCTTCTCCATTACTTCCCAAAAAAAAGTTCGAGGAGTATCAGAGGAGGCGGATGATGCTAATTTTGACAGTGCATCCGCCTGGTTGTTTTCTGATCTCAGCACTTGGATCAGATGGAAATCCTCAAGGGAGCCGACTGCTTGTCGGACCGCCTGTAAATACTTGATCATGGCCGGATGGGTTGCTTCGTATTCGCCATTGTACTGACTCACTATCAATTGTGAATCGGAACAGGTGTCTATTTTTCTTGCCCCTGCCGCCTTGCACATGCGAATCCCGGCTAGTAAAGCTTCATATTCTGCCTCATTGTTTGAGGCCTGAAAACTGAAGCGTAAAGCATACTCGTACCTGTCGCCCTCTGGCGACTGACATATGACGCCTGCACCACAACCATTTGAAGTAGAGCTTCCGTCCACATATACCTTCCAGACTTGGTCTGGAACTTGAGAGTCAGGAGGACGAGTCATCTCAACAATAAAGTCAGCAAAGGCTTGCCCCTTCACTGCTTTTCTAGGCTCGAAAGTAACTTCGAGGCTCTCTATTTCTATGGCCCATTTGATCATTCGGCCTGACGACTCCATGATGGTCAGTGGCCGCTTGATAGGTTGGTCTGTATACACGACGACTGCATGTGCCAAAAAGTAGGGCTTCAATTTTTTAACAGCCATGAAGAGTGCAAGACCAAATTTCTCCATGTAGAGTACTTCTTTGGGCAAAGGGCTGACCAGCCTCGGCAAGGAATGCAAGTGAACTTTCAATTTCTGGAAGGCGGCCTCAGCATCCGGCCCCCATTCAAACCTTGCCTTTTTCTTAATTGCCTGGAAAAAGTATAAGCATTTGTCGCCTGATCGGCTTAGAAATCTTCCCAAGGCCGCCAGACAGCCTGTTAACTTCTGAACCTCTCGGATGGTACGAGGCGACTGCATGTCAATGACCGCCTGCACCTTCTCAGGGTTCGCCTCTATTCCTCTCTGATTGATAAGGAATCCGAGAAATTTCCCAGACTCAACTCCAAAGACACATTTCTTGGGATTGAGCATGACATGGTGTCGCCTGAGTGTGGCGAAAGTTTCTCGGAGGTCTGACAGATGATCTTTCTGAAGTTTAGTCTTGACAATCATATCATCAATGTATGCCTCGACGTTTCTCCCAATCTGATCAAAGAACACAGTGTTTATCATTCGCTGGAAGGTAGCCGGGGCATTCTTAAGACCAAACGGCATGACCGTGTAACAGTATAACCCCTGATCAGTGACGAAGGCCGTCTTCTCCTGATCTTTCTTCCACAAAGGAATTTGATGGAAACCAGAGTAGGCGTCCATAAAGCTCATCAAAGCATGGCCGGCTGTTGAGTCGACCAGATTATCAATTTTAGGCAGAGGGTAACTGTCTTTGGGGCACGCCTTGTTTAAGTCTGTGTAGTCTACACACATTCGCCAGGTGCCATTCGGCTTTTTAACAAGCACCACATTTGCAACCCAGTCTGGGAAGTAACATTGCCGAATGAACCCTGCATCAAGTAATTTTTTAACTTCGGCGGCTGCCGCCTGACTTCTTTCGTCGCCATGGTTCCGCTTCTTCTGCCGTACCGGCTTCTTTTTCGGATCCACGGCCAGTTTATGTACCGCCAGGTCAGGACTAATGCCTGGCATTTCATGGACTTCGAATGCAAAGATGTCCTTGTATTCTTTCAATAGTTTGTGAAAGTCGTCACCAAGGTCTCTCAGAGCAGTCGTCCCAACTTTGATTGTTCGATCAGGACGTGAGTCGTCTAAGATCAGGTCTGTATGCTCACCAGCCGGCTGAGGGCGGAACTCATCCGACCGCTCCTCTGCCAATGATTGCTATTTTCTTTCTTTTCTTGCGGCCTCTGTCTGGGATGCCTTTCTCTTCTTGTCGCCTGCTTCTTGGACAGGCGCACTCTCCTTGACATTGTCAAGGTCTGTTTTTCAACCACTTGACCCAGTGGCCATAACAGTGGGCTTGACATCCGAGAGATAGCACTCTCGGGCCATCTTCTGATCTCCCCTTAGGGACCCGACTGTTCCATTATCCCTCTCAAACTTGAGCAACATAAGAGATGGGATTATAACAGCCTTGGAATTATTCAGGGTTGGTCGTCCCAGAATCATGTTGTAGGCCGAGAGTTCTTCTACTACCAGGAACCGGACTACCATGTGTCGTCCTTCCCCTTTTTCGCCCAGGCGGATGGGTAAATCCACTCGTCCCAGTGGGTGGACGACCCCTCCTCCAAACCCTACTAAAGGGTGGGAGGCCGGATGTATGCAATCAGTCTGATATTTTAGTTTCGACAGACATTTGCTACTGATGAGATCTGAGGAGCTTCCGGTATCTATGAGGATTCGGCCAACTCTCTGGTTGGCCACTTTACATTCAATAACGATAGGGTCGTCATGCGGCCCTCTTACCCCTCCTAGATCTTCTTCAGTGATGACAATCTCAGGAAATGAATATTTAGACGGCCGTTCTTGGTGAACGGAATTTACATCTAACCGCCTGATATTGTCTTTGTTGCCCCTAATAGTGGGGCCGCCTCCTAAGAAGCCGCCTGCAATGGTGTAGACGACTGCATCATCTGTATCGGAGCTGTCGGCCTGTTGATTCTTTTTGGCCGACTGCTTTTTTGAGGAAGTGTTCCCCGTAGATTTCTTGACATAAGTGTCAAGATCACCTTGCTCAGCCAGGCGGTCCAGATACCGTATGAGACTGATGCAGTCATTGGTGTGATGACCAACATCATCATGATAAGCACAGAATTTATCTTGGTTCCGGTTGTTTGCAGAACCCTTCATGGGGACCGGCTTCTCAATTGAGATCCGTCCCTTGATTTCTTTTAGGATAAACTGGTTATCCTTGTTAAACGCATACTTTGGGGAGTATGGTTTGAATTCTTTTTTCTTTTTCTAGGCCGGTTATTTAGAGGAATCAGCCGCCCAGACCTCTTTTCTCTTCTCATCTTTGTTTGACGACTGTTTCTGTCGTCCTTCTCTTTTGTCGAACCTTTTCCCGTCCGACTGTTTTACCGTACAAAGATCAGTCGCCTGTATATAGGCTTCCGCTTCAATCAAGGCCTCTTGAAGAGTCGCCACCCTCTTTCGGACCAAGTCAAATTTGAAGGTCGACCCGTCCTTGAGACCTCTGAAAAAGTCAGTATAGGCTACCTCATCCGGTAACCCTTGAATCTGTATTCTCATCAGGTTAAACCGCCTGATGTAAGAACGAAGACCCTCCTTCTCGCCCTGCTGAATTGTTCCTAAATCAAGGGTCGTCTTCTTCGCAGGGATGTTCATGGCGAAGTTGGAGGTGAATAAGTAAGCAAGCGTCCTGAAGTTATTTACACAACCAGTCGGCAGGTTGTCGAACCATTGTTGTGCGATTCCTTTGAGAGTTGCTGGGAAACACTTGCACCAAGTGGGATCATCCAACCCTTGAAGGTACATCAGGTTGGTGAATGCCATCAGATGGTCTTCTATGTTAGTAGTGCCGTCATAGGCGCCTACTAATACATTTTTCACTTTGGCCGGCTGAGCGGCTTCAGTAATTTCCTTGGAGAAGGCCGACGACTGTTCACCAAGTCTAAGCAACCGTAGCTGCCAGTCCATAGGTTGGACGTTTTTTGCTGCATGTCCACCAAACGGAGGTGGCTGCAAAAAATACTGTTGTTGCGGCACAAACGGTAAGTTTGGTACCGCCTGGTCGCTATGAAAGCCGGACTGACGGTAGGTACCGCCTGACTGACTCTCATGATACGACTGCGTATGCCTCATTGAGGTATTTCGCAGACTGTCTTGGAAGTTTGAAGTAGAGGCCGACTCTGACAATCGGTCACTCTTCTTCTGCTCTAGCAGTAGCCGAGCGTCTGTGAATGTTTGCTTCGACCCGTCCGCCTGAATATGACGAACAGGTTTCCTATTTCCTGTAGGAAAACGGAATTTTGTGAAATCAAGGGCAGGTGGCTCCCGCTTCCTAGATTTAGGATGAGGAGTCGCCTCTCGCCCTTGAACTGGCTTCCTCTTCAGTGAAGTGGAGGGTTTCTTAGCCGACTGCTCCTTGACCAGAGCAGGCGGCTTCTTGTTGATCAACTCTTGAATCTCTCCCTTGAAGTCCCTCATGAAGGTCATGAGTTCGTTCCTTGTGATGGGAGAAGACCCATCAGTCGGCTGTTGTCGAACAGGCGGTGCGCCTGCTGGCTCGCTTCCTGTATGAAGATGTTCCCGTTCCCTCCTTTCGGTATGACGGGTACGTCGGGCCCTTAGGGTCCCGTCTGAAGCTGTGTGAGCTTCAACTTCAAATTCACTCTCAGTATCGTGGTTCGGCTGAACTTGAGGGTCGTCTAGGGGACGCCTCTCTTCAGGAGTCGGTACAGACTTGGATGCCATCTCAGAAGTACTCTCCCCACAGACGGCGCCAAATGTTTCGGGGTTTTCTGATGTCCTGCGGGAGAGTTACAATTCCGAGACTGGAACCGGACGCCTGTACCTGCAAAACAACGGAGACTCCTGGTGGTGGGAGCTCCGCCTCCAACGGTCAAGTTAGTACTTGATTAAGGAGTAATTAATGCGGAAATTAAAGTGAGTGGGTCTCTCTAGGTGAGAGTGTTTAATGTGAGTTTTTAGCGTAATCTGCTTTGTTAGCGTGATCAGCCTATTATCTCTGTAATTAATGTATGTGTAATCAATATGTTTTTTCTGTAATCCCCCCTTAATGAGGATTAAGGGAGGTATTTATAACCTTGGGAAACGTGCCAATCCTAGGTTTAGGTTAACCTAGGGCTGATTGGGCTTCCCTCGGAAGTTGGGCCTGGGTGGCCGGTTTCTCCATTAGGCATGGAGTATGCCACGTGTCATGACATAACAGGTCCAAGGTGGACGAATAAGCGTGTGCCACGTGGCAAGCCCTGACAGTTCCAACTGGGGGACACTTGGCAGGACCTGATTGGCCCACGTGGCGCATTCCGATTGGTGGGAGCAAAATCCCCTAATCAGTTTTCATATGGATTATGAAAGAAGAAACTAATTATTTGGGAAGAAATTTAAGAGGAATAAAGCGTCATTTTGGGAATAAACTGAACATTAGGATGAAAAGGCATATATTTTTTAAGAAAGTAATTTTATTTTTTATTTTTTTTGAAAAAACTAAAAACCAAAATGACACATGGCACTCTACATTTTCTTTAAATTTTCCTTTATTAAATATCAGTATAGATATGAGACTCTATGAGGGCTTTTATAAGATTATTCAGGCTAGACCGGGTTTTGATTGATAAAGGTGTCCCACTTTTAGTCAAGGCTTTGGGTCGGGTCAGGCTGATCATGCCCAAATCCGCTATCGGGGTCAAAAAATGGTTGGGTTTGATTTTTAACCAAATTTGTCTTTATGAGTTGCTAAAACAAAAAAAAAAGATATAATTAGAAGGAAAATTTGTCAAAAATAAGCTAACCTTTGTGCGGTTAGCTCAAAATAAGTCTACTTTTTTATTAACCGAAAATAAGTCGATCTTTATAGGATATTTCACTAAATGAGTCATGACTTGTTAGCCTTGAAGGTAACTTGTTGCTTAGGTTAAGTATGCCCATGTGTTCTAATGTTATTGGTTAATACATTTTAAAATTTTTAATCCAAATTAATTGTTTAATTAATTTTTGATATTAATTTTTTAAAAAATATCCTTCTCCTCACAGTACCCCACCCCTCGCCGGCCGCAACCCTCACCCACCGTCGGCCCCTTTCTCTCTCTCCCCCTCCCACCGAAAACTCTATTCCTCGCCCATATTTCTCTTTTTTTAAAGCTTTTCAGGTTGGGTTGATTTGGGGTGTGGGCTGGGTTTTCGATGGTCAGGAGTGGGTTTCGATGGATTTCCATACACATGGGTGGATTTCGGTGGTTCGGTAGTGGTTTTGGGTGATATTTTGGAGGTTAGGGTGGGGATTCTAGGTGGGTTTGGTGGTTTTCAGGTGGGTTTTGTCCAGCGAAGGGCGACGTTAAGAGAGGAGGCAGAGAAAGTGGTCGGTCGGTGTCTAGGGAGGGGAAAAGATTGAAATGGCTTAGGGCTGAAGGTGGGAGGGGAGAGAAAGAACGGGAAGTTGTGTGCGGCGGTGGCGGGAGTCCATACTTCTCTATTATGAGATTCCACACCAATCCATTCCAACTTGATGAACCATACACCCCCTAATAGAATAGATTGTGAATCTTGGGGGGTGAGTAGGGGGAGTTAGAATCCATAGGGTATGAGATTCCATTACTAAAAACCTCAATCAAACAAAAAACTGAGTTAAGACTACACTTGGGGACTACTAAGTTTTTCAATAAAGCAGCAAAAGGGGACTAAGTTATTTTTAGGGAGCAAAAGGGGACTCACTTTACTTTTCCGGTGAAATTAACCATTTTCAGGTGAGTTAACTCTTCTTTACCATGGAAGAACTTAGTCCCCTATTTATTACACTGATTATAGTGAATGAAACATAGTCCCTTTATTAATTAATTTATTTTAATTTATATAAAGATATTTATATTGCCCTCCACCACCACAGTAAAACCACTATCGTCCAACCACCCCCACCACCATCCTCCTTCCCTAAGAAATAAAAACAAAATCCCCTTCCACCCTTCAAAGCCCTTATGAGTTTCATCAATGGCGGATTTCAAAAAATTATGTATACCTCCACTAATCTTGTCCTCACCATTCACGAGAAGGGATAATGAGGAAGTAGCGGCGGTGGACTGCTAGGGGAGGAAAGAGAAACAAGCAAAGGGGCGTGGGTGGTGGCAGGAGAGAATAAAGGGAAATAAGGAATTGAAGTTACAGTGACTGGAGAATGAATGCCATTGAAAGCAGAGAGAGAAGCAGGGAGAGGAAATCTAGGAAGGAGCAGGAGGAAAGATTTTTTAAAAAAAATTACTTCCTCTTATTAGATTACACAGTTTGATTTTTACACTATTCACAAATAACATTTTGACTAGCTTTTGTAATTTGTAGTTACGATAAAACATAATCACGTGGGATCTTGTTTGAATCGTCTTAATGTATATTTTATTAATATCCACTTTTTATAATTTTACAATGTTGATAATGGGAGATATAACTCGTGAAAATTATGCGTTGGCAAACGTGATAAGGAACGGAGGAAGTATACTCACTAGAATTATAAAAATATAAATATAAGTATAAATATAATATAAATAACTATTTTTAAATTAAACATAAAAATTAAAAAAAAAAAAAAAAAAAAGAAAAGAAGAACACGACACATGATTGATTAACCAAGGGGACTATGGTATTTAACCAAAGTGACTATGTTATGGGACATCTTTAATTAATCTCACCGGAAAAGTCACCTGGAGTCCCCTTTTGCTCCCTGAAAATAACTTAGTTCCCTTTTGCTATTTTATTGAAAAATAGTCCTCGCAGTAGTCTTAACTCACAAAATACTAGATGAAATGAATTCTAACTCTATTCCAACCCATTCCAAATGATTCAACCAAACGACCCTTTAATGAAGTATTAAATCTATTCCAACAATAAAACCAAATAACTTTGGGTTAGTATGTATTTTAGAATCCATACCTCTACTATAAGATTCCATACCAATCTATTCCAATTTGATGAAACAAACACCCCCTTAAAGTCCTAAAGAATAGTGTCTTTGTGATCCCCAATATGAGATTCCATACCAATCCATTCCAATTTGATGAACCAAACACCCCCTTAGAGCCCTAAAGAATAGTGTCCTTGTGATCCCCACACACCAAGTGGAATATAAAACTAAAATTGAGGTCATCAATTGTTGCCACACCCAATACTTTGTATAAGCATAATATCACGAGCTTATATTACTATCATGATTTAACAAAGGAAAATTTAGTTTTAATAATTTCAACTTTGTGCGATTTTCTATTAATAAAAACAATTTTTCGATTATTATGGAATAACTTTAGGGTGCATTTTCTTTTTTTAGGCACATCTAGTTAACAACTTATCAATAACCTATTAAACTAGGTTACTTGGACACGTGGCAACACGTGATTGATCCGAAAAATGATAATAATAATAATACAGGTTTTTTTTTTTTTTTTTTTTTTTGGGGGGGGGGGGAGCGGGGGGAATGGGTTTCAATCTATAACAGATGAAGTATGATTTTAGCACTAGTATCATACATTTATTAAGGAGAAAAGTAGAGAAAACAAATTCTTCAATGTTCCCGAGCACACCAATAGCTTGGTGTACCTATTTAGGCGAGAACCCGGGAAAAAGGCAGGGTGCTCCCAATGCGTGCTAATGTGTGGCAAATTTACAAATCTCATGGGGTTTGGCTACCAACCATGAGTTCATTGTGCTTGAAATAATGTATTCTAAACCTGAAAAAGATGGTAATTCTAAACCAATTAGTTATGAAATGTAGGTTCATTTAGTTGAGAAATAAGGAATATATAACAATGTAAGATTCCAATTTACCAAAACTAGAAAAACCAATTAAACATACCCTTGATAAGAAAATTTTCACTGCAATCTTTGTGGTCTTGTTAGCAAAATACTCGGACAACTAATCCTAGCAACAGCCCTATTTGTTTGAGTATTGTGAGAGGTAATCCACTACCTCAGCTGCAGATTCATAAGCACCCTCTATACATCGCCCCAATGCAACACCTGAAACGTAGTTGCCACCAAGAAACAATCCCTTGAACCCAGCATCAGTTAGAGCTGCTTTTGCAGCATCAAGCAGATCAAAGTGGCCAATCAAAAATTGTGGAATTGCTTGGGGCCATACTCTCACGCCCAAAACCCGGGGATCTTTTGCATTAGGATTTATGAGAATTTTTCTCAAGTCCTTGTCAACTGCCCCAGCAAGTTCATCTTGCGTCTGCATGGTAAGAAATTTTCCAAGGAAAATTAATAGAAAAGCTTAATAGAGCAAACAGATCAACAAATCAAAAAGCAAATCCAGCTTGTGTGAGCTTATTTATGAGCTCAAGGAACCAAAATAATGCCGCCTAAGTTGTGATGCTTTACCCAAGGCAATTATCATATTCCTATAATTTTGGATTAGAACCATACGAGACAGAAGTCCCTGATAAATTACTTGCCTTGTGTAATATACTAGGGTTTGTAGAACCTCCAATGTAACTCAAAATTAAGGTCCTACCAGGTGGTGCTCGACCAGGGAAAAGCGATGAACTATAAATTGATCCTGTGAAGTCATATCAAAATTAAATGTTACCTCAGTGATGCAGTCCTACAAAATAAATCACTCTCAACAAATAAAATGCAGTTGAATAGGAGTATATACCCAAGGTTTCAACACCCTGACTGCGGGGATGCAATTGCCCAAATCCTTGAAGTTTACCATCAATCAAACACTCTGATCTAATTGCTTCATTAGGATAAGAAAGTGACACAGCTGCAACTGGTGGATAGTAGAACTTTGCAAGTGATTCTGCAGCAACATCCTGTGCAAAAAATGTAGTACTATTGATTGAATTCAGTGATTAATACACCAAATTAAAGAACAAATGCAAGAAATATAACACCACACAAATGCAGTAGCAGCTACCATTACCTGTTCCTATCTAAAAACATCTCTATCGAGTATATTTACAGGAATGAGTCGTAAAATGTACCATGGTTTTCAGAATTTAGAGTTCACCACATTAATTAGCGAGATTGCTATGGGAGATCAGAGTAGTGAAGAATATTTTTTTTTACCCCATCTCCCCAATCGAGTGAAATTGCCCATAGTAAACTCGTATTTTTTTCAAAGAATTTGGGGCTTCAGTTTGCGGCCGATCGGGTAACTTTTCGTTGGTGAGTTGATGGGGTCGGGTGATGGCTTGGTTACAAATTTCTCCAACATTCCTTGTGATTAATAAACTTAATCTTGACTATTCAATTGTAATTCAACGGCGATTAGCAAGAGTTATCAAGGGTAGTACTAGCCAGCTATAAAAGTAAGAGCAACTTTTGCCTACGTTTATATTATGAAATTCTCTATAACTAGCATCTTTGTGAGCTTAAATCTGTATGGTTATTTATATCTTTATGACAATTCAATATTCAATTTAACTTCGTGTACAAAATCAAGATTAAAGACCTTAATTCAATAAGCTTTGTAATTATTAAATCAAGTTTTTATCTTTTGACTATGGTTTCTTTGACTGTTCATACAACAAACACCACCAACCCCCCCCCCCCCTTTCCCCCAAAACACCAGCAGGTGGGAAATTCCTGGAAAGTCTGTTATTTCAAGAAGATTTCTCATCAAGTTAACCTTCACAAAAAGGTAGGCAAAGATAACCAAGATCTATGTAACCTTGGCTCAGGAAGAAATGCACGATGTAGGTAAAGATCTGAGTGTCCAATATGGTAATTCCAAAGAATTGGGGACACAGGGACTCTATACTGATACAAATGTATGAAAATATGGCCAGTGCAACCTTATTTTTAGGTGGGTTGTTTGAAAAGTTAACTTAAATTCATTAGTAGACATTAAAATTAATTCAGTCAATTTAAAGATTTACTAGGAGAGTGATAATGGAGATAATGTAATAGACTACTAATCTGACTTGTATTTCTGATTTAACTAGGCTAATAAATAAAGATTAAAGCATGAGTCTTTGATTGATAATGGCGAAAATTTGGATACAAAGGATTGAGGCTATTACTCTCTTGATAACTTTAGGTTATCACTCCCTTAGTAACTTGAGGTTACTACTCTCAACATATTTCCTCACAATTCACATAATCGCCTACTGCCTTCACTACTACACTATATATACTAAAGCCACATTACAAAACATTAACCTAATATTAATTGTTCTTGTCCTCTACTGCTGCCATACAGAACCAGAATCAGTCCCATGCTCCCCCTCTCCTTAGTGCTTTCTTAATTTCTTTTGTCCTCTAGTGTTGTGTGCTACTGTGTTCCTTATTGGCTCAGTGGTGGTAGACACCGGGTCTATAACAGATAACTATTTTGTTCTTTAGTAATCTTATCATGCAAGATTAGAATGGGAATTTGAAGAGTTTAATTTGGTTTTAATAAGGAAAAATTGTTATCTATGTTCACGAGGGATTGGGTAATGGGGAAGGAGTTTTCTTTTTATATGGTTTTCAAAAACATTTTGGGGCCCTGTAGGTCTGGACCACCCAATAGCCCTAAGGAGACAATACCTTAGATTGTGAAGAGATTGGAATGAGATTGTACAAGAAATATAAGTGTGATTCATAGGACTTTGTACACGGAAAATCCTTAAGCTAAGGGAGCATCTTTATCAGTCAAAGTGTACTAAGGATATGGTTTGTTTTACAATTAGCAATGGAGGAAGTTGCGCTAATGTAGCTTCAACTCTTCAAGGGATATGGTAAAGAAGTTGGGAAACTGGGATTGCCCACTCAAACTAATCCTTTACAGTTGACGTTTTCTATAGGGAGGACCTTTGTGACATTGTCCCAATGGATGCATGCAAATTGTTACTTTGAAGAACATGACAGTTTTAAAAAGATAAGGTAATACATTATAGGGAATGTAATACATACCAATTTGAGAAGATTAGGTTAGATCCAATGACACCTCAAGATATGACTAGACAAAGAAAACCAGCTGAATCTGACATGTATTTATGTCGTTATATTAAGAAAACTTTCAAGAAGCACAAGACATAAATGGCTTTTAGGACACATATGCCTCATGTTTGTTTGAGGTCCAACTTGGATCAATGGAAAAATCAACCACAAAGAAGAATTTGATATGGAATTATAAAGGGCATCTAGGGTATCTTAATATTTAGCTTATTTTTATCAAATATATGTGAGCCCAAATTATAAGGGACATAGGATTTTATTTCAAGTAGGATATTTTTTAGGAAAGTTGCATGGTTTTATTTATTCTTAAGAGTAGAATTTACATGTGACAAATATACTATATTTATAGCAATTAGGAAACCTAGTTAACGACCTACATAGGATCTAAGGTTGTAATGATTTATTTGGGAGTTTCAAGTTGTCATAAAACCTTGAGTAAATTTGTGAGATGCATGTTCATAAGAATAAAAGAGATTATTTTCATCCCAAATTTGTAGCCTGAGTAATTTGGTTTTTAAGTTTTAGTTGACTTAGAGATTTTTATCCATATCAGCGATAAATGTAGAATGTTGCCTACTTCAATAGTTTTCTACATGATTTTTGGGAATGGGTTGTCTATGAAAATTATAATCACTTAAACTATTTAACCGAGGATTATACTTCTTAGAATTTATATTACATATTTCCTCTAATCTACAAATATTGCAACAATTACCATTTTAGGAAGTTTAACAAATATTGCAACATTGACCTATTTACACATGTTTTCTCTCTTTTTCTCTCCTTATCATATGGGTCTCTATCTTTATTCTCTCTATCTCTCTCCTCTTCTTATAACTTGTATGCCATTCCCATGTTGCAAGATATAGGGAACAAAGGAAGTATTTTTTTTTTACCTTATATAATAAGTTAATAGCTTAACTATACCTTTTGTAGGAGTGACATGCTTAATAGCCTCAGCTAACATCACTTTTAATACTTACATTTCTTTATTTATTTCTACTTTGTAAATTAGAAAGGGTGGTAGACATATATTAACCTTTCACTTCTTTTATTAATATTTTAAACTATCACTTGAATATTACCTAGCAAAATGGAATATTATTGTTGCACAACTTAGTATTATATACAAGGAACTTTTTTTTTAAATAGGTCAGTTTCTTTCTGTGCCTAGTAAGATGGTTTTGTGTAGTTGATGATAGAAAACTAACACTTGTAGCACTTACAAGGATTTTCTTGTATATTCTTTCTTATTTTCTTGAATCAAACCTCTAAATATCCAAATTTTCTAATAGCAATCTTCATTGGAAAGGCAAAGGTCCCTCTTAGGTATATGCTCTTTAGAAAAGTTTAGAATTGGCCATCTCAACTAAAAATTGTTTGTTTTTTCAGTCTGATAGCAACTCAAATTCATGTGTTTCTATCACTATGAAATGGATTGTTACTTGAGGAAATAATTTTTGTTGGGTAAAGAGAATTGGGTTTCTTTGTTAAATACACCATGGCTGAGCCAAAACATTTAGGGCTTTCAAAGATTAATCAAACAGGGAGATATAGATAGATTGGGCAAAATATTAAATTCGTCCATATTTACCTAGTTAGTACATTCGTATATATCTACATACTCGGTACACTCATCAACATCTACCTAGTGAGGGCAATCACATTGTCCTGATGAAACTAAATCAATAATATAAATAAATAAAATCCTATATAAACATACGAGGAAAGCTCAGGTCAATGTTCTAAACAATTCTAAGTGGTGGAAAATTTTTCGTTTGATTTTCTATAGTGACCTATTTAAATTGTTTTATTTATAATTATTATAAAAAATATATAATAAAATAAATAAAGGAAAGAAGAGCTGGAAATAAATGGTGATTTTAAATAAGGACTTAAAAAAGGAATGCAAGAAACAAAATATTAAGCGGTGGAAGTAGAGAATCTATACTTCGGAAAGAGGAGTACTAAGCAATGGCAGAGAAGGGAAAGCCCAAAACAATTTATTCTAAAAAAATTATAGTCCTATATTTCAAAAAAAATTGACGGTATATTTTTAATGGTTTAGTAAAATAATGGCACAATAGTGGACTAAACAATAAAAAAAGAGTTCATAATAGATTGATTTTATTAAAAAAAAAAATGGTAAAAATACCAACTTTGCCTGATTTAACATCCCAACTTTGTATTATTATGTACTACGTAGTTAACTGAGCTTTCGGAGTATTCTCTTTCTTTGGGCCTATTGATAACCAACTTAATAGGTAAACTTGCTACGTGACACTCTATAATCTCAATATATTTGTTCAAGGCTTCAGGCTTTTCAGAGACAAATATTCCTATCCTTTTAGACATAATAATCTAAAGAGTAAGACACTTACTAAGAACAAGGCCAAGTGAGACTATCACGTCAAACAATCTGAAAAGCAATGTCAACACAAAACTATAATACTTACTGAAAGTGGACGAAGGAGGCTACTTGCAATATGTGATGGGACAGTCATCACAACACTTTTGGTCCGTACAGAAACCAGTCCATCTGGTGTTTCATAAGTCAGATTATATTCTCCATTTGGTGACTTAACAATACTAGAAAGGGTCCATGATAGTTTCACTTTGCTGCCAAGCCTGCAAAGTAATATAAAGTTAATATGTCAAGCAAAAATTTGAGCACAAGAAAAAAAAATCCAAACATAAAAGCAGAGACTGTTGCAGATGCAGTATCCTTCCTTCCTGACAATTTAACTACTTCGTGTCTTAGAGAACACATTTCAAGGGAAAAAAAAAAAAAAAAAACCTTTCAGAAATGGCTGTTGGCAACATAGTGAGTCCTTTCCTGAAGGATCCAACTGTCTGGCCCTTTGGTTTAGGGAGGCGCCTGCAATATGATGTGACTTTGGATGATGAGAGGCACCACTACTGGAAAAAGAGACTCCAACCTTAAAGGTCTATGAGCCAGGACAAGAGGAGAAAAAAGTAGTGTCATTACGGGTCTCGAGGTGGCTTTGGATAGTTCTTTCTTTCCTGGATTGTTTTGAGGGTGCCACCAATGATATTACCACCCTTTTGCTCCAAGATCCAAACTTTGCCAAAAGCAGCTTTCATACTCAACTTGGAAGGATCGCCAGCATACACGCCTGAGCAAATAAAAATAGGAGTCAGTGACAGAGCAAAGACCTATCAAAGCTTCTTGAGGTTGGTGTCAAATTTCTGAACTTACATCCTGTCCTTTGTTACAGAAACTGAAAAGAAAATTAAGTTTTCACATCAAAATTAATGATACATTTGTGAAAAATTTATTATATACTTCGTATATAACAACATGAATAAAGTGTATGGTTGCCGCAATAAAATCTTTCGTGAAGAGTTTACATGAGGTTAAAATGATACTTTTCTACCTCCATGTATAATTTTATAAAAAATTAGTTTACTTTTTCCAACAAGATACAATATGGTTGATTAAATACCTATGGCACTAGTAAGCAAGGATTTCTTGTACAAATTAAAACTGGATCTATCATGTATTCAGCTAACTCTTTCTTCTGTGCAACTGTTTAGCCAAGGAAATGAATTACATTGTTTCACACTCACTTAAAGGGTAATTATTCCTCTACCCCTTCCTCCTCTGTCGTCTCTTCATTTTCTCTTATCACCAAATAAATCTATAGAGTGAGCGAATAAGTGTTTACAAGAAAGAGAAAAGCAAGAAATGAACCTGAACAAAAGGGTTCAATCAAGCGTTCAAATACTTCATCACCCAGATTACGACGGACAAAATCTTCAACAGATTCCTCGTGAGCCTGTCAATTTTTCACAAAGGGTAGAAGTTGAATAAGAATTCAAAAGGACTGGTACAAAAAATTTGGAAATTACAGTAAAGAGGACAAAACTGGAGGAGAAGGACGTAAGCCAAGAGCACCGAGTCCAGCCCTAATCTTGCCGGGGAAGCTCATAAGGTCAAAGAAAGGGAGGTCAGTGGGCTTGGACGGTACAGGCCTCAATTTTCCATTCCACAACACAAAACGAGGGGCGTTAGGATCTCCAAACACCAATTCATCTTTCAATCCACTGTCAACCTGTTCCCATTGATTTAATCAATCAACCAATTTATAATTAGTAATACTAACATTTATAGAAAGGAGAGAGAAAACCCAAAAAACACACAGACTTACAGCCATGGTGAGCACTGCATCAGATGGCTGGAAGCTGTTAGGTCCTTCTTCCCAGATATAGCCATCGGCCTCCACAGTAGTGATGTTCCCGCCAACTCGATCTTTAGCCTCCGTGACAATGAAATTTGGGGAGCGGGAGGAGTATTTTGTAGAGAGAGCTTGTGCAATGCCAAGACCACTGATTCCACCACCTACAATCACACAATCTAGTACTTCTGCACCATCGATTCCAAAAGTACCCGTGTTTGTGTTCTGGTAATTGGCTGCTGAATTCGAGGTCGAGACTGTGGAACAACAGATAATGTTGTTGGTAGCATTATTCTGTGAATTTCCACGTCGTCTTCGAAATGAAAAAGATGAAATTGGAATAGTGATGCGGTTGTTCCTACTATAAGATAAAGACATAGCGGATTGAGGCAGCAGACAGTGGGCAATGGTGCTCGAAAACGCCATTCCGCTCATCTCTCTGCCTAAAATCTGATCAGATATTTAGATTACAAAGTAATGTAACAATACAGTATGGAAAAAAAAGGGTTCTGCAACACATTAGCAACCAAATTCGATTCAATTATGATCAAAGCTCGAAAAATCACATAATGTTAGAGAAAAAAGGCATGTTTGATTTTATTATCAAATTAACCTCATATTTTAGCAGCCAAATTGGATTTAATTATAAAATTAAGCTCGAAAAATCACATAATTTTAGGGAGAAAAGGCACGTTTGATTCAATTATCAAATTAGGCTCATATTTTTCTTCTCTAGCAACAAAATCGCTCGTTTTGATCTTTCATAACCTTAGCAATTATAACCAATAGTTCTACTTACAATTAAATTAGAATAGATGAACTGATTTTTTTTTTTGATAAGATAGATGAACTGAAATTAATATGCAATTATTACCAAAAGAAACAACAACTTACCTTAGAAGCTGCTTTAATGAGGGGTAAAAATAGAAATATCAGAATGCGGCTCAATGGAGAACGTGGAATGTGCTTCGATGGAGAACGTTGAGTGCGCAACAATGGGAAACTGGGGGAGATAGAGAGGAGGAGAACAGATAGGTCTGCCTAAGATAAAATTCAATTTTTTTTTTTTTTTTTGCCCTTTCCATAAAATACAAGTTTATAATAACGGCAAAATATAAGTTTATCTCTGACATAAATATGTAAATATATCTCTATCTCACAATATAATATTACAATATAATATTTTTTTTTAATTTTTTTAATTATAAAATTGAAATAGTAAAGTGGCACAAAAATCAATGCATAAAGGTGTAAGAACAAATAAACTGAAATGTTAATCTCGGAGGCTCCCTTGTTTATAACCGAAATAGATAGTTTTTGTTTATTATGAGTACATGTCATATTTGTAAATAAAGCACATATTTTTCATTAATTCATTAATAATAGCGGGTCTTATAGTTGATGATGATTAGATAATGTTTTTGATTTATTTACCAAAATGTTATGTGACAAACAAAAATTGTTTATCTCGGTGATAAACCTGGGCATCCTCATTCAAGTTTATGATTTACATAATCAGTTTGCTGTTTTGGTAGTTTTTTATAAAAAAAAAAATGAAATGACAAAATTATTCCCCATTGATTAAATGAAATGGCAAAACTGTTTAGCGTAAAAAATACCCCAACACGTGACCCAATCCCATAGTGACATGTGGTCCAATTAACGGACAACACATGTCCGTATAGGAAGATGACACGTGTCAAACATAAAGAGCACCTGAAATGAGAGAAAAGGGCATCCTTATATCAGGAGGCCCAAATCCCGAGAAAGCCGCAAACGGTGTCCCTTTTGGACACGTGCCTTCCCCTGATTGCGCCACCAATCAGAGCACACTATTCTAGGTCATTAAACCTAGAGAGGCACACTTTTCCACCCCTATAAATACCCCAATCGTTTATGATGGGAGGGGTGGATTAAGACATATCATTTTAAGAGCACTAAAAGCTCCAACTTCTCTCTACTTTCTCTCTTTACATTTATTTCGGTTTCCGATCACTTACTTGATCGTCGGAGGCGAATATTCCGTCAACCGGAATATTCGTTGTTTTGCGGTGTCCGCAACCGTCCGTCTATATTCAAGATCAGTATCCCGAGGGATTCCAAAAAAACCCCGAAACATTTGGCGCCATCTATGGGGATACTCGTTTGAAATGGCTAAAGATGGCCAGACACCCGATCTTGGTCAGGACGAACATGTAGAGAATCTCATTGCTACAATCAACACCAGTGATCCTCTGACCACTTCATTCCATGAGCACTACTAGAAAACAGCTTATTTACGAGGGAAATATTCCGTCGGTAACCCTTAAAAATCCGTCGGAAAAACCAGTTTCCGACGGATTTCTGTCGGAACCTGTTGTCGGAGACCCCTTTGTAGGAAATTTGGGTTATACCGAGGGATTTTCCGTCGGAAACGTCCTTACCGACGAAATTTCCGACGGATTCAGTTTCTCGGAAACTTAGTTTGACCAGAAATGGAGTTCCGTCGCAAGCTTCCGACGGACATAATTCCCTCGAAATATTCCAACCTTCCGACGGAATTTTCCGTCGATATGTTCTCCTCGTCCGACGGATTTTTTTCGTTAGAAGGTCCCCCTGTTTCCGAGGGAAAATTCCGTCGGAAAGAAGAAACTTTCCTACGGATATTTCCGTCGGAAAGTTTCTTCTTTGCGACGGAATTTGATTCCGTCGGAACCTTGCGACGGACTTAACGACGACAATTTTCTATTTTGGCTTTATATTTTCCTCCGGGACAAACCTGTAATTCCTGCTTCTTATATTACTCACTAAATAATTTGTGCAATATATATATAAATATATATATATATATATAGATTGGGTCGGGATCCGGTGAGACCATCCCCTTAGGTGAGACCATCTCTTATATGAGACCAAATCTGGGCCATTGAACTAAATAGATCTGACGGATGAAAAAGCGCATAGTAATGGCAAAATCAGTAAATACATGTTTCCGCATTTAATGCCATTTAAACCCACTTTAGTTCCCTTTCTAATCACCACTATTCAAACCCACTCCCCCATTTCTGGAAAAAATTAGCAAAAAACTGTCAGAGAGAAAAATCGTTCGATTTTCATTATAAAACCCTTTCCAAAAATTTCTACAACTACAATCTACAAATATCATCATCAATGGATCCTATCCAAATTACCAACGTTCAACGAAAAAAGAACCTTGATAAATTCTTGTATTTGTAGAAATTGTATATTTGCATGCACAGTTTTTACGAATTTCAATGAGATTCAAGGATCGTGAGCACAAATCCGTTCAATTTATGTCAGATTTCAGCAACAACAAGAATCAACAAGCTTCATTGAATAATAAACAAGTAAGTGACGTTCTTAATTTTGGCTAGTAATTTTCAAATTTCATGCTCTTTATTTTCAGATTTTCGTTAAAATTTTCAAACTGAGTGATCTTATTTTCGGATAATTATTTCAAATTCTACGAATAAAATAGCGTTTATGATCAAAATTTTCGATATTAGTTCTACTTTGGATTATCATATCGATTTTTAGCTTCAATTTCATCAAAAAAATTTTCTGATTTTTGTTCGATTTCCTGTGCGTATCCTGTTTAATTTTTGTTCGATTTTTTCGACTTCCTGTGTGATTCCATAATCTGATTTGTTGTTCAATTTTTGTGCGATTTTATATGCCAATTTCATTGATTTTATATTTATTGATTTTTTTTCCTGATTTTTGCGTTTTCTATGCTTTTTTTTTAATTATTTTTTGTAGATTTCTTAGTTTGATTTAAGTAATTCGATTTTTTTGGTTGAGTACATTTTTTGGTTGTTGCCTTGGAGTACTTCCTGACCTTTGAGCATTGGTTATAGCATAACTTGCATTTGGGAGAGCTTGTATTGTATCAAAAGCACTTGTTGGAGTTGCTAAATTGGTAGAATACAAAAGACTTTGAACTTGTATTGTATCAGAAGTACTGTTGGAGTTGCTAAATTGGTAGAATTCGAAAGACCCTGAACTTGTATTGTATCAGAAGCACTTGTTGGAGTTGCTGCCATATTGGTAGAACGATGATCACCACGTTCTTTGTTTTTCTGAGGGATGTAGTAACAACAGATTAACTACTATACACTTCATCATGTGTTATAATATTGGCCGATTCATTGATACTTGAAAGAGACAACTCTAAGGGATTGACTAAAAATTTTAATCTGCCGTCTTTTGTAGAAAAATTTTGCTTGACAATGGCATTGAGAAGATCATCAGAAAGGCCAAAGAAAGTCATCAGAATTGCAAGGCTGCTGCAACAGATGCTCTACGAGATTTGGGGCTTGATAATTACAACTTGTAATTCCGATTGATGTTGCTGTACAAGAATGTCTTCCTTTGGATTATAAAGTGAAGTGTCAAGCCTCCATAAGAAGTAATTTTCTTCGCTTGACTTAAATCAAATTTGCTGTTATTGTCAAAATGTCTGTGTGATATGGTATGAATGTTCATGTTATATTCCTGAAGTGGTCTCAAATTGTGAGTTTTACTAGATTCAATACCTAGCATTAACATGCTTATGAACATAGAATCAACTGTCCTGTATTCAGTTTATACTCCAGTTTTTCTTTTCGGTTCCTTTTGTGCTTTTGTGACTGGATCTTATATATATCTTAAATACTTAGAACCATATATTGGAATTCACCTATTTAAGTTAATTACAATGTATATAGATTAATTAGGCACCTCATTGGTTTAGAAACTTTCGAGGTGCTAAAAAAAGAGCCATGTTTTGTTTGCTTCATTTTTAAGTTTTTATTTTGTAAAGGTTTTATTTGTCATTTCTGATGGTAGTGTAATGGACCAACTCTAAATTTGATTTGTACAACAGTACAAGACCCGTCAACTAAAACCTGCCCTAGAGTCGAATTCGTTCATGGCTAGAGATTTGGCCTCGGACCCATAACGGGGCTAAAACAGCTCTGCCTGAATTACAGTAGATTAATAGATTTTTATATACTCTTATTGGTTGAGTAGGATGTAATAATTGTTGTAAACCACCCTAATTTTACTTATGTTACCAAACATCAAATTTGAAGCATCAAATCATTCTACAATTCTAATCCATCCTGATTTTTTTTTCAAGCACCTTGTCAACCAGATCATTCCTAAATGGTGAATTTTGATAACAATTCAGTTCACACTGCCCTCGACAGTAGTATCTAAGGTAAACAATGTATATCATCAATTCCATTATTTATGTAGTTGTTGTAATTTTGGATTGTTGTGTTGTATGGATTATGCTAAATTAATGAATTATTAATGTAATCAAACGTAATTGAACCCTATGTAATTGGATAAGTAATGCATGTTTTGGTATGTTGAGTTTTTTATTGATAGAAGCAACAAAACTTATTTGTTACTCATTTGCAAAATAAGCAAACATTTTGTTTGATCATTTGGAAATTAGCTATCAATTTTTTGATCATTTGGGAAATGAGCAATCAATTTTTTACTCATTTAGAAAATGAGCAAATAGTTAGTTGCTCATTTGTCAAATGAGTAAATAATTAGTTGCCCATTTGTCAAATGAGCAAGTTGCTCATTTAAAAAATGAGCAAAAACTTAGTTGCTCATTTAGTTGCTCATTTGTCAAATGAGCAAACATTTCTTTAATATTCATTAAATCAACAAGTATTTCTTTGCTCATTTATCAAATGAGCAACAATTCTTTTTTCATTTTACCAAATGAGCAAGCAATTCTTTGTTGATTTATCAAATGAGCTGATTAACAATTTATAACATAAAAAATGATTTAAAACATATGATAAACCTATTAGCTCAATTGGTAGAGCACTATGAAAATGCATAGAGGATGTAGGTTCAATTCCTACATAGGTTATCTCTATAAACAAAATTAATTAGAAAAATAAATCAAATTCGTACTAAATTATATGAGCAAAAAAATGGTTTGAAATGATTTATAACTTAATAAACTTTGTTACAATTAAACTCTCATACAAACTTGTGTTTCCACATTACATAAATGAACCTACGTGGGATTCGAACCCACATCTTTTGTGCATTTGCACAATGCTCTACCCTTGAGCTAGTAGGCTAACGTATTTAAAACATTCAAACACACTCACAAATGAGCATTAATTTGACAAAGAGCAAGAATCATTTGTAAAATGAGCAAAAATTCAATGCTCATTTGTAAAATGTGCAAATAGTTTGTTGCTCATTTGTCGAATGAGCAAACATTTCTTTAATCATTCATTAAATCAGCAAGCATTTCTTTGCTCATTTGTGAAATGAGCAAACATTAATTTGCTCATTTGTCAAATGAGCAAATAATTAGTTACTCATTTGGAAAATAAGCAAACATTTCTTTGATCATTTGGGAAATGAGCAATCACTTTTTTGCTCATTTAGCAAATGAGCAAATAGTTAGTTGCCCAAAAAAATACAATTAAAAATAAAAAAACGAAATTAACAACTGGAAAGTGCATATAACAAAAAACAGTACTGAATCAGTAATTTGTCAGCGTATACAAGGCTCTAGATAGTAATAAAATCCACCATATCAATCTGACTGCCAAAACGAAACGTGACACCTAGGAATCAGTGAATGAATCAGATCAAACACTGATATTCCCACAGTTCGAATTGCTACAAGGTTGTCCAGTTTTCTGAATCCTAAAGTAATACTTTATACTTAATAAATATTGCTCAACTTGTCTTGTAAGGTAAAAAATACTTTAGTATTATGCAAACCGAAGGAAAAAGAACAGGTGAAAACACATACTTAGATTGGAAATTCTTGCATGAAATATGGGACATCAGCATCTAACAACTAAAAGGAAACACATACTCTGTCCAGAAAAAGGCTTCTCTTCATGCTATTCTTAAATAATGCAAGTTGAAGTTCCTCCTGATCATTATAATTGATAATTGTATTAGAATAAAGAAACAATAATAACTTAGATATAACAATAATATAATGCATAACAACTCTTAATTTTCTACCATATAAAATAGATTAAGTGTCATCAAGAATATTATATACCTTTTTAATAAATGAAGATTGAGCATTTGAAGATGAGATGACTCCAAAACTCTTTGCACAGATGGAAGCATGTGGAATGAAGGACTTCAGTGCATGAACCAATGGTTCAAGATTTGATGGACCCCGTAGCTCGACCGAGCAGCCATAATTCAGCACAACATAAGAAGCAACTCAAAGAATTGTTCTGCATATATCAATTTTAAGTCAAAACTCAAAAAAGAGACAATAAGGTTAGTATTAAGACTTCAGCCAGTACTCACAGAATGTCCTTCCCTAATGCCAACCAAAGTTAGAAGCAACCCTGTACAAGAAGTTCTTTGTCTCTTAGAAAAATCATGGTATAAGGTAACACTCAAGAAAACTAGATTAATTGGGATATCGAAAACCATAATCTGAACAACCTTGAGGCTTAAATAACAAAGTAATAGCCAATCAACACCCGCATCAAAATATTCTATTGTATTTTGTTCTACAATCAACATGACTTGCTTTCATAACTTTCAACCAAAAGTTAGCTACTTAATCAAATCCCTCAACTGATTTGTCTGAAGACATGTATGTAGCCGAAAGCATCTTAACTGGTAGTCCTTCACTAAATAGATACTTAAAAAAGTACATTTGAAATTGATAAAATAATAGGATTCATTGGGGAATATTGTCAAACACTTAGTGTGCATCAAAATTTAAGCACAAATTAGTGAAATGCAAGTACCAAAATTGACAAAATCAATCTCCTTAACCATTCATAACATCAGAAATTATAAATAAAAGTTCGAATTACACTATAAAGAACCCTAAATAAACAAATGAAGAAAAATTAAAACTAAAATCAACTAATAAGTTCGAAAATCCCCAAAATCGCAAAAAAATTGACAAAAACCTTAAGTAATCAAACTAAAATCAACGAAAATCAAACTTTAATCAACGAAAATCAAACTAAAATCAACGAAAATTACCTTGACAAAGAATTAATGAAGTTAGAAGCAGAATTGATGAAGAATCAAAGCAAAGGAAGAGAGCAGTAAGAAGGGAGCAGAGAAATTGAAGTAGGAGAGAGAAAAATGGCGCCTTGAATGAAGGAGGAGAGAGAAAATGCTTGAAAATTGTATTTGAAATTGCATTTGATTGGGATAAATTGTAGTCATTGGATGCAATTAATCCAACGGTTGTAATATGTCCTCACATATAATAGGGTTCTCACATAAGGGGGGTGGTCTCATATGATCCTATTTCTATATATATATATATATATATATATATACTAATTCCAATGTTTACAATAAACACTAAGTTAATCTAAAATTAGAACTAACAAACACTAAGTTCATCAATGCTATACAACAACGCGAGAGCCCTGGCCAGCTCCACCAAAACCCGGGTCGTCGTCCCTGGGATCTCGAAATGGAGGTCGCACATTGGAACATGGGTCATTGGCGTAACGACCCATCATCCTTTCATCCAGCTTCTTCTCCATTTCTTCCATTTGGGCTCGTACTTGGGCTTGAACTTGGGCTTGAACTCGGGCTTCCATGATGACTTCCATTTGTTCCCAAAGAGCCTGGATCCTGGATTCCATCTGATCCTGCATCTGAGAAAGAAAGGAGGGCGTGTACTGCATGGAAGAGGTGGAAATTCGGCAACCAATCTGGCTGCCATAGTACAGGTCAGCACTTTCGCCTAGTCCTTCACACTTTTTTTTGTTCCGACCACCCACTGTCTCCCAATACAACTCATTCGGACTCTTCTGAATCCTTTGAGTGCTAGCCGCCTCAACCTTCTTTTGGTAGGCCTCCTACAAGATAAACATATAAACAGGAACAAACGAGGTAGTAAGTTATACAAATAAGCCAAACCAAATTGAGCCAACTATGGCCTATATGACCTATTATTTGCGCATTTTCTAAGTTTTTGACCAAATTAACTATTTCTTTCTCTAAACATGCATATTTTAGGTATTTTAAGGGGTTCATGACTTGAAATCACAAAAAACTACAAGTCCCTACGTTTTGGGACGCATTTGAAGCCAAATTGAACCAAGTATGGCCTATATGACCTATTCTTTGCCCATTTTATTCATTTTCGACCAAATAAACTATTTATTTCCCTAAACATGCATATTTTAGGTATTCTAAGGGGTAAATGCCTTGAAATCCCCAAAAAATACAACTCCCTAAGGTTTGGGACGCATTTTGGAGCCAAATTGAGCCAACTATGGCCTGTATGACCTATTCTTTGTACATTTTCTATGTTTTCGACCAAATAAACTATTTCTTTCTCTAAAAATCTCTATTACAGGTAGTATAAGGGGTACATGCCTTGAAATTCCAAAAAACTACAACTCCCTAAGGTTTGGGACGCATTTTGGAGCCAAATTGAGCCAATTATGGCCTGTATTACCTATTCTTTGCCCATTTTCTATGATTTCGACCAAATGAACTATTTTTTTCTCTAAAAATATTTATTACAGGTAGTCTAAGGGTTACATGCCTTGAAATTCCAAAAAAATACAACTCTCTAAGGTTTGGGACGCATTTTGGAGCCAAATGGAGCAAACTATGGCCTGTATGACCTATTCTTTGCCCATTTTCTATGTTTTCGACCAAATGAACTATTTATTTCTCTAAAAATCTCTATTACAGGTAGTATAAGGGGTACATGCCTTGAAATTCCATAAAAATACAACTCCCTAAGGTTTGGGACGCATTTTGGAGCCAAATTGAGCTAACTATGGCCTGTATGACCTATTCTTTGCCCATTTTCTATGTTTTCGACCAAATGAACTATTTTTTTTCTCTAAAAATGCATATTTTAGGTATTTTAAGGGGTTCATGACTTGAAATCACAAAAAACTACAAGTCCCTAAGTTTTGGGACGCATTTGGAGCCAAATTGAACCAACTATGACCTATATGACCTATTATTTACCCATTTACTACGTTTTAGACCAAATGACCTATTTCTTTCTCATAACATGTCTATTATAGGTATTCTAAGGGGTACATACCTTGAAATCACAAATAAAAACAACTCCCTAAGGGTTGGGATGCATTTGGAGCCAAATTGAGCCAACTATGGCTTATATGACCTATTCCTTGCCCATTTACTACTTTTTCGACCACATGAACTATTTCTTTATCTATACCTATTCATGAATAATGAACCAAGGAACAAATTTTAGGGAATTTGTTACTGCAATTTTCTAAGCTGTGGGGTTTACTGGCACTGTGCCTTTCCCAGGCAGCTCTTTGAAGTGTGTCTTCAGAAACAACTCAGGAGCTGTTGGTAGCTGGCCCTTGTTCTTCGCCGCCTTTGATACAAAAAAATAGGAATAATCGTTAACCATGTCAAACCCTTGTTACATTGAAATACACAAATATGTCCTGTAATATAAGATATTTTTAAATAAACTTACCATCCTTTTTGCATGTTGGGTAGCTTCCAACGAACCCTGAAAGTGGGTCCCTCGGACGAGATTTTCCATAGAACCGCCCCTTCTGTTCTTCTGGTTCTGCGCCGACCTCTCCTTGTAATTTGGATCGTTAGCAACAATGTCCATCATCTCCTTGTGGAGCTCCGCACTCAACCAACTTGGCCTGGCGCCTTTCATCTTGTGCGTGATGGTGTGGAACATGTCACGCAGGCGTGTGGCTACCCTCCTCCGAAATGTGATCTTCACTAGCTTGTCCATCTGAGGTGCCCATCTGAATTGTGCCTGCAAATGATAAAATACAAAAGTTATACACAAAACTAAATCAATACAATAGTTACAACATGTATTAACCAAGACCCAAAAATATCATACGGTGAACAAGTTCCACTAGTGTTCCTTCGTAGCTGGAGGAACTTCGGAGAAGTTCCTCCAAGGGGCTCGGTAGTATCCAGTAATCGTACCAGATACCGCACTCCGAACCTTAGGATCATCAAACTTATAACAAATGGGAAACAACAATGTTAAACAAGTTCAAAAATAGTAATATAAGCCTTGTATCTCATCATCCATATCATGATATGTACTTACCACAGCGTAGTAGGGTTCAAACACGGGAGCTGTGACTCATCCTGTGGCTCGTCCTCTAACTCATCCCATGGCCCATCTTCTGTAGGATTGGATGGGCCCCCTTGATCCTCACCCAAATCGGTGGCCTCCGCTTCGTGCATCTCCTCATCCTGGTCGTCGATGAACAGGGCACGGGCGGTCATTTTCTCTTTCCCCTTTACTTTCTTCGACGATTGCCCACTTTTTCCACCCGCCATGACTACCTGAATCAGATGTTAGTAACATGACAAGATATTATAAATAAGGAGTGCAGTGCAACGTAATATGGCTTGTATACAAACATTAAAAAGTTTTACATAAGCCTCATTAATATTTTGATTTTACAATAAGAAGCATACTTTTAAAGGAGATTAACATATTCTCCTATTCAGTACTCTCATCACTACTTTCACTACTAGAGTCATCATAACTATCATCTAATAATACATCGATGTCATCATCATCGTCACTATCACTAGAGCCGATACTAGATTCATCGTCTTCATCGCTTGAGATCACAAAGCCATCGTCATCGTCTTCATCATCATCATCCATGGCGTAGTCTGGAATGTCACTCGGCGGGCAAAGCGTTGCATGTAATGTTGGGGATGGTGATTGCAGAAACTCTAAGTCCACCGAAGCATCAACCACTGACCTTGCATGTGTTTTAAACACAGACCACCATTGAACTCGGTCCCGTTTTAGGCTAGGGTATGATGCGTAGTACACTTGAGCCACTTGGTAAGATAAAACAAACGGATCATATTTGGGGTATTTCTTAGTATGATTTACTTCGATTAGCTTGTATTGTTCGTGTATGTTCATTCCCCTACCACAATCCATCCAATTGCACTTAAACAAAATTATCTTGTCCTATCTCTTGGGTCCCGTGTAGACAAGTTCAATTATGTCTTCTAAGATGCCGAAGTACTCTCCGCCATCCTCACTTGATACACACACACCATAATTCATGGTGGATTTGTGCTTGCCATGGGCATGTGTATAGAAATTAAATCCACCTACAAAAATCTGGCCCCAAGTACGAACTCGCCTGAAGGGACGCATGCACAACGCTCGCAGGACATCCGAATTTGGCTTCTTTTCGACCACCTGTAAAGTGGTTGAATATCAACATCAAGGTTCCTGAATTCAATGAATTGAAATGTAACATGTAAAATTCATTATTATTTCACGATTACACCGCGTATATCACCTTGTGATGAAACCAATTAGAGAATTCAGTTTTGAAATTCTCCATGACATCTTCTCTACGCAGGAAAGGTCAAGTACTAAGAATGTAGTCCTCAAACTTCCTACGAGGCCAAACACACATTGTAAATCTACAAAATCATCATTGTAAATGATCGTAAATACGAATACACTGAATACCTGGGCCTAATATACCTTTTGTATTCTCCTAGAATGTCGGTGTTTTGTAACACGAACAAATGTGCACACTCGAGTTCTTTGTCATCTAAGAACCGAGTTCTACCCTCATTTGACACACGACCACTGTCCTCTTTGAACAACTCTGGTATTTCAGCGTCGTCCGATGTGGACTCAACGTCGGCATTCACATTTCGACCAAGATCTCGAGTTTTAGTGTCAACTGTCGACTGAAAGTAATTGGAGCAGAAGTTTGATATCTCTTCAGTGAGATAAGCATTGCATATGGACCCTTCTACTCGAGCCTTGTTCCCAATTTTCCGTTTCAAATGATTGAGGAATCTGCAATTACAGTTGTTATGTAACTTTATGAACAATTGATTAGGATTTAAAATAAACGATGTGAAATAAGGGTATTTGATTTACCTTTCAAAGGGATACATCCACCTGTATTGTACAAGACCACATAACTTCCCCTCGTACGACAAATGTGTAGGCAAATGCTACATGGAGTTAAAGAATGTAGGAGGGAAGATCTTCTTAAGCTTGCAGAGGATCTCAGGTATGTTTTTTCTCCAATCGCTCCATGTCACTAACAGATGTTGTATAGCAACACAAGTCGCGGAAGAATTGGCTGATCTCTGTAATTGCATTCTAAATATGGCCAGGGAGCAAATCCCTCAAAGCTGTGGGCAACATCCTCTTCATGAACACGTGACAGTTATGGCTTTTCATTCCATAGAGCTTACACGCTTGCAAATCTACGCATCTGCTCAAATTGGAGGCGTAACCATCAGGGAACCGCTGCTGTTTATTCCATCACACAAAACTTTTCTTTGAGCCTTGTTAAGAGCGAATGGAGCCTTTGGCATTACCTCTTTTCCTCTATCATCCTCTTGAAGATGAAGCTGGGGACGTTTACAATATTTAGCAATGTCATTCCGAGCTGAAAGCGTGTCACACGTAAGCTTTTTTCACATCCATTACAGTGTGAATTAACTGATCAAAGAAGTTCTTCTCAATGTGCATGACATCTAAGTTGTGACGAATGAGGAGATGCTTCCAATATGGGACTCCCACAAGGTTCTTTGCTTGAACCACCCCTTCTTTTCATTTTTCAGCCTTTTAATTGAATCGGGTCCATCTGTAGCCTTCGGAAGGTCCTTAACACATTCCCACTGCTCCTCTCCTGACATGATGCGTGGAGGGGCTCCTTTCTCTACTTTGTTTTTACAGAATGCTGTTTTACTTTTCCGAAAAGGGTGATCTGTCGGCAGGAATTGCCAGTGGCAACTAAACCAAGAAACTTTACCACCATGTTCAAGCCAAAATGCTTTGGTCTTCTCCATGCAATGTGGACAAGCTTTCTTACCAGCCGTGGCCCAACCAGACAACATGCCATAAGCCGGGAAGTCACTAACGGTCCATAGGATGGCTTCTCGAAGATTGAAATTTTGTTTCTTCGAAATATCATAAGTAGCTGCGCCAACTTCCCACAACAGTTTCAACTCCTCTATCAACGGTTGCATATAAACATCCAAGTTGCCCTTAGGGTTTTTAGGACCAGGAACGAGCAACGAAAGGAACATGAATTGTCTTTTCATGCACATTGAGGGAGGCAAGTTATAAGGGGTCAAAATGACAGGCCAACAAGAATATTGACCCCCAAACTTACCATGAGGAGCAAAACCATCTGTACACAAGCCAAGTCTCACATTACGAGGCTCAGAAGAAAACTCTGGAAACCGACAATCGAGGTGCTTCCAAGCTGCGCTGTCACTAGGGTGTGCCATTGTGCCTTGAACTCTGGGATTTTTTAAATGCCATGTCATTTCCTCTGAAATGTTCTTCATTGCAAACAGTCTTTGCAACCTGGGTGTGATCGGGAAATAAAATAGAACATTCAAAGGCACTAGGCTACCTTTAGAAGTCTGCTTGTATCGGTCGCTGCCACACACCCTGCATTCAGACAACTGAGCATCATCCTTCCAAAACAACATACACCCTTTCAGGCACGCATGAATCTTTTGATGGGACAGTTCCAAACCCTTCACAATCTTCTTCACCTCGTAGAAAGTGTCGGCCATATGATTGTTGTTCGGAATCGCCTCACTTAGCAAAGAAGCAAACCCATCAACACATCTGTGAGGCAAATTATACTCACATTTGAGACTAGTGATTCTAGCGGCCATCTCTAACACAGACAAAGAACTCCCTTCGTATAATGGCCTTTCAGAAGCCTTCAACAAATCCAGAAAATGCTTAGCAGTTGCATTAGGCTCCTCCTCTGATGAAACACTAGCCTCCTCGGAATGCCCTTGATCTTGACTATGACCAAAAGCATCCAAAACCATGTCATGATATTCATTGGACCGCCGTTTGGGAACTCCCGGATACCCCTCCCCTTGACACATCCACACATAGTAGTTAGGTACGAAACCCTTGTCATACAGATGAATTTTAACCGTATCCGCATTCCAAAGGCGTTTGTTCTTACATTTAACACATGGACACCTAACCTCATCCGGATTACTACTCTCGGGATAATCTCTAACGTACTGAATGAATTCATCAACTCCTTTCACGAAATCTGGATTAATACTTTGCCCAATCGTCCGTTTATACATCCAGCTACGTTCTCTTCGTTTCATGATTACAACTTCTACACAGCTCACGCATATGTACAATCACATTAGTCATGAACGGTATTTCGCAGTCATTATCCACCACAACGTTATGGAAATGCAAATGAGATTTGAAATGCTTCCAAAGGGTCCTTATCACTCCAACCTAACCCATCCTTGTACGTTTATTCTCACTAGTGAATGTAACCTAGGTTTTCAATTCTATGGAAAATCCGCCAGCATTTCCCTACATTTCTCCAAGTACACAATGTAGGCGATTATACACACCTACATATGTACCCAGAGAACACGGTAGAGAAATGCATGAATAGATAGGATTTTCTCTAGAATAAAAAACAAGGCTTACATTCACCACCTAAGTGAGAATAAGCGTATAGGGACAGTCCCAACCGGGGACTATTCAAGACATACTCCTAATGTGTATGCCTTGAACGGGTATCTAGGCATATGATTATGCAAATGATTCATTTATTATAATATATATAAAGTGAAGAACACATGCATTAAACTAATTAGAGACATATCATAATTAAAGTAAACTAAGCAAATAAATAAACAGGCTTATTAAATATTGTATTAAACACTATATCAAACATAAAAATTAAACTACATACACTAACATACACTTTATTAACCAAAACTAAACCAAATTTAAATAAACTAAATTAAATATAAACAAACATACATATATTATTATATTAAACTAAAATAAAGAAAAACTAACATGTTATAATACAATAATTTAAAACTAAACTTAAATAAACAAAACTAAACTAAATTAAAATAAATTAACATACATTATTATATTAAACTAAACTAAAAAAAAAACTAACATGTTATAATACAATAATTTAAAACTAAACTTAATTAAACAAAACTAAACTAAATTAAAATAACTAACATACTTTATTATATTAAACTTAACTAAACTAAAATAACATGTTATAATACCACAATTATAAACTAAACTTAAATAAAATAGACTAAACTAACATTTCATAACACAAACACATTCCATTCAAATATTTAAACATATTAGAATATAAATACAACAAATTGGATACACTACACTAATAACAATAATAAACTACAATTTTTAATACAATAATAAACGCTTTTATATGCTCTCTAACCTGTAGATCTGCCCTTGTTAATGCCAAAGAACCGATTAAATCTACAAATCCTACAAATAATTCAAATTTAAAACTTAGTAACTAAGTTTATGCTTGCAATTTAAAATGAATAAATGTCAAAAATTAAAAAAAAATGCCAAAAAATTGGGAATACTACCTGCTGTAGGCGGCAACAGGGCGTTGTTTGTGGTTGTTGACCGGCGGCCGGCTGGTGTTCAAGGCTGGTGTTCACATCCGAGGTTAGTAAAACTCGTTAACAAAAAAAGAAAAAAAAACTGAAAAAACCCCAAAAACAATGAATTTAAAAAAAAAACCACAAAACAAACACCACTTACCACTATTCAACGTCGCCGGCTTTAACTCTTGGTGGTTGTGACCCAAATCGGCGGTGGGTGTGGTTATTTCCGGTGAACCTAGGTGAAATGGTGGTGGTGGTTAGTGTTTTTAGGAAAAAAGACCAAAAAAAAAAATTACAAAAAACCCTAAAAACAAACTTACTGGGGACGACCTAGCGGTGGGGCGGTGGTGGCGGCGACCGTGTTCTTTCTCCCTCTTCCTCTTTCTTCTTCTCCCTTTCTCTCTCTTCTTCTTCCTCTTCCTCTTCCTGTGTCGCCTTCTCTTTCTTCCTCTCGTGTTTTTTTTTCCTTCTGTGTTCTGTACAGAATGCAGATAGGGTTGCGTTTTTTTTATTTTTTTCGCAGCTTCCGACGGAAATTATTCCCTCGGAAATCACAGGTTTCGACGGATTTTTCCGTCGGAATTTGTGATTTCCAAGGGAATAATTTCCGTCGGAAGCCACTTTGAGGGAATATTCCATCGTAACCCAAATATTCTGAGGGAATAAAAATCCGTCGAAAATGTTCTGAGGGAATATTCCGTCGGTAAGGACACTTTCCGACGGATTATTCCTACAAAGTCAATTTCCCTCGGAAATTTAGAATTTTCCGAGGGAAATAAATTCCGTCGGAAGCATTCCCTCGGAAATAAGCCTATTTCTAGTAGTGGAGGCGAGGATCCTCCGGTGACTACTAGTTCCTTATAGGCCGCTCTAAGCAAGCTCCGAAAGGAACTTGGGAGTAAAATCCCTTCTTCTTCTAGACAACCGTTCAGGAGGGAAGGAGAAGGCGTTCAAAAGAAAACTCAGAGCAAGGCGGTAAATGTAGAAGATGCCGGGAATACCCCATTCAGAAGACATTTGAGGTCCCCAAGGGTGCCTCGGACGAATTGGCCCAAGGTTCATGAGAAAACAAAGTCGGTTGGGGTGTAGACTAGGCAGCCAAATGAGCCGTCCCAACGCTAGAAGGATGCTAGATGTTTTAGGGTTTTTTGATGTCCTGCGGGAGAGTTACAATTCCGGGATTATGATCCTTGCGCCTGTACCTGCAAAACAACGGAAACTCCGGTTGGTGGGAGCTCCGCCTCTAACGATCAAGTTAGAACGTATTTGAGGAGTAAATAGTGCGGAAAGTAAAAGGGTGATCTGGTTCCTCTAGGGGAGGAGTGATCAGGAAGTGTAATTAATTGCTAAGTCAGGTCTAGCAATCAGAAAGCACGTGTGTTTAGGCTTCTCTTGGTGAGAGTAATTATTTATGAATCCCCCTTAATGAGGATTAATTAGAGTATTTATAACCTTGGGAAACGTGCCCAATACTAGGTTTAGGTTAACCTAGGGCTGACTGGGCTTCCTTTGGAAATTGGGCCTAGGTGGCCGTTTGACCTGCTTGGCATATGGAGGCCACGTGGCATGACACAATTGGTCCATGGTGAACAGATCAACGCTTGACACGTGGCAGGCTCCTATTGGCCCATGTGGCGGACACATGGCAGGGCCTGATTGGTCCACTTGTCAGATGATGATTGGTAGGGAAAAATCCCCTAATCATTTGCCCCTCACAGGTGGCACGTGACTGTTCACATGTCACCTGTGACAGGTGTCGGCCTGTAACAGGCGACGACCTGCTACAGGTGTCGCCCTATGACAGGCCGAGCATTTTTCCCGCTCATTTTTTGAATTTGGAAGCGATCCTTCGCATTCTCCTTTTGCCCTATATAAGGGCATGTTGACCAACTCTATTTTTCACATTTGCGAACTTTTCAAGAGAACTCTTGGACCCCTGAACTTGAGCTCTGACACTTTGCAACTTTTGACCTGCCGATTATTTCTGACAGGGCGACTGCTTTTGTTAGGCGCCTACTCGATCAAGCTCGATCTTCTTCAGAACTTAAGTTTCAGGTAACCTTCTGTTCGTTTATTCTTTTTGCTTTTGCACTTTTTCTTTCTTTTTTGAAAATGAGACCTTAAAAGCATCCGACACGACCTAGGTTAGCAATCAACCGGTCACCGGGGACGGCTGAGTCTAGGACTAGGGGTGCCGACTGCCTGCGGTACTTCAAACTTTGCGCAAGTCTCGAAATCCGACAATCTTTGTATTCATGCAGGACAGTATGGCAAGAATAAAAAAGACAAAGAGGATTGAAAACTCTGATGGCTCCTCTTTTCGGGTTCAGATTAGTGAGCTGTCGGACCAGTCACCTGATACCGCAGGGACCCAAGGTGGCCCTTCTGCCGAGAGCTCTGAGGAGGGAGCTAAGGTAGCCCCTTCCCACTTCACTGTTGACCTGGCCAGTCAGCAGTCGGCCCCTGAAGAAGAAGAGAGGTCGGCCCCCTCAGTGAGAGGGGAGGAGTCAGACTCTTCTGATAGCGAGTCTGACTCTAGCTCTTCAAGCCGCCTCTCTATAAACTCGGAGGAAAGGCATTCTTGCTTGCATGAGGAGAGACTTTCTCATGCGGCTGAAAAGGGGAACGACTGGTTGGAACCATCCGCCTCTCATAGGGAGTTGAACACTCCTTACTACTGTCATGTCCCAAAGGGCCGGATCAAGGCCATGAAAGAACGAATAGACACTTTTTTATCGGACCATGTGATGGGTCCTGATTTTCAAGTATTTGTGCCGGATGGTGAGGATACAGTCGTCTGGCCCGCGGAGTCTAGCTACGGGGACGCCTGTTTTCCTTTGCATCCGGTCGTTCAACAAATCCTCGATGGATACGAGGTGGGGCTATGGTAGTTAGCCCTGAATTCCTGGTTCAACATCCTTGGCTATGTAGCCGGATGTGAGATGCATGGGGTGGAGCCGAATTTTGAGGCGTTCACCCATATGAACTATATTAGCCGGACCCCCAAAGCAAGCGGTACCGGCTGGTACCAAATAACTAGCCACAAAGGCTATCTGATGACGAAGGGCAAAGAAAATAAATGGAAGGATTGGAGAAACACCTTCCTAATCATTGCCAGCCCTGAGAAGCTGCTGAACAAGCGCTACAATAGGTGGAACAAAGATCCGCCTCTTCTAGCAGGCAGTCGCAGCATGTCGCTTGTTCCCCTCAAGGCCAGGGAAGAGATCCTGGACCGAGGGCTTTTCAAAGTAGAGATTAGGGCAAACTATACTACTGGGGTACGAGAGAAAGTGCCCCTAAACTGCGTCCCAGAGTTTCAATGGCTCTATGACGAGTACTTTCTGGCCGCCCGCAACCTTAGCAGTCGGACCTCTAGAGGTAGCCGGCCACTTGAGCATGTATACATCTTCTGCTTTGTTTTTGAATTTTTTCTAACTCTTTGCGGTTTTGCTTTCAGCTGAAGCTATGGACCACATTTCTTCATCAAAGAAGGCGGCCACCTTGCTGCGTGCCTCCATCATGCAGCAGAAGCGGACCTCTTCCGATTCCCATGCCAAGGAGACGCCCATAGTGAGTTTCTGATCTTTCGAGTTGTGCCTTGAAAATCTGCTATTATTAGTATTGACCATTTCATATTTTTCGCAGGCGGGCATGTCCAAACCCTCCTCTTCCCAGCAGTCGGATACAAAGGCTCGCAAACTGGCGATTGGGAGTTCTCCTGTCTATGCTAGGAAGCAGTCGGCTGACAAGCAGCAGATCACCCCACAAAGTGTGGGGAAACCATCACAAGTCCTTAGGGACAGTCGGCCCCCAAGAAGTATAAACCGCTCTACTAGACTTAACTTATTTCTTCATCGCTTTCTTCATGTTTTTTGATGTTTTTCTTTTTTGGATGCAGGCGGCCCTCAAGAACCGGACTTGGTCCAAATGGCCAAGTCTATGATTAAGGCCGTCCCTCAAGAGGAGAGGGATGCGGTCAAGGGAGTCGGCACCCTTGACCTAGACGACATCATGGGTCTCCTTTCCGAGGTAGACTTAGAATATTTTTAAAGTGTTGACTTTGCGTGCCGTCTGTTATTCTCAAATCTGACGCCTATTTTTCCTTTTTCCAGACCATGCTGAGAGTACACGGCCTCCGAAGGCCGATCAGCACCAAGAACAAAGAGGTAAAGGCTGCTAAAGCTATGGCCGCCTCTAACGTTGATAAGACAATGTTTCAAATTGCCCAAAATGAAATTTTGACAACTGATATTCTTTATTATTAGGTGCAGGCCACTTCCACTATCCGCACCGAGTTGGAGGCGGACAAAAAGAAGAATAATCAGCTGGAGGCGATGGTCAAGAGCCTCAAAGATGAGCTGCGGCCCCTTAAA
Source organism: Chenopodium quinoa (assembly GCF_001683475.1). Taxonomy (NCBI): domain Eukaryota; kingdom Viridiplantae; phylum Streptophyta; class Magnoliopsida; order Caryophyllales; family Amaranthaceae; genus Chenopodium; species Chenopodium quinoa. Next base: position 3,129,979 of record NW_018744469.1, read on the forward strand.
AACATTGCCTATAAGGCTGAAGGTCTGTAGACGTCTCTTGACACACTCAAGGAGCGCCATCACCAAAGATCTTAATTCGAAGGCCGAGGCTGAAAAGATGGCTTTAGTTCAAGCCATGATGGAGGACTCGGCTCAGATTATGAAGATGACCTGGACAACCCTCTTCCCAAAAGCTCACTATGCCGCTTGGGAGAAAAAGTTCAACGCTTGTACTGAAACGTACAACCAATAGATCATGAGGTAAGCGGCTGAGGAAGATGAGGCGGTTGACTCCAGCTCAGAGGAGGAAGAGGAGGTGGCCCTGCAACCGATTGAGGTGGATGCGCAAAAAGCTCCTGCCCCTGAAGGCGAGTCGTCAAAACAGGGGGCCTTGAAGAATCAAGCGCCCATCGTTGAGCTCGATCAGGCGGTAGCTAACACCAAAGCCCCTCCCAATGCTTAAAGCTTTATTATTTTTTCAGCTCTCCGGCCTGCGTGCCGTGTGCTCTTGTATCACATTACCCGGCCAGTGGGCCGGGGTATTGAATATTTTGCTGGTCTTTATGGCCGGCTGTTTATATGAATTTAGCGACCATCTTTTGGCCGTCTTTTCTCATTGAATTTTGTTTATGCTTTGTTTTTTGCTAAGTGTAGAGGATCCTTACTACACTCTTGCATGTCAGACCGACCGTTTCGGCTAAAAATGTTTTCGGCTAAAAAATGTTATCATAAGATAAAGATTGCGAACAGGTACTAGGTACCGACTGCCTATGCCCCTAGACGACTGGTTGTCTTGGTTCCAGGTTAGGCGATCAGTCGGCCATTTACCCAGTCGGACCCCCAACTTATTTTAGGAAATACGTTAGGTTTGTTTAACTTTTTCAAGTAAGAAAGGAACATGCCGCTTATAACAAGTCCGCCTGTTTTTTAAAATAGGAATAGTTCTTGAGTCCCTGTTTGCCAAAAAGTAGTTGACCTACGAACCAGATTTTCAAACATGTTTGGTTTGAAAAGTAATCATCTTAGTAGGGTCGGGGTACGAGAGCTTTGGTTTGCCTTTAGACAGGTGGACTTGTCATACCTTTTGAATCCTTACTAAGTATGAGAGAGTGACTTATGAGTAATCTTTGAGGTTACTCATTTGTCAGCTTTTATGCTTGAGTAGTAGAGGCACTAGGCGACGGAAGCCGACTGATTCCCTTGATTCACCAATTTTTGTTGGCTATTTACTCAAGAGGTACCGGCTGTACTTATCCCAAGTAATACAGACGGTCATCCGACGCGGATATTAATTTCTAAAACTTGTTTGGTTTGGTATTAGAGTTATCCTTGTCTCAAAAACGGCTACGTGGTTGTCCTTGGGGACAATCGTCTAGGTGCTGTGTAATTAGTTTATAGAACAATGTTCCACCCAAAAGGGAGTTGCTCTCTGCGACGAATTTCATCCGGAGGGATGCCGCCGGACACCTGCTGTAATGTTGGGACAGGTCGTATTAGTTTAAAGATTGGATCAGTTGGCTGGGCGCCTGGTCCGATCATTCAGCCATAGGCCTTTGGTGGTTCATGGCGAACTAAGTATAGTAGAGTAGCCGACTGTTTTACCAGTCGGCATGCCCCTCAATTGATGAGAAGATGGAGAGTAGTCGGCTGCTAATGGAGCAGGCGGCATGCCCCTCATAGTACAAAATAGATGAAGCAAAATAGCAAACTTTTATTAGTAGCTCTTGGCTATTTACATCATTCAAAAATAATACTTCTTTAGATTATCTACATTCCAGGTTCGAGGCAAGGGTTGGCCATCTGGGGTTTCTAGGCGGTAGGTGATGAGTGACATTTATGTCGCTCTTAGGATAGTCTTTTCTAGTAGTTTTAGTAATAATTCGGTCCATTTTAGTATGTTTTTGCTATGATCCGCCTAGTTCGAGTATTCTACCTTTGTGGCGCGTAATGTGTATTCATGTGGTTTAGGTAGTCTATACTCCCCTCCCCTTTCGTTGTATTACGCTTTGCCTTCCTGTTCCATGATTGCAGGTGTATGCCGTTGATTCAGAGATGGAAGGAACAAGGGCAAAACGGGAAGAAATCCAGACCAGACAAATGGCGCGGGCGCCCTGATGAGCTGGACCAACCATTAAATACCCACTTTGGAGCGGGCGCGCATTTCGAGGAGCGGTCGTGCCATCATTTAACGCGCGGGCGCGCCATTGTTGGGCGCGGGCGCGCCTGTCTGCTGCTGATTCAAATCCCGATTTCAGCCCAAATTAACAAAAGGGAGGCAAAACGGCTAACTTTGGACAACATTCTATCATAGGGATATTTTTAGCATAGAAACCTTAGAGGAGAGCTTTTAAGGAATGTTTCTAGGTTTTTGTTTTAGCCACTTTTGTATTGAACAATCTTGATAGTTTTTAGTGTAATTTCATTGTCCATCAACATTAGTTTTACTCTTAGTTTTTGAAGAACTAATTTTGCAACATTGATGTATGGTCAAGCTTGGAGATTGAATGATGTATGGCTCTTTATTTGGATTTCAATGAAGGTTTTGGTATATTTCTCTATTTTCTCTTGTTTTTATGATTGAAGTTTCTACCTTTGTTAGTTTAGTTGATAAAAACTTTATCTTTCTTACTATTTCATTGGTTATAATGTTGCTTAGTATGATTTTAGTTGTAGTTATGACTAGTGAGTAGTTTCTTGTTGCTAGGGGTTTGGTGAAGATATGCTTTGAGTTTGATGTATGCTAGGCTAGGTGAATTTTGAATATTTGTGATTAAATCTTCCTTGTGCTTATACTTATTAGCCACTCCATGTTTATGGCCATATGCATGTTGTGGTTGAATGACTTGAACTAAATCATGGCGATAGTGCGACTTAGGAATAGTCATTAGGTGATTGATTATTGCATGACCTTAGCTTGTATGCCTTACGACGATAGTGTAAGTGTATGCTAGCTAGGAAAGCTCTTAATCCCGATAGGTGATTAGAGAGTATTCTTGATATTGCCTTGTATGAGTTGCTTGGGTTACATGTAAACCTATTTTCCGATGCCTAAGTTCGTTGAATTCATAGCATGTTTGATCCTTCCCCTAGTGCTTGTTTTAATTTTTATTATATCCCCTTTAGTCATTACTTTACCCACCATACTTCTTGATCGAATTAGATTAACATTAGGAGATAAATAGCGGTGCTTAATCGTTTCCCTGTGTTCGACCCTTAACTTGCCTCTATACTCTTTTAGTTGCATGTTTAGGACTACAAATACAATTTAATAGAGGTGTCTTAGTAACGATCTAAAATACCGCCTGTTAAATTGGCGCCGTTGCCGGGGAGACGGTTTCTATTGTGTGTTTATTTTCTTGTTGAGACTAGTTCTTTTTTGTTCTTTTGTTTTTCCGTATCTTGTCAGTGCTCACTTTCTTCTTAGCTTTGTATATGTACAGGAGGCTTAATTGCTCTAAGCCTTTGGTGTCCATAGACCTCGAGCTAGAGCGTACTCTGGCCCAATTGAGGAGACAAGCAAGGGAGAGAGGTGAAGACCCACTTCAAGAGGAAGTGAGAAGTTCCCCTACCCCATCTTCACCCACTTCAAGTGAGGAGAGTGAACAATTCACGGGCTCAATTCCCAATCCATTTGCCGATAACCATAATCAACAAAGCATGGCTGATCAAGGAAACATGGGTGATCAAAGGTCACTAAAGCAACTTGGAGCACCCGAACCATATGCCTCTCAAAGTGGGATCTTAGCCCCCACCACTCAAGCATACAATTTCGAGATAAAGCCTACTTTCATTTCAATGATAGAGAAGAGGCAATTTACCCGTGGGAAATTTGAGAATCCCCATGAGCATCTCAAAGAGTTTCTCAAGTATTGTGACACTATCAAGATCAACGGAGTCTCCCAAGAGTACATAAGATTGAAGATGTTCTCGTTCTCACTCATGGGAGCGGTGGAACATTGGTTGAACAAGGATGTTCCCCCCGGTTCCTTCACAACTTGGAATGAGGTAACTACGGCGTTCCTAGGAAGGTTTTACAATCACAAGAAAACCGCCGAGGCTCGCTCAAAGATTCAAAGTTTCCGCCAAAGAGGTGGAGAGTCTCTTTGTGAGGCATGGGAGAGATTCAAAGAGTTACAAAGGCAATGCCCACACCATGGGATTCCTAATTGGCAAGTTCTCCAAACATTCTACGGAGGACTCTCCCCTTAAAGCAAGACTAGCCTTGATGCCGGAGCAGGAGGCCCAATCATGAACAAAAGGGAAGATGAAGTGGAGAGTATCATAGAATGTTGTGCGCAATTATGAGGATTGGTACGAAGGTGAGAGGGAAGCCACTTCTAGCAAAGGAACGGTACAATCCGTCGAGCAAACCAATGCCATCACAAATATTTCCAACCAAATGGCAAAAGTGGCGAAACAAATGGAGGAGTTCATGAAATCAAGTTTTCAAAATACTTCCTCCCCTTCTCCCAAGGGAGGCCATGGTATGAATCCTTCTACTTCTTCTCCCTCTAATTACAATGCCATGCCTCCCGGTTGTATGTTTTGTGATTTATGTGGAGGCTATGATCATAATTCTCAACAATGTATGTCCATAAGTGAAGGTCCCCCTCCGCATGAAAATGATGATAATGTTGAAGATGTTAATGCCATGAATTTTGTGCCCCGTGAGGGAAATGCTGGAATGCGGCCAAATTGGAATCAAAACCTAAACCGTGGTTGGAATCAAAACCAAGGTTGGAATCAAAATCAATGGAATCAAAGTGGTGGTGGTTATGATAACCAAGGCCAAGGTAGGGGAAACTCTTCCAATTACAATGGAAGAAGTTACTCAAACCAAAGGCCCAATTGGAATCAAAACCAACAACACTATTCCAACAACCAACAACGTTTTAATTCCAATCAGGGTTCCGGGGGTAATAGACCTCAAAATGTTTCTACTTTCTCACAAAATAGTAGACCCCCGGTTTTGACCAAGTAAGGCCCCATTCTCAAATTCCCCATTCTCAACCCCTCCAAATAGAAGCCCCTCCGGATCCTATGATGACTATGCTTCAAAATTTCATTAAAAATCAAGAAAACCATAATAAGAGTCAAGAGGAAGAAAAGAAACAAATCAAGGCACACATGAAAATTCTTGAGACCCAAATCTCTCAAATTGCCCAACCAAGTTCTTCATCCTCCCCTTCTTCATCCTCTTCTTTACCTAGCCAAGGTGTCAACCCCAAGTCTATGTATGCCATTACTACTAGAAGTGGGAAGATCCTTGAGAGTGTTTTAAATGTTGAGAAGAGTCCCGATGTGAGGATAGGACTTGAGGTTGAGGATGAGTCATCAAGAGAGAATGGGATTCTAGAGGGAAGTGCCGGAAAGGATGAGAGGGGTGAGAAAGAGAAAGAGAAGGAATCCGAAAAGGAGAGCACCAAAGATCAAACACCTTTACCCCTTAATCTCCAACCTAGGAATGAGAGGTTTCCTTTTCCCCAAAGATTTGCTAGGTCTAGGCTTGATGTCCAATTCGGAAAATTGATGTAGTAAAGATCTTGCATGTTTCTATACCCTTTGTGGATGCTATGAAAGAGATGCCACACTACTCTAAATTCCTAAAAGACCTCTTGAATGGAAGGAGAGAAGTTGAAACCGTTAGCCTAACCGCAAACTATAGTGCGATTCTCTCTAGTAAGCTACCAACTAGATTGCAAGATCCCGATAGTTTTTTTATTATCCCGGTAGAAAGCTTTGTGTGATCTAGGTGCTAGTGTGAGTTTAATTCCCTTCTCGGTCTACTAAAAGCTTAATGTGGGAAACCTTTCACCTACAAACATCACCCTCCAACTAGCGGATAGGTCCACAAAATTGCCTATAGGGAAAGTAGAGGACATACCCCTTAGAGTTGGTAGGTTCACTTTTCCGGTGGACTTTTATGTTCTTGAGATGGATGAAGATGAAAGAATTCCTATAATCTTGGGTAGGCCATTCCTAGCTACTTCTAAAGCAATTATTGATGTCAAAGAAGGCAAGATGACCTTGAAGGTTGACAATGATTCTATCGAATTTGATTTGAATAAGGTAATGAGACAACCTTCCTCTAGCAATGAATGCTTTAGAATAGATACAATTGAAAACTTGATGAATGAGTTTAGATACCCTCATATGCATGCTTCTAATGATCTACTTGAGAATGTTTTGTTGAATGAGAATGAGGTAGGTGATCAAAAGGAGATGCAATTATATGAGGAAATGCTTGATGAGAAAGAGGAGACAACCCCCGACCAAGAGATGCTCCAAACATATGAAGTCTTCCAAGTAGAAGAGGAGGAAATCTCCAATGGTAAGGTAACTCCGAAGGTAGAATTGAAACCTCTACCTTCGGGCTTGAGGTATGTCTTTTTGGATGCTAATGATACTTTTCCGATCATTGTCAATGCTAACCTCACGGAAGAGCAAACCTCCTCATTGTTTAATGTTTGAAAAAGAATAGGAAGGCTTTGGGTTATACTCTTGATGATCTCAAGGGTATGAGCCCCTCCCTATCCATGCATAAAATCGATTTAGAGGAGGGTGCTAAGCCGTGTAGGCAACGGCAAAGGAAACTTAATCCTTCCATGCAAGAGGTTGTGAGAAAGGAAGTTTCCAAGCTACTTGAAGCAGGGATCATCTATCCAATCGCTCATAGTGATTGGGTGTCCCCAGTTCAAGTAGTGCCGAAAAAGGGAGGTATGACGGTAATGGTCAATGATAAGCAACAATTGGTCCCAACTCGGCTTGTTACTGGTTGGCGTATGTGTATTAATTACCGCCAATTAAATGCCAACACTTCCAAAGACCATTTTCCATTACCGTTCATCGATCAAATGCTTGAGAGGCTTACAAAGCATGCTTTTTATTGCTTTCTTGATGGTTATTCGGGATTCTTCCAAATCCCAATTGACCCAAAAGATCAAGAAAAGACCACTTTCACTTGTCCCTACGGTACTTTTGCTTATCGTAGGATGCCTTTTGGTCTTTGTAATGCCCCGGATACCTTCCAAAGATGCATGATGTCAATTTTTAGTGAAATGATCGAGGAAGAAATGGAAGTTTTTATGGATGAATTTTCCGTTGGTGGAGGCACGTATGAGAAGTGCCTAATGAATTTATCTCGTTGTTTAGAAAGGTGTGAGAGTGCCAAATTGGTGCTCAATTGGGAGAAATGCCACTTCATGGTGGATAATGGCATTGTTCTTGGCCATAAAATCTCCCAAGCGGGCATCGAAGTTGATGGTGCGAAGGTTGATGTGATTGAGAAGCTTCCTCCTCCCACAAATGTGAGAGAAGTGAGGTCCTTCCTTGGTCAAACCGGCTTTTACCGCCGCTTCATCAAAGATTTCTCTTTGATTTCTAAGCCTCTCACGTCTCTCTTGCAACAGGATAAAGAATTTGTATTTGATGAAGCTTGTCATGAGTCATTTTGTAGGTTGAAAAAGGCTCTTTGCACCGCCCCATAGTCCAAGGACCGGATTGGTCTCTACCATTTGAGCTAATGTGTGATGCAAGCGACGAGGCCATTGGATCGGTTCTAGGACAAAGAAAGGATGGGAAACTTCACGTTATATACTATTTGTCCAAGACTCTCAATGATGCTCAACGGAATTATATAACTACCGAAAAAGAGTTTTTGGCGGTTATCCACTCATTTGAGAAGTTTAGAACCTACCTCATTGGTTCTAGGACAATAGTGTATACCGATCACTCGGCTCTCAAATATTTGATAAGTAAGAAGGAGGCCAAACCGAGGTTGTTGAGATGGGTCTTGGTCCTTCAAGACTTTGATTGCGAAATGAGAGATAAGAAGGGAGCCGAGAACGTGGTGGCGGATCACCTCTCTAGGTTGGGAGGTGCAAGAATACATGAAGACGGTTTTCCAATTGAAGATGCCCTAATGGATGATGTCTTATATGCTCTTGAGGCAAAATCGGAGCCTTGGTATGCGGATATTGTGAACTACTTGGCTTGTAGTGCCATACCTCCGGATTTCACTCCTCAACAACATCGAAGGCTCAAGCATGAAGCAAAGAAGTATATATGGGATGGCCCAATGTTGTTGAAGAGAGGGGTGGATGGACTTTTGAGAAGATGTGTTCCTAATGAAGAGTTCCAAGATGTGCTCTCAATGTGCCACTCATCCCCTTGTGGTGGTCATATGAGTGCTCAAAAGACCGCTTCCAAGGTTTTGCAATGCATGCTCTTTTGGCCCTCACTATTCAAAGATGGTTGGCAATTTGTTAAGACTTGTGATAGGTGACAAAGGACGGGGAACATATCAAGGCGTGATGAGATGCCCCAAAATCCGATTCTTGAACTAGAAATTTTTGATGTTTGGGCAATTAACTTCATGGGCCCTTTCATCTCATCCCAAGGAAACCGACACATTCTAGTTGTCGTTGATTATGTTTCCAAGTGGGCGGAAGCCGTGGCATCTCCCACCAACGACTCAAAGGTGGTCATCAATTTGTTCAAGAAAGTCATCTTCTCAAGATTCGGTGTTCCTAAGGCAATCATAAGTGATGGAGGCTCACACTTCAAGCACCATACATTCAACAAGCTTCTTTCAAAGTATGGTGTATCGCACAAGCGAGGCCTTGCTTACCACCCCCAAACAAGTGGTCAAGCAGAGGTCACAAATAGGGAGTTGAAAATCATCTTGGAGAAGACCGTTGCTAGAACAAGGAAGGATTGGTATAGTAAGCTCATTGAGTCATACTCTTAACTTGCCTCTATACTCTTTTAGTTGCATGTTTAGGACTACAAATATCATTTGATAGAGGTGTCTTAGTAACGACCTAAAATACCGCCTGTCAGTAGGCACCGTCCCGGACCTCTTAATAGATTCGGTAGGGTCCTTCCCAGTTGGGAGTTAATTTTCCTGACTCATTAGCCCTACTGACTGCTTCCATTTTTCTTAGTACAAAGTCCCCCACTTTGAGTGGACGCTTGTGCACTTTTTTGTTATATGACCTTGTCATTCTCAGGCGGTAGATTTCATGGCGCAGGGCTGCATTGCCCCTTCGTTCTGGAAGTGAGTCCAAGGCCAGGCGCATAGACTCCTAGTTCGCCTCTTCGTCATACAACATTATTTGAAGAGTCGGCTCGTAGTGTTCAATTAGAAGAACAACTTCTGCACCATAAGCTAGGAGAAATGGAGTTTCTCCAGTCGACCCTTTTGCAGTCGTCCTAATGGCCCAGAGAACATGCGGTAGTTCGTCTGCCCATAGGCCGCCTGCTCGTTCAATCTTCTTCTTAAGACCGTCTGAGATGATCTTATTAAAAGCTTTTACTTGGCCATTTGCTTGAGGACGGCCGACTGATGCAAAGCAGTGTGATATGCCTTGGTCTCCCAGCCAATTTTTGAGAACAGGCGTCTCAAATTGAGGACCATTATAAAAAACCATAGACATTGGCACCCCGAATCGTGTGATGACATTTTTCCAGATGAATGAGATCACATATTTCGTCTTGATTCCCTTAACAGCCTCTACCTCTACCCATTTGGTGAAGTAGTCGACTGCAACAAGTATATACTTCCTGCCGCCTGTAGAAGGCATATAGGGACCTAGGATATCCATGCCCAACTTAGCAAACGGTAGTGGGCTATGGATGGCCGTGAGATCAGTAGCTGGACGGTGAATTAACTTGCCAAACCTTTGGCACTTGTCACATTTTTTCACCATCTCCATGGCGTCTTCTTCTAAGGTAGGCCAAAAGTAACCTTGCCGCCTTGCTCGTTGAGCAAGCGACCTGCCGCCTACATGTGAAGCACAATACCCTGAAAGCAAGTCTTCTAGGACCTCTCGTCCTCTTTCTGGGGTCACACACTTTAAGAGGGGCAGAAGATAACCCTTCTTAAAGAGCTCACCCTTGCACATTTCGAAGCTGGCCACCCGTTTTTTCAGCAGAGCCGCCTGGGAGTGATCATTCGGCAAGGTGCCGGATGTTAAATATGCTCGGATGTCGTCCATCCAAGTTGAGCTTCTGTCAAGGATTCCAATAGGCTCTTCTTTGATACTTCTCTTATACATAACTTCCCAGAAGACGGTTCTTGGAGTATCACAGGAGGCCGAGGAGGCCAACTTTGAGAGAGCATCCGCCTGGTTGTTTTTAGACCTTGGTACTTGAGTCAGATGAAACTCCTCAAGTGACTCGGCCGCTTGTCGTACCGCCTGCTAATATTTAATCATGGTCGGATGGGTTGCTTCGTATTCGCCATTATACTGACTCACTATCAATTGTGAGTCAGAGCAGGCGTCTATTCTTCTTGCCCCAGCCGCCTTACACATGCGGATACCGGCCAGTAAAGCTTCATATTCCGCCTCGTTGTTCGAGGCTTAGAAGTTAAAGCGTAGAGCATACTCGTACCTTTCGCATTCTGGCGACTGACATATGACGCCTGCCCCACAACCATTCAAGTGGAGCTCCCGTCCACATAGACCTTCCAGACTTGGTCTGGAATTTGAGAATTAGAGGGCCGAGTCATCTCCACAATAAAATCAGAAAATGCTTGCCCCTTTACTGCTTTTCTTGGCTCAAAAGTGATTTCAAGGCTCTGAATCTCTATCGCCCATTTGATCATTCGGCCTGACGACTCCATGATTGTCAGTGGCCGCTTGATTGACTGATCTGTATATACGACGACTGAATGTGCCAAGAAGTAAGGCTTTAATTTCCTAACTGCCATGAACAGGGCAAGACCGAATTTTTCCACTAGGGGGTACCTCAACTCGGCATTTTTCAATACACGACTGACAAAGTAAACCGGGAGCTGGCAGCCGTCTCTTTTAGCAAGGAGGACGACACTTAGAGCATGGTCAGACACTGCGAGATACATGTAAAGCACTTCTTTGGGCAAGGGACTGACCATCGTTGGTAAGGAATGCAGATGGACTTTTAGATTTTGGAAGGCCGCCTCAGCATCCGGCCCCCACTCAAACCTGACTTTCTTCTTTATTGCCTGAAAAAAGTAAAGGCACTTGTTGCTTGACCGGCTGAGAAATCTTCCCAGGGCCGCCAGACAACCTGTTAACTTCTGAACCTCTCGGACTGTTCGAGGCGTCTGCATGTCTATGATCGCCTGTACTTTCTCAGGGTTCGCCTTTATACCTCTCTGATTGATGAGAAATCCGAGGAACTTCCCAGACTCAACTCCAAACACACATTTCTTGGGATTGAGCATGACATGGTGCCGCCTGAGTGTGGTGAATGTTTCTCGGAGGTCAGCCAGATGGTTCATCTGAAGCTTGGACTTTACAATCATATCATCTATGTATGCCTCGACATTCCTTCCAATTTGGTCAAAGAATACCGTGTTTATCATTCTTTGGAAGGTGGCCGGGGCGTTCTTTAAACCAAACGGCATGACCGTGTAGCAATACAACCCTTGATCAGTGACGAAGGCCGTCTTCTCCTGATCTTTCTTCCACAAAGGAATTTGAAGGAAGCTAGAGTAGGCATCCATGAAGCTCATTAAAGCTTGGCCGGCTGTTGAGTCGACCAGGCTGTCAATCTTAGGCAATGGATAGCTATCCTTGGGGCACGCCTTGTTCAAATCAGTGTAGTCCACACACATTCACCAGGTATCATTTGGCTTCTTTACTAACACAACGTTTGCAACCCAGTTTGGGAAATAACATTGCCTAATAAACCCTACATCAAGCAACTTTTTAACCTCGGAGGCGGCCGCCTGGCTTCTTTCTTCACCATGGTTCCGTTTCTTTTGCCGGACCGGCTTCTTTTTCGGATCCACAGCCAGCTTATGCAATGCCAAGTCTGGACTGATGCCTGGCATTTCATGAACTTTGAATGCAAAGATATCCTAGAATTCCTTCAAGAGTTGGTGAAAATCTTCACCCAATATCGCAAGAGCAGTCGTCCCAACTTTGACTGTTCGGTTAGGACGTGAGTCGTCCAGGACGACATCTGTATGCTCACCAGCCGACTGAGGGCAGAATTCGTCTGACCGCTCTTCTGCCAGTGATTGCTATCTTTTTTCTTTTCTCTCGGCCCCCAGTTAAGTAGCCTTTCTTTTCTTGCCGCCTGCCACTTGGGCAAGCGCATCCTCCTTGATGAATTCAAGGTCAGCTTTTTCACCAGTTGGGCCAGCAGCCGCCACAGTGGGTTTGATATCCGAGAGGTAACACTCTCGTGCCATCTTTTGTTCTCCCCTTAGGGAGCCGACTGTTCCATCATCCCTCTCAAATTTGAGCAGCATAAGAGAGGGGATAATGACAACTTTAGAGTTATTCAGGGTGGGTCATCCCAAGATCATGTTGTAGGCCGACAGTTCTTCAACTACTAAGAACCTAACCACCATGTGACGGCCCTCCCTTTCTCACCCAGACGGATGGGTAGATCCACTCGTCCCACTAGATGTACAACACTTCCTCCAAACCCTACTAAAGGGTGAGATACTGGATGTATGCAGTCGGTTTTGTACTTGAGCTTTGCCAAACACTTGTTGCTGATGAGATCAAAGGAACTGCTAGTATCTGTGAGGATCCGTCCAACTCTTTGGTTGGCCACCTTACATTCAATGACAATGGGGTCATCATGCGGCCCCCTAACACCTACCAGATCCTCTTCTATGATGACAATTTCTGGGAATAAACTCTTGGCGGTCCTTCCTTGGTGAGCGGAATTAACATCTAATCGCCTGATATTGTCTTTGTTGGCCCTAATAGTGGGGCCGCCTCCCGAGAAGCCACCGGCTATAGTGTAGACGACTACGTCATCAGTATCATAACTATCAGCCGGCCTGTAATTCTTCTTGGCCGACTGCTTGTGCTTGGGGGGAGCATTCCCCTTGGACTTCTTGACATAGGGGTTAAGGTCGCCTTTTTCAGCCAGGCGGTCCAGGTAGCTCATGAGGCTAATACATTCATTGGTTTCATGACCAATATCCTCATGAACATGACATAATTTATCTTGGTTCCGATTGCTTGCAGAACCCTTCATGGGGGCCGGCTTCTCGATTGAGATCCAGCTCTTGATTTCTTTGAGGATAGCTTGGCTATCCTTGTTTGGGAGAGTATGGTTTGAATTCTTTCTTCTTTTTCTAGGTCGGCTGTGTGTGCAGAGGAGTCAGCCGCCCAGACTTCTTTTCTCTTTTTCTCATCCTTTATTTGCCGACTGCTTTGGCCAGCTTTCTTTTTTGTCAGACCTCCTTTCGTCCGACTGTTTCCCAGTGTTACAGAGGTCAATCGCCTGTATATAGGCTTCAACTTCAATCAGTGCTTCTTGGAGAGTCACAACCCTCTTTCGGACCAAGTTGAACTTGAAGGTCGACCCATCCTTAAGACCTCTGAAAAAGTCAGTGTAGGCTACCTCATCCGGCAACCCTTGTATTTGAATTCTCATCAGGTTAAACCGCCTGATGTAGGAACGGAGTCCCTCCTTCTCACCCTACTGAATGGTCCCTAAGTCAAGGGTCGTCTTTTTAGCAGGAATGTTCATAGCAAAGTTGGAGGTGAACAAGTAGGCAAGTATCTTGAAATTATTCACACAACCAGTCGGCAGGTTGCCGAACCATTGTTGTGCGATTCCTTGAGAGTGGCTGGGAAGCACCTGCACCAAGTGGGATCATCCAACCCTTGGAGGTACATTAGGTTGGTGAACGCCATTAAATGAACTTCTGGGTTAGTAGTACCATCATAGGCGCCTACTAACACATTCTTCACTTTGGCCGGCTGGGCGGCCTCAATAATTTCCTTGGAAAAGGCGGACGGCTGTTCTCCAAGTCTAAGCAACCGTAGTTTCCAATCCAATGGTTGGACGTTTCTTGCCGCCTGTCCTCCAAACAAAGGAGGCTGCAAGAAGTACAGTTGTTGCGGTACGAATGGTACATTCGGTACCGGCTGATATTATGAGATCCGGACCGACGGGAGGTGCCGCCTATCTAACTCTCATAGTTTGATTGGGAATACCTCATGGAGGTATTATGAAGACTGTCTTGAAAATTAGAAGTAGAGGCTGATTCTGACAGTCGGTCATTCTTCTTCTACTCTAGCAACAGTCGAGCATCTGAGTAAGTTTTCTTTGACCCATCCGCTTGTACATGACGAATGAGCTTTCTCTTCCCTGGTGAGGGAAAGCGATACTTTGTTAAGTCAATCACAGGCGGCTCCCACTTCCTAGAATTAGGGTGAGGAGTCGCCTCTCAACCCTGTACAGGTTTCCTCCTTCCAGACTGAGAAGGCTTTCTAGCCGACTGCTCCTTGGAGGGAGCAGGCGTCTTCTTATTAATGAGATCTTGGATCTCCCCTTTGAAGCTATTCATGAAAGTCATGAGTTCACTTCTAGTGATGGGAGCAGATCCCTCGGCCGCCTGTTGATGATCAAGCGGCTGGCCAGCAGGTTTACTAGATCCAACCTGGCAATCTTTTCGTTCCTTCTTTTCAGAGGAACGGGTTCGTCGAGCTCGTAAGGTCCCGTCTAGGGCCGTATGAGTCTCAACTTTGACCTCATTTTCAGTATCCTGGTCATATAGACCTGAGGGTCGTCCATAGGACGCCTCTCTTCTGGATTCGGTACAGACTGTGATCCCATCTTGAAAGTACTCTCCCCACAGACGGCGCCAAAATGTTTCAGGGTTTTTTGATGTCCTGCGGGAGAGTTACAATTCCGGGATTAGGATCCTTGCGCCTGTACTCTCAAAACAACGGAAACTCCGGTTGGTGGGAGCTCCGCCTCCGACGATCAAGTTAGAACGTATTTGAGGAGTAAATAGTGCGGAAAGTAAAAGGGTGATCTGGTTCCTCTAGGGGAGGAGTGATCAGGAAGTGTAATTAATTGCTAAGTCAGGTCTAGCAATCAAAAAGCACGTGTGTTTAGGCTTCTCTTGGTGAGAGTAATTATTTCTGAATCCCCCTTAATAAGGATTAATTAGAGTATTTATATCCTTGGGAAACGTGCCCAATACTAGGTTTAGGTTAACCTAGGGCTGACTGGGCTTCCCTTGGAAATTGGGCCTAGGTGGCCGTTTGACCAGCTTGGCATATGGAGGCCACGTGGCATGACACAATTGGTCCATGGTGAACAGATCAACGCTTGACACGTGGCAGGCTCCTATTGGCCCATGTGGCGGACACATGGCAGGGCCTGATTGGTCCACTTGTCAGATGATGATTTGTAGGGAAAAATCCCCTAATCACCAGAGGTTATCTCCGGCACAAACGGCAGGGGCAGGCACACTCCTACTACTCGGACACTGCCTCCACTCCCACCATGCCTGATGATTTCTCTAACCACACTCTCACCAAGCATACCAGCTCGGCCAGGACTAGCAAGAGTCAAGCTCACTGTACTCCAACTCCAGTTCCTTTAACCTAACCACTTTAATTTTAAATGCCCCAAAATTATGGTGCAATTCTGCCGCCTACTCCCCCTGTTTATGGGCAGTACGGGCAGTATGGCCTGCCGTACGACCAGGCAGCATACTTGGGCGGACAGGCCGCACAACTTCAGCCCATTGATTAGCAAATGCGCTTGTTGAATCTTGGAGACAAGCCGCCCCCGTTTTCTCAAGAAATTCTCAACTCTCCTTAACCAGCTAAAGTGAAGAGCGTACTTGTGGGTGCCTATGATGGTACCGGCAACCCAGAGGAGCATGTCACCTCGTACAGAAATCTGATGTACCTACAACGTGTGGATGATGCTACTTGGTGCAAATGCTTCTCGGCCACCCTCAAGGGCGTGGCTCAAGACTGGTTTTACAGTCTGTCGGCCGGATGCATCAATTGCTTAACTACTCTCAGTTTGTTATTTGTTGGAAACTTCTCCTACAATATACCACCTCGGAAGACCAATCTTAACTTGACAACTATCGTCCAAGGAAAGAATGAGGGGTTGCGTTCGTGCGTACAAAGGTTTTATATGGAGAAGGCCTAAATTCAGAATCTGCCGGATGAAATGGCCTACTCGGAGTTCCTTCGAGGTTTAAGGCATAATGGTTTCAAGTTTGACGTGGTCAAGAAAAAGATTCGGACATACACAGGCGTTCTGCGGGAGGTTGAATCATATATTGAGGCTGCTGATTTTTGTTCACTGACAAAGTCAGAGGAGCCGGCCAAGGGGGCTGAGAAGAAACAATCTTCTCAGCAAGACTCGATCGGCAAAAAGAAGGAAGGAAACAACAAAAGAAAAGAAGTCTAGGTGGCTGACTGCCAACTGACAAAATCGAAGAAAGCCAAGACTTATGAGCCTCAGTACGAGTACAACAAAGATTGTTATTCAATTTTGATGGAGATTAAAGACAAGTTCAAGTTTAAGAAGCCTTAGCCTCTGAGAGGGCCAGTCCAGTACAGAAACAAAAACAAGTACTGTCATTACCACAAAGATATGGGGCATAACACGAACGATAGCAACAATCTGAAGAGATTGCTTGATAAGCTGGCCGAGAACACTACAAGAAATTGCCTTTTCGCAGTGATTATTTTTTTTCTGATTGTACATTCGCTACAATATGCATGTATGCTTGTGAAACAATGGAGAAAATCGTATCATTTCACAATCGGTATGGTAATCCCATATAAAATTGATACGAAAAATTTAATAATACATATCCACCATTTTTATGCACGTTTATAAAATTATGAGAAATCGTATCATTTACAATCTCCATTAAAACCCAAAAATCGATACGAAAAGCCTTTTGAAGACTAGATATACAAATATTGTTTGACAAAGAATACAAAAATCTATCATAGCCTATTGGTAAAAAATTTAATATTAGAGCTTGAGGTTGCATGTTCGAATCTTGTAAAGACATATGTATGATTTTTTTTTTTTGAATAAAATGAGTTCAACATTTATAGCAATTATAATCGCTACAATAATCACCACGATTGGATGTAGTTTTTCGTATCGATTATTGAGGACAACCCCAACGATATTGAAAACCACTACTAAAAGCTATGGTAACGGCGGATATTGTATCGAATGACCATTCATTGGGAAAACTTTTTGTAGCAATTACAATAGATAACAAAGGTTAGAATAATCGCTACAAGAAGGTAATTTTCTTGTAGTGGAAGGGCATGCTCAACTCGTACGTTCTAAAGCCCAAGTTCACCTACTCTCAAATAGACAACAAATCCGAGAAGAAGAAAGATAAAGAGAAGGATTATGATGGAAATAGTACCGATTCAGGGTTCGTGGCCGTTATATCAGGCGGCTTTGCTACAGGTGGCCCGACCGTGAAGAGAATTAAGCAAGATGCCTGGAATTTTGAGAATGTAATGCACATTGAAGGGGTGAAGGCAGAGCCCTTTCCAGAGGTAACGGTCTGCGAGGCAGACCGAGGTTCGATCAAAGCCCCTCACAATGACCCCATGGTATTCATCTTGAAGGTTTCTAATTTGAAGGTTGGTCGAGTGTTGATAGACACAGGCAGCTTGTCCGACATAAACAGTTTAGCTTGTTTGAAGAATTTGAAGTTTCCAGAGGATGCCCTTAAGGATATTTCCCACCCGTTGGTCGAGTTTGGTAGGAGTATTATCCAACCGGTTGGACGGATAGACTTGCCCGTCTGATTTGGAAAAAAGGGAGAAGGAAGGGACATGGTAGTCCACTTCCTAGTTGTTAAAGAGCTCACGGTCTACAATGTTATCCTTGGCCACCTAACCTTGACATCAGCAAAGGCAGTAATCGTCCTTCATTTAATGTTAATGAAGTTTGAGTGATTGGATGGAAAGATAGGTTCCATTCAAGGAAATAAAAAATGGCAAAAGAATGCAATCAGCTGGCCGTGAAGCCAACAGCTCGTGGACGAGGAAGAGCGTCCGAGCAAAACTCAGTAGAAGGGTCACTCCAAACATACAAGGTCGGCCAAAAGCGCAAGTCGATCAAGAAAGAGCAAGCATAGCAGCTAATGACCGTCGGCCAGCCAGAAGAGTTGAGGCCACAGCCGGCTAGCGACCATACGAACATAGTGCTAGACCCATACCAGCTTGATCGGACAGTCAAATTGGGCACCATGGCCATGGGCTTACTTGGAGATGACTTAGTAAATTTGCTGAAAGAATTCAGAGATGTATTTACTTTTTAAGTTCATGAGATGCCGGGTATCAGTCCAGACTTAGCTGTTCGCAAGCTGGCTATGAATCTGGCTGTGAAACCCATTCGGCAGAAAAAGAAAAACCTTGTGAAGAAAGGAATCAGGCGGCCGCAACTGAGGTCAAAAAGCTGCTAGACACCGATTTCATTCGGCAATGTCACTATCCTGATTGGGTAGCCAATGTAGTTCTTGTTAAGAAGCCGAATGGAACTTGGAGAATGTGCGTAGACTTCACCGACCTCAACAAGGCATGCCTTAAGGATAGCTTTCCCTTGCCTAATTGAACGTCTGGTTGATTCAACGGCTGGGCATGCCCTAATGAGCTTCATGGACGCATACTCTAGATTCCACCAAATCCCTTTGTGGGAAGAAGATCAAGAAAAAACCGCGTTTGTAACCGAGCAGGGGCTATATTGCTACAAGGTTATGCCATTTGGCCTGAAGAATGCCCTTGCCACATTTCATATACTTGTGAATATGGTCTTCAGGGATCAGATAGGTCGGAACATGGAGGATTATATTGATGATATGATTATTAAATCAAAAAGGCCGGCCGATCATCTGAGAAACCTTCGAGAAACATTTATCGACTTAGGTGGCATAAGATGATGTTAAATCCAAAGAAGTGTGTCTTTGGTGTTGAGTCCGGAAAATTTCTGGGATTTTTGATCGATCAACGCAGTATTGAGGCCGAGGATTTCTTTTTAGATCAAGGGATAAGTGCCGTTATTTTTTCCAGACTATTAAGAAGAAAGCAATGTTTGAGTGGATAAAAGAGGCCGAGGAAGCCTTCGTATAGTTGAAAATTCATTGTCATACCCTTCCTCGGCTCGTCAGTCCGCTCAAAGATGAGAAGCTATACATGTATCTTGCAATTTTAGATCATTCTTTAAGTGCCGTCCTGCTTGCTGAAAGGGACGACCATCAGACCCCTGTGTATTTCATTAGCCACGTCCTGCACAATGTCGAGTTTAGGTATCCACCCATTGAATAGTTCGGCTTGGCATTGTTCATGGCATCAAAAAAGCTAAGGCCATATTTTCTTGCTTATTCAATTGTGGTCTACACAGACCAACAGTTGAAGAAACCGTTCACCACATTTGAGGCCAGCGGCTGAATGCTTATGTGGGCATTAGAATTGAGGGGATTTGATATTACTTTTGAGTCCAGGAAAGTAATTAAAGGCCAAGCCTTTGCAGATTTTTTGGCTGAAATGACACGGTCGGATCTACAACCGATAGGGGATCAGATTTGGAAGGTGTATGTTGATGGAAGTGCAACACCGACCGGATGCACCGCTGGTATCATATATTTATCTTCGAAAGGAGATAAGTTCGAGTATGCTTTGAGATTTCAGTTTCAAGCTTCTAACAACGAAGCTGAGTATGAGGCCCTTCTGGCCGGCCTTAGAATGTCTAAGGCGGCCGGGGCAACAAAAATTGATGCCTTTTCGAACTCTCAGCCGATAGTCAGCCAAGTTAATGGTGACTACGAGGCTAGGGAGCCGGCCATGATGAAGTATTTACAAATGATGAAGGATGAGGCCGAGAGCCTAGAGCACTTCACGCTGCAACAAGTCCCCCGGTTCGAGAATTATTAGGCGGACACCCTCTCCAAGCTAGCCTCCTCGCCATTATGTGATACTCCAGGATCTCTTTTCTGGGAAGTCAAGGAAAAGAGGAGTATTAATGTCGAGCTTGTGCAAATCATTGACAGAAGCTTCACATGGATGGATGGAATTATCTCCTATCTCAAGGATAGAGTTCTTCTGGACGACCCAAAAGAGAGCTGGCTGATGAAGAAAAAGGCGGCATGGTTTGAGATGAAGGGGGAGGACTTGTTCAAAAGAGCCTTTTTTAAGCCCTACTTGAAATGCATTTCACTCGAGAAGGGGCATGAGGTGCTGGACGACCTCCACCAGGGGAATTACGGATCACACATAGACGGACGAGCCCTAGCTGAAATGGTTACTCATCTGGGGTATAACTGGGCGAGCCTGAATTCAAACGCCATGGAAATGGTGAAAAAATGTGACAAGTGCCAGAGATTTACAACCCTCATTCACCGCCCGGCAAATATCTTGTCGGCCATAAGTAGTCCACTTTCCTTTGCCAAATGGGGCATGGACAGAGGTGGTATGTGTTAGTAGCTGTTGATTACTTCACAAAGTGGGTAGAGGCTGAGGCTGTATGAGGGATCAAATAAAGAGATGTATCTGCCTTCATCTAGAAGAACATCATCACACGTTTTGGTGTGCCGCAATCAATGGTGTTTGACAATGGACCGTAATTCGAGACCGGCCAACTCAAAGATTGGTTGAGCGATCAGGGCATAACGCATTATTTTGCCTCGCTCGGACGCTTAAAGGAAAACGACCAAGTTGAAGCATACAACAAGTTTATTTCAAATGGTATCAAGCGCAAGCTTGAGAAAGCAGGCGGCCTATGGGCTGATGAGTTGGTCAATATGTTATGGTCCATTCGAACTACAGCCAAAAGTTCAACAGGGGAAACCCCATTTTTTCTAATCTATGGTGCTGAGGCTGTGCTCCCAATTGAGATGTATGAGCCCACCCTCCGAGTAATGCTATATGATGAATCGGCCAAATGGGAGGCCATGAAGACCGCCCTAGACTTCCTTCCAAGAGCTAGAGGCAATGCAGTGCTTAGACATGAAATCTATCGTCTAAGGATGACAAGGGAATATAATCTCAAAGTGTCCAAGCGGCCGCTTAAGATTAGAGACTTGGTCTTAAAGAAGATGGAAGCGATAGGCTGAGCTAATGAAGATGGCAAGCTAACCCCAAACTGGGAAGGGCCCTACCGAATTAAATAAGAAGTATGAGATGGTACCTACCGTCTCGAAGCCTTAGATGGCTGTCTTATTCCCCGTACGTGGAATACGGACAATTTGAAAAAATATCATGTTTGAGTCTTTGTACTTAGCCACAAGTTGTATATACAACTAGGTCTAATTGACCGAGCAATGTAATCAAAGTCGTACGACCCAAACAATGTAAATTTGACAATATTAATGAAAAAAGTCAAACATTGTTACTAAATTCTTGCAATTTATTTTGTACGCCTACTTATTGTTAAGCAGAAATTCCGACTAAAAACAACAATAAATATGGCTTGCAGCATAGCAGCTCGACCCTTGAGTAGGGAAAAGTTGAATAACCAATGCCGCATAAAATGAAAAACGAAAGTGCTTGCAACATAGCAGCTTGGCCTCTAGAAGGGGCATGATCTAATGGTCGAGTAAAATGCTTAGTGAGGGCATCCCCCAACCAGGCTACTCGGCTATAAAAGTCATAATGGCTAAAATACTCCATCGGGCCCTAGAACGGTCGGACGAATGAAACATGAGGTTGCCCGAGCGTTGGAATTTATGGGCTTTCCGACGGAATATTCTGTCAGAATATTAAGTTTCCGGCAGAATTGAAATCCGTCGGAAACACAAAGTTTCCGGCGGAATTAAATCTGTCAGAAATTTCCGACGGAAAATTCCGTCGGAAAATAGTAGTTCCAACAGAATATTCCGTCGGAATTCAGGTTACCCAAAAAAAAAAAAAAAAAACCTAAAAACCTACATTTAAAACCCGGTTTTTCTCACTCCTCCATTTCTATTTCGCCGTTTTTCTCCTTCTTCTTCCTTCCTATTTTCTCACTCCTCCATTCCATCCTATCTTCTCCGTCCTCTCCTCTCATCTCCTCCCTCCTCACTCCTCTCCTCGCCCTTCTCCCTCCTCTCATCTCCTTGCCCTTCTCCCTCCTCTCCTCCCACCACCAGCACGTACACGACCATCACCACGGTACACCATCACCACGGTACACCACCACTAGCACTACCGTGCTCACCGTACACCACCACCACTCATTCAAAATAATGGTTTTTTTGTTCAAACTCGACCTTGAAAATTCCAGATATGGAATTTTCATGGTCGAGTTTGACCATTTAAACCCAATAAAGAAGAAATTTCAAATTAAAAGGTATGTTTATTTTTATTTTGTACTGTGAGTTAATTTTGAATTCGTGGGTTTATTTGTGATTTGGTTTTTTTTTTGGCTTTTATTTTCAATTTCTGATTTTTTTGTGGCGATTATTTTGTATATTCAATTTTTGAGTTTGAGTATTAGATCTGTTTTTGCTATTTTTTTTTGGATTTGATTTTGATTTTGTATATTAAATTTTGTATTATTGTTTTTTTTGATGAATTTTCGTTTTTTTTTTATTTTGGGTTGCGGTGGTCTAGGTGGGTGTGGTGGCTGTCGGAATGTGGTATAGGTGGAGGTGGTTGGGTGGTGTGGGGCTAGGCGTGGTGTGGGTGGGCTGGTGGTGGTAACGTAGGCGCTGGTGTGGGTGGGTAGGGGGGTATTCAGGGGGGGCAGGGGGTGGTGTGGGTGGGTAGGGGGTATTTAGGGGGCAGGGGGTGGTGTGGGCAGGAAGTGAGGTGGGCTGCTGGTGGTGCTGGGTGTAGGAATGGGTGGGGGTGGTCTGGGTGGGGTGGGGTGGGGTTCTGTTTTTTTTTTTTTTACTAACTTTTCCAACGAAATTTTCTGTCGGAATAATCCTGTTCCGACGGAAAATTCCGTCGGAATGTACCTCTTCCGACGGAAAACTCCGTCGAAAACCTACCCACCTCCAACGGAAAATTCAGTCGGAAATTTGCGACGGAATTTCAAATAAAGTCAAAAACAGCGCCGACAGAATTAGATCCGTAGGAAAATCCGTCGGATGACCGCCTTCCGACGGAATTTCCGCCGAAAAAGGTCAAATTTCCGACAAGGGATGTTACGACAGACCAACTCCGACGGAATTCCGTCGGAAAGCCTGATTCCGACGGAATTTCCTATGTTTCCGACGGAATTTTTCCGTCGGAATCCAGCTGTTTTCTTGTAGTGTGTTTATTTAAATTAAGGTTCCTTGCCTAATTTTGTGCACAAAATTGCACGATTACTACCTTGGTGCATACAATGCACTACTAAACTTCCTTGACTCAAACTCATCTTACATGAGTGAGTAAATAAATAAACTAACTTCTTGACTCAACTCCCATAATAAATGGGTGAGAAATAAAATCATGAATCATGCTCAATAATTCTAATTTTAGCTCTTTTAATCATACATAAGCCTTGCTTATCATATCCATGCTTTCTTGATACTTGAAAATAAAACATACGTCCATGATTCATGCTTATTCAACTTGTATCATGCCTCAAATAACATATTCGCATGCTTGCATAATAATCATGCTCAACCAACATCAATTCCAAGCATATAATCAACTTAACATGCTACTAATTCGACACTTAAATCATACTTTACAATCCTAGCATGATACTACGCATACACACATATTCTTGTGCACATACGTACCTTGAATAGTGCCTAAACTCGGCCACACTCGCTTGAAATCACCTATCTCAAAGCTTCCTACAAATAAGAATACATAACTATAATTAATCCAATATCCTCACAAATTTCCAACAACTATAATACTCTTTAAACCGTACTAATTAACCCAATTTAATGGTATAAAAGCCATAAACCTTTTCTTTAAGTGGGTACTTTAAATCCTTTCAAAAAGATTTAGATTTTATGACTTAAATAAAATTGCAGCATACTTATTTTAATGAAAAACATCACTAATAGACTAGGAAATCATATATAAATCATTAAAACCTTTTTCCCTTTTTATGGGTAATCAAACCCTAACACAATAATTAAAAAGTAGTATGTATAATTAAATTCCAACATTAAAATTGAGGGCTTTAGACTCATTAAAACATATTTAAACCATTAATTAAACAATAACAACAACCTAGGATTAAACCCTAACTATAACCATAAATTCCCAAATTCTAGGGTTTATAAATTGGGGTTTTTGATTAAATAAAAATCTGAAATTTAAATGAATAATTTAACAACATCAAATACCCAAAATTAATACTAAAGCACTAAAATCATGTTTTTTTAAAATAATAAAACATCTAGAATTAAATTAGGAGAAAGAAAGAGTTTATATATATATATATATATATATATATATATATATATATATATATATATATATATATATATATATATATACTACTGAAACCGAGAAGGAAGGAGGAGAGAACGGGTGGCGCACGGACACTTGAAGTGTGCCGGTGCTTTTGTTGGCCATCGGTGGTCGGTGGTAGCACTGGTGGCTGCCGGTTGTGAGGGAGAAAGAAGAGAGAGAAAAAGAGAGGAAAAAGGAGAGAGAAAAATAAGAGGAAAACTTTTAGGTTTTTTTTTTATGAAATCTGACAATTATGAATTTAGAGTGTAAATTCTTGAGGTTTTAAAGTAGGAAAAGTTCATGGCAATAATCCGACCTTTAGCCCATTCTTTTTGGAAAAATTCATGGCAATAATCCGACCTTTCGATTATCATTTAATAATCCGACCTTTGGGGGTCTTTAATTTTTATTGGTCCCATTTGACCATAAACCGGTTGAAGAGGTAAATTTTTTTTTTTAATTTTAATTTACACGTGTCACGATTTGAGGCCCAAATCCCAAGAAAGCCGCAAAATGGCACCCCCTTTTGGACACGTGCCTTCCCCTGATTGCGCCGCCAATCATAGCACACTATTCTAGGTCATTAAACCTAGAGGGACACATTTTCCCACCCCTATAAATACCCCAATCATTTATGATGGCAGGGGTGGATTAAGACATATCATTTTAAGAGCACTAAAAGCTCCAACTTCTATCTACTTTATCTCTCTGCATTAATTTCGTTTTCTTATCTCTAACTTGATCGTTGGAGGCGAATATTCCATCAACTGAAATATTCATTGTTTTGTAGCTATCCGCAACCGTCTGTCTATATTCAAGTCCAGTATCCCTAGGGATTCCAAAAAAACCCTTAAACAAAAACTATCTCATTTATTTGTGGAAAAATTGCCAGGAATAATCCCACCTTTGGGTTATTTTAAAATAATCCCACCTTTATACCCAATCTACTCCTAATGGTCCCAAGTGACCTGGAACCGGTTGAGTTGGTAATTTTTTTTAATTAAGTTTAATTTACACGTGTCACCACGTGATTAGTCAAAAAATAAGTTTTAATTTTTATTTTAATTTCAATTAATTATTATTTATTTTAATTAATTATGTTAAAACAACCACCACCATCCCCAGCCACCTCCCCACCGCCGCCATCAGCCCAAACCAGACACGTCCCCGAGCCTAGACCATCTGCCAAGACACGTTGCCGAGCCCAGACCACCAGCCAATCGCAACTAATCCTCCTACCCAAACAACAACGACGTGAGCTCCGATCTGGTTGCTACAATTCAGCGACCAACCGTGGCTGGTTGGGGCTGCAACTATCAGATCGGGGAAAGGGGAGGGAGGCTACAATACGATCGGAGCAACCATCAAATCAGGAAAGGGGAGGGAGGCGGAATCGGGACGGGGGAAGGGGAGAGCTGCCAAAATTGGAATGGGGGAAGGGGAAGGGGAGCCGGGATCGGTTGGGTTGCAGGATAGTTGGTTTTCGAGGGTTTTCATGACGGTGGAAGGGAGGTTGGTGGTTCGGGGGAGGGGGAGGGGGAGGGGGAAGGGGAGGGGGGCATCGGCGCCGAGGGAGGCGGTCTGGGTGGTCGGCACTGTGGGGCAGGGGAGTCTGTCAACAAGGACCGCCAGAACAGGCGGCGGGGAGGGTGGTTGGGGCCGGTGGATGGTGGATGGTTTTTTTAATTAATCAATTAGTTTTTTTTTTAAATTTTTTAAGAAGAAATAAAAAAATTAAAAAAATTTAAGTTTTTATTTTATTTTTTTGACCAATCACAGGCCGACACGTGTAAGGTAACTTGTTATTATAACTTAGTTAACCGATTGTGACCATTAGGAGCAAATTGGGTATAAAGGTTGGATTATAAAAAAATAACCCAAAGGTGGGATTATTCCCAGCAATTTTTCCTTTATTAGTTGAAATGACAAATACTACCTTTAATTTACAATTTTTGTAAATCTGACTTATACACTGATGCCCCTCATCTGTCTAATGTTAGTTTTGACTTTTTCCACCATCTACTTTAACTAAGGTTAGTAATTCATACCCAAAAAAAGTAGTCTTTGTGGATGGTTGTTAGAACCGTGAATAAACTTTTAATACTACTTATTCAATTGTTATAGTTTTTATTTATTAATAATTAAAGATATTATTGGTAAAACCTTTGCATCGGCATATGTGCACAAAAAAAAAACAAAAAAAACACTATTCTTGTATGCACGCATTGAGATTTTTAGAATGGTTGTAACTAAATAAATTGGATGTACCCTAACAATGGGTAAGTACCTGTTAACTTAATTGAAATATTAAAATAAAGATCCATTGTTATGATTTAAAGGTTAAAAAACTGTTTAAAGGTTAATGGTATTCATATTCATCCATCCCATGGTTTGAAGAATAAATAAAGAACTAAAAATATATGAAAAATATATATTTTTTTATTACTTACTTTGTATTCAAACAACATTTCTTGAATTACAAATGACATTTCTATTATATAAATAAGGCATACAAAATTTAATATTATGAATTGCTACTACATTATTTCAGTGTGCTTTAAACAATGTTATGCATTGACAATTTTTCTTCTATAATGATGGTGAATGTTTTTTTTTTCTTTTTTTTTTTTAATTGTGTGCCAGGGAGTCACAATTGCAAAATCAGCAGTCATGTTTCCCTATGTTTATTAATTGAAACAAAGTTTTAATCTTATTTAATCATGGTTTAGTATTAAAAAAATGTCCAAAAATAATTGTGAATTTCAATGGGATTATCAAATACTATGTGATTTGGTAAATGAAACCCCATAAGTGAAATGAATTCATGAATTATTTATAAGTTCATAGATCGAAATCATTATATTGGACATAAATGATTTCAATAAATGAACTATCATGTAAGATTGATTGATAGCACAGTTTCATGGGATATAGGGACATAGAGATGTTCATTCAATCACATGGATATGTTTGAATGATACATGATCAAATTTTGACCTACCTTGAAGTTCATGTAAAGAACTTCCAAATATATTAGTGGATTCTTTAGACATGAGTGGTGTTTCGGGGTTTTCTGATGTCATGCGGGAGAGTTACAATTCCGAGACTGGAACCGGACGCCTGTACCTGCAAAACAAACGGATGCTCCGGATAATTGGAGATCCGCCTCCGACGGTCAAGTTAGTACTTGATTAAGGAGTAATTAATGCGGAAAATAAAAGTGATTGGGTCTCTCTAGGTGAGAGTATTAAATGTGCGTAATCCCCCTTAATGAGGATTAAGGGAGGTATTTATAACCTTGGGAAACGTGCCAATCCTAGGTTTAGGTTAACCTAGGGCTGATTGGGCTTCCCTTGGAAGTTGGGCCTAGGTGGCCGGTTTTTCCATTAGGCATGGAGGATGCCACGTGTCATGACATAATAGGTCCAGGGTGGACAAATAGGCGTGCGCCACGTGACAAACCCTAACATTAGCAGGACCTGATTGGCCCACGTGGCGCATTCCGATTGGTGGGAGCCAAATCCCCTAATCATTTGCCCCTCACAGGTGGCACGTGACTGGTCACGTGTTACCTGTGATAGGTATCGCCCTGTAACAGGCGACGGCCTGCTACAAGTGTCACTCGGCGAGAGGCCGAGAGATTCTCCCGCCAAAATTTTGAATTCTGGAAGTGACCCTTCGCCTTCTCGCTTTGCCTATATAAGGGTGTGTTGACTTCAGTCATTTTCACACTTGAGAAATTTTTAGAGAGAACATTCGGACCCCTGAACTTGCTCTGACATTTTGGACTCTTTCTGCCTACCGCCTGTTCTGACAAGCCGACTACACAGGATTTCCAGAACTCCGTCAACTTCACTCGTTCAGGTAACCGTCGGTTCTCTTACTCTTAATTTTCTCTTAATTTTATTTTTTTTTGAAATGGCACCACGGAAGCACACGACACGACCTAGGTTAGTGATCAGCCGGTCACCGGGGACGGCTGAATCTAGGACTAGGAGTGCCGCCTGCCCTTTTCCGGACCCATCTTTGCCCTTTATACAAAGTCTGACTGTCTCTGTGTCTATGCAGAACATGATGGCCAGAACAAAAAGAACGGCTAGGATTTCGAACTCAGACGGCTCCTCCCACAAGGTGCCGATTAGTGAAACATCTGACTAGGCGCCAGATGTGGAAGTAAACCAAAGCGGCTTGAAAGCCGACAGTTCTGAGGGAGGAGTCAAAGTGACCCCTTCCAATTTTACAGTTGACAAGTCTACATTCTCTCCTGCTCCTTTTGAAGGAGAGAAGGCGGGCCCCTCTGGGAGAAGGGAGGAGTCGTCCTCTTCGGACTCGTCAGAGGACGAATCCGAGTCTAGCTCTTCTGGTCATACTTCTCTGGACACAGAAGAGAAAAGCAGTCGCCTACAAGAGGCGAGGCTTTCTCACGCAGTTGAGAAGGGGGACAATTGGGCGGAGCCATCCGCCTCTTACCGAGAGAAAAATACCCCCTACTACTGCACTGTCCCACGGGGCCGGATCACGGCCATGCAAGAGAAAGTGGGGAGCTTTATTGCAAACCACACAATGGGCCCCGGCTTTTTAGTTTTCGTTCCGGATCCAGAAGACACAGTCGTCTGGCCGGCTGGTACTAGTTATGATGGCGCCTGCTTTGGCTGCTACGAGGCGGCCATCAAGGCTGGGCTGCGCTTCCCACTACATCCGGCTGTTCAGCGGATCTTGGATGGGTATGAGTTGGGGTTATGGCAGTTAGCCCCGAACTCCTGGGTCAACGTACTCGGCTATGTGGCCGGATGCGAACTGCACAGGGTGGAGCCAAACTTCGAGGCTTTCGCCCACATGAACTACCTCAGCCGGACCCCTAAGGCAGGCGGCACCGGCTGGTATCAATTTACGAGCCACAGAGGCTACCTCATGACAAGAGGTAAAGCAAACAAGTGGAAGGACTGGTGAAGCACCTTCCTTATCATTGAGAGTTCAGACACAGAGCTGAACAAGCGCTTCAACAGGTGGAACAGGAATCCGCCTCTTCTTGCAGGCGGCCGCAGCATGCCGCATGTTCCCCCCAAAGCTAAGAAAGAGATCCTGGATAAAGGACTCTTTAAAGTAGAGTCGAGGGTCGACTCTACTTCAAATGGCTCTACGACGAGTACTTTTTGGCCGCCTGTGGCCTCAGCAGTCGGTGCTCAAGAGGTAGCCGGCCTGTCAAATACTCTGTTTTTCCATGCATTACTGTTATGACTTTTTATTAACTTTGCTATTTGTTCTTGCAGCGGACGCCATGAGCAAAATTACCGCCTCCAAGACTGCGGCGGCCATGTTGCGAGCCTCCATCATGCAACAATCCTCAACCGACTCCCCCAACAAGGGGGCGCCCTTAGTGATCTCCGAACCTTTCACTCTCTTTTTGGAGTTGGGTTTATGCATATACTGACCGAGTTTTTTTTTTTTTTTTTTTTTTTTTTTTTTTTAGACGGGCACTCCAAGAGCCTCTTCTTCCCAACAACCGGACTCCAAGACCCGGAGGACGACTGTTGCGGGCTCTCCTGGTACTGCCAGGAAACATGCGGCGGCTGAGAAGCAGCCGTCCACTCCTTCTAAAACTCCAATCGGGCCGCCTAGAAGTATGAAGCTATCCTTGTGAACTTAGACTTGCTCCCTTCTTTACTAGGTCTAACTCGTTTGTTTATGCTTGATGCAGCCGGCCCTCAGGAGCCAGACTTGGTCGAAGTGGCCAAGTCTATGATCAAAGCCGTCCCTCCGGCTGAGAGGGAGGCGGTCAGGGGTGTCGGCACCCTTGACCTTGACGGGATTGCAGGGGTCCTTGCTGAGGTATACTTAGCATATTTTTGGTTATTTAAATTCCAGGACGCCTGTTTTTTTGTTTGAAAACTGACGCCTGTTCCCTTTTACTTAGGCCCTACTCCGAGTGAACGGCCAGGAGAAGAGTCTTACTCAGGAGCTCTCGGAAAAGGCCGAACAAGAAAAGAAGGAGCTGGTCCGAGAGATGATGGAAGACTCTTCTTAGATCCAGCGCCTGACCTGGGGCCGCCTCTTCCCCAATGCCGACTTTTCCTCTTTGGAAAAAACGTACCGCCAGTGTTCTGATAGATATAATCAAGAGATCCTGGCGGCTGCTGAGGACGAGGCGTTGGAGGAGGAGGAGCCGGTTGTGACGCTTGTGCCGCTTAGGGTGGATGCATCGAAGAAGGATGCAGCTAAAGCCGAGTCCAGCAAAAAGAGTGCTGACCAGGCGGCAGCTGCTACTATTGAAGATCTGCCCCCTTCTTAAGATTTTATGTCTTCTTTTCACGGCCTGCGTGCCGTTTGTTTCTATTTACCCGGCCAAGGGGCCGGGGTTTTGAATATTTTGCCGGTCTTAATGACCGGCTTCTTTTTGTATCTTTTATGTTTATTTATGCCAAAAATGTTTTGTTTCAAATTTGTTTCGATTTTGCTAAGTATCGAAACTTTGATATCCAATTGCATACTATACCGACTGTTTTGCATGGCCGATAGTTGCGGACAGGTACGAGGTAGTTAGTCACGCCACCTATGCCCCTGGACAACTGGTTTTCTTGTTTCCGGGCTAAGCGATCAGTCGGCCACTTTAAAGACTGGATCTCCTTCAACCAAGTAGGAAGGTGGTTTCCTACCTGCCTTGTTTGTTTTTTTTGTTTTTAAGCTAGAGACTCTAGTCGGTCCAGGCCGACTGTTCCCCGCCACATTTAATCTAGTGTGAACAGGCGCTGTATGAACACCTTTTTAGTTTCATACTAAATTTTTAAGGAGTGACCAAGTAAACATAATTGTTACCTAGTCGCCAAGTGACTGAGTAGTAGAGGTTTCAAGCGGTGAGTACCGGTTGTTCCCCTTTATTCGCCAATGTTTGTTAGCTATTAACTCATAAGATACCGACTGTTCTTATCCCAAGTAGTTCAATCGGTTTGGTTGACACAGACGGTTACTGCGAACACTTGTTTGACCTGATTAGTCAGTTAAGTGAGAGGTATCCTTGTCCGGGAAACGGCTACGTGGTTGTCTTGGTTAGACAGTCGTATAGGTGCCGTGTAATGATTTTATAGAACAATGTTCCACCCAAAAGGGAGCTGCTCTCTGCGACGAATTTTATCCGGAGGGATGCCGTCGGACACCTGATATAATGTTGGGACATGTCGAATTAAACTTATATTTGGATCAGTTGGCTTGGCGCCTGGTCTGATCATTTCAGCCATGAGCCTTTGATAGTTCTTGGTGAACTGTGTTATGGGAGAGTAGCCAGTTGTGTGGAACAAGCGGCGTGCCCCTCTTAAGTAAAAATGAAAATTAAACATGGAGGGTAGCCGACTATTTGTCAGTAGGCATGCCCCTCTTAAGTAAAAATGAAAATTAAACATGGAGAGTAGCCGACTGTTTGTCAGTAGGCATGCCCCTCTTAAGTAAAAATGAAAATTAAACATGGAGAGTAGCCGACTGTTTGTCAGTAGGCATGCCCCTCTTAGTACAAAATTTAATGAAACAGCAAGCTTTTATTAAGTAGCCCTCGACTATTTACATCATTCAAAAGAAATATTTCTTAAGATTATCTACATTCCAGGTTCGAGGCAACGGTTGGCCGTCTGGTGTTTCCAGACGGTAGGTACCGTCCCTGACCTCTTCATAGATTCGGTAGGGTCCTTCCCAGTTGGGAGTTAATTTGCTAAACTCATTAGCCCTACCAACTGCTTCCATTTTTCTAAGTACAAAATCCCCCACTATGAGTGGACGCCTGTGTACTTTTTTATTGTATGATCTGGTCATTCTCAGGCGGTAAATTTCATGCCGCAAGACAGCATTGTCCCTCTTTTCTGGGAGTGAGTCTAATGCCAGGCGCATGGCTTCCCAGTTTGCCTCTTCGTCATATAGCATTACTCGAAGAGTCGGCTCGTAGTGTTCAATTGGAAGAACAGCTTCCGCACCATAAGTTAGAAGGAATGGAGTTTCTCCAGTCGCCCCTTTTTCAGTCGTCCTAATGGCCCAGAGAACATGTGGTAATTCATCCGCCCATAGGCCGCCCGCTCGTTCAATCTTTTTCTTGAGACCGTCTGAGATGATTTTATTAAAGGCTTCTACCTGGCCGTTTGTCTGTGGACGGCCGACTGATGCAAAGTGGTGTGCAACTCCTTGGTCACCCAACCAGCTTTTGAGAACAAGCGTCTCAAATTGGAAACCATTATCAAAAACCATAGACATGGGAACCCCGAACCGAGTGATGACATTTTTCCAGATGAATGAAATTACATCCTTCGTCTTGATTCCCTTTACAGCCTCCGCTTTCACCCATTTAGTGAAGCAGTTGACTGCAACAAGTATGTACCTCCTTCCGCCTGTAGCAGGCGTATAGGGACCCAGAATATCCATGCCCCACTTAGCAAACGGTAGTGGGCTACGAATGGTAGTGAGGTCAGTAGCCGGACGGTGAATTAGTTTGCCAAACCTTTGGCACTTGTCACTTTTTTTCACGATCTCCATTGCATCTGCTTCTAAAGTAGGCCAAAAGTAGCCCCGTCGCCTTGTCCGTTGAGCAAGCGACCTACCGCCTATATGGGAAGCGCAGTAACCAGAGTGAAGATCGTCTAGTATCTCTCGTCCCTTTTCTGGAGTAACACACTTTAAGTAGGGTTGAAGATACCCTCTTTTGTGAAGTTCTCCCTTTATCATTTCAAAACTGGCTGCCCGTTTTTTTCAGCGCTGCCACCTGGTGATGATCATCCGGCAGGGTACCGTCTGTCAGATATGCCCTGATTGGATCCATCCAGGTTGAACTTCTGTCTAGGATTCCAATAGGGTCTTCCTCGATGCTTCTCGTCTCCATTACTTCCCAAAAAACAGTTCGAGGAGTATGACAAGAGGCAGATGATGCTAATTTTGAAAGTGCATCCGCCTGGTTGTTTTCTGATCTTGGCACTTGAGTCAGATGAAAATCTTCAAGGGATCCGACTGCCTGTCGTACCGCCTGTAAATACTTGATCATGGCCGGATGGGTTGCTTCGTATTCGCCATTATACTGACTCACTATCAATTGTGAATCGGAACAGGCGTCTATCTTTCGTGCCCCTGCCGCCTTGCACATGCGGATTCCGGCTAGTAAAGCTTCATATTCTGCCTCATTGTTTGAGGCCTAAAAACTGAAGCGTAGAGCATACTCATACATGTCGCCCTCTGGCGACTGACATATGACGCCTGCTCCACAACCATTTGAAGTAGAGCTTCCATCCACATATACCTTGCAGACTTGGTCTGGATCTCGAGAATCAGGGGGACGAGTCATCTCAACAATAAAGTCAGCAAAGGCTTGCCCCTTCACTGCTTTTCTAGGCTCGAAAGTAACTTCGAGGCTCTGTATTTCTATGGCTCATTTGATCATCCGGCCTGACGACTCCATGGTGGTCAGTGGCCGCTTGATAGGTTGATCTGTATACACGACGACTGCATGTGCCAAAAAGTAGGGCTTCAATTTTTTAACAGCCATGAAGAGTGCAAGACCAAATTTCTCCACTAAGGGATACCTCAACTCGGCATTCTTTAGAACATGACTGACAAAGTAGACCGGTAGCTGACAACCGTCTCTTTCAGCAAGAAGAACAGAGCTTAACGCATGATCAGAGACGGCCAGGTACATGTAGAGTACTTCTTTGGGCAAAGGGCTGACCAGCCTTGGCAAGGAATGCAAGTGAACTTTCAATTTCTGGAAGGCCGCCTCAGCATCCGGCCCCCATTCAAACCTTGCCTTCTTCTTAATGGCCTGGAAGAAGTATAAGCATTTGTCGCCTGATCGGCTTAGAAATCTTCCCAAGGCCGCCAGACAACCTGTTAACTTCTGAACCTCTCGGACGGTACGAGGCGACAGCATGTCGATGACCGCCTGCACCTTCTCAGGGTTCTCCTCTATTCCTCTCTGATTGATAAGGAATCCGAGCAATTTCCCAGACTCAACTCCAAATACACATTTATTGGGATTGAGCATGACATGGTGCCGCCTGAGTGTGGCAAAAGTTTCTCGGAGGTCCGACAGATGATCTATCTGAAGCTTAGACTTGACAATCATATCATCAATTTATGCCTCGACGTTTCTCCCAATTTGATCAAAGAGCACAGTGTTTATCATTCGCTGGAAGGTGGCCGGGGCATTCTTAAGACCAAACGGCATGACCGTGTAACAGTATAACCCTTGATCAGTGACGAAGGTCGTCTTCTCCTGATCTTTCTTCCATAAAGGAATTTGATGGAAACCAGAGTAGGCGTCCATAAAGCTCATCAAAGCATGGCCGGCTGTTGAGTCAACCAGGTTATCAATTTTAGGCAGAGGGTAACTGTCTTTGGGGCACGCCTTGTTTAAGTCTGTGTAGTCTACACACATTCGCCATGTGCCATTCGGCTTTTTAACAAGCACCACATTTGCAACCCAGTCTGGGAAGTAACATTGCCGAATGAACCCTGCATCAAGTAATTTTTTAACTTCGGCGGCTGCCGCCTGACTTCTTTCTTCGCCATGGTTCCGTTTCTTCTGCCTTACCGGTTTCTTTTTCGGATCCACAGCCAGTTTATGTACCGCCAGGTCAAGACTAATGCCTGGCATTTCGTGGACTTCGAATGCAAAGATGTCCTTGTATTCTTTCAATAGTTTGTGAAAGTCGTCACCCAGGACTCTCAAAGCAGTCGTCCCAACTTTGACTGTTCGGTCAGGACGCGAGTCATCTAAGATCAGGTCCGTATGCTCACCGGCCGGCTGAGGGCGGAATTCATCCGACCGCTCCTCTACCAATGATTGCTATTTTCTGTCTTTTCTTGCGGCCCCCGTCTGGGCTGCCTTTCTCTTTTTGCCGCCTGCTTCTTGAACAGGCGCACTCTCCTTGACATTGTCAAGGTCTGTTTTTCCACCACCGGACCCAGCGGCCATAACAGTGGGCTTGATATCCGAGAGATAGCACTCTCGGGCCATCCTCTGATCTCCCCTTAGGGACCCGACTGTTCCATCATCCCTCTCAAACTTGAGCAACATAAGAGATGGGATTATAATAGCCTTGGAATTATTTAGGGTTGGTCGTCCTAGAATCATGTTGTAGTTCGAGAGTTCTTCTACTACCAGGAACCGGACTACCATGTGTCGTCCTTCCCCTTTTTCACCAAGGCGGATGGGTAAATCCACTCGTCCCACTGGGTGGACGACTCCTCCTCCAAACCCTACTAAAGGGTGGGATGCCGGATGTATGCAATCAGTCTGATATTTTAGTTTTGACAGACATTTGCTACTGATAAGATCTGAGGAGCTTCCGGTATCTATAAGGATTCGGCCAACTCTCTGGTTGGCCAATTTACATTCAATAACAATAGGGTCGTCATGCGGGCCCCTTATCCCTCCTAGATTTTCTTCAGTGATGACAATCTCAGGAAACGAATATTTGGAGGGCCGTTCTTGGTGAACGGAATTTACATCTAGTCGCCTGATATTGTCTTTGTTGCCCCTAATAGTGGGGCCGCCTCCTGAGAAGCCGCCTGCAATGGTGTAGATGACTGCATCATCTGTATCAGAGCTGTCAGCCTGTTGACTCTTTTTGGCCGACTGCTTTTTCGAGGAAGTGTTCCCCGCAGATTTCTTGACATAAGAATCAAGATCGCCTTGCTCAGCCAAGCAGTCCAGATACCGCATGAGACTGATGCATTCGTTGGTGTGATGACCAACATCTTCATGATAATCACAAAATTTCTCTTGGTTCCGGTTGCTTGCAGAACCCTTCATGGGGACCGGCTTTTCAATTGAGATCCGTCCCTTGATTTCCTTTAGGATAGCTTGGCTATCCTTGTTAAACGCATACTTTGGGGAGTATGGCTTGAATTCTTTCCTCTTCTTCTGGGCCGGCTGTTTAGAGGAATCAGCCGCCCAAACCTCTTTTCTCTTCTTCTCATCTTTATTCGACGACTGTTTCTATCGTCCTTCTCTTTTGTCAAATCTTTTCTCGTCCGACTGTTTTCCTGTACTACAAAGATCAGTCGCCTGTATATAGGCTTCCGCTTCAATCAAGGCCTCTTGAAGAGTCGCCACCCTCTTTCGGACCAAATCAAATTTGAATGTCGACCCGTCTTTAAGACCTCTGAAAAAGTCAGTATAGGCTACCTCATCCGGTAACCCTTGAATCTGTATTCTCATCAGGTTAAACCGCCTGATGTAAGAACGAAGCCCCTCCTTCTCGCCCTGCTGAATCGTTCCTAAATCAAGGGTCGTCTTTTTCGCAGGTATGTTCATGGCAAAGTTCGAGGTGAATAAGTAAGCAAGCGTCCTGAAGTTATTCACACAACCAGTCGGCAGGTTGCCAAACCATTGTTGTGCGATTCCTTTGAGAGTCGCTGGAAAACACTTGCACCAAGTGGGATCATCCAACCCTTAAAGGTACATCAGGTTGGTGAATGCCATCAAATGGTCTTCTGGGTTAGTAGTGCCGTCATAGGCGCCTACTAATACATTTTTCACTTTGGCCGGCTGAGCGGCTTCAGCAATTTCCTTGGAGAAGGCCGACGGCTGTTCCCCAAGTCTAAGCAACCGTAGCTGCCAGTCCATAGGTTGGACATTCTTTGCTGCATGCTCACCAAACAGAGGTGGCTGCAAAAAATATTGTTGTTGCGGTACAAATGGTAAGTTTGGTACCGCCTGGTCACTATGAAAGCCGGACTGACGGGAGGTACCGCCTGACTGACTCTCATGATGCGACTGAGTATGCCTCATCGAGGTATTGCGTAGACTGTCTTGGAAGTTTGAAGTAGAGGCCGACTCTGACAATCGGTCATTCTTTTTCTGCTCTAACAATAGCCGAGCATCTGTGTATATTTTCTTCGACCCGTCCGCCTGAATGTGACGAACAGGTTTCCTCTTTCCTGGAGTAGGAAAGCTGTACTTTGTGAAATCAAGGGCAGGCGGCTCCCATTTCCTAGAGTTAGGATGAGGGGTTGCCTTTCGCCCTTGAACTGGCTTCCTCTTCCCTGAAGTGGAAGGTTTCTTAGACGACTGCTCCTTGGCCGGAGCAGGCGGCTTCTTGTTGAGAAATTCTTGAATCTCTCCCTTGAAGCCCCTCATGAAGGTCATGAGTTCGTTTCTTGTAATGGGAGCAGACCCATCAGCCAGCTGCTGCTGAACAGGCGGTGCGCCGGCTGGATCACTGAGTCCAGTTTGAAGATGTTCCTGTTCCCTCCTTTCGGTATGACGGGTGCGTCGGGCCCTTAGGGTCCCGTCTGAAGCTGTATGAGCTTCAACTTCAAGTTTTTCCTCAGTATCATGGTCCGACTGAACTTGAGGGTCGTCTAGGGGACGCCTCTCTTCAGGAGTCGGTATAGACGTGGATGCCATCTCAGAAGTACTCTCCCCACAGACGGCGCCAAAATGTTTCGGGGTTTTCTGATGTCCTGCGGGAGAGTTACAATTCCGAGACTGGAACCGGACGCCTGTACCTGCAAAACAAACGGATGCTCCGGATGATTGGAGATCCGCCTCCGACGGTCAAGTTAGTACTTGATTAAGGAGTAATTAATGCGGAAAATAAAAGTGATTGGGTCTCCCTAGGTGAGAGTATTAAATGTGCGTAATCCCCCTTAATGAGGATTAAGGGAGGTATTTATAACCTTGGGAAACGTGCCAATCCTAGGTTTAGGTTAACCTAGGGCTGATTGGGCTTCCCTTGGAAGTTGGGCCTAGGTGGCCGATTTTTCCATTAGGCATGGAGGATGCCACGTGTCATGACATAATAGGTCCAGGGTGGACAAATAGGCGTGCGCCACGTGGCAAACCCTGACAGTTCCAACTGGTGGACACTTGGCAGGACCTGATTGGCCTACGTGGCGCATTCTGATTGGTGGGAGAAAAATCCCCTAATCAAGTGGGACACACTACTTCCTTGTGATTAGTTTAACTATTATTGTACTCCAACGTCATGTCGTTAAAGGGGACTATATAGGATACATTTCGGTTTCTCTAAAAGTTGAGTGGGAGTTTTGTGGCCACAAGGTTGGATCAAGTCATCCTTTAAAACAGTGGCGGATCCAAGGGGTACATAGAGGTACAACTACACCTGAAGGATTTATGTCTTCGTCAAGCGCAATTACTAGATATATAATGGATTAAATTATGGAGATAATTAAGTTCGTACATTTGGGTCATTGTTATATCATAGCTAGAGGTACTAACGATCTTTGAGCTAGTAAAATAGGTCAAATCCCAATTGGACGGATCCTATAAGGTCACACAAAGGGCCTAGATCAAGCATAAGAGGACGAGGCTCATGATGGGCCTCATCACTCTAGGTGGCCGGCCATATGGAGGGCTTTAGAGAGTTTGGGCTTTTCTCCTAGTCTAATTATAATATGATTATAAATAGACTAGGTGCCTAGGATTGAAGATAACAATTCATGATCAGTGAGATCAAACCCTAATTAGAAAACACGAGACCAACCTCCTAAAACTCTCTCTCTCACTCATGGCTCTCTCCTTCCTCACGGCTATGGTGGTGTGCGGTGGTGGTGGTGATTGTGGTGGTGTTCGGTTGTCCAAGGAAGGTGGTGATCGCGGTTTTCCCTTTCACTCGATCAATCTAGTATTGGTGGACGCTTGGTCAAATCCCGTGGACTAAGTAGAGGAGTCACGCTTGGGGCTCTATTCTC
The DNA here is from genome assembly GCF_001683475.1 of Chenopodium quinoa. Taxonomy (NCBI): domain Eukaryota; kingdom Viridiplantae; phylum Streptophyta; class Magnoliopsida; order Caryophyllales; family Amaranthaceae; genus Chenopodium; species Chenopodium quinoa. The sequence continues at coordinate 3,168,774 of NW_018744469.1, forward strand.
TCCCTAATCTGTTAATCGAATAGCTACGTGGAATTCACGCTTTAAAGGTATAATTATGTTATTCTTGTGTGTTATGCATGTGATCCTGATGTAGGGCGTATGAATATGACTCATGAAATTCCGCTTATAGTACCTAAAAGTCCTACAGTGGTATTAGTTAGCCTCTTTCATGAACACGCTTGAATATAATAATATGATTATTTGAAGTCCATGATCATAATTTTATAATCAATTAAGAGGGAGAATTAATTTAATTATGGTTCAATTATTATATTAAATGTGATTTAACTCTTGGAATTGAATAAATGTGATTTAATGATGCTCAAAATAGGTTAGAGAGGACCGAAAATTAGCCCTAATATGCTCGGAAATTTCGAACACCCCAAACCCTAATTTCGAATTTTTGAAAATTATAGCCCTAAAATTTTGATTTTTATGCTTGTTTTTTATTTAATTCGACTTGTTTTATGTCTCATAATTTCTATTAGAATTGATTCATGCATAAAAATGTTTTGCGTATGATCATCAATTTAATTTTAAGAGTTAGAATTAAATTGGAATTAATTTTATGATAAACCCTAATTTTAAAATTGAATAGGGATTTAATTTTAAATTTTGGATTGATTTAATTTAATTTTACAAAAGTTGTTATTAAATTAAAACACAAAAAAAAATTAATATGGTCGGCAACCACGGTTGGGTGGCGCAGCCACGGTGGTTGCCGACCAGGGTGCAGTCCGAGAGGGAGGGTGGGGAGGGCAGGCGGTCCGAAAGTGGCTGGGTAACAGCCGTGCAAGCGTTGCACGCAGCTGCAGCGGCTGTAGCTGTTACTGTTGCTGCTGCCCTTGTGGCAGCGGGTGCTGCCTCGGCTGGCCAACCAAGGTGGCAGGTGTTTGTGGCAAATTTCAAAAAAAAAAATATTTTGTTTTAAAATATTTTCGAAATAAAATCATATTTTATTTTGGGGATATAATCAAATTTTCAAATTTTTTAAATTTGGTGATTATCCATAATTAAAGAAGTTAATTTTAAATAGGATTTGTTAGGATATTTTGAGCATATTCCAAAAGGATAATAATTGATTTAAATAATGTGATTATCCCATAGTTAGATTTGGAAATAATTAATTTTAAAATTATTTGATTGGCTAGTAATTAGGATAGAATCTCTTAAAGTTGTTAGGATAATCATGGAAAATAAATATGAATTATCTTTCCACATTAAAATAAGATTTGATTCTATCTCATGCCAAAATTAAAATATATAATATTTTATAGATGGCAATGAATAATATATGATATTATCTAATTATGAATTTTAAAATATGAGATATTTTAGGAGCTGCGCTACCTTAATTGTGAACATTCGATGTTGTAGTTTAGGCTAGCATGTTGAGTGATTTATTATATGAAACTTTTATATAATATATGATATTATGTTGCTATATATAGACTAGTATGGCCCATGGATTGTAAATACGATCTGCGCATCGTGATGTATTTTTGTAATCTAAATACGGTATGCGAACCGTTAAGTATTTTTGTCACTTTTATTTAAAGTAAATAGATTAGTTATTTAAATAGTTTAGTCCAAAGAAGCCAATGAAGTGAAGGCCCAAAGGAGCAAGGTGGATGGAGATCTATGAAGGTTCAAGTGGGAGCATTTCAATTCTAGTTTCTTAGGACTAAGGGGCCATACTATGTCATGTTTCATTTGTGAGTTAGTAGATTATGCATGTTAAATTTTATTTATGTTGATTGATGATGCGCTAGAGTTCACTAAATAATCACAACATAATAAATCTAGGTCCCGATAATATTGAGATTGCTTACCCAATTTAAAACCCAATAACCCTTCGATAATTAATGATAGGTCATGCCAAAGCTGGGTGTCATTTTTATATCTTAGGTGACTTGGGGTAAATCAAGTTTTACAATTTTAATTCTAGTTACCTAAAGTGATGTGGAATCTAAGGTTAGGTTGTGTGTTTCGGGTTATGGGTTAAGTGTTTAGGCTAGGTGTTTAGGTGGCTTAGTGTTTAGGCTAGGAGTTTGGCATGGGAACAAGATAAGGAATAGGAACTAGTTCCTGAGAGTGAGGAATCGAACCTAGTTTCTGAGGATAAGTATGGTTAGTGTTGAACACTCACTATACTAAACACAACAAGCTAACTCCGAACACTCCGAGTTAAGCTCACAAATTTGAGTCCACGAGTTCAAGTAACTTGAATCCACAAGTTAAACTAGAAATAACACAAAGTATATTTCAAAGGTAAATATTTCATTCATAATAATCTGATTACAAAAGCTAGACTAGACTTCCTTTTATAGACTAAGGAAGTAGTTACATTAATCATCTTACTTAGCTAATTTAATAAAAGGGAACTCAAAAGTCGCCAGCCACACTCAGCCCTTAGGTGTAACGGTTCCCATGAAAACCGCCACACATTGTAGATTAATAATTGTTGTTGTTCCTTAAAGAATTTCCTTAAGGAACTCGCTGCAAATACGCCCAGCTCTCCTTATTTTCAACGGCTGACAGTTACAACTTTATTATAGCAATTTAACTCAGCTAATTACACTCTAACAACTGAAAATAAAACATAGACTTAATTAAAATGTCACCCTAAAATGGCGCCCAACAAGAGAGTAAATCTCTTCTTAATCACACTCTTAAAACCGTGTAACTCCCCCTTCTTTATTCCCTTGTCTTGGCTGCCTTCAAAACTGATTGGAACAAGAGAATACTCCATCTCAATGCTACGAATATCATCAAGGCATTCAAGGAAAATAAACTCCTTGCTTACTCATCCATCCAAGTCACGCATGACTTGTACAAAGATGGAGCTATGTTGAAACCCATGCGTGAAACATTGCCTACTTTGGAGCCATGAATGAATAGCCCATGGACAATAGGAACTTGATTCTTTTGGACCCTTGAATGTGTGTTTGGACCCTTTGAACTATTAGGCTCATTAGGTTGCACAAGGTCTTTATCAAGGACCAATTCCAGATCATAAAGAGTTTAGAACCTTGAAGCAAAGGGTAATAATTAAACATGTGATGGTTAATTTATTCAACCAAGAGTTATAAGAGTTGTAATCAGTAAAGAGTTTACTCACCTTGAAAATGTAATGGTTGATGGTAGGGCCAAAGTCTGGTTAATCATTGCACAAATAAAGGGTCTTGGAATCACTTAATTTAATTTGGGATCATTTAATTATTGAATAAAGTGTTTTAAAGTAACCTACTTAATTCATTTATGGTAATTTAAATTTTATAAAACATAATTATTAAACTTTGCCTTATTCTGTCATAGATGGGTAGCCGTAAAAATGACAACAACATTTACAACCTTCGACCATTCCTTGAGAAGGATAGGTTGACAAGAGACAACTTTTCCAACTAGGAAATAATGTTGAGACTTGTTCAGAAATCTGAAGGTAGAGCAGATGCCATTGACACCCCATTGCCTGCACCTTTGCCAGAAAACGCTACTGAGACTCAGAAGCGTAGGCATAAGGAGACTCTTGACAGAGTTATGCCAATCACTTGCTTAATGATTGCTACTATGGAGCCTGGCCTTCAAAAGCATTTTGAAGATCAGGATGCATGCACTATCATGCAAGAACTCAAAGCCTTGTTTAAGAAACCGGCGCGAGTTAAGAGGTACAAGCTCCATCGAGAGATTTTGGACTGTAAGATGGAGAAGGGTGCAACAGTTCATGATTATGTTTTCAAAATGATCAGCTTAATTCAAAATATGGAGAAACTGGGCACCCATACAATAATAAGATGGTTACGGACATCATTCTCCATTCACTTCTAGAGTCCTTTAACGAGTTTATCATGAACTTTAACATGTTTGATGCTGAAAAGACTATGAATGAGTTGTATGCTATGCTGGTTAGTGTAGAAAAGCAAATCCCCAAGGATGTCAAGAAAGATCTTATGTTCCAGAAAGGGAAAGGGTTCAAGAAGAAGGGGCAAGGGGCAAGTGACAAGAGCAAGGGCAAGAAAGTTGCCAAGGCTCCTGAAAAGCCCAAGGCGACTCCAAAGCCCAAGCCTACAGGTGAAAGTGAATGCTTTTACTGCAAGAAGAAAGGGCATTGGAAGGGCAATTGCCAAAAGTACCTTGACTACCTCAAGAAGAATGGAGCATCGACCTCAGGTAATATGTTATAAACATTTTAACTTTCACTTAGGTATGTGATACCAAGTTGCAGTGCTAACATTATTCATGTTGTGCAAAAACTGCAAAGAAGTGAGGCTAGCGTGGAAATGGAGCTTATTATGGGTGCACGAGAAGTGTTCAAGTGGCCAGGAATAGCTTCATAGTTTTAATTTCAGAATTTTCATAATGATTTTAGACTTATTACCGGATTTTGAGACAATTTTTCAGTTATTTTGTTGAAATACTTATTGGTTTACTTGGCTTGGACAAGTGTTGATCCATGACCAAGGTAATAAATTGTTTTTATTTGGCTAGCTATGAGTTAATTTTATTTTATGACATTCATATAAGTAGATCACAAAAGCGAAAACAGATGAATCAAACCCAACCTACCTATGGGATAGTAAGGTTAGGTCACATAAACCAATTACGCATCCAAAGATTACAATTAGATGGACTCTTATCCTCATTTGATTATGAATCACTTGAGAATTGCGAGTCATGCTTGTTAGGTAAAATGACCAAATCACCTTTTAGTTGAAAGGGTGAAGGAGCTTAATGACTTTTTGGCACTCATACATATAGATGTATATGGACCAATAAATTCAAGAGCTAGATATAACTATTTCATTGCCTTTACTAACGATTTAAGTAAATATGGATATATCTACTTAATGAAGCAAAAGTTGGAATCATTGAAAAGTTCAAGGAATTCCATAATGAAATACAAAATCAGTTTGAGATAAACAATTAAAACACCACAATATGATCGTTGTGATAAATATTTAACTCAAGAATTGTTTATGATCATCTGAGAGATTGTGGAATCAATTCACAAATCAAAGGACCACCACAAAGTGTGTTAGAAAACAGGAACAAACCTTGCTTGCCATGGTTCGATCCAAGATTAGCTTTAATGATTTACAAATATTGTTTAGAGGATATGCATTATAAAACAGTTGAATATACTATACAAAAACCTGTCCAAAGCAGTTGAGAAGACGACATATGAGTTATGGATTGGAAAAGTTCCAAAGTTGTCTTTTCTAAAAGATTAAGGGTTGTGAAACCTATGTAAGACATTCACAAAGTGACAATCTAGACCCTTAATCAGATAAATGTTTCTTCATGGGTTATCACATAGAAACTAAGAGGTATTACTTCTACAATCGCAGGATAACAAAGTGTTTGTTGCTCGCGATGGTGTCTTTTTAGAAAGTAATCTCTTTCTATAAAGCCAAGTGGGGGTAAAGTGGATCTCAAAGAAATTCGAGACGAGCAACAAATGGATGAGGATATCACCACATTAGAGGCGAGGGCGCATGAAGTCAGATAATTTGACGAATCATGTGTCAGAACAAGCTAATTCAACTAGCGAGACTCCTATCGTCCCACTTATATGAAAACCTTCAAGGAGTTTAAGAAAATAATTCTATTGTTGCTCCTACCTGTCGTAGGTTACTCAGAATAAAAAAACAAACAGTTTGTTGAAATTCTTATAAATGTGGATTCTAAATTTTTCTTATTGGAATAAGTGGAACCCACAACCTACAAGCAAGCTTTGGTAAGCACCAACTCAGGAACTGGCAAGGCCGTAAAATTCAGAATGGACACCATGTTTGAAAAGGTATGTTAGTCTTGGTAGACTTACAAATGGGGCCAAACCCATTTGTTTCTTAGGTCTATTTGGATTCTTCTAGAGATTGCTAATTTTTCGATTACGAAATTTGGCAGTCGGATATCAAAACTGTCTTCTTGAAATGTTCTTGACGGAGGATGTGTATACTACACAACCTAAGGGTTTTGAAGATCTAGAAAATCCTAGAAATTTTTGCAAACTTCAGAAATCCATTTATGGATTGAAGCAAGCATCAAGGATTTGGAACATTCGTTTTTGATGAGGCAATCAAACAGTTTGATTTCTTTTAAGAGCAAAAAGAATCTTGTACATACAAGAAGTTTAGTGGGAGCAATCTGATTTTCTTAGTCTTGTATGTAGATGACATACTGCTCATAGGAAATGACATACCAATGCTTGAGTCAGTGAAGTAATGGTAGAGGAGTTGTTTCTATATGAAACACTTAGGAGATGCTGAATGCATATTGGGAATTAAGATCCACAAGCTAAGATAGATCTTGATGGATGATTCAACTGAGTCAAGAGACTTATTTTGATAAGGTTCTTGACAGGTTCGAGATGCAAGAATCTAAGAAAGGATTTCTCCCATGTTTCATGGTATTACGCTCAGAAAAACTCAAGGGTCCTCAAAAGCTAGAAGAGTTGAGTAGTATGAATGTACCACGATATGTACAGAGCTGGATGTTACATATGCCTTGAGCATTTGTAGCAGATTTCAAGCAAATTCAGGATAAGCATACTGAAAGCTGTTAAGAACAAATCCTTAATTACTTGAGAAGGACAGTAGGAATGGTTCTAGTTCATGGTGGAAAAAGTGAGATAGTTGTCAAGAGTTATACAAATACATGTTTCCAAACAGATAAAGATAACTTTAGATTTTGATATGAATACATTTTATGTCTGAATGGAGCTAGAAACAATGAGCTTGAAGAGTTCAAAACAAAGCACTGTCGCAGACTCAATGTTAGAATATGAATATTCAGCTACAGTAGAAGTAGTTAAGGAGGAATTTTGGATCAAATTGTCCTGTGACCAAGAGGGTGCCTTTGCTAATCAAAGAAGCCAGGGTCACATTACAAATTTAAACAGTTTGAGAGGAATAATCACTTCATTCAGGAGATCATTGACTAGCGGGATGTCAATATTTGCGAAGTTTCATTTGAGTGAGAATATCACTTATCTATCTACTAAACCCCTTCCATAGGCCAAGGTATGAGAGTCATACTAAAGTCTTGGATTGAAGTAAGTTATGTAATTTAAGTTGGATATGTTTTGAGAAAACATATTACATAAGTAATACATCAAATTGCAAAATTATGTTTAAACAGAAATTTATTATTTATCTTATTTAATCATGGTTTTTAAAATTAAATAAAATGTCCAAAATAATTATGAATTGTTGGGTTCATCAAGTTGATGACTTGGTGAATGAAACCCCACAGGTGAACTAAATTCATAAATTATTTATGTTCCTAGTTCGAAATCATTAAATTGGACATAAATTATTTCAATAAATGACTAACATGTAAGATTGATTGGATAGCTTGGTTTCATGGGCTATAGGGGCATAGAGATGCTCGGTCAATCACATGGGTATGCATGAATGATGCATGATCGAACTATTGACCTACTTTGAAGTTCAAGTACAGAACTTCCGGATATATTAGTGGATTCCTTTGTCATGAGTGGAACATTGATTTCATTCAATGATTGGTTTAATTGTGGTACATCCAAACGTCATTCCGTAAAAGGGGACTATAAAAGGTGTTTCCTAGTTACTTCAAAAGTTGAGTGGGAGCTTTGGTTGCCACAAGATTGGATTGAGTCTACCTATTTAATTAGGGAATGTGTCATGGCCGCTTGAAGAGGGAGAATTCAAAAAATACGTGGCCGTGTTTAAATGTATTACTCAGTATTCATTTGGTTTTGTAATTCTAGCTCATATTTCAAGAAATGATTTGTAGATTAATATGATCTTGACATGGGATGCAATCATATTATCAAATCGACACATATTGACTTAAGTAATTTGATATTGCACACTTATCTCAGACAAGTGGGAGATTGAAGGATTTATGTCTTCGTTAAGTGCAATTACTAGATATATAATAGATCAAATTATGGAGATAATTAAGTTCGTACATTTGGGGTTCTTAGTAGTTATTTTGTAAAGTATGTAAACATTTTATGTTTGATTGTGGTGATTTAGGGATGGTTTAACACCTTTTAGTAAAATGTGTCTTGGTTGTTATGTAGAATATGACCGGACAAAATGTAGTGTTGTTATGCCGGTGGGGAGGTGAAATTTTGTGCGATGGATCAAATGTTGAGTATAGTGGAGGAAATATGGAACCACTAACACTTGAACCGAACATGACAGTCAACGATTTGATGAACGAGGTTCATAGTAATATTGGTTCAAACCCTATGAATGTTGAACTGAACATTAAAATGAGGTTTGATATTGGTCATGGGGTTCAAGTGTTACCTGTTTCTACGAACAGACATTTGAAAGCTTTGAGGAGCATTGTTGCAATGAAGGGTGTTCCCAATGATATATATGTAGAAACGGTGCCTATATGTACCCAACAAAGTACTCGGCCAGAACAACAAGCTACATATGTCTCCGATCACAACACCGCGTCCTTCCAAGTGCCCTCAAACTACATTCCATCGAATGAATATGGGATGGGACCCTTTAGTCTAATGTTGCAGGACGATCAATTTCACATGTCGTTAAGTTCTCATATAGCTTCACCAGTACATGCGGGGGGATGTGGGACAATGTTCGGCCAACCCGGTCCTTCGTCATCGAACACCGTAGCATCTTCACCGATGCAATTGCATAGTTATTCGCCTATACAAGGTGATGTTCAAGCATCACCGTCTCGAGAAGAGCCAAATAATATTGTGAATAATGAATTATTGGTGTATGATGTGTATGCGGAAATGGATGATGAGGACGAGAACGGAGAGGAGGATGATGAGCCTGCACAGATGGAAGTTGGCGAGCCCTTGGTTAGAACTCCCGTACCTTGGTTCAGTGAGGTAAACAAGAACTATGAAGTTGATCAGTATTGGGCCAAACCGGGTAGCCACACACCGTTTGTTCCCGAGGGAGAATTTGAGAAGGGAATGTATTTTGAAAGTAAGAAAATGCTTCAAGAAATGGTGAAGATGTATTCTATACAGAGGAATCAATTCTACACCACAGTGACCTCGAATGATAGTGTCCTTCATCTGCGATGCAAGAAGAAATGTGGTTGGATGCTACGAGGTACCAAATCTAGTGAGCACTCGCGTGGTTTTACCATAGTCACGTACAAAGGCCCGCACATGGAAACATGTGTCACTGAAGTACTATCTACTGATCACCCACACTTGGATTTGTCCATAATAGCAGAGTATGTGAAGTTGTTTGTGCGGAAAGATCCGTCCTTGAAAGTTGAATTCATACAGGAACTTATCTCCAAGCAATTTCATTTCAATGTCCCGTATCGGAGAGTGTGGTATGCCAAGGAGAAAGTTATAGCTGAAATATTTGGGGATTGGGAGAGTTCTTACGACAGACTTCCGCACTTCATGCAGGCACTCCTACAGTCAAACCCGGGAACATGTGTCGTATAGAAAAACAAAGCTTTGGTGGACGGTGTGTACTACAGCAACATGGAAGTGTTTGAACGAGTGTTTTGGGCCTTCGGTCCTTGTATCGACGACTTTAAACATTGTATGACTGTTATCTGTATCGATGGGACGCACTTGTACAGGAAGTATAAAGGAACACTGTTGGTTGCTACAAGTGTTGATGCAAGCTTCCAAGTATTTCCTCTAGCATTTGCGGTGGTTGAAGGGGAAAACACTTCCAGTTGGTCTTGGTTCCTGAGTTGTATTCAGGATCGTGTCACGCAACGGGATGGCCTCTGTGTTATATCTTATCGACATCCTGGGATCATTGCAACAATGAATGATCCTAATGTTGGATTCACCCAACCGCGAGCCTATCACAGGTTTTATGTCCGCCACATAGCTTCTAACTTGAAGACTCACGTGCGAAGTAACGACATGAGAGATATGTTCAAGGCTACGGCGTACCAAAGGCAGGAAAGAAAACTTCAAGATGATCTGTGTTTCATTGGTGAGGCATGTACCAAGGCCATTGAGTACGTTGCTCAAGTCCCGTTCACTATGTGGTCTCTCTTTCACGACAATGGTCACAGATATGGGATATGTACTACAAACTTCTCGGAAACATTTAACAATGCGTTGAAGGGAGCTCAGTTTCTACCGATTATGTCCCTTGTCGAGCTAACCTTCCACAGAGTTAATAGGTCTGATCAGGAACTTCCATACCCCCTAAAGGTCACTGCGATCCTAGAGAAGAACACCGCAAATGCCAAATATCATAGAGTGGATGCATATAATCGCCGTTTGCATATTTACCAAGTGACAACAGAAAGGGGAGAGCGAATTGGTATTAAAGGAGGCCATAAGCATACTGTTAACTGGCAGTTGAGAACGTGTACATGCAACAAACCGAAGATATTCCACCTCCCATGTTCTCATGTGCTAGCAGTCTGTGCGACGTATTCACTATCGGAGCGGCTGTGGGTGGACCCTTTACTGAAATCGGCCGCCTACATGAACACCTATGCACCACAGTTCTGGCCTATCCCCTGTGAGACAACCTGGGCACAGTGGGCACATTACGTAGGCCCTAAACTCATTTCGGACGGCACCATGGTTCGTGGAAAAGGTCGTCCAAGGTCGTAGTGCATACGCAATGAAATGGATGACACCAACCGGCCCCCGACCAAATGCAGTCGTTGTCACCAGCAAGGTCACAACTGAACTATTTGTCCATCTAGACCGACGTAGGACCTAAGTTTATATTTGTTATTTGTTGTAGTAGTATGTAGTAGTGTTATTTTGATTATTTTGTACCAGATTTTCTAAAGTCTGTAAAATTGCGGTCACGTGGATGATTTTTATATTCTACTTTGGATGTTGTTAGAAATTTTCTTTCTTTGCCTTTAAATCGTCCTTGATCGACTCACTGAGCATCAGGTGGAAACTTTTAAGATATTTGTAAACATTATGTACTGTGTATACTGTATGTGGACTAACTTAATTATAGTATTTATTTTGGTGTGTTATTGCAGATCACCAGGGATCCGTATGTACCGGAGTTGGTAGATGCCATGCCTGCACATCTACTGGATCATTAGGCAGAGTGGCGCGCCAGGGTCCCCCTGATTTGTTTCGAGGTCGTGGAGAGTCACCTACCCGACCGCGTCATGCGACAGTTCTAGCTACGCCAGTCTATTCCCCAGCATTGTGACACCAGTGTACGCCTTCACGGCATTGACCGGCGGGGAAAGGGGGAGATAAACTGGTCACTAGAGCATTGTCAATTCCTTCAGCTATGGGAGCAACGGCTGGATTATGTCATTCGAGGTGATCCGATGCAGGACATTATGGATCCTCACGATCCGTACATGGTGTGGTACAGGCGTATTACACGCCGTTTCATTAACCCCAGCTACACACCACCGTCCACACATTACCATCCAGCATATGACGTCATTAGCGGATATGTGAATTTCTTTTATTCTACTTATCGTCCTCATTTTTTATTTTTTTTATATATCATGTAACTGATTGACCGATGATTACTGCAGGTGGCGGATATGGTGGGGATGTTTGATGCACTATCACTCGCCCTTGCAGACGGACCCACCAGAGCCTAGGTCGAGCGGATGCGAGATATGTCCGTGACTTCCTTACAGAGACATGGTCACGGTTATCTCGTCCACCAGCGGGACAGTCAAGATGGCCACTCCTTCCATTCACAGTTCGACCCCGGCCAGAGTAGCGGTGAAGGTGATCATACGACACCCACAAACGCAGAGGAGTACGTCATCCACAGTACTACGCCCATCGGGACCCAGGAGGACACATCGTTCAGCCAACTCACTCCCCCACCGCCCCGAGACCCATTCACCACCATTTCTCATTATAGTCGGCGTCGTAGACAGACGGACGACACTCAGGCTAGGGAACCTTTAGCCCGAATTAATGAGTCGGGATAGTATTGTATGATTTATTTGTTGTAGACAAACATTTTCTAGAATAATGTATATAACGATTACATTATTAATATAATACATGTTTGTTGAATGAATCTATGTGTAGTTTGAAGTTTAATTTCCTTATTTATCCAAATCGGACTTATGTCAGTCAAAATAGATTCTTCTAGGCCGATATATAATCAAACAACAGACATTTGGGATCCATAATCAGAAATGGGGTAGAAGCGATGGCCTGTGGTGGTTAATGTGGTGGTTCATGGTGGTTTTAGTGCTGTTGGTTGTGGTGGGTGGTGGTCGACGGTGGTGGAAAGGTTGGGGCTGGTGGTGGAGGTGGTTGAAGTGTTGTTGGGGGTAGTCGGACTGTTTTGAAGTGCATAACGGTGGTTGAAAGTGGCGGAAGGTGGTGGTCGACGGTGGGGGTTGGTGGTGGGGGTGGTGGTTGACTATGGTGGCTTAATCAAGGCAGGGGTGGTGTGCTGGGGCAGAAATTAGAGAACAAAGGCTGCTGGCAGCTGGTGCTGCAAACCAGCAGAGAAACGCTGTTTCAGACAGCGTTTTATGTTGTACATAAGACGCTGTCTTAGACAGAGTTTTATGTGTTTATTATTTTTTTTTTCTTTTTATTTTTAAAAAACAGAAATTATAAATTTTTTTTAAAAAAAGTCAACATCTAAAATCGCTTTTAGGTTGAATTATTTTTTTTTTCAAAAAAACTCGGGCATAAAACGCTGTCCGAGGCAACGTTTTACCCTAGAAGCTTAGTTTGGTAAATACTTTTGCCACACAACTATTTTGGTATTTATTTTGTCAATTGGACTTAGTTTGGAGAAAAGTTCACTACCAAATGTAATATTTTTTTGTGTTTAAAAATCCACAAGAGGAGCTCTAACCACTTGAATTATTCCTCAATCGCTACTTTACTCCGTATTCATACACCGAAGGCATGGCTGAACAGGTAAGCGGAGGTAACTTGTTCCCAACTCCGGCTTTGAAGATCTCCTTATGAAACCATTCATTCTTCAAATCCCAAAAAATTGACCTTCAAATTCGATGAAACATCCACACATCTACCACACCATCACAACCAATAAAAAATGGCGAATCTCAATCTTCTTCCTCTCCATTTTCTTTCTCTTACTCATCTCTTCTCTTGCTCTTCTTCGACGCAAATCATCTTCAACTGCCACTTCTCAATCATCACACCATTACAACTCAAGAGATTTCTCTGAATCAAGGCTTCCACAAATCCCGAGGTTCGCTTACTTGATATCAGCGACCAGAGGCGAAGCTCCGCAAGTCAAGCGATTGCTTCGAGCTTTGTATCATCCCAGAAATTACTACTTAATTCACTTTGATCTCGATGCTTCGGAGGATGAAAGGGTTGAAATTGCTAAGTTTGCGAAATCGGAACCGGTGGTGCGGCAGTATAGGAATGTTTTTGTTGTTGGAAAGGCAGATTTGATCACTTCAAAGGGTCCAACTGCTTCTGCTTCAATGCTTCATGGTGTTGCTATTTTGTTGAGGCAGGCCAAAGATTGGGATTGGTTTGTTAATCTTAATGCTTGGGATTATCCTCTTTTTTCACAGGATGGTAATTTTTTTTTTTTTTTGGCATTTTTGTTGTTGAGCATTTAGTTGCAGTGTTTGATTCAGAAGCTATTAATTATTCTATATTGTTTGGGAAAAGAAATGTCATGTAGGCCCTAATATGTTGAAATTAATTCCACCTGATTTAGGCGGTAAAGGGTTAATAAGTTCATATAAGATATATTGAAGAAAAATAAGTTTGATAAGAGTTAATAAGGGTACTAATTTCAATTTACATCTATTACAAGTTTTGGTAAGTTTTGATGGGTGAAAATCAGGTAAATATAACCCATCCCTAAATCAATGATGAGCTTAAAAGTGTTTATGCTCCAGAATTGCATTTTTGGATGAGCATGTGTTATTAATGACGACTTGTTTACAAAAAGAATTTTCAAAATTAAATTAAGTTTCAATGGATGTTGGTAAGATGTGTGTATTGGTAGATAATGCTATGTGGACTTACTTGGAAACAGGAAGTCGGAGTGCAGGGGAGAGAGGGGGGGGGGGGATCGAAATTGCATAAGTTGATAATTCAGCAGGGCAATACTAACTCTTGATGATTATACTGACTGTTGAGTAAGCATCTTGTTAACTATTAGGGTACTATGCATCAAATCTTGAAAACTGTAAGAGGGATATAAGAAACATTGTAACTCAACTTACTTGATTTGAAAAGTTGTTTATTTAAATAGGATGGAGAGAGTAAATTACCCATGTCACAAATCTTCAACCGTGTATATAGTAATAATTTCATAGAGTTACACCCATGACCCTATTCATTGTTAGCCATCACTTGATGTATGGATAAATTAGTGTAAAAATTTCTGTAAGCAAATTATATGACCTAAAGAGTAAAGACTGAATGATTGAATGTACTGGTGGTTAAAGATATTTAAAGGTCTTTGAGAAAAAAAAATTGAGTATAAAGTTCATCAACCTAAACAGTAATTTATTCAGATATGAATATGCAGCACAAACATACTATAGCCGTATTGACTCAACTTCGATACGAAGTACTGATCTTACTACCGTAGCACAGATGACATACTAACAAACAATAGTTTTATCCCTTATACTTGTCATATTCATTATTGATTATCAGGCCATTGACAAGCTTTTGGTCCTTAAGAATTTTTTGGAATGCTTTTCGGTGGTACTTCTCTTTCAAGTATACTCTACTGTCCAAATTTTCATTTCTTTCCTATTAGGCTAATTTTAGTTTATTTCAAAATTGAGGGAAGAAATAGGAGAAATAAAGTAGAGAGACAGTGATAAGAAGAGGAGGAAGTGGCTGAATAGCTCCTATTGATATTCAAGACTTTTAAGGCACAAATATAGAAGTGCTTCTAGCGTTTCATCTTTGTACGATGCATTCTAATTCTTTTTATTTATTTATGTATATTTTATTTTCCCCCTTTTATATAAAGCTAATTTGAAGTGTTGTCTTTTTACGCAGATCTTCTGCACATCTTCTCTTACTTGCCTAGAGACTTGAACTTTCTTGAGCACACGAGTGATATTGGTTGGAAAGAGTGAGTATTCTTCTAGCCTCTATTTCATGTCTTTATTAATTCGGAATTATCAGTAAAAGAGAATATTAACAGACGTCCTCTGTATGCAGACATCAAAGAGCAAGACCTATCATCATTGATCCTGGCTTGTATCATGTAAAAAAATCGGGAGTTTTTTGGGCAAAAGAAAAAAGGTCTATGCCTTCTTCGTTCAAATTGTTCACAGGTAAGGCTTTACAACCCCCCCCCCCCCTCCCCCCTCTCTTCTTTTATTTTGTCATACATGTCATGTCTTGACCTAACTGGCTAACTATTAGTGTTGTATCCTGAAACTTAAACTATGTGTGTTAGCCTTTGCGTGTGTGCATTTTCGATGCCTACGTGGCTACGTGCTTGTGTGTTTGTGTAATTGTACTTGTATGCATGTGTGTGTATGTGTGCTGTCCTTACACCTTAGAATTTGAGCTGAAAATTAGGCATTTGTTCTTTCCAAGCCTTTTTTTTGTCAATATAAACTATCCCCTTTTTAACTGGTTTTGTCTTGACGGTTTATTAGAATCACAAAACCTGTTTCTATTTTCTGGTGGTTATCATAAACTTTCAAGATCATTTGATTAATAGCTTCTTATGTTTTTAGTTATTGAAAAAGTTATGTAATATATTCATCATGGGCTCATTTCCTTCTTCCTTCATTTGGTTTTGATTGCTGATGGTTAACATCATTATACTAACTTGTTTACTTTTATAACAATATGTAAGAAAACATAATTAGTTTACACCTTTTAATAAGGCTCCCAATAGGAATTAAAAGACAACTGAAAAAGAACCAATATAAAAGCAAAATCTCTTATAATATATCCCAAGTTACTTTTAATACGGCTATTCTATGACTGATAAATATTGGTATGTATGTAATAACACATCCAAGAACAAAGACATTTAACTAACTATGTTTTGTGTCTGGGCGATGCTCGAGTTGTTGATAATATTTTAAGATAAACTTTTTGGCTTGAATGCTATCACATCACATACGGGGTACCCTTATCTTATGATTACCTCAATTACAACTTTATCATTTTGTTTCAGTTACTCTGTTAATTATTGATTACAAATTGATTAGTACTCATCTCTGTAGTTCCTAATATTCTTCCTTCTAAATATCTCCATTGTTGGAGGGATCATTTTCTTAAAATTTAATCTCTCCGTTTCTCTCCCCTCTGATTCCCTTCATCCCTAATTTGTTATCCAAATTAAAGATACTCCCTCCCTCCATTTCCCTTCTTTTCCTTTCCCTTTCCCTCCATTTCCTTTAATCCAAACATAGGTGATGGGGTCTAGCACACAAGTGTACACAAAATGAGTTTATGGGAATTTAAGGAAGGGGATCTAGTGTTCAATAACTTAATTTAAGTCTCTATAGAGGATCCAAACTAGATTATCGGGATAAACAATCAATAGAGCATAAAATCAAATTTCCACCTTGAATTCATTTTACAAATCTTATCAATTAATCATACAAGATATACATCATATAAACACACTCTCTTGCACACTTTATTTAACTTGAGATGCTCCACCAATTTCAATAAACTAAAAGCTGCTATTCAATCCATAAAAGAGCTTAATCCTCTACCAAGGATCCAAACTAGATTGTCGTGCTAAACAATTGATACAACAAAAAACCAAATCTCCACCTTGAATTCCTTTTACAAATCTATCAATAAATCATAAAAGATACACACTCTATTTAACTTGAGATGCTCTACCAATTTTAATACACTAAAAGCTGCTGTTTAATCTATACAAGAGCTTATCAACTAGATTGAAAAAAACAAAACATATATGGATGAGGCCTTCATCAATACAATCAATTGAAAAAAAAAACCCCTAGAATTATGTAAACAGTTTAATTCTTCCCTTAAACCCCCTAATTTATTACTAATATGCTTGGTTGGGTATCGCCCAATTCTACCTAAGAATCTACTTACTAATGTTAAAATTCACTTTAATAGTATGATTCAAAATTTTCTTGGACTAGGCATTGTTAAGCAAATTAAGGCTCAAATACTCACTGTGATGAATATCAAAGCTAACACATACAATTACTTCTAATAGCTATGGATGAATTAAATCGAAAGAAATCACGAGATGAAAAAACTATATCATCTTGCTTTAAATAAATTATCACTAATGCAGCATAATGTTAAGTATTCAGCATTAAGTAATCTAGATTAAGGTTAAACTAATACTAAGAAAATTGCATGTTTTTGGATTTTAAAATCGGTAGGAAAGCGATAAAAAGAGGATGGATGAAAGAAAGTTAATAAGATGCTTCATTGATTAGTAAATATGTAAATTATCCCAATATTCCTCTCTGAGAGTAATGCTAAGTTAAGAAATGAAAATAAGCTTTATACCCCACTTTAATTACAATTTAGAATAGGTCAAACACCTCAAAAGGATGAATACGCATTCAAGTTTCTATAAACAATGTACCAAAACTTATTTAGGGGTTTAGAGATCATATCAAAAGTTCATAAAACACACATAATACTTGACTGCTTGGGAAACACTACACAAAAGTGAATCTTTGCATGTATGATTTATTTTACTTCGTATTTTTTTCATTCCACGATGGCTGCTGATAAGCATACTTAACCTGAGATGCTGCTCATGCAGTATTGTGACATTACAGCGGTTGCAACTGCACCCACGATTTTTTTGCTATGCCCTAAATACAGAAGACTCTAAAGTAACTGAAGGACATAATTTAGATGTTATAGATCAAGCTAGAATGCTAGATAGCTAAAGACTTAAGTAGAAGACCGAAACAAGGTCAGCGCAGAAGTTAATTTGGAGACAAAAAACTTACATGTGGTTGGGATTTTTCTTGCTGCTCTTAAGGTCATCTAACCCAGCTAAACAATTTTGCATATGGAAATTCTTTTATTGCAGCTTAGATGAGGAGAAAAGACTGTAAAAATGACTTAAGACTCCAATGCTGCTGCACCCTTAGAACAGGAGGGGGTGTTTTGGATTTGAGCTGTAGTTAACAACCCCATTATGGCTCTTTGGTTATTTATCTAGTTTATCAAAACTAATAGAGACTAATTTCCACAATTGCTCTCACTAATTCACTAAAGGGTACAATCGTGACAAAAAAGGTATGATCTCACAACTGGTCAAAATCAGTAACATTAATAACATAGTTAGGTTTAAGCTGTGACTGAAAGGGTGTTTAGGTCAACTAATCGTGCTTATAGACAGCTAATGGCTATAATAATGCTTAACTAGTTAACGAGTATTTCATTAAATATTTCTTTTGATTTGATGAAGTTTTAAGCCTTAGAAATCAAGTTTGACCTGACAGCTGTACTGCGAAACAATTTGGTTAAATGAACTTAATTTTGTGTAAAAGTTGGTTCTATAGTTTGTTATCCAGGTTATCTTAGATCATAGGTAACTGCTGTAAGTAAGGTCCATTTCATAAGAGTCTCTTGGGTTTCCTTCAATTAGAAGCTTTATAGATTGGCCAACTCAAAATAATCTCCAATGAATGAGCTAACATGCTAATATAATTCAAACTAGACATCAAGGGGCTCCCTACGGTCATTTAAGTATTTGTTAAAAAGCTTCTAGTGTTATAAATTGCTGCTTGCATTTGTTCAAGTGCTAGCACCTTGCCTTGTTTGGCTCTCCCACCTAAATTTACCCTTAGGGAATAAAGTTGGCTACTTGATTTTAGATTTGATGTGAAAAAGAAGAACACATATCTATTTTTGATGATTTTTGTAGTTTTTGAGGGCAAAGAAAATTAAAGATATGATCTTGGATCAAGATTTAAGGAAACAAGCTAAAATAATCAAACAAAAAGTAAGATTATCTAGCAAAATAACTTGATCACTTGTCACAAGGTCTGGAGAAACAAGGGTTTCAATCTAATTAATCACAAAGTTTGATAAAGATTGAGGTTTTACCACAAAGGAGAGATCACCAAGAATTCAATAAGGAGAAAAACTCTCATATTTTTTATATTCTAAACAAGTCTCCGTTTTACATCATAAAAGATCTCCTTTTATAAGAAGACACTAGTACATGAAATAAAACCCTAAACCTCATTAAATCTAAACCATACAAAATAAAAGGCTAGGATTAATTACAAGATCATAACTAAAAAAAACAAACAAACTAAGTTGCATCCCGTATACGAAGAAAATTATCCAAATAATTCAAATTGAGCCCAAATTTTTCCCATCTTCATCAAGTCAACATTAGTCGAATACGGCCCAAAAGTAGCGTCGATTCTCTCGCATCAAAAAGCTAGGATTAAGGTGTAATCACAAAGATTACAATGTAACAATCACAAAGAAAGCAAATAATCAATAAGATTGAGAGAAAATCTCATTGATTTCAAAATTAAGCATAGGTTTATCTTCTGTTGTTGCTTTGAAATTGTTGTTGATTGATTTTCCCCTCTTTTCTTGGTTGTTTCATATTAAGATTCATCATCTTCTTAAGGTTCTCAATATAGCTTTTACATGTGTGTATTCCATTCTCTTGAGTTGGTGTCCGTCCATTATTGGGAGCTCTTATAAAAAGAAAGCAAATTGCAATAAAAAGACAAAATAGACCTTCCTATTACATAAGATAACGGAGAGTTAATGTATGACAAATTTACATATTTATAAGATATTAATACTATAAATGAATAACAATGAGAAGGGCAAGACTTGTGAGAAGTTTCTACAAGTGTACAACAATCTAGGGCTAGTCAAGTGCTTGTTTGGTTGGATATAGGAAGAAATAATTCCCATTGACGTTCGATACAACAATAACAAAGCCTTAGTCCTGAGATGATTTGGGTTTGGCTAACATGAATCGTTATGAGGAACCGTTTGAAAAGGAACAAGAGCATAATAAGACAATTAATTGAATAAAAGTTTGAAAAAAAGGAAAGGAAAAGGAAAAGGATAAGGTGTGTAATTGACAAGGGAAAATTATGTCAACTTAGACCAACACTAGGAAAGTGGCGAGTAAGAGGTTGATCCACGAGGAAAGGGAAGCCTTTTGCAAATGATTGAAGACAAAGCTATTTCGAAATCGAGATTGAGAGATTTGAACTAAACTAAATCAAGTAGCAACAAGCAAGAACGAAATTTAATCAATCAATAAAAGACACTAGGGATTTGAGATCCATATGTAATCATGGTCAATCAAGCAAAGTGTGGGAAACAAGTGATTTAAGCATAGCAAAGACTAGTAGTAGGAGTAGTTAGGAGCATTCAATCAATCATCCTCATATTATCTAACCTAGATCCCTCTAAAGCAAGGCAATAAGAAGAAACATGATCAAATTCTCAACCAATTATGATGAACACAACATCAATTCCCATGTCAATTGAATTCAATCATGCAAGCATGCTAACATCAAGGGAGGCCAATCCAATCAATATAAGCACAAAGCAAATCTTATCTAATCACTTGGATTACCATACGAAATCACTCAAACTTCCCAAATCAAGCTCACATTGATCTATTAAACATGTTTCACCCTAATCCCTAGCAAAGAATGTACTAAATTTTACTACTAACTTAACCAAAATCATCATCAACATTGAATTGAATTAAAGGATTGAATCAACTAATTATAGCAATGAAAATCACCTAACAAGATCATCAAATAACAAAATTAAATGCTTTAAATGAAGGCAAGTAACCCACTTGGGCGCGCTCTTGATTAACATTTGCGCCCCCGTGAAATGTTGGGTACGGAAACGCAGACCAAGGATTGCGCACCCCTGCTCGAGACCTGTGCGCCAGTGCAGCTAGGCAGGGGAGCTCGGATAGCTTAAGATGCCATGGCACGGGGGACCATTTTTCCCAAAACAAGAACTCAATCCATGAACCTAGGGCAAGTTGATAAATCATGCCCTAGGTTGTTGCGGTCTTGCCTGGGTACTTTGCTTTGCCTCCAACATTTCCTTGCTCGTGCTCTAGCTTCCCAAACCTAATCACATTGGCTTTTAAAGCTAATATCAAGCTTCCTCCTTCATCCTTGAATCTCGAGAAAGCTCCGACAGCTACAAACAAGGTAAGAAAACAGGAAAGCAAGAATAACAAAGAAATGCGTAAGAGGAATTAGAAAACTATTTCAAACACACATTTCTCTAAATTATCACACATTCACATAAAGCAAGCATTATTGCCTAAAAACGCAATAAAATAAGCTAGAAATTACCAAAAACTAAAGAAAAATACTACCCCAGGAGTGCCATAAACGACACTCATCAGTAGCGTGAGAAATAGAAATAGTATACAAATCAAATTTAAGAGAGGTTTACAATAGTGGTAAGGGGATACAATCTCATTAACATTCAATGCACATGAATCGCGTGATAAGGAACCATCCCTTAACATTTAGAGCATATTTGGTAAGAGTATTTTTAGGGTTGGAAAGCGATTCAATTAAATCATTACCGTTACCAAATGTTTGGTTAGAAGGCTTGAATAACAATTACCGTTACCTATGGGTAATGATTTCCACCCATTTTTTACCGCTTTACAGCTAAGGTAACAATTACCCTTACCCTTCTCAAACAAAAATAAAGAGATTTGGGTTTAGGTGATTCCTTTTCATGTTTAAGCTACACAAATAAAAAGGTAACTGTGAATTGAATTTTTCCTTCTCCTTATTTAATTTTTTTCTTCTAATCACTCCATTTCCAATATTCATATCAAGCGCCCCCTCAATGCAGATTAAATTCATTTTCTTAGGAAACGCCAAGATTTGCTTAGTTGTATGTAGGAATTTCTAATTCCAATGGGAATTGCCACTGGGGGATGGCTAGATGCCTATAGGTGACTTTTTCCATCAAGCTTTGTCAAAGAATAAAAATATCTTTGAATACAAGTATTTTTAACAACTTATGGCAGATTTTGGGGTTTATTTTGTTTACAGGCAACATCCACGTCAGTTGCACGGTTGCACCCTCATTCTTTATGCTATTTTTAATTAGTTGACTAGCTCAATTTTGACACTTAATGTTCATTATATTTATAGTTGTTTGTTACTAGTGTTACTACTTGGTATCATTGCCTTAGAGATCATATAAAATACCTTAAATTAAAATGAACATGCTATAAGTTGTCGTACATACCTTTTGAAATATCACGCACATCACTTGCTAAGAAAAAAGTAATCGTGTAACAGAATCCTGGATGTGTTGGTTGCATAAGACATTATGCGTGTTGCCTTAATTGAGTTCTAACTTTGTTATTGTCATACTATGTCAATGTTACTATCCACATGCTCTTCTTTGTTATAATTTCTAGCAGAATCGAACTCAAAAGCAACTTACAATCTAAAAACTTCGCTTTAGCGACTCACATTATTTTTTTCTTGCCAGTTGATGTATTTGTTGTCTTTTCTAATAAACTACTTTACTAAGTGAAACAATTTAGGGGCCATACTCTGCCTTGAGCCTGTTATAATATGCATTCCTACCATATGCTTGTGCATTGGCCGTATAATATTCTGATGCTTTGGTTTTCATTGACAGGGTCTGAGTGGGTGGTGCTGACTAAATCGTTTGTTGAATTTTGTATATGGGGATGGGATAATGTTCCTAGGACACTACTCATGTATTACACAAATTTTTTATCCTCTTCTGAGGGCTACTTTCACACTGTGGTCTGTAACCATAAAAATTATCAGAATACTACTGTAAACCATGACCTTCGGTATATGAAGTGGGACAATCCTCCGAATCAGCAACCTGTCAACTTGACCCAGGAGTATTTCAATGATATGGTACAGAGTGGTGCTCCTTTTGCACATAGATTTTCTATGAATGACCCTGTTCTTGAGCAGATTGATCGGGAACTTTTAAGGAGAACAGATGGCTACTTTGCCCCCGGGGGATGGTGCCTGGGAAATTCTGTTCCAGAAAAGGATCCATGTGCTCGTTTTGGGAATTCAGATGCTATAAAACCTAGTATAAATACCAGAAGGCTTGAGAAGCTTGTTCTTCAGCTCCTTGATTCAGAAAAGTTTAGGTCTAAACAATGCAGGTAGCTGTCATAGTATGATGCCCTGTTAGTCGATTATTGTCACTGACAACTCAAAATCATAATATCCAAATATCTACGGAGTAGTTGACTAGTTGGCATGCGTCTTCCTTAAAATTGTGCATAATGTGAATCATCAATGAATATTTAACATAATATATGCTCTTATTTTTGTAAAAGATTAAGCATAGATATACTTCAGTTTGTATTATCATTTTTAGCATAATGTGTTCAGCGCATTTTTTGTGCGGCTTGCCAAAATTTGGGATAATTCTGATAACATTAAGAGTGCATTCTATTAACTTGATTTTCAATTATTTGAACTTAACTAAACTTATCTAATCTTAGTTTAGTTGTAATTTGAATTGGATAACCCTTATTAGAGATAACCCATATTTTTTATGAACTGAACTTATTTAAACTTATCTTAACATAACTGTGTTGGGTTTTGTAGTGTCCAACACTATACAGAATGAAACCCTTCTAAAATCCGCTCACAAATTAAAGTAACTAAACATGCATATTAATTAACAATCATATAATTAATTAGCAAAGAGAGAGAGAAAGACAATTATACCCTTGATGAGTGCTTTGCTCCTTTTAGAGCTTGAACTTGAAAGCGTAGAGCTTTGTAAATGCGCAAGCCTCCAACGCCTCTCACCCTCGAGACCTGCAAAATGGCCCCTACCCCGAAGCTTAGTCGGGGCTAGACCAAAATAATACTAGAGTATTACGAACTTAAAGGTTTTCTCACCTATTGGGAGATGCCTAATTGAGTTCAACTCAAGTGAATAATCCCAACTTTTAAAGTTGGTATTTATAGGCAAAGGCTCCCAAAAACTTCAATCATCTTTCCATGTGGGAGAAATGATAGAGTGAAAAAAGTAAGCAATTAATTTAATTCCAAATTAAATTAAATTAACTATGCAATAATCAAATGACAAGTGTCAACATGAGGGAGGGAGTATGTAAGGACCACAAACACATCCCTGGAGAGCAGACATACACCCACCAACCCCATGTGCATGGTAGACCCCAAGCCTTGGGCCTCAAGGCATGCCATGTGGCATCCTTGGCCCTTCGGTTGGGCCATTTGCCTTGAGCACCAAGGCCCGGCCTACGCTGGCTGCCTTGTGCTCCCGGCTGGGCGAGCCAACGCGACCCATCGCAGCATAGCAGGCCTCGCACGCTTGCGGGTCGCTATTGCTGCTGGGCTGTGGTGCTGCCATCGCAAGCCCAATCGGCAGCCGGCTAGGACCGTATGCCTTGACTTGTTGTTTGACTTATTTTCTCGTCTTCTCGATTTGTTGAATCGACTCGACGCATGACACTCGGTTTCGACGCTCTAAGCTTGGAATCCGACGTCTTTGTTCGTAAAACTCTATTGACACATTTAATCCTTCGGATTAATTCGTCGTTTCGGTTCAGTTACTCAATTGGGTGTGACCTGAAGGGTTCAGTCAAGATTAAGTTGTAATATTATTTATGCATTAATATTACTAATCGGAAGTGGCCTCCAGCTAGCCATTCCGATCACTTGACCTCACTGAATAATTAGCTTTCTAATAATTCCGAATCCTCTATCGGAATAATAAAATTGTTCGAAGGACACCATTCCTTTCAATCTCCCACTTGTCCTTCCGGACAAATGCGTTGTTAGAGAATAGCCTATTTCCTATGTCACTTAATGTCTCTTCATGAACTATGAGGTAAGATTTTTCATCATTCTTATTACGTCCAGAAATGTTTCTCGATTTCCGAGCTCAACTGTCACTAAGCAAATGATTTCTAAAATCCATCTGAGCGCGACCATGCATTTTCACAGTATCGCTCTTCGAGAGGCCTTGTAAACAACAAAGACTTGTTCCCTATTGTTAATAGGGGGACATTCCCAGTCTTGCATTGTTAGTTTCCCTTACTAAGAGGACCTGGCCGCCCGAGTGTTGCCGTTATAATCCCCTTTTACGACAGATGTTTGATAACATCAAAATGTACTAGTACTCAAACAAGAGAACTTACAACACTCATGGTCGAGGAAAGAGGTTCCGATAACCATAATGAGCGATATACTTATGACGATTGTTAAATCTCTTAATATATTTTCATAGGTTGATCCAGTATAGCTCCAAACTCATACCTGTGCAAATGATTTATGACAATTTTTGTCCTTGTAGCACAAGAAACGGTGCTATAAATCATACTACACACTAATCTCAAGCGGTCATTAGTCGTCCTACTTTCAAATGACCTCGATTAGGGATAATTTCCGATATGATATTCGATGATCACTTAATAGGTGTTTCTTTATCCAAGGCATGGCCTTGATACCCTATTTTGAATATTCTCAAATCGAATGGACTCATTATTTAATTCTAAACCACAATTAAATAGTTTGTGGAATTTATTAGTAAAATTTTTATTCCACTATGAAACTTGTCAACGTTTCATCTTATGATAAATGGTTTTCCCCAAATGTTTTAAGAGTAATACTCTTGACAAAACATTTATAAAAATCATACCCATATGTAATATGCTTGATTTCTTTTATGCAATTGTGAATGTTGTGGTTCACTTATTGCATAGGTTTAGTTATGATTACTTTGCAAAGCTTAGCATCTTCATTATCAAAAACTCTCATAATAAGATGATAAGATTTGAGAGTGTTATGGATTATATGCGATTTAGGATTTATTTGTTCAAGTGATGGCTCCCACTCATTTTCATGATTTGAGATCTTCAACTTGACAACCTATAATCATCAAAGTTCAACAACGAACTATCCATTGAACAACTTCCTTATTATTGCCTTTAAGGCAATAATGTTCTCAACATATACTTTAGCAGATTTCCTAATGATGCTTTGCTTGGATTTTACTCCAACTAGCTCACAATGATTTGGATACCCTAATCATTTGTGATTATGGAAAGTTATCTTAAATTTCCGAACAATATACATGGACATAAGTTCATATTGCCATTCTCAAGCCACGACGCGTTTTTACCTCGTGCTTATAAATGGCTTCCTTGTTAAGGATCTGATCCTTGCTAAGGTTGTGCTCGCAACATCAATATTAAAATTATATTTGTTTCCATATATCAAGAATTCATCCTTTTACTTAACCAAGTAATTTGGACGTTCTTGATTATAATCAAACGATCCATTGCTTAGATTGAAGTCGATTGGTATTTTATACTTATCATGCTCTAAGCATGCAGGTCATGTGACGATTCCCTATCGTAGCATACATGATGGATTCAATTGTTGAAATATTCCCAATTCATCCTATTCATGTGACTTTTAGCTCATTTAGTTTCACTGAGTCTTGCTAAACTGTTTGCTATATGATACGGTTGAAAATCTCTACTAGAGTCTTTCTTGTTTGACTTAGTATTTTCCTAGCTTGTACTTAATTCAAACATTTACTTAGTTTTACACATATGGGTCGAAAGCCTTTTCAGGTCCTTTATGTTTAACACGGTAAATTCCTTTACTCGTTCAAACATTTTATTAAGTCTATCCAATAGATCTTAATTCCTACTATGTACTAAGTATCGCCTTTAGCTTGGTCTATCATTGAAAATTCTTTCAAATCTAAGCATTTAGCATTTGATAGTTATTTCACAACAGAGTTCGTAAACATCTTGTTGGACCTTCACAAAATTGACTTTTGCTCCCACTAAACTTCTTATTTATAAGAATTTCTATGTTTCTCCATAAGTCAAACCTTTTTCTAACTTTATGAAAAAACATATTCCAGTTCCTACATGCAATGCTTTTCTCAATCTACCAATGGAATCCTTAAGATTGCTTTCACATATAGCATTATTTAGAATTACAAAACCCTTAGACTATATCCATAGTCTCTTCCAAAAATCCTATTTTAGGAAGACGGTTTTTGTTTAGGGTAAAAATACCCTAAGACACATGGCCCTATAAAGGCTTTCCACGTGTCGAGCTTGTAGCGGTCAGCGAAGGCCCAATCCCTTTGCGACACGTGTCATTGTACCCTAATTGAGGTACAACTTTCCCCTACTATAAATAGGAAGGGCAGACCTCATTAATGGGGATCGAATCATTTTCCACCAACCAACAAAACACAAATCCCCTTGCAAACGCTCTCAAATCGAGAAGCATTTATTGTCTTATTTCCTCATTAAGAAAGAGACTAACTTAATCTTCGGAGACGGAACACCCCAGCCCCAGCCGGAGTATTCCGTTATTTGTGCAGGTACAGGATAAGGAAGGAGCATACTAGGAAATTGTAACTCTCTCGTAAGACACATCAAAAACCCCCAAACATCTGGCGCCGTCTGTGGGGAGAGTACTTTCTAGATGACTTCTGAACCGGTACTGTTGGGTAAAGGTAGTCAACCTGCTGGTGAGGCTGAGGTCCACTCGGACCAAGATACAGCCGATAATCACGAGATTGAGACTTACACAGCTGCCGATGGTTCTTTCAGAACCAAGCATACTCGTTCCAAAGACAAAAGGGAACGGGCAGAGCAGCAGGCAGGCCCAAACCATCCTACCAGGGGACCGCTTGGGTTAACTCCTGCTTCAGAGGGGGCTACCCCAGTCTCTAGGGATGAACTCATGAACATGATGATGAGCTTCAAAGGGGAGATCAAAGGCCTTCTGGACAATACTGCCGGCTCCCGTAAGGGTCAGGCGAAAGATAGGCGTCTTGGAAAAAAGACGGCCAGAACAGTAAAGGGTAGAGCATCTACCCCGCATCCGAAGTCAAATATGCCGGCTAGGCCCTTTGATTTCTCAAAGATACACACTGCCATAGATGGAGTCAGAAAACCCGTCCGGCATATACAGCCGGATGGAACCAAGAAAGTCTATTCTGATGCCCGGACGCTCATTCAGGATAAAAAGACTCAGCAGCGCTCCGAGTCGGCATCAACGTCGACCTTTCGAGACAGCTTCAACGCCACATTAGGGAGGCACTCGAGAACAAACAATGACAGCCGGACGAGCGAGGTTTACACTCGATCCGGCCCTTATATGATCCAACCGGCATTGCATGGGACACCATACACGCCCTTTGGATCTCCTTATGCACAACCAGGTCTTTTCGGGGGGCAGCAGCAGCCGCCTGTCCAGCCAATGGACTGGCAGCTCCGGCTCCTCAACCTTGGGGAACAGCCAACCGCGTTTTCCAGGGAAATCACCAAGATGACCCAGCCGGCAAAAGTTAAAAACGTGTTGGTAGGTGCCTATGACGGTACCACCAACCCGGAAGATCACCTCATGGCATACACCAACCTGATGTATTTGCAGGGTTTGGATGACGCCTCGTGGTGTAGGTGCTTCCTGGCAACGTTGAAAGGGATTGCTCAATGTTGGTTAGGTAACCTCCTAGTCGGATGCATCAATAATTTCAGGACGTTGGCCTACTAGTTTACGTCCAACTTTTCTATGAACATCCCTGCCAAGAAAACAAGCCTTGATCTAGGGGCAATCCAGCAGGGAGATAAAGAAGGGCTCCGGTCATATGTCAGGCGGTTTAACCTGATGAGGATCCAAATCCATGGATTGTCTGATGACGTTGCCTACACTGATTTCTTCAAAGGCCTAAAAGACGGGTCAACTTTTAAGTTTGACTTGGTTAGGAAGAGGGTCTCTACTCTTCACGAGGCGCTTATGAAGGCGGAGGCTTACATTCAGGCAATGGAATTATGTGCTGTGAAACTTCCATCGGATTACAAAAGATCCGACAGAAAAGAGAATCGGACTACCCAGTCAGCCAAAAAGGAAGATAAAAGAAAGGGGGTATAGGCAGCAGACTCATCCGGACAACCTTTCTAGAAAAGAAAGAGGTCGGATCCGTATGTGCCAAAGTACTAATTCAACAAGGATTGTGCCTCCATTCTCAAAGACGTAAAGGACCGGTTGAATCTTGAAAAACCGGCTCCCATGAAGAGTCCTGTAAGCGCCCGGGATAAGAGCAAATATTGCCTTTTCCACGAATAAATTGGCCATGACACTGAGGGTTGCTTTAGCCTCAGGAGGCTCTTTGACCGGCTTGCTGACGAGGGGGCTCTCAAATCCTATCTATCCAAGTCAAAGGGTGCTCCCAAACAAGTAAAAGGACCACCCCCAAAGACGCCGACTACTCAATCGGATACGGATGAGGATACCATCCTGACCATAGCCGGTGGATTTGCGGGAGGTGGGCCTACCATCCGGGGCACAAAGGATAACATTCGGAAACTGGTCAACTCAGTGGATGAGGGCCAGTCGTATGAATATTCATTTCCGGAAGTTAACATTTCCGAGAAAGATAGAGGAGAGGTCAGGCGGCCTCATGATGACCCCATAGTCATCGAGTGCAAAATCGCCAATCAAAGAGTTGGCCGGATCTTGATTGATACCGGGAGCTCATCTGACCTCATAAGCTACCGGTGCTTGGAAAAACTCAAGTACAAGCCCAGTAGCATGCATCCGGCCTCATACCCTCTTGTTGGTTTTGGGGGAGGAGTAGTACATCCAGTGGGCATGATTGATCTACCCATTCGGTTCGGAGAAAAGGGAAAGGGCCGGCACATGGTTGTCAAGTTTCTTGTTGTAGGAGAGCTGACTGCCTATAACTTGATTATTGGCCGCCCAACCCTTAACATCTCCAAAGCAGTCATCATTCCATCCCTAATGTTGATCAAGTTTGAAAGGGATGATGGCACAGTCGGTTCCTTGAGTGGGGACCAAAAGATGGCGAGAGAATGTTACCTCTTGGACATCAAACCAATGCTTGACACAGACGGTCAAGAGAAAGAAATAGTTGAACTTGACGACTGTGATAAAAGCTTACCGGCTGCTAAGCCAGCCGGTAAAAAGAGGAAGGCGGACCAAATGGCGCCTGTAAAAGAGAAACAATAGTAATCACTGTCAGGGGAGAGGCCAGACGGCCTTCGCCCCCAGCCGGCTGGAGAAATAATTGACATTGTCCTTGAAAACAGCCGGCCAGACAGAACCGTCAAGGTTGGAACGGTTGCTTATGAAAGCTTGGGACCTGACTTGCTCCTTTTGCTGAAGGAGTTAAAAGATGTGTTTGCCTTTGAAGTAGAAGAGATGCCGGGTGTAAGCCCGGATCTTGCTGTTCATAAACTCGCTGTGGATCCTAAGAAGAAGCCGGTCAGGCAAAAGAAAAGGAACCATGGCGAGGAAAGGTCCCAGGTGGCAGCAACCGAGGTTAAGAAGCTCTTAGATGTTGG
Source organism: Chenopodium quinoa (assembly GCF_001683475.1). Lineage (NCBI taxonomy): Eukaryota > Viridiplantae > Streptophyta > Magnoliopsida > Caryophyllales > Amaranthaceae > Chenopodium > Chenopodium quinoa. Next base: position 3,199,058 of record NW_018744469.1, read on the forward strand.
GTTCATCCGGCAATGCTACTACCCGGATTGGGTAGCCAATGTTGTCCTTGTGAAAAAGCCGAATGGAACCTGGCGGATGTGCGTAGATTACACGGACTTAAACAGAGCTTGTCCAAAAGATAGCTACCCGCTTCCAAAGATAGACCATTTGGTAGACTCTACAGCTGGTCATGCCCTGATGAGTTTTATGGATGCCTACTCCGGCTTCCATCAGATACCTTTGTGGAAGAAAGACCAAGAGAAGACGGCTTTCGTCACAGATCAAGGGCTATACTGCTACACAGTGATGTCGTTTGGGTTGAAGAATGCGCCTGCCACTTTCCAACGAATGATGAACTCGGTCTTTTATGATCAGATTGGAAGGAATGTGGAAGCGTACATCGATGACATGATAGTCAAGTCAAAACTACAGGCGGATCATCTAGCTGACCTCCGAGAAACCTTCACCACCCTCAGGCGGCATAAAGTCATGTTAAACCCGAAAAAATGCGTCTTTGGAGTTGAGTCTGGGAAGTTTCTCGGAATTTTTATTGATCAGAGAGGCATAGAGGCCAATCCGGACAAAGTACAGGCGGTGATTGACATGCAGTCGCCTCGTACCGTCAGGGAGACTCAAAAGCTTACCGGTTGCCTGGCGGCATTGGGGAGATTCCTCAGCCGGTCAGGTGACAAGTGCCTGTATTTCTTTCAAGCAATCAAAAAGAGGTCATTGTTTGAATGGGGTGAATAGGCTGAGGTGGCACTTCAAAGGCTGAAGCAACACTTGCATTCTTTTCCAAGATAAGTGAGTCCCCTACCCCAGGAGGCTCTCTACATGTACTTGGCCGTCTCAGATCATTCCTTAAGTGTCGTTCTCCTTGCTGAGAGAGACGACAATCAGCTCCCGGTCTACTTTATAAGCCACGTCCTCCGGAATGCTGAACTTCTCTATCCCATGATCGAAAAATTTGATCTGGCTTTGTTCAAGGCAGTCAAGCGGTTGAAACCTTATTTCCTGGCTCATCCGGTTACCATCTACACTGACCAACCGCTCAAAAGGCCTATGACAACTTTAGAGTCATCCGGAAGAATGATTAAATGGGCTGTGGAAATTCAAAGTCTAGAAATCACTTTCGAACCTAGGCGTGCAGTGAAGGGTCAGGCGTTTGCCGACTTCATTTTTGAAATGACAAGGCCGATACAGCCGGATAAAACTGATTAAGTTTGGAAAGTATATGTAGACGGGAGCTCTACTGTGAATGGTTGTGGGGTAGGCGTAATTTGTCATTCTACAGAGGGGGACAAATACGAATATGCACTACGATTCAAATTTCAAGCTTCAAATAATGAAGCTGAATACGAGGCCCTGCTAGCCGGTATCCGCATGTGTAAGGCAGCCGGGGCAAGGAAAGTTGACGCCTGTTCAGATTCTCAACTCATGGTTAGCCAGTATAACGGTGACTATGAGGCCACCCATCCGGTGATGATTAAGTATCTTCAGGCAGTCAAAGAGGAGGCTGAGGCATTTGATGAATTCAATCTAAGCCAAGTACCCAGGTCCGAGAATAATCAGGCGGATGCACTATCAAAACTGGCATCATCCGCCACATGTGATATGCCTAGGTCAGTCTTCTGGGAAGTCATGGAAAAGAAAAGCATTGAACATGATCCCATTGGAGTTCTAAATCGAAGCTCCGCTTGGATGGACCCCATCCGGGATTACTTGGTAGACGGCACTCTACCGAGTGTCTCATCAGAGGCGGCTGCTCTTAAAAGACGAGCATTAAACTTTGTAATGCACAAAGGTGATCTCTTCCGAAAGGGTTACCTGCAGCCACTATTCAAATGTGTAACCCCAGAAAGGGGAAAGGAAATACTGGAAGACCTGCATGCCGGCTTTTGTGGATCGCACATTGGAGGGAAGACCCTTGCCAAAAGAGCCAGGCAGCAAGGATACTTTTGGCCCACTATCGAGGCAGATGCATTAGATCTGGTAAAAAGATGTGACAAGTGCCAGAAGTTTGGCCGGCTGATCAGACAATCGGCCACTGATTTGACAGCTATTCATAGCCCTATTCCCTTTGCCAAATGGGGCATGGATATTTTGGGGCCATACACTCCTGCCCCAGGCGGCAAAAGATACATTTTAGTAACTGTTGATTACTTCACCAAGTGGGTTGAGGCCAAGGCGGTAAAGGGCATCAAAACTAAGGATGTCATCTCCTTCATCTGGAGAAATGTCATCACCCGGTTTGGTGTACCTATGTCAATGGTCTTTGACAATGGCCCCCAGTTCGAAACGCCTGTCCTAAAGACTTGGTTGCAAGATCAAGGGATTTCCCATTACTTTGCATCTATTGGCCGTCCTCAAGCAAACGGTCAAGTTGAAACTTTTAACAAGCTCATCTCAGGCGGCATAAAGAAGAAGATTGAAAAAGCAGGCGGTCTTTGGGCAGAGGAATTGACTCATGTTCTTTGGTCCATCTGAACTACTGAGAAGGGGTCAACCGGTGAAACTCCATTTCTTATGGAATATGGCACAGAGGCGGTGCTTCCTATTGAATTATATGAGCCAACACTTCGAATCATGTTATATGATGAAGAGGCAAATTGGGAAGCCATACGCCTGGCCTTGGATACTCTTCCTGAAAGAAGGGGCAACGCCGCCTTGTGTCATGAAATCTACCGTCTGCGAATGACGAGGGCCTGCAACAAAAGGGTGCGTAAACGCCCCCTCAAAGTTGGAGATTTTGTCTTACGAAAGCTTGAGGCAACCGGTAGGGCGAACGAACAAGGGAAACTGACCCCAAACTAGGAAGGACCCTACCGGATCTTTGAAGAAGTTAGAAACGACACATACCGCCTGGAAATCCCAAACGGAATGCGGCTGCCTCGTACCTGGAATGTAGATAACTTGAAAAAGTACTACTTCTAAGGAATTTGTAATTCTTTGTAAATAGTATTGAAATGTGAAAGCATATAATTTCCATTCATACAACTGTATTAGCACATGTCTAGTGCAAAATCACAGACGGAAGAACACTTGTTAAAAACCACTGCTCCAAAAAGAGCAGTCATCCGGCGACACCCATCCGGGTGAAATCGTTGAAGAGAACAACTCCCTTCCGGGTGGTACATTGTTCTAGCAATCCGATAACTCAAACGACATTTTCTTAAAAGAAACTTGCAGCCGTTAGAGTTGACCCTTCGCATCTAGGATTCACTCGGCAAGGACCCAAAAGTGGTCCATCCGGCTGCCAATGAAACGGCTGCCTGTTTACCGTTGGAGTAAACAGTTGGCCATTTCAGGGGCATTTTATTGTACCAGCCAGGGCAGGAGTAGATCAACCATTGATCCCCCATCCGGCTGCCTGTTTACCGTTGGAGTAAACAGTTGGCCATTTCAGGGGCATTTTATTGTACCAGCCGGGGCAGGAGTAGATCAACCATTGATCACCCATTCGGCTGCCAATGAAACGGCTGCCTGTTTACCGTTGGAGTAAACAGTTGGCCATTTCAGGGGCATTTTATTGTACCAGCCGGGGCAGGAGTAGATCAACCATTGATCACCCATCCGGCTGCCTGTTTACCGTTGGAGTAAACAGTTGGCCATTTCAGGGGCATTTTATTGTACCAGCCGGGGCAGGAGTAGATCAACCATTGATCACCCATCCGGCTGCGAATGAAACGGCTGCCTGTTTACCGTTAAAGTAAACAGTTGGCCATTTCAGGGGCATTTTATTGTACCAACCGGAGTACGAATAGATGAACCATTGATCACCCATCCGACTGCCAATGAAACGGCTGCCTGTTTACCGTTGGAGTAAACAGTTAGCCATTTCAGGGGCATATCATGGTACCATCGCTTCATCCGGCGAAAATAGAACGGCTGATCATGTTAACCGGATGAGTAGTAAAGAAATTGTAAAAACTTGTAAAAACGCATGAATAAAAACAAAATGCAAATAGTAGATTAGCAAAACCGACTGCGTCGGTTAGTAGATTAAAAATTTATACATAAAAATGTTAATCGGACCCCCGTCTGGGAAAGTTACATTCAAAGATACTTGGCTCCGGCTGCTGCTGAGGTTGTTGTTGTTGAGGTTGTTGTTGTTGTTGAGCTTGCTGCTGTTGAGGCTTCGGCTGCTGAGATGCATCGACTAGAACTTTGGCCGACTGCTCCACCACCTGCTGATCCTCCACTTGCGCTTCTTGATTAGCCCCATCCGGCGTAATCGCATTGTTGCGCTCAACCCACTCGTCAAAAGCGGGAGGAGGGTCAGTCCCGAGTACCTTAGCCTCATAAAACTCAGAGGCATACTGGTATCGAAGATTCCAGTATTTGTACTCGGAATCCGGATGGATCAGGCTCCAAGCGAGCTTCATACGTTCTTCGCAATCGGCCTCATTTTCTGCAATCAGGCGGAGTTGTTCCTGTTCTAGCTCTTTCTTATGAGCCGCCTGATTGTTTGCAAGTTCAGTTACCAGCCGGCTGTTGTCCTTCCGGAGATTGACATTTTCCTTGTCAGCATTCTCCAGGGCTTTAAGGTCAGTTTGAAGATTTTTGACCTGGAGCTCAAGCTCATCAACTCTCTTCAAGGCCGCCTCCCCAACCTCAGCCGCCTTCTTCAGCAGTTCCTCCTGTTGCAACTTCCTTTGTTCAGTTTCCTGAGCGTCTCTTACCTCCTCCTGCTTCTTGCGAAGAGGGACACTATGCCCATCAACTCTCAGCAGCGTCTGCAATATCTTCCGGGAAAAGTGTTAGGAAAGATCAAAACAAAGTACTTGCATCCGGTTAAAAAGGTTATTGCTTAAACATAGGCCATCCGGTTTATGTACCTCAGCAAGGAGAGAAGTGATCCGGTCAAGATTGACCGTGTGCACAGCCGGCACAGCTTCTCTCTCAGACCGAGTGATGGTCTTGACAATCCTCTTAGCATATTGCTGGTAGTTTGGACGGCTAGAGTTTGTATTTGCAAGCATAGAATCATCTGTAAGGTAGTGGGCATATGCCTCGCCAATATCCAGGTGGTGTCTAGAAGAATCCCCGGATTGGCTTGCTTGGGTTTTTACTCTCATATGCCCAAGCGGCCAGGGGATCAAAGGCAGAAGTTTTACCTTTCTCGGACTGTGGGGTCAAAGCCCCCCCAGCCGCTAAAGAACCGGAGCCCGTCTGAGTACGAGCATCCGGTCTTGCTGACTCCACCACCATTTCAAAGTAGGGAGTGAATTGCAGGCTCTTCCCTGCAGTTGTTGGCCTGTCCTTGTCAGGCGTCCTTGCAGCAGCCGGGGCAGGAGTCGCCACCCTAGGCACTTTGGCGGCTGGCTTGGGAATATTCCCAGCCAGACGTTTTTGCATACTCGCTACAGAGCGAGGTATGACTTGGCTCCCGGCCTGAAAACAGTCACAATAGAATGCATCCGGTAAAAACCTTTGTAACAAGGTAAAAGGTACATCCGCCAAAAGAAGAAAAACTGTAAACAAAAAGCTGGTTAAGGAAAGACTACCCCGGAATTTTTGGCGGCCATCGCCGCCTTCTTCTCTTCCAGCTGCTTCTTCCTCAAGAGAATGGCAGAAGTAGTCGGTGTCTTCTCTGGTGGCACCATTCTTTTTGCTTCTTCTGCAAAACAAGAAAAGAAAATATGGTTAGAAATCATACAAAGCATACCCATCCGAGAAAGACTTGATCAATCAGTGAACCTACCCTTGTTAAACATAGTGCTTAAGTTACAAAGGGACAAAAAACCCTCATCCTTAAACCAGTCCGGATGGGGCACCCAAAATTGGGGAACTATGATCTCACCCCCGTCATCTAGTATGACGGTTGTCTTCAGAAAGAGACCCTTCTGCATTATTTGGTCCCATGCCTCTCCCGGTACTCTAGGGAGAGCGCATTTTCTTCCCAGCAAGGCCGGGTGCTTATTGTATCTACGTAGCCGGCGGTTAAGTTGGGGGGAGGGGGAAGAGACGACATAAAATTTGCTCTTCCAATTACTCCATTTGGACGGCTTGTCCAAAGTCATCATATACTCCGGAAGCGTGGTGAGAGTGTACCACGCATTCCACCCACCAGGTGCTCTGCTTAAATAATGCTTATGCACAAATGCTTGCCAGCTTGGCTTGACACCCTAAAGCTCGCAGGCGGCTATATATCCAAGAATGTTGACCCATGAATTAGGGGTCAATTGCCATACACCTAAGTCATACCCCTTTAGTATGGATTTTATGTAGTGATGGAGGGGGAACCGGAGGCCTGTTGTAAATGTCGCCTCGTAGCAGCCGAAGTAGTTGTCGGCATCGTCCACGTCGTCGGTCCAAACAACGCTTGCCTCTACAGGCGGGACAACCACTTCCCATCCCTCTCCAACCGACTTCTTCTTTAGAAAAGTAGGGAGTGTGGCGTTTAAAGTGACCACATCCCTGGCGGACATGGTCATATCAGTTGGGTCGCCCTTAGCCGGCCATTTGTAGGCCTCTCCATCAATAGGAGCCGCCTCTTCAGAAGACTCTTCATCAGGGTCAGGGTCGGACTCCTCATTATCAGCTGACCCCTCTCCAGATTTTTTTACCGGATCCCTCTCTGGATTCCTCAGCGTTGGAACCAGAGTTATCCAAGATACTGTTACCCGGTGTGCTAGGTGTACTCGGAGAATTTTGTGGAACCTCTTCATTAGGACCCATCTCAGCTGGTTCCTCGGCTTGTTCTTTATTTATAGGGTCAGCCGGATCAACGGCTGGATCGTCGGACTGGTAGTCAGGGTCGATTGCCGTCACTCTGATCCGAGCCATTCTGTCTTGCACATGAACAGAGACGGTCGGATTCGATGTAGGTGAAGGTTGTTCCAAGCACCCCCAAACGGCAATCCCAGTCCTAGACTCAGCCGTTCTTGGTGACCAGCTGACCACCGTCGTAGGCTGTGTCGTGTGTGCATTGGTGGAGTTCATATCCTAATACTATGCAATCGGAAATAAAAGAAAGTGACAAGTATAGGAACTCCGCAAAAGTGTTTAAAGCTAAAAAAGACAAAGTAAATACTTAGCCGGTTATTCATTAACTCACCCAAAAACCCCCAGACGGTGTTCAATGAGGTGGGTCAGAAGTATCCCAAACGGCATAAGGCCGGATGAGGGTTATTTACAAACTTTTGTAATGACTAGCTAGAATATTGTAAAGCTCTCTATGATACCCCTGACGGTATTCAGTGAGCTGGGTCAAAAGTAGCCTAGACGGTATAAAGACCGGATGGGGGGTTATGACTTGCATTTTTGAAAAACTTAGCTAGATAAATTGTAAAACACTGACTAATACCCCAGACGGTATTCAGTGAGCTAAGTTAGAAGTACCCCCAAACGGTATAAAACCGGATCGGGGGGTTGTGATAAGCTTTGGTTAAAATAGCAAAATGTAAGGCTCACTCCATGATAACCCAGACGGTATCAAAGTTGGGTCAAAGGTAACCCATCCGGTAAAAAAGAAGTTGGGTCAAAGGTACCCCATCCGGATGAGGGTATAGTAAAAGGGCCTGTTCAAACGATATCCAGACGGTGAGTCACCGGATGAGGGTGCATTGAATGCACCTTAAAATTTGGAAAGGTCATGAAAGGACAAGGATGATGACCCAGCCGGCTTTAAAACCGGTTGGGGTTTTTGAAATCATCACTTGACAAAACAACTACCCAGGCGGTGTAATTCCGGATGGGGATGCTTTAAAAGCCATGTTTAAAAAAAACAAAAAAAAAAACAGAAGCAAGCCTACTCAAGCAATACCCAGACGGTAAGTCACCGGATGGGGGTGCATTGAATGCACCTTAAAAAATTGGAAAGGTCATGAAAAAGACAGGGATGATGACCAATCGGCTTTAAAACCGGTTGGGGTTTTTGAAATCATTTCCTGGTAAAAGCTCATAAGTATCCCAGGCGGAGTTTGACCGGATGGGTACTTTGAATGCCTGGTTATTTAAAGGTAATTCTATTTGGGAATGGATCAGAGACCCCCAGACGGTGTTAAACCGGATGGAGGTGTTTAGAATGCATTAATCTTAAAGGTTGAAGACCCCTCAGACGGAGCTAAGCCGGCTGAGGGAGAGAATTCAGCACTGAGATATGGGTTAATGACTCCCTAGGCGGCATGCAACCCGGATGGGGTGAAACGTTCAAAGTCCTCAAAAACGAAAGATAAAAAGTAGAAAGGAAAGAACAGCCGGTACCTTAGAGATTGGAGAAAGAACACCCAACCGGTCGCCGGATGTGCTTGATTTGAAAATGCCGGGTGCAAGGAAACTTAGGAAATTATGCAGCCGGTATCAGAGCGCTCTCTCAGAAAATTTTTGAAAAATTATGCAAAGTGTGGAGGAGAGAGAGAGTGTCTCTCATTTATAGAGAAGGAGCAGAAGGCGAAACGATGCCTTCTGCCCTAAAAACTTGAAATTTGAAAAAAAAGGAGGGAAGAAGACGAACCGTCTCCTCCCATGCGTCTGACACTTGTCACAGATGACACGTGGACATGCCACGTCACACCTATGAGGGGAAGATGTTTAGGGTAAAAATACCCTAAGACACGTGGCCCTATAAAGGCTTGCCACGTGTTGAGCTTGTAGCGGTCAGCGAAGGCCTAATCCCTTTGCGACACGTGTCATTGTACCCTAATTGAGGTACAGCTCTCCCCTACTATAAATAGTAAGGGCACACATAATTAATGGGGATCGAATCATTTTCCACCAACCAACAAAACACAAATCCCCTTGCAAACGCTCTCAAATCGAGAAGCATTTATTGTCTTATTTCCTCATTAAAAAAGAGACTAACTTAATCTTCGGAGACGGAACACATCAGCCCCAGCTGGAGTATTTCGTTATTTGTGCAGGTACAGGCTAAGGAAGGAGCATACTAGGAAATTGTAACTCTCCCGTAGGACACATAAAAAACCCCCAAACAGTTTTGGTATCTATTTTGCCATATTTCATATGTGCAATTTTGCTAGAATAATCACGAAAAGACTTAAGCATTATGATTGGTGAATAGGTTTTTATTAAAATCAACACCGTGAATTATTTGTATCCTTTTCAACGAATCTAGCTATGTATGCATATACATTTCCATATTTGTTAGTTTTCTCCTTGAAAACTTATTTGCAATTGATGGGTCTTTACCTTTCATGCTAATTAATCAAGTTCCAAGCATGATTTTAAAACATGGAGTATTTTTTGGCTTTTATGGCCTCTAACCATTATTCGGAACTTGGATTTGTCGAAGCTAATTTACAAGACACTATTCCCTTACCATCCAATAGTAAATAGTATGCTTGTAAGTTTTAGGTTTATTTCTAACTTAATAGAAATTTATAGGATTCAATCCAAGCCTTTGGTGAATTCTATACCTATACAGGGTAATTGCATCAAACACTGAGTTTCAAGGTGCTTTAAAAGCCCTTTGATTATATTGATCTTACTCCAACACTTCTAAAGTTTTGTGAGTAGTGAATTCTCATTTAAGGCACTTGTAAAGTCCTTTGAGTATTCTTGATCAATCATTCTGATAAAGCCCTTGTAAAGTCTTCGGAGATTCTCAATTTAAGTTTGTTGCTAATCTCGATAGTCATCGAGTTCATCTTCCTCCCACTTGTCATTTTGGAAATGTGTTACTTTCCAGAAAGACACCACTTAGAGCAACAAATACTATGTTCTCAAGGTTGTGGAAGTAATGCCCGTAGTCTCACTTGAATACTTACAAAGAGACATGTATATTGTCTTTGGGTAAAAGTTCGTTGTGAAATAAACAGTTAGCTCCCACTCGAGATACCTTAGCCCTTATTGAGCCACTTAGCTCCCACTAAGCTCAGAGCCCTAGACATATACTTGAAAAGACGCTAGAAATTATTTCTATCCATTACTAAATATGGTGCCCTTTCTTAGCTTCGACAATTTTGTTTAGTGTAACACTAGAAATTTGTGCAAATCTTTAAGAACTTTATAGGAAGGGATGTGATCCATCATCATTCGAGTCATTTCCAAATGGCATCGAGGTCTCCGTCAAGACATATTATATTCTTTTTGGAGCTAATTATGAAATTCCAATTTCATAACTTTGATATGATTACTCTTGGCTCAAGCAAACATCGCTCTATCTAATCTAGACGTTTAGATATCTTGCCAAGTCGATTCTATACTTCACTGAACTTTTGAGCTACTTAAGATCCAGTTTGTTTACATTTGATGAATATAGTCATATTCTTTTAAATTCTTGTGAAAATGTTGAAGTAATGGAATTCTCTTTAGCATTCGGAGTCAATTGTCTATACCAAGCATAATCGCTCCTTTCTTTGTCGATTTCAACAAGTAAGACTTGACTTGCCTTAGAACATTTCCGAATCGATCAACTATCAAGAGTCTATCTAATAGAGCCTTGAGTAAGTTCTTGTCGATGTGACATTGCTAAAGATGTTTGGAACATAAATCATGTCCATGACTTGAACCTTGTGAGTTTTCATGTTAGAGACATGTTTGTTTATATTAAGCATCCTTGACTCATGGCTTAAACAACCATGTCATTCAAATAAAACGAACAACTATTGATCTTTTACTTTGAATGTGAGTCTTTCCGTGTGTAAACGAATCATTTGCTGATTATGGAACACAATAATTATTATTTGTTCCAGCCTTAGCTTTAAAGGTCTTTAAACAAAGCAGATGACCTTACAACTGATGTAGCACCACTTGCTTCATTCCAAGCTTGTAAGTCAATAACGTAGCTTAACTTCATTTGTTTTGAGGTCACTTTGAAAGTGGAGCTCTCAAGCAGTATCTAATACTTGTGAAGATAAGTTGCTAAGTTTAATTACGATAACATGAACTTTTAGGTAAAATTGGAATCTCAAATTCCTTTTCTTTGTTCCTTGTATCCTATATTTCTTGTCACACATCATCTCATAACTTTAAGAACCATTTCTTTAAGTTTTTTGACTTTTATACTTTTTTAGGCATAATTAAGCATCTAATGTGCCGTAAACAAAGTTCCATCTTTTCCTTTAACTCGCACTTGAATTACTACATCAATGAGTCCTACTCACTAGTGTATGAAGCGAAAAGATATGTTGGTTGTGAACTATTGACAATTCGAGTATTTCAACTCAATAATTCATGTTCATCAAAACTACCTAGTATTTTGAATACATGATATCCAACCGTCCTTTTGGACTTTAGTCATAAAAGTCAATTATGAGAAGTTGTATTTTAGAAATGCCTTTTCTTTCCTTGAGAACCATTCTAAAAAAATATTTCCTTTTACCAATCGTTGGAAATATTATAATTTGATTTAGAACTCTAAAAATATAAGTGCAAAGTACTACCATTTATAAAGATAACATAATAAGCATTGAAATACATGCAAACAAGCAATTTCAATCTTATAAAGCGTTTTATCCACACATTTAAAATTTGTCCCATTTAGACGAGAATAAAACGATTCCAAGACCCCAAAAATCAAAAAGTTATTAAGCATGCTTTGGCTTTTCTTAACACTCAATATTTTAAGGTAAGCAATCCAATTGCTAATAGCTCTAAGCTACTCTTGGTTCGAAGAAACGTCGCATCCAATGCTTTCTTGACGTTTTGTCTCCATTGCCACGACATCTAAGGACTCCTTATTGATATCGTGGAGTCTAACCAAAACTAATGTGTATGCGATGCCTTGCTTTGGCAAGCCCACCAACAGACCTTACTTCCCTAGGAAAGTAGTAATGATGTACTTTGGCACAACCCATTACTATTCTCATTAGTCCGTAAGTGTCATTTTAGAATGACAAATTTAACTCAATTTTCTTTGGGACTTAGGGTTTCTATGTTGGTTAATTTAAGTGAACTAAACTAATCATTACAACATTCGAAATCCTAAACGTGCATCTAACATCGCAATTATATAAGCAAAATACATAAAGCATAATTCAAGATGCATTTGGCAACTAGCATGACCCTTGAATCTTCAAGTCTTCAAGGGTCTTCATCACATCATCTCGGCCTCGACTTCTAAGAATTGCCATCTTTGAGACATCGCCATTAATAATGTAACTACTAGTAATTACGACTAGGACTAATCTAAATATTAAGGTACAAAAATACGCAACAGTTTGCAGACCGTATTTAGATTTACAAAAATATATAACGGATCGCAGTCCGTATTTACTATCCTAATTGGGCCCCACTAGTTGCCATTTTCATAAAACCTGTGATATAATATTCATTTCATTCATCCATTCACTATATGTGAATGGCCCATGCATTTTACAACGTAAAACAAGTAACAATGCATAACACGCACAAACTAGTAACTAACCTAGGTGGTTAATCCAATTAACGCGCCTAATTAAAACTAGTAAAAATTGTTAACTGATAGGAATGTTGCATACCTAAAAAAAATAACCTAACTATTCCTCCTAACTATGTAGTCGGGAAAGTAAGGGTCGAATCCCAAGAGACTAAGGTTCACCTAATTAATCAGACTCAAGTAATCACCAAGCAAGTAACCAAATCAATGATGACGAACACTAAAAGCTGAAATATTAAATAGCACAATTAATCTAGAGAAAGTAATAAATCAATAAACTAAAGCATCCAAGATCAAGCATTACCACGAATATAATTAACGCATTAATAAATCTACCCCCAATAGCAAATCAATTGACAAGAGAAAAAGCATTCCCTAAACAATATCAAAGGTCTCTCCCGAGTTATCGATGGCTTCCCAAATCAACTATCAAGCCTGATTAAGGGATTTTGCTCCCACCAATCGGAATGCGCCACGTGGACCAATCAGGTCCTGCCAAGTGTCCCCCAGTTGGAACAGTCAGGGCTTCCCACGTGGCACGCGCTTATTCGTCCACCTTGGACCTGTTATGTCAAGACATGTGGCATACTCCATGCCTAATGGAGAAACCGGCCACCCAGGCCCAAATTCCGAGGGAAGCCCAATCGGCCCTAGGTTTACCTAAACCTAGGATGGGCACGTTTCCCAAGGTTATAAATACCTTCCTTAATCCTCATTAAAGGGGATTACAAAAAGAGAACAAAAACGTTACGGAAAAAACATATTAATTACACACAGTAATAACCGGCTGATCTCGCTAACAAAGCAGATTACCTACATTAAACACTCTCACCTAGAGAGACCAAATCACTTTAATTTCCGCATTAATTACTCCTTAATCAGGTACTAACTTGACCGTTGGAGGCGGAGCTCACAGGAGTCTCCGTTATTTTGCAGGTACAGGCGTCCGGTTCCAGTCTCGGAATTGTAACTCTCCCGCAGGACATCAGAAAACCCCGAAACATTTGGCGCCGCCTGTGGGGAGAGTACTTCTGAGATGGCATCCAAGTCTGTACCGACTCCTGAAGAGAGGCATCCCCTAGACGACCCTCAAGTTCAGTCGGACCATGATACCGCAAGTGAATTTGAAGTTGAAGCTCATACAGCTTCAGACGGGACCCTAAGGGCCCGACGTACCCGTCATACCGAAAGGAGGGAACGGGAGCATCTTCAAACAGGAAGCGAGCCAGCAGGCGCACCGCCTGTTCGGCAACAGCCGACTGATGGGTCTACTCCCATCACAAGGAACGAACTCATGACCTTCATGAGGGACTTCAAGGGAGAGATTCAAGAGTTGATCAACAAGAAGCCGCCTGCTCCAGTCAAGGAGCAGTCGGCCAAGAAACCCTCCACTTCACTGAAGAGGAAGCCAGTTCAAGGGCGAGAGGCGACTCCTCATCCTAAATCTAGGAGGCGGGAGCCACCTGCCCTTGATTTCACAAAATTCCGTTATCCTACAGGAAATAGGAAACCTGTTCGTCATATTCAGGCGGACGGGTCGAAGCAAACATTCACAGATGCTCGGCTACTGCTAGAGCTGAAGAAGAGTGACCGATTGTCAGAGTCGGCCTCTACTTCAAACTTTCAAGACAGTTTGCGAAATGCATCGATGAGGCATCCTCAGTCGTATCATGAAATTCAGTTAGGCGGCACCTCCCGTCAGTCCGGCTTTCATAGCGACCAGGCGGTACCAAACTTACCATTTGTGCCGCAACAACAGTATTTTTTGCAGCCACCTCCGTTTGGTGGACCTGCAGCAAAAAACGTCCAACCTATGGACTGGCAGCTACGGTTGCTTAGACTTGGTGAACAGCCGTCGGCCTTCTCCAAGGAAATTACTGAAGCCGCTCAGCCGGCCAAAGTGAAAAATGTACTAGTAGGCGCCTATGACGGCACTACTAACCCAGAAGACCATCTGATGGCATTCACCAACCTGATGTACCTTCAAGGGTTGGATGATCCCACTTGGTGCAAGTGTTTCCCAGCGACTCTCAAAGGAATCGCACAGCAATGGTTCGGCAACCTGCCGACTGGTTGTGTAAATAGCTTCAGGACGCTTGCTTACTTATTTGCCTCCAACTTTGCCATGAACATCCCTGCGAAGAAAACGACCCTTGATTTGGGAACAATTTAGCAGGGCGAGAAGGAGGGGCTTCGTTCTTACATCAGGCGGTTTAACCTGATGAGAATACAGATTCAAGGGTTACCGGATGAGGTAGCTTATATTGACTTTTTCAGAGGTCTCAAAGACGGGTCTACCTTCAAATTTGATTTGGTTCGAAAAAGGGTGGCGACTCTTCAAGAGGCCTTGATTGAAGCAGAAGCCTATATACAGGCGACTGATCTTTGTACGATAAAACAGTCGGACGGAAAAAGGTTTGACAAAAGAGAAGGGCGACAGAAACAGTCGTCAAACAAAGATGAGAAAAGAAAAGAGGTCTGGGCGGCTGATTCCTCTAAACAACCGGCCCAGAAAAAGAAAAAAGAATTCAAACCATACTCCCCAAAGTATGCGTTTAACAAGGATAACCAGTTTATCCTGAAAGAAATCAAGGGACGGATCTCAATTGAGAAGCCGGTCCCCATGAAGGGTTCTGCAAACAACCGGAACCAAGATAAATTCTGTGCTTATCATGATGATGTTGGTCATCACACCAATGACTGCATCAGTCTCATGCGGTACCTAGACCGCCTGGCTGAGCAAGGTGATCTTGACACTTATGTCAAGAAATCTACGGGGAACACTTCCTCAAAAAAGCAGTCGGCCAAAAAGAATCAGCAGGCCGACAACTCTGATACAGATGATGCAGTCGTCTACACCATTGCAGGCGGCTTCTCAGGAGGCGGCCCCACTATTAGGGGCAACAAAGACAATATCAGGCGGTTAGATGTAAATTCCGTTCACCAAGAACGGTCGTCCAAATATTCATTTCCTGAGATTGTCATCACTGAAGAAGATCTAGGAGGGGTAAGGGGGCCGCATGACGACCCTCTCGTTATTGAATGTAAAGTGGCCAACCAGAGAGTTGGCCGAATCCTCATAGACACCGAAAGCTCCTCAGATCTCATCAGTAGCAAATGTCTGTCGAAACCAAAATATCAGACTGATTGCATACATCCGGCCTCCCACCCTTTAGTAGGGTTTGGAGGAGGAGTCGTCCACCCACTGGGACGAGTAGATTTACCCATCCGCCTGGGCGAAAAAGGGGAAGGACGACACATGGTAGTCCGGTTCCTGGTAGTAGAGGAACTCTCGGCCTACAACATGATTCTGGGTCGACCTACCTTGAATAATTCCAAGGTTGTTATAATCCCATCTCTTATGTTGCTCAAGTTTGAGAGGGATAATGGAACAGTCGGCTCCCTAAGGGAAGATCAGAGGATGGCCCGAGAGTTCTATCTCTCGGATGTCAAGCCCACTGTTATGGCTACTGGGTCAAGCGGTGAAAAAACAGACCTTGACAATGTCAAGGAGAGTGCGCCTGTTCAAGAAGCAGGCGGCAAAAAGAGAAAGGCATCCCAGACAGGGGCCGCAAGAAAAGAAAGAAAATAGCAATCATTGGCAGAGGAGCGGCCGGATGAGTTCCGCCCTCAGCCGGCTGGTGAGCATGCAGACCTGATCTTAGACGACTCACATCCTGACCGAACAGTCAAAGTTGGGACGACTGCTCTGAGAAACCTTGGTGACAACTTTCACAACCTATTGATAGAATACAAGGACATCTTTGCATTCGAAGTCCATGAAATGCCAGGCATTAGTCCTGATCTGGCGGTACATAAACTGGCCGTGGATCCGAAAAAGAAGTCGGTACGGCAAAAGAAGCGGAACCATGGCGAAGAAAGAAGTCAGGCGGCAGCCGCCGAAGTTAAAAAATTACTTGATGCAGGGTTCATTCGGCAATGTTACTTCCCAGACTGGGTTGCAAATGTGGTGCTTGTTAAAAAGCCGAATGGCACCTGGCGAATGTGTGTAGACTACACAGACTTAAACAAGGCGTGCCCCAAAGACAGTTACCCTCTGCCTAAAATTGATAACCTGGTCGACTCAACAGCCGGCCATGCCTCGATGAGTTTTATGGACGCCTATTCTGGTTTCCATCAAATTCCTTTATGGAAGAAAGATCAGGAGAAGACGCCCTTCGTCACTGATCAGGGGTTATACTGTTACACGGTCATGCCGTTTGGTCTTAAGAATGCCCCGGCTTTCTTCCAACGAATGATAAACACTGTGTTCTTTGATCAGATTGGGAGAAACGTCGAGGCATACATTGATGATATGATTGTCAAGACTAAATTTCAGAAAGATCATCTATCGGACCTCCGAGAAACTTTCGCCACACTCAGGCGGCACCATGTCATGCTCAATCCCAAGAAATGTGTATTTGGAGTTGAGTCTGGGAAATTTCTCGGATTCCTTATCAATCAGAGAGGAATAGAGCGAACCCTGAGAAGGTGCAGGCGGTCATTGACATGCAGTCGCCTCGTACCATCCGAGAGGTTCAGAAGTTAACAGGTTGTCGGGCGGCCTTGGGAAGATTTCTAAGCCGATCAGGCGACAAATGCCTATACTTTTTCCAGGCAATTAAGAAAAAGGCAAGGTTTGAATGGGGGCCGGATGCCGAGGCGGCCTTCCAGAAATTGAAAGTTCACTTGCATTCCTTGCCGAGGCTGGTTAGCTCTTTGCCCAAAGAGGTTCTCTACATGTACCTGGCCGTCTCTGATCATGCGTTAAGCGCTGTTCTCCTTGCTGAAAGGGACGGCTGTCAGCTCCCGGTCTACTTTGTCAGTCACGTACTGAAAAATGCCGAGTTGAGGTATCCCCTAGTGGAGAAATTTGGTCTTGCACTCTTCATGGCTGTTAAAAAATTGAAACCCTACTTTTTGGCACATGCAGTCGTCGTGTATACAGACCAACCTATCAAGCGGCCACTTACCATCATGGAGTCGTCAGGCCGAATGATCAAATGGGCCATAGAAATACAGAGCCTCGAAGTTACATTCGAGCCTAGAAAAGCAGTGAAGGGGCAAGCCTTTGCTGATTTTATTGTAGAGATGACTCGTCCTCCTGACTCTCAAGTTCCAGACCAAGTATGGAAGGTATATGTGGATGGAAGCTCTACTTCAAATGGTTGTGGAGCAGGCGTCATATGTCAGTCGCCAGAGGGCGACAGGTACGAGTATGCTCTACGCTTCAGTTTTCAGGCTTCAAACAATGAGGCAGAATATGAAGCTTTACTAGCCGGGATCCGCATGTGCAAGGCGGCAGGGGCAAGAAAAATAGACGCCTGTTCCGATTCACAATTGATAGTGAGTCAATACAATGGCGAATACGAAGCAACCCATCCGGCCATGATCAAGTATTTACAGGCGGTCCGACAAGCAGTCGGCTCCCTTGAGGATTTCCATCTGATCCAAGTGCCGAGATCAGAAAACAACCAGGCGGATGCACTGTCAAAATTAGCATCATCCGCCTCCTCTAATACTCCTCGAACTGTTTTTTGGGAAGTAATGGAGAAGAGAAGCATCGAGGAAAACCCTATTGGAATCCTAGACAGAAGCTCAACCTGGATGGATTCAATCAGGGCATATCTGACAAACGGTACACTGCCGGATGATACTCAACAGGCGGCAGCACTGAAAAAACGAGCCACCTGTTTTGAAATGATAAAGGGAGAACTTCACAAAAAGGGGTACCTTCAACCCTTCTTAAAGTGTGTTACTCCAGAAAAGGGACGAGAGATACTAGACGATCTTCACTCTGGTTACTGTGCTTCTCATATAGGTGGTAGGATGCTTGCTCAAAGGGCAAGGCGGTAGGGCTACTTTTGGCCTACTTTGGAAGCAGATGCAATGGAGATGGTGAAAAAATGTGACAAGTGCCAAAGGTTTGGCAAACTAATTCACCGTCCGGCTACTAACCTCACTACCATTCACAGCCCACTCCCGTTTGCTAAGTGGGGCATGGACATTCTGGGTCCATATACGCCTGCTACAGGCGGAAGGAGGTACATACTTGTTGTCGTCGACTACTTCACTAAATGGGTAGAGGCGGAGGCTGTAAAGGGAATCAAGACGAAATATGTAATTTCATTCATTTGGAAAAATGTCATCACTCGGTTCGGGGTTCCCATGTCTATGGTTTTGATAATGGTCCCCAATTTGAGACGCCTGTTCTCAAAAGCTGGTTGGGTGATCAAGGAATTGCAAACTACTTTGCATCTGTCGGTCGTCCACAAGCAAACGGCCAGGTAGAAGCCTTTAATAAAATCATCTCAGACGGTCTCAAGAAAAAGATAGAACGAGCAGGCGGCCTATGGGCGGATGAACTACCACATGTTCTCTGGGCCATTAGGACGACTGAAAAAGGGGCAACTGGAGAAACTCCATTCCTCCTAACTTACGGTGCGGAAGCTGTTCTTCCAATAGAACACTACGAGCCGACTCTTCGAGTAATGCTATATGACGAAGAGGCAAACTGGGAAGCCATGCGCCTGGCATTAGACTCACTTCCTGAAAAGAGGGGCAATGCTGTCTTGCGCCATGAGATCTATCGCCTGAGAATGACTAGATCATACAACAAAAAAGTACACAGGCGTCCACTCAAAGTAGGGGACTTTGTACTTAGAAAAATGGAAGCAGTTGGTAGGGCTAATGAGTCTGGCAAACTAACTCCCAACTGGGAAGGACCCTACCGAATCTATGAGGAAGTCAGGGACGGTACCTACCGTCTGGAAACACCAGACGGACAACCGTTGCCTCGAACTTGGAATGTAGATAATTTTAAGAAATATTTCTTTTGAATGATGTAAAGTAAAGAGCTACTTAATAAAAGTTTGCACTTACTATTCAATTTTGTACTACGAGGGGCATGCCGTCTGTACCTTTACAGTCGGCTACTCTCCATTGAGTTTTTCACTCTATCTTTAGAGGGGCATGCCGTCTGCACCTTTACAGTCGGCTACTCTCCATGGAGTATTTCACTCACAATAGGGGCATGTCGTCTGGGCATATAGTCGGCTACTCTCCATAAGAAGATGGCCGACTGGTTCCAAACAATTAGCCACCCCCCTAATACTTAGCTAAAAAGATTAGGGCCTGGCCGACCCTGTGCCTAACAGGCGGCTACCCTCCTTTTACTTAGCACCTACGTTCACCAAGAACTTACCAAGGCCACAGGCCGAATGATCAGACCAGGCGCCAAGCCAACTGATCAAATCTACAAAACTAATACGACCTGTCCCAACATCATAGCAGGCGTCCGACGGCATCCCTCCGGATGAAATTCGTCACAGAGAGCAGCTCCCTTTTGGGTGGAACATTGTTCTATAAAATAATTACACGGCACCTATACGACTTTCCCCAAGGGCAACCACGTAGCCGTTTATGAGACAAGGATAACTCTATCACTAACCAAACCAGTGGTAGCAGTTGACATCTGAGTCAGATGACCGCCTGTATTACTTGGGATAAATGCAGGGGGTACCTATTGAGTTAATAGCCAACAAACATTGGCGAATCAAGGGGTCTAGCCGGCCTACACCGCCTGGTACCTCTACTTCTCAAGCAAAAGTGACGGCGACTGAGTAACTCCAATGCTAACTCATAGTCACTCCCACAAATTTGGTATGGAACCTAAAAGGTTTGAGTAGACCACCTGTTTTTTGGCTAACAGGGGCACTCAAACCTCTATTCCTACTAGGTAACCTATTGAGTTAATAGCCAACAAACATTGGCAAATCAAGGGGATCAGCCGGCCTCAGCCGCCTGGTACCTCTACTACTCAATCTAGATTGTGACGAAGACTAAGTAACTCCTATGTTAACTTAATAGTCACTCAAACTTAGTATGGAGCCTAAAAGGTATGAGTCGTCCGCCTGTTTTTAACAAACAGGGGCTCTCAACCACTACTCTTGCTAGGTTAACAAATTATGAGCTAAAAGCCAACAAACATTGGCAATAAAGGGAAACAACCGGTACCCGCCGCTTGTTATCTCTACTACTCAGTTTCTTGGCGACTAGGTAATACTCTATTTACTTGGTCAGACCACTTTCCTACTTGGTTAAATTTACAAATGACAGGATCTAGACAAAATAGTTCGAATACTGATTGGATAAATGGCCGACTGATCGTCTATCCTGGAAACAGACAACCAGTCGTCCAGGGGCATAGGCGGCGTACTAACTATCCGTACCTATCTGCAACGTTCGGCCACGTTCGGCCATGTAAAACAGTCGGTCTAGTGAATAATTGGATATTAGATATGGAATACTTGGACAAATTTGAAGCAAAACAAAAATTCATTAAAAATAAGCCGGTCATTAAAGACCAGCAAAATATTCAAAGCCCCGGCCCCCTGGCCGGGTAAATACAAAGCAAACGGCACGCAGGCCGTGGAAAGAATACATAAAGCTTAAGAAGGGGGCAGTTCAGTATTAGCAGTTGCCGCCTGGTCAGCACTCTTCTTGCTGGACTCGGCTTCAGCTGCATCCTTTTTTGATGCCTTACCCCCAAGCGGCACAAGCGCCACTACCGGCTCCTCCTCCTCCAACGCTTCCCCCAACGCCTCTTCTTCAGCAGCCGCCAGGATCTCTTGATTATATGTCTCCGAACACTGGCGGTACGTTCTTTCCCAAGAGGCAAAGTCGGCACTGGGGAAGAGGCGGCCCCAGGTCATGCGCTGGATTTGAGCGGAGTCTTCCATCATTTCCCGGACCAGCTCTTTCTTCTCTTGCTCGGCCTTTTCCGAGAGCTCTTGGGTAAGACTCTTCTCCTGGGTCACCAGGCGTTCCTTTACGCTGGCCAAGGATTTCTCCATGGCTTCGTAAGAGTACATTTTCAGGCGAAGAGGTTTCAGCTCGACCTTGAGATTTGTGATGGTCGCCTCCAGCTCGTCATTCTTCTTCTGGGCCGCCTCTAACTGAGCCCGAACAGCGGCGGTAGCCTGCGCCTGATAATAAAGAATATCAATGGTCAGTACTTCATTTTGGGCAATTTGAAACATTGCCTTATCACAGTCAGAGGCGGCCATAGCTTTTGCAGCCTTTACCTCTTTGTTCTTCCGATCAAGCGGCTTGCGAAGGCCGTTAACTCGGAGCAGGGCCTAAGTACAAAAAAACAGGCGTCAGTTTCCAAACAAAAAAGAAAACAGGCGTCCAGAAATTCAAATACTCAAAAATATGCTAAGTATGCCTCAGCAAGGACCCCTGCAATCCCGTCAAGGTCAAGGGTGCCGACACCCCTGACCGCCTCCCTTTCAGCTGGAGGAACTGCCCTGATCATAGACTTGGCCATCTCTACCAAGTCAGGCTCCTGGGGGCCGGCTGCATCAAGCATAAACAAACGGATTAGACTTAGTAACAAAGGGAGAAAGTCTAAAATTTACAAGGACAACTTCATACCTCTAGGCGGCCCAGTTGGAGTTTTAGAAGAAGTGGTTGGCTGTTTCTCAGCCGCCACCTGTTTCCTGGCAGAACCAGGAGAGCTCCCAACAGTCGTCTTCCGGGCCTTGGGGTCCGGCTGTTGGGAAGATGAAGCTCTTGGAGCACCTGTCTAAAAAAGAAGAAAAAAGTCAGTATATGCATAAACACTCCAAAAAGAGGGTGAAAGGTTCGAAGCTCACCAAGGGTGCCCCCTTCTTGGGGGAGTCGGTTGAAGCTTGTTGCATAATAGAGGCCCGCAACATGGCCGCCGCAGTTTTGGAGGCGGTGATTTTGCTCATGGCGTCAGCTGCAAAAAACAAACAGCAAAGTTAATAAAAGATAAACAACAAATGTATGGAACAACAGAGTATTCGACAGGCCGACTACCTCTTGAGCACCGACTGCTGAGGCCACAGGCGGCCAAAAAGTACTCGTTGTAGAGCCACTTGAAGCTCGGGACGCAGTGCAGGGGTACTTGCTCTCGTACCCCTGAAGTAGAGTCGACCCTCGACTCTACTTTAAAGAGTCCTTTATCAAGGATCTCTTTCTTAGCCTTGGGGAGAACAGGCGGCATGCTACGGCCGCCTGCAAGAAGGGGCGGATTCCTGTTCCACCTATTGAAGCGCTTGTTCTGCTCAATGTCAGAACTCTCAATGATGAGGAAGGTGCTCCGCCAGTCCTTCCACTTGTTTGCTTTACCTCTTGTCATGAGGTAGCCCCTGTGGCTTGTCAATTGATACCAGCCGGTACCGCCTGTCTTAGGGGTCCGGCTGAGATAGTTCATATGGGCGAAAGCCTCGAAGCTCGGCTCCACCCCGTGCAGTTCGCACCCGGCCACATAGCCGAG
Organism: Chenopodium quinoa; assembly: GCF_001683475.1. Taxonomy (NCBI): domain Eukaryota; kingdom Viridiplantae; phylum Streptophyta; class Magnoliopsida; order Caryophyllales; family Amaranthaceae; genus Chenopodium; species Chenopodium quinoa. Next base: position 3,221,663 of record NW_018744469.1, read on the forward strand.
TACGTTGACCCAGGAGTTTGGGGCTAACTGCCATAACCCCAACTCATACCCATCCAAAATCCGCTGAACAACCGGATGTAATGGGAAGCGAAGCCCTGCCTTGATGGCCGCCTCGTAGCAGCCAAAGCAGGCGCTTTCATAACTGGAACCAGCCGGCCAGACGACTGTGTCTTCTAGATCCGGCACAAACACTAGAAAGTCGGGGCCCATGGTGTGGTTTGCAATAAAGCTCTCCACTTTCTCTTGCATGGCTGTGATTCGGCCCCGAGGTACCGTGCAGTAGTTGGGGGTATTTAGCTCTCGGTAAGAGGCGGATGGTTCCGCCCAATTGTCCCCCTTCTCAACTGCGTGAGAAAGTCTCGCCTCTTGCAGGCGGCTGTTTTTCTCTTCTGTACCCAAAGAAGCATGGCCAGAAGAGCTTGACTCGGAATCGTCCTCCGACGAGTCTGAAGAAGACGACTCCTCCCCTCTCCCGGAGGGGCCCGCCTCCTCTCTTTGAAAAGGAGCAGATTTGTTAACTGTTAAATGGGAAGGGGTCACTATGACTCCCCCCACAGAAATGCCGGCATCCAGGCCGCCTTGTTTCACTTCCACATCTGGCGCCTGGTCAGATGTTTCACTAAGCGGCACCCTGTGGGAGGAGCCGTCTGAATTTGAGATCCTAGCTGTCTTTTTCGTTCTGGCCATCCTGCTCTGCATAGACACAGATACAGTCGGACTTTGTATAAAGGGCAAAGATGGGTCCGGAAAAGGGCAGGCGACACTCCTAGTCCTAGATTCAGCCGTCCCCGGTGACCGGCTGATCACTAACCTAGGTCGTGTCGTGTGCTTCCGTGGTGCCATTTCAGAAAATAAAAAGAAAATTAAGAGTAAGAGAACTGAGTTACCTGAACGAGTGACGGTTGATGAAGTTCTGGAAATCCTGTGCAGTCGGCTTGTCAGAACAGGCGGTAGGCAGAAAAGGTCCAAAATGTCAGAGCAAGTTCAGGGGTCCGAATGTTCTCAAAGTGTGAAAATGACTCAAGACAACTCTCCCTTATATAGGCGAAGTGAGAAGGCAAAGGGTCACTTTCAGAATTCAAAATTTGGGCGGGAAAATCTCTCGTCCTTTCGCCGACTGACACCTGTAGCAGGCCGTCGCCTGTTACAGTGCGACACCTGTCACAGGTAACACGTGACCAATCACGTGCCACCTGTGAGGGGAAAATGATTAAGGGATTTTGCTCCCACCAATCGGAATGCGCCACGTGGACCAATCAGGTCCTGCCAAGTGTCCCCCAGTTGGAACAGTCAGGGCTTCCCACGTGGCACGCGCTTATTCGTCCACCTTGGACCTGTTATGTCAAGACATGTGGCATAATCCATGCTTAATGGAGAAACCGGCCACCCAGGCCCAAATTCCGAGGGAAGCCCAATCGGCCCTAGGTTTACCTAAACCTAGGATGGGCACGTTTCCCAAGGTTATAAATACCTCCCTTAATCCTCATTAAGGGGGATTACAAAAAGAGAACAGAAACATTACGGAAAAAACATATTAATTACACACAGTAATAACCGGCTGATCTCGCTAACAAAGCAGATTACCTACATTAAACACTCTCACCTAGAGAGACCAAATCACTTTAATTTCCGCATTAATTACTCCTTAATCAGGTACTAACTTGACCGTTGGAGGCGGAGCTCACAGGAGTCTCCGTTATTTTGCAGGTACAGGCGTCCGGTTCCAGTCTCGGAATTGTAACTCTCCCGCAGGACATCAGAAAACCCCAAAACAAAGCCTATTTCCATGGAATCAAGCAAATAAGGGACATTAAACACAATACTTAACTTCCTAATCATCCAATCATCTACTTTCGTGATGAACTTCAAACCCTTAATTGAAATACCCAAATCCCGTTAATACCCAACTTGCGATAAGAACAAAGGGATGATAACAATACTAATTATTCCTAATCTAGAATTGACATAAACATAATCAATTAATCATGTCAATTGGGGTTAATATTGGAGAATTTAAAGATTCAATTTATATATCAATCATATTTGGGCTTTGCAAGATCCCGGATTACGGATCTACTCACACATAGTAATGAAATAAAAAAACAAGATTCAATAGAGAAGACATAATTAAATAGCAATGAAAAGTAAAAGAAAAGAGAAATAGATAGGTACCAATTGCTTCAATCGAAAGAACTCAAATTGTTGATGAACAATGATCCAAACTAAGAGTAGAATTTAATTACGTGAAAATAATTAAAATTAATTCTAAATTAAATTCTACTTTGTGTGTGATTTTATCCCGATTTTGTGTGTGATATTAAAATTAATTCTAAATTAATTTTAGAACAAATATTGAGCAAAAATGAAAATAAAACAAGTCCAACTTAAATAAATTCAATTTTAGTGCACAAACCAGAATTAGTTCAAGAACCATTCTTTAAATTAATTTTGGCTCAACTTGATGCTACAAAAATTGTGGGTTATTCTTACAATTAATTTAACCAAACATAAATTAATAATGAGATTTAACAAAATAAAAGGAGTTGGAAAAATAACCACAATTATCCAATGAAAAATTTCCAACACTAACTTGTGTAAACTTGAAAAACTACATCTTCCAATATGAAGATTAATTAAATTTCAAAAACAAGTCTTGAACTTTTAAGACTTTAATCAATTCAAAAATTGATTAAATAAAAAATTAGTTCAACATGGAATCTAGAAAGTAAAGTTCCAACCAAATAAACAATTAAATATTGGATCTTTGACACTTTAGGGGCTTAAAAAATAACAAATTCACCATAAACATTCACACTCAAAGCAATTATTTTGAAAAACTATAAAATTGCAAGTTTATGTGAAAAATGAGCCAACCAAATTAAGCACCTATTATAACTTTATAATCATGCTTAAAAAGGCTTATAATTGCAGTAGATTAATGATGTAACCATACACATAATCTAATATTAACATGCCATAATTAATCAAGGTTTAAAGATTTAAATCTTTTCGTCAAAAACGAAAAACCCCTCAAAAAACATGTTTCTGGGTGGATTTTGGCTTCTGGACAATACTCAAAAAGAGTCAAAACTGATTTAGAACATCAGTTCCACCCAAAATTCACTATTTTTGGGTTGAAATATGGGTTCTTGGGCCAAAATTAGCTTAAATACGAGATTAAAACTAATTAAAACGAGCTTCTAATCAAATTAGAAAGCAAAACAAGAAATTTAAATTCATTTAAATCACCTTAATTAATTATTAGTTACAATAATTAAATGAGCACGACTTTGATAACACTGTTGGGCATCGTAATATCCAACACTACGCGGAATGAAACCCTCCTAAAGTCCGCACACAAATTAAAGTAACTTAACATGCATATTAATTAACAATCATATAATTAATTAACAAAGAGAGAGAGAGACAATCATACCCTTGATGCGTGTTTAACTCCTTTTAGAGCTCGAACTTGAAGGCGTAGAGCTTCGCAAATGCGCAAGTCTCCAACAACTCTCACCCTTAAGACCTGACCCGGATGGCCCCGACCCCGAAGCTTAGTCGGGGCTAGACCAAAAAAATACTAGAGTATCACGAACTTAAAGGTTTTCTCACCTATTGGGAGATACCTTATTGAGTTCAACTCAAGCGAATATCTTAACTTCTAAAGTGTCAACATGAGGGAGGGAGTAGGTAAGGACCACAAATCCATCCTCGGAGAGCAAGCATACACCTACCAACTCCATGTGCATGGAACACCCCACCCCAACTCCGTATGACTTGACTTGTTGTTTGATTAATTTTCTCGTCTTCTCGATTCGTTGAATCGACTCGACACATGACGCTCGGTTTCAACGCTCTAAGCTCGGAATCCAACGTCTTTGTTTGTAAAACAATATTGGCTCATTTAATCCTTCGGATTAATTCGTCATTTCAGTTCGGTTACTCGATTGGGTGTGACTCGAAGGGTTTAGTTAGGATTAAGCTGTAATATTAATTATGCATTAATATTACTGATTGGAAGCAGCCTCCAACTAGGCATTCCGATCACTTGACCAAACTTAATAATTAGCTTTCTAATAATTCTGAACCCTCTATCGGAATAATACACTTGTTCGAAGGACACCATTCCTTTCAAACTGAACTTACATGAACTTTTTAGACCTGAAATTAGTGAAAATAAGGTAAATAGGACATACGCTAATTATAATCGAGTAACCCGTATTATACTTACAAGAGTAACCCTTATATTACTAATTTGTAACTTTTTTTTTAGGATTTTTAGAAACTAACACCACAAAAAAAAAAAAAAAAAAATGCGATTTCACCACCACTTACTAACGCCATCCAAAAAACCGTTAGTGGGCCCCTACACTATACACATGTCAGCTATCTATTGGATTAAAAAAAAAAAGAAAAATAAAAGAAATGAAAATTTAAAAAAAAATTGAAAAATTGAAAAATCCTAACCTAGCCGCCACACTCACCGTCGGTGCCGGTTCCCCTTGCCCTCAGTGTCGCTGCTGGATCCCCTAGCTAACCACCCTTGACCAACAAAACCATCCCAACCGACCACCTGAACGACGCACCACCTTAACCCAAAGACACCGTTCTCAGGCTCAGCCTCAGCCCCGATTCAATTCGGTTTCTAGGTACGGGTTTGGATTCGGGTGAGTAAAGGATTAGGGTGGTAAGTTTTTGGGTTGGGGTTTCGACGACGGCAGTAGGTAGGGGAGAGAAGTTCGGCGACTATGGTGGTGATGTAGCTGAGGTAGGTGGTGGTGGTGTGATGTTGTTGGTTGGAGTTTAGTGGAGTGGGGTGGTTTTCAGGTTTGGTGGTAGGAGTTCGGCGGCGTGGGGTAATTTTCGGGGAGGGGGAAGGCAAAATTCGGTGGCGTGGGGTGGTTTCTCCGGTTTTGGTGCGGGAGAGGGGTGACGGCAGCCTTGGTTAAGGTATCCACGGCTGAGGCAAGGTGGCGCCGATGGTGGGGCTGGCTAGGTTAGGGGATAAGTTTTTTTTTTAATTTTTTTTATTAATTTAATTTTTTAAACCAATAGGCTATTGACACGTGTTAATTATAGGCCCCATTAAAGGATTTCATCCAAGAATCCTTTAAGTGGTGGTGAAATCAAATTTTTGGGTTTTTGTATGGTGTTATAATAAAAGTTTTTTCTTTTTTATGGTGTTATAATCGAGTTTGGGTTTTTTTTTATGGTGTTATTTTTTAAAAATATAATTTTTTTTTGCATGTGTGTGGTGGGAAGCAAGAGCTTATATGTACATTTCAATAAACTTTTTTCCATGAAAACATGGGGTGAAACATTCACATGATGTTAATTCTTGTTGTATTCGTCTCATTGTATACTTTAATAATATATAATTTTTCTATAAATTTAAACGTATGAAAATGAGGATATACTACCTCAATATTTTATTACTTGTTCATTACACTCCTAAACACATATGTCGATGCAAAAATTTGTTTAGTAATATCTTTAAGAAAAAATTTTACGGAATAATCCCACCTTTGGGGCGTCCGCCAAAAATAATCCCACGTTTGGGTTATTTTTTAATAATCCCACGTTTGGGTTATTTTTTAATAATCCCACCTTTAATGTCAATCCGCTTTAAATGGTCCCAACCGGTCATTTAACTTGTTATACCAAGTTACATGACACGTGTCGGCATTTAATTAGTAAAAAAAATAAAAATTAAAATTAAAACTTTTTGTAAGAGTAAAATAATAAAAGTTTTTAAATAATAAATTAAAAAACTACCCCCACTAGCCCAACCACCTTCCATGGCCGCGCAGCCCCACCAGCACGACCCCCTGCCTGGCTACCAGTCGGAGCACCATGCCAACACCCTCCCCCTTCCCTTGAACTGCCGACTCTCTTCTATCTCACCCTAAAACCACCAACTACCCTCAATAACCGAATTCCCCATCCCGATCCCTAATCTCATCCCCTTTCCCAGTCTGAATTCTGGCCCCTCCTCCCCTTCCCCGTCCTGATTCTAGCCCCCTTCCCCCTTCCCGGTGTCGATTTCAGCATTCTCCCTTTCCCCCGTCCCGATTCTGGCCTCCCTCTCCTTCCCCAACCCGGATTTCGACCTCCACCCTTTCCCCCATCTCAATTTCAACCCTACTCATCGTCCACGTCAACAATTTTGGCCCCCGGTTAGCAGCAGCTTGTCTTTGTCAACATTTTCAGGCCCCCGTTAACTCCAGCTTCAAGTGGTGGGGTTGGGGCTGTGTTAGGGGTGGCTGGGGTTGGGGGCTGCCAGTTTTTTATTTATTATTTTTTTAAGGCTATTTTTTATTTTGTTAAATTCAATTATTTTTTAATTTAAAATTTTTGATGAATCACGCAGTGACACGTGTATGCTAAACTCACAAAATTTTTATACCTATTTAATAGGTTACCGATCATCTGGGACAATTTAAAGATGATTGGCATTAAATGTGGGATTATTAAAAAGTAACCCAAAGGTAGGATTATTTTTGGCGGACGCCCCAAAGGTGGGATTATTCCGGGAAATTTTACTATCTTTTGTTATTAATAAGTATAAATTATAACAATTGAAAATTAATAATCTATTATTGAAACGATTCCAACAAGTACTCACAAGACTTTATTTTTTCTTTTGTATAAATCACAAACATATTAGTCATAATAGTTTAAATGAATTGTAAAGAAAAATGTAAAAGGTGCAAGTAATAAAAACGGGGGATTATATTTTAAGATGCATCTTGGAGATTGTGAAAAGCCAATTGATGCAAAATAATAGGAACGGAGGAAGTATGTTCCTGATTGCATATATTTTTATTTTTTATAATTTTTATTTGAAAAAAAAATACTATACCAAGGTTAGGGTTTCTTCTTCCAATACTAAGGTTATATACTATTCACCTTATTTCAATAGTCAAAGGGTTATGTTTCCCATTTTAAGAGTTTCCCTCTAAATATTATGTTTCAATTATTTCCTATCTTAACATAATTATTTTTAATAAATTCCCCTCATACATACATATTTCCCTTACTACTATCCCCATTTATCAAAATATTTGCATATTCCTAGTGCAACTATTCTCAATTTTTTTTTTTTAAATAAATATTTTCATACTTCAAATACATATATTCCTATTTTTAAAGTTAATTTAATGATTTGATACATAAAATATGTGACATCTAATTATTACTCTCCATTATTATTTTTTTTCTTTATAAACCTTGTAAAACCAACAATGCAACTTTTTCGGGAATGGAGGGAGTTGAGTAATACTTAATAATTTTACTTAGAGTTGTCAAAAAACCGACCCAAACTGGTGAACCCGAACTAGACCGAAAAGGATCTGAGTCTTTAAGAACCCATTTTTTGGAAATCGAAAACCGACCCAACCCAATTTTTATACCCCGAAACTGAACCAAACTGAATTTTTGAGAACCGTTAATGACCTGATCCATTAGCAAGCTGAATTGTTACAACCCGAAACCGTGAACAACCTGAACCGATTATAACCGAACCCAATAGTAACCCGACCCATTTTAAACCGAAATCGTTTAAACTCGATAAAAAACCAATAAACCCGAACCGTTTGCAACCTGTAATCTATTGTTGTGACCGAACCGTTTTCAACCCGCAACCCGTTATAACCGAACCGTTTATAACCTGCAACCCGTTATAACCAAACCGTTTAAAACCCGCAACCCATTATGATCAAACCGTTAATGTAAAAAAGTTTAACTTTAGTTTTGTTCAAGTCCAAAACAGATTTGGCCTAATTTAATTAATTTAACCAACATTTTTATAACTCTGGCCTTAAAAAAAAACCTTAAGTTATTCATGTTTTATTACTTTTACAAAAGAGACTTAAGTTTCTCTTTTTATAACCTTTCTATGCTGATACTCCCCACTTTTTTTCAATGTAGGACTAGATCGAGCAAATTATGACTCAAGTTTTTCTTCTTATAACCTCTATAAATTATCCTCCTTACTTTTTCTTCAATGTAGGACTTAGACCAAATCTCTTTATTCAACAAAACTACTTTATGCCAGCTTATTCTCACCAGCCAATTTCATTCTTTCTTTCTTCTCTTCCCATTACATTGTTTCATTTGTTCAATCTTAATCAATATTGCCTACTTTGTACTAGAGTCATTCATCATCATTTAATTAATTCTCCTTTAAACTTAAAATGGGGTGAATTATGGACATAACTACTAACTTTTCTCTAATGTGATACTAATTTTTTTTTTAGCTATGATTTTTAATTTTAAATATTTAATTAAAAAAATTATGTGTTGCTAACAAGTTTATCTAGTATGTCAAGTTAAACTTAGAACAATTAAATCGGGTTGAGCTAACTCGAGCCGAGTTTTGACCAAACGTTGACCGAGTCAATTTTGAGTTACTCATAATCTGTTCAGCTCATTAGAACCCCTAGTAGAGGGTTTGGATGGGGACGAGATCATGAGAGGAGAGAGAAATAATATTAGATAAGAGAATTTTTTGTGAAAAAGGTTAAAATAACGAAGGGAGTATTCCTTTTCTTTGCCCTTTTTTACATTGAGTTATAACAAATCAGTAAAAATGTTGAAAATAAACGACTATACTACAAGATCCCTACTAACAGAGTTTCTACCACAAGATTAACAAGTTGGTAAAAATATTGAAGATCTACTTACTAAGTTATTAAAGCTTGAAATTTTATTTTCGTGTGGTTTTTATTATAATCTCATGTGTACTTATTAGAATTGTCACAATTAATAGCGTATTATTCAATTGTTATAATTTATTCTTATTGATAATTATAATACGAGTATATAATTTGTCAAAATTTTACATAGGCATAAGTGTGTGTCTAGTCAAAATGGTGTACGTAAATAAAATCAAAGGGAGTATTATAGATAAGAATTAATATAATAGTAATCTTCTGATAATGAAGACAACAATAACAACAATATTAACTTCCTAAAAAAACAACGATATTTACCCGATACCCGACCCAACTTGATTATTAGTTGACTCAAAACCCGAAATGACTCGAACCTGACCCGATTATTAATTAATTCACCTGAATTTGACCCGACGCGTTTGTTAGTTTATCTTGAATCTATTACAACCGGACCCAATATGTTTTGACCTGCAACCCCCTTTAAATTAACAAAATTTGTTTTCAAACTGGCCGAATTCAACTCGACCCAATTAGAACCCGAATCGATTACAACTCGACCCAAAAGAGACCCGATCTGTTTTAGCCCAAAACTCGATCTGTTTAACCAAAAACCCGCTTTAAACTGGCAAAACGTGTTTTCAAACCGATCGAGTTCAACCCGACCCGATTATGACTAGAACTAATTACAAACCGACCTTATTAGGACCCGATCCAAATGGAAACGAACCACTTATAGTTTTTAAAATTGACCCGAACAGACCCACTAATTATTTTAAACCGTTATAAACCGATCCATTATAAACCGATGAATCGAACCCAAAACCAAATCGTATACCCAATTGACTCCCCTAATTTTACTATAAAATTTAGGAAAAAAAAATCATATTAATAATCCTAATTTTGTACATTTTTCTTTTAATGATCCAACTTTCGTTCAATTCATTCTGTAATAATCCTAACTTTCACATGCGTTTCTTTTTTCAATCCCGATGATTGGTAACCTGAATAAAAGTTTATTTTAAAAAAACTAATTATTTGCCATATGTTGCATGTTAATTGGTTAAAAAATAAAAAGCATTGGCCATCAAACGCCCACTGGTGGCCACCCCTTCCCCAACCAGATAGCCCTACCTTGAACCACCCTTTCTAATTACCCATCCCACATTTCAGAACTCCCTCCCTTCCCCCTACATCGAAAATTAAACCTTCCCCTTACCCCATTTTATTTGCGTTTTTCTGTACATAGAGGAGAGAGAAAGTGGGGGGTTTGGGTTATCGATGGTTTCGAGGGTGGGGGTGCGAGAGGAGGTGGTTTTAGGGGCTAATCTAAGGTTTGAGTTACGGGTGGTTTCGAGGGGTGGGGATCGGAGATGGTAGAAGGACATTTTTGTGGTCGTTATGGGTGGTTTATGGTTATGGGTGGCGACAATTTCTGTTATTGGTGTTTGAGCGTTATGGGTAGCAGTTTCAAGGCGGGGTTTATGTTATGGGTGGTTTCAGGGGTGGGGGTAGCGTAGGGGGAGGGGGTGGCTTGCTTGGATTTTGATTTTGTTCTTTTTTTTTTCATTTTTGAACCAATCACGGTTTGACACTTTTTAGGTAACCTATAACAATAAGTTGTTGACTTTTGTTAACTGGTTCGGGATTGTTAGAAGAAAATGACCTTAAAGTTGGGATTATTACAGATTAATCGAAAGTTGGGATCATTTAAAGTAAATTGAGCAAAGTTGAATTAGAAACTTGAGTATTGTTATATCAAATCATATCATTTCATATCACTAATGTATATAGCTGAATCTAGCAGCCAAGCCATGAGACTACGACCTTTGTCATTCCAATCAACTTTTCACTAAATGTCATGTCATATAGACGACAATCACACATAAACATATCAGTATCCCATGTTGTTTGATGCCAAGTAAGCGGCTTCTGATAAATTTTTTATGATAAAATAGTTACTTAAAGTTTTTTTTTCTTTTTTTTTTGAATTTTTTATCATTCAACTACGTAAAATAATTTATAAATTTTAGTAAATATCTTATTAAATTGCAATTTTTGCATCGCAAATTTGTTTTAAAAATGCTTAAAAATAAGATCTGCTTAGGGGATTTTTCCCTAACCAATCATCGTCTGACAAATGGACCAATCAAGCCCTGCCATGTGTCCGCCACATGGGCCATTAGGAGCCTGCCACGTGTCAGACGTTGATCAAATGGACAAATGGACCACTTGTGTCACGCCACGTGGCCTCCCCCCATGCCAAGTGGGAAAGTCAGCTACCTAGGCCCAAAGACTTGTGATAGCCCAATCAGCCCTAGGTTGACCTAAAACTAGGACTGGCATGCATCCCAAGACTATAAATACATCTACTAATCCTCGTTAAAGGGGATTACGCCAATTAATTACTCTCACCTAGAGAAAACACTTAACCTTTTTTTCCGCATTTATTACTCCTAAAGCAAGTACTAACTTGATCATCGGAGGCGGAACTCCAACCACCCGGAGTCTCTGTTGTTTTGCAGGTACAGGCGCACGGTTTCAGTCTCGGAATTGTAACTCTCTCGCAGGACATTAGAAAACCCCGAAATATTTTGGCGTCGTCTGTGGGGAGAGTACTTTCAAGATGGCATCTAAGTCTGTACTGAATCCAGAAGAGAGACGTCCAGAGGACGACCCTCAAGTCTACTCAGATCACGATACTGAGAATGAGGTTGAGGTTGAAGCACACACGGCCTCAGACGGGACCTTAAGGGCCCGACGCACCCGTCACACCGAAAGGAAAGAACGGGTAGATTAGCAAGCTGGACCGAGCAATCGAACCGGCTCAACGCCTAATCAGCAACAGGCGGCTGAAGGATCTGCTCCTATTACACGGAACGAACTCATGACCTTCATGAGGGGGTTCAAGGGGGAGATCTAAGAACTAATCAGTAAGAAGACGCATGCTCCCTCTAAGGAGCAGTCGGCCAGAAAACCTTCTCATTCAGGAAGAAGGAAGCATGTTCAGGGTTGAGCGGCGACCCCCCACCCTAACTCTAGGAAGTGGGAGCTACCTGTGATCGACTTAACAAAATATTGTTTTCCCTCACCAGGGAAGAGGAAGCCCATTCGTCATGTACAAGCGAATGGGTCAAAGAAAACATACTCAGATGCTCGGCTGTTGCTAGAGCAGAAGAAGAATGACCGACTATCAGAGTTGGACTCCACTTTAGACTTCCAAGATAGTTTGCACAATACCTCTATGAGGTATACTCAATCAAATTATGAGAGTCAGACAGGCGGTACCTCTCGCGATCCGGATTTCATAGAGAGCAGGCGGTACCAAATATGCCATACGTACCGCAATAACAATACTTCTTGCAGTCTCCTCTGTTTGGAGGACAGGCGGCAAAAAACGTCCAACCTTTGGACTGGAAACTACGGTTACTAAGACTTGGAGAACAGTCGTCCGCTTTCTCCAAAGAGATTACTAAGGCCGCCCAACCGGCCAAAGTTGAAAATGTGTTAGTAGGCGCCTATGATGACACTACTAACCCTGAAGACCACTTAATGGCGTTCACCAACCTAATGTACCTTCAAGGGTTGGATGATCCCAATTGGTGCAAGTGTTTCCCAGCAACTCTCAAAGGAATCGCACAACAATGGTTCGGCAACCTGCCGACTAGTTGTGTGAATAATTACAGGACGCTTGCCTTCTTGTTCACCTCCAACTTTGCTATGAACATTTCTGCAAAGAAGACGACCCTTGATTTAGGGACCATTCAGCAGGGTAAAAAGGAGGGGCTCCGTTCATACATCAGGCGGTTCAACCTGATGAGGATTCAAATTCAAGGGCTGCCGCATGAGGTAGCCTACAATGACTTTTTCAGAGGTCTTAAGGATGGGTCGACCTTCAAGTTTTTGACCTGGTCCGAAAGAGGGTTGCGACTCTCCAAGAAGCTTTGATTGAAGCTGAAGCCTATATACAGGCGACTGATCTCTGTAATACTGGAAATCAGTCGGATGGACGGAGGTCTGACAAAAAAGAAAGCCGACCAAAGCAGTCGGCTATAAAGATGAGAAAAAGAGGAAAGAGGTCTGGGCCGCCGACTCTTCTGGACAGCCGGCCCAGAAAAAGAAGAAGGAATTTAAACCATACTCTCCGAAGTATGTATTCAACAAGGATGGCCAAGTTATCCTAAAAGAAATCAAGAGCCGGATCTCAATCGAGCAGCCGGCCCCCATGAAGGGTTTTGTAAGCAATCGAAACCAGGACAAATTCTGTTGTTATCATGAAGATGTTGGTCATGAAACCAACAAATGTATCAGCCTCATGCGCTACCTGGACCGCCTGGCTGAAAAGGTGACCTTGATTCCTATGTCAAGAAGCCCAAGGGGAATTCTCCCCCAAAGAACAAGCAGTCGGCCAAAAAGAATCAGCAACAAGCCGACAATTCTGATACAGACGACGCAATCGTCTACACTATTGCAGGCGGCTTCTCAGGAGGTGGCCCCACTATCAGGGGCAACAAAGACAATATTAGACGGCTAGATGTTAATTCTTTTCACCAAGAACGGACCGCCTAGAGTTCATTCCCAGAGATTGTCATCACAGAAGAAGACCTGGGAGGAGTTAAGGGGCCGCATGATGACCCCATTGTCATTGAGTGCAAGGTGGCCAACCAAAGAGTTGGCCGAATCCTTATAGATACCATTAGTTCCTCTGATCTCATCAGTAGCAAGTGGTTGGCAAAGCTCAATTACAAAACTGATTGCATACATCCGGTATCCCACCCTTTAGTGAGATTTGGAGGAGGAGTCGTACACCCAGTAGGACGAGTGGATCTACCCATACGCCTGGGTGAGAAAGGGGAGGGCCGTCACATGGTGGTTTGGTTCTTAGTGGTCGAGGAACTCTCGGCCTATAACATGATCTTGGGACGACCCACCCTAAACAACTCTAAAGCTGTCATTGTCCCTTCTCTTATGCTGCTCAAATTTGAGAAGGATGATGGAACAGTCGGCTCCCTAAGGGGAAATCAGAAGATGGCTCGAGAGTGTTACCTCTCGGATATCAAACCCACTGTGGCAACTGCTGGCCCAAGTAGTGAAAAAACAGACCTTGAACCTGTCAAGGAGGATACGACTTCTCAAAAAGCAGGCGGCAAGAAAAGAAAGGCTGCCCAATTGGGGGCCGAGAGAAGAGAAAAAAGATAGCAATGACTGGCAGAAGAGCGGTTGAATGAATTCCGCCCTCAGCAGGCTGGTGAGCATACGGATGTCGTGCTGGAAATCTCACGTCCTGACCGAACAGTCAAGGTTGGGACGACTGCTCTTGAAATATTGGGTGAAGATTTTCACCAACTTTTGAAGGAATTTAAAGACATTTTTGCATTCGAAGTTCATGAAATGCCAGGCATCAGTCCTGACCTGGTGGTACATAAATTGGTTGTGGACCCGAAAAAGAAGCCGGTCAGGCAAAAGAAGCGGAACCATGGTGAAGAAAGAAGTCAGGCGGCAGCCGCCGAGGTTAAAAAGCTGCTTGATGCAGGGTTCATTCGGCAATGTTACTTCCTGGACTGGGTTGCAAATGTGGTACTAGTAAAGAAGCCGAATGGTACCTGGCGAATGTGTGTGGATTACACTGACTTGAACAAAATTGACATTCTGGTCGACTCAACAGCCGGCCATGCTTTAATGAGCTTCATGGACGCCTACTCTGGTTTCCATTAGATTCCTTTGTGGAAGAAAGATCAGGAGAAGACGGCCTTCGTCACTGATTAGGGGCTATATTGTTACACGGTCATGCCGTTTGGTTCCTTTGTGGAAGAAAGATCAGGAGAAGACGGCCTTCGTCACTGATTAGGGGCTATATTGTTACACGGTCATGCCGTTTGGTTTGAAAAATGCCCCGGCCACCTTCCAAAGAATGATAAACATGGTCTTCTTTGACCAAATTAGGAGGAATGTCGAGGCATACATAGATGATATGATTGTTAAGTCCAAGCTTCAGACAGACCATCTGGCGGACCTCCGAGAAACATTCACCACACTCAGGCGGCACCATGTCATGCTCAATCCCAAGAAATGTGTTTTTGGGGTTGAGTCTGGGAAGTTTCTCAGATTCCTCATCAATCAGAGAGGTATATAAGTTTCTTAGAACCTTGAGAAAGTGCAGGCGGTCATCGACATGCAGTCGCCTCGCACCGTCCGAGAGGTTCAGAAGTTAACAGGTTGTCTGGCGGCCTTAGGAAGATTTCTCAGCCGGTCAGGAGACAAGTGCCTTTACTTTTTTTAGGCAATAAAGAAGAAGGCAAGGTTTGAATGGGGGCCGAATGCTGAAGCGGCCTTCTAAAAACTCAAAGTTCACTTGCATTCCTTGCCAAGGCTGGTCAGTCCCCTGCCCAAAGAAGTACTTTACATGTATCTGGCAGTATCTGACCATGCTCTGAGTGTCGTCCTCCTTGCTGAAAGAGACGGCTGCCAGCTCTCGGTGTACTTTGTCAGCCATGTGTTGAAGAATGCCGAGTTAAGGTACCCCTTACTGGAAAGATTCGGTCTTGCTCTTTTCATGGCCGTTAGAAAGTTGAAGCCTTACTTCTTGACACATTCAGTCGTCGTGTACACAGATCAACCAATCAAGCGGCCACTGACAACCATGGAATCGTCAGGCTGGATGATCAAATGGGCAATAGAGATTCAGAGCCTCGAAATCACATTCGAGCCCAGGAAAGCAGTAAAGGGGCAAGCCTTTGCTGATTTTATAGTAGAAATGACTCGGCCCTCTGATGCTCAAATTCCAGACCAAGTCTGGAAGGTCTATGTGGACGGGAGCTCCACCTCAAATGGTTGTGGAGCAGGCGTCATATGTCAGTCGCCAGAGGGCGACAGGTATGAGTATGCTTTATGTTTCAACTTCCAAGCCTCGAACAATGAGGCAGAATATGAAGCTTTGCTGGCCGGTATCCGCATGTGCAAGGCGGGTGGGGCAAGAAAAATAAACACCTGCTGTAAATCACAATTGATAGTGCGCCAGTATAATGGCGAGTATGAAGCAACCCATCCGGCCATGATCAAGTATTTGCAAGTGGTACAGCAAGCAGTTGGATCCCTTGAAGAATTTCATCTAACTCAAGTACCAAGATCTGAAAATAACCAGGCGGATGCTCTTTTAAAGTTGGCATCCTTGGCCTAATGTGATACTCCAAGAATTGTCTTCTGGGAGGTTATGGAGAGAAGAAGTATTGAAGAGGATCCTATTGGAATTCTAGATCGAAGTTCAACCTGGATGGACCCGATCAGGGCATACTTAACACACGGCACCTTGCCGGATGATCATCACCAGACGGCCTCACTGAAAAAGCGAGCGTCCAGTTTTGAAATGATAAAGGGAGAACTTCACAAGAGAGGGTACCTGCAACCCTTCTTGAAATGTGTTACCCCAAAAAAGGACGAGAGGTCTTAGAAGATCTTCACTCTGGTTATTGCGCTTCCCATGTAGGCGGCAGGTCGCTTGCTCAACGAGCAAGGCGGCAGGGCTACTTCTGGCCTACTTTAGAGGCAGACACAATGGAGATGGTGAGAAAATATGACAAGTGTCAAAGGTTTGGAAAATTAATTCACCGTCCGCCTATTGATCTCACTGCCATCCATAGCCCACTACCGTTTGCTAAGTGGGGCATGGATAACCTGGGTCCCTATACGCCTGCTACAGGCGGCAGGAAGTACATACTTGTTGTAGTCGACTACTTTACTAAATGGGTAGAGGTAGAGGCTGTTAAGGGAATCAAGACGAAGGATGTGATTTCATTCATCTGGAAAAATGCCATCACTCGGTTTGGGGTGCCCATGTCTATGGTTTTTGATAATGGTCCCCAATTTGAGACGCCTGTTCTAAAAAATTGGCTGGGAGACCAAGGCATCTCGCATTACTTTGCATCAATCGGCCATCCTCAAGCAAATGGCCAAGTAGAAGCTTTCAACAAAATCATCTCAAACGATCTTAAGAAGAAGATTGAACGAGCAGGCGGCCTGTGGGCAAATGAGCTACCACATGTTCTCTGGGCCATTAGGACGACTGAAAAAGGGTCGACTAGAGAAACTCCATTCCTCCTAACTTATGGTGCAGAAGCTGTTCTTCCAATTGAACACTACGAGTCGACTCTTCGATTAATGATGTATGACGAAGAGTCAAACTGGGAGTCCATGCGCCTGGCATTGGACTCACTCCCTGAAAAAAGGGGCAATGCAGCTCTGCGCCATGAAATCTATCGCATGAGAATGACAAGGTCATACAATAAAAGGGTGCATAGGCGTCCACTCAAAGTGGGTGACTTTGTACTAAGAAAAATAGAAGTAGTTGGTAGGGCTAACGAGTCGGGCAAGCTAACTCCCAACTGGGAGGGACCCTACCGAATTTATGAAGAGGTTAGGGACGGTACCTACCGCCTGGAAACACCAGATGGCCAACCTTTGCCTTGAACCTGGAATGTAGATAATCTCAAAAAGTATTATTTTTGAATGATGTAAATAGCCGAGAGTTACTAATAAAAAGTCTGTTATTTCACTTCATTTATTTTGTACTAAGAAGGGCATGCTTACTGGTACAACAGTCGGCTACTCTCCATACTCTTCAAAAATGCATTCAATTAAGAGGGGCACGCCACCTGTACATATACAGTTGGCTACTCTCCCATACTTAGTTCACCATGAACTACCTCAGGCTTATGGCCGAAATGATCAGACCAGGCGCCCAGCCAACTGATCCAACTTTTAAAACTAATCCGACCTGTCCCAACATCATAGCAGGCGTCCGGCGGCATCCATTTGGATGAAATTCATCGCAGAGAGCAGCTCCCTTTTGGGTGGAACATTGTTCTATGAACTAATTACACGACACCTATACGACTGTCCACAAAGACAACCGCGTAGCCGTTTTTGAGACAAGGATAACTCTATCACCGATCCAGTGAGTGTTAGCAGTTAACATCCGCGTCGACTGTATTACTTGGGATAAGTACAACCAGTACCTCTTGAGTTAATAGCCAACAAGCATTGGCAAATCAAGGGGACCAGCCGGCCTCCGCCGCCTAGTGCCTCTACTACTCAAGCATAAAAATGACGAGTGAGTAACCTCAAAGATTACCCATAAGTCACTCAATCATACTTAGCCAAGATTCAAAAGGGTATGACGAGTCCGCCTGCCTAAAGGCGAACCAGAGCTCTCGTACCCCGATCTTGCTAAGATGATTTCTCTACAGACTAAACATGTCTGAAACTCTGGTTCGTAGGTCGACTGCTTTTTGGCAAGAAAGGACCACACGAACTATTTCTATTTCAACAAACAGGCGGGCCGGCTGTAAGCGGCCTGTTCCTTCTTAACTTGAAAAAGTTGAACAAAACCTAACGTATGGCCTAAAAATGTTGGGGACCGACTGGACAAATGACCGACTAATCGCCTAACTTGGAACCAAGAAAACCAGTCGTCTAGGGGCATAGGAAGCCACTACTTTGTAACTGTTCGCAACTTTTTGGCTTACAATACAGTTGGCATAGCATGCAAGCGGCTATCAAGGATCCTCGACACTTAGAAAAATATTCAAAATAAAGTACGAAGCAAATTCAATAAGCAAAGACGACCAAAAGATGGTCGCCGAATTCATATAAATAGCCGGCCATAAAGACCGGCAAAATATTCAAATATCCCGGCCCCCTGGCAGGGTAAAGTGATACAAAAATAAACGGCACACAGGCCGAAGAAAAGTTAAAGACATAGAAGCTTCAAGGTTGAGGCAGGGTTTCATTATTGAAAACCACCTGATCAATAAGGGACGCCTGGTTCTGGGAGGCCTCCTTCTTACTTGTCTCGGCATCAAGGGAAGTTTCTTTGGACGCATCCACCTCAATCGGCTGAAGGGCCACCTCCTCCACTTCTTCTGAGCTGGACTCGGCCGCCTCGTCCTCCTCAGCCGCCTGCCTCATGATTTATTGGTTGTACTTTTTAGTACAAGCGTTGAATTTTTTCTCCCAGGCGGCATAATGAGCTTTAGGGAAGAGGGTTGTCCAAGTCATCCTCATAATTTGGGCCGAGTCCTCCATCATGGCCTGAGCTAAAGCCATCTTTTCAGCCTCGGCCTTTGCATTAAGATCTTTGGTGATGGCCGCCTCCTGCGTCTCTAGGCGCTCCTTGAGTCTGTCAAGGGACGTCTGCAGACCTTCAGCTTTATGGGCAATGTTTTTGAGGGGCCGCAGCTCATCGTTGAGGCTCTTGACCTTCGCCTCTAGCTCATTGTTCTTCATTTTGGCCTCCTCCAACTCAATCCGGATGGTGGAAGTGGCCTGCGCTTGATAATAAAGAATACCAGTTGTCAAAATTTCATTTTGGGCAATTTGAAAGATTTCCTTATCAACGTCAGAGGCGGCCATAGCTTTAGCAGCCTTTACCTCTTTGTTTTTGGCACTGATCGGCCTTCGAAGGTCGTGTACTCTCAACATGGTCTGAAAAAAGATAAACCAGGCGTCGTATTAAAGAAAAGAAAGCGGCATGCAAAGTAATAAAGTTGAATAATGTTCTAAGTCTACCTCAGACAGGAGACCCATGATGCCGTCTAGGTCAAGGGTGCCGACTCCCTTGACCGCGTCCCTCTCCTCTTGAGGGACGGCCTTAATCATGGACTTGGCCATTTGGACCAAGTCCGGTTCTGAAGGGTCGCCTGCATCAAAGACAAAGAAAAAATCGGAAACATGAAGAAGGTGATGAAGAAATAAGCAAGTCTAGCAGAGCAGGCTATACTTCTCGGCGGCCGTGTAAGAACAAGTGATGGGTTCCCCACACTTTGTGGGTGGTCGACTGCTTGTCAGCCGATTGTTTCCTGGAAGATCCAGGCGTACTCCCAACAGTCGTCTTCTGAACCTTCGAGTCCGGTTGGTGGAAGGATGAGGGTTTGGAAGTGCCCGTCTGCAAAAAAGACGAGTGGTCAATAATTATTGAATAGCTTTTCAAAAGCAAGTTCTAAGGATCGAGACTCACTGTGGGCGTCTCCTTGGCAGGAGAATCAGAAGCGGTCCGCTTCTAGTGCATAATTGAGGCTCGCAGCATTGCAGCCGCCTTCTTGGAGGCAGAGATTTGGTCCTGATGTGGATCAAGAGGGAAATTCTTTTGAAGAGCCAATCATATTGGTTTTAAGGCCAATAGGGTTCGAGCTTGGAGTAAAGAATCAAGAATGGTTAACATGCGCAGCCATTGAAGAAGAAGTCAAGGACCAGTTGGGTTCCGACAACGGCAGCGGTGGCGACGCGCCGATCTGGGTGCCACGCGCCGCTCCCTAGCTCCGGCCTGAGTCCAGCTACACGGCGGTGGGGCGCGTGTCGATGATGGCGGCGCGTGAAAAGGTGGTTCGGCGGCAGTACGAAAAGAAAGATTTTCCTAACTTAGTTTTTTCTAGAGTTTTTGCTTGCAATTTTTTACTTTTCACTTGAAAGGGTTTTTCTTGGTTTAAGCAATTAGGAATCTTCTTAATTTCTGTTAATTTAGTTTAAAATAATTTCTAAGTCAATTAGGAATTGTTTTAAGAAGTTTTAGGTTAATTAGAACTAGTCTTATTACTAGTTTCCTAGTTCCATTAGAATTGGTTTTCCTATTCTATCTAGGATACTTTGGGATCAAGGCTAGGGTTTTTTTCTAGTTTGAATAGACTTAGGAATAGTTAGTTTTAGTCTATAAATAATGTAATTTTCGTGATTTTTCAATAACATTCAAAAATCATTAAAATTCAAGTTAATTGTTTGTTTTGCTTAATTGCTTACAAATTCTTTTGCTAGTTTTCAATTCAAGGAGTTGTTTTGATAATTAGAACGTTCAATTCTTAGTTCTAGGAGTAGTCTAAGTTTTGTTCATCAAAGTACTTAGTTCCAGGAGTGGTCTAGGTAATTTGAGAGGCGTTGAATTCGTTCCAGGAGTGGTCGTTTTCAAAGTCATATCCGGTTCGTTATTCTTAAGTTGTTCGATTTTCTTAGGAAATTCGAAGGGCTTGTGTTACTTGTGTGATTTTATATTCTTTATTAAGTTAAGGGGTTTAAATCCACATCAAATTGGTATCAGAGTCAGGGGTTTTGATCGTTCAACAATTCGTTCATCAAATCGCACTTGTTCTCGGATAACCAGTTTTTCTGTCAACTTCAGAAGGCTCGTTCTCCTTCGTTACAAGGTCTTTTCAGGTGATTCGTTTTTTGATTTTGGGTGAAATTTTGTCTACTTTCCGCCTGTGAAATTTCGGAATTTTTCGAGTTCTTTTGCTATTAAACTGGACTGTTTTCCGCAACTGTGTCAGTTTTGGTCCGATTTAATACTTACTGCTCGTTGTGTGCGATTTTGTTCCAAGTTGTGTTGCGATTTTTGTGGGATATACCTGTGTGGATAAGGGTTCTTATATGTCTGTTTTTTTCACATAATTATGGAGGAAGGGATCCGAAAATCTATGGATGAATTTGCAAAGTTACTTCAAGGTCATAAAAAGAAGAAAAAACATGAAGATGATAACGTAGATTTTTGCTTTGGTAACAAACATATGCTTATGGAGCGACTGAATTTACATGAAGAAATTATTTTTCAAGGTCAACAAGATAGTTTGTTTCATACTCGATGCAAAGTTGATGATAGAACTTGTAGGGTGATCATTGATAGTGGTTCGTGTACCAATGTAGCGTCTACAGAGATGGTTACTAAACTCCAACTTCCTACAAGAGATCATGAAAAACCATATAAGTTGGGTTGGCTAGATAATTCTATGGGTTTTCATGTAGAACAACAAGCTTTGGTGAATTTCTCCATTGGCAATTACAAGGAAGAATTATGGTGCGATGTGATTCCTATGAGTGCTTGTCACGTTCTTTTAGGAAGACCATGGCAATTTGATCGACATGTTAAACATGATGGTGTGGCCAACACATATTCGGTCAAGGTGGGAAACAAGAGGTTCAAACTTATTCCTTTAACTATTATTCCATGCCGCGTTAAAGTTAAAGAGATGGAGGAAGATTGTCAAAAGGATAAGGAAGAGGAACATGTAGGTGCTAAAGAGCTCGAAGAAAAGGTGAGTGAAACAATTGATGTTCCAATTGTGTGTGACGTTGTTCAAGATCAGATTATTCATAATGATCTACCAATGGTGGTGTCGGAAAAGGTTTTTGATACTATTGAGGAGCCATTCGTGAATCAAGATAATAATTTAATGGTTTCTTTAGAAGTGGTGGATTCATTAGGCATGCATAAAGAGAAGAAATTGTTAGTCATACATGAGAAAAATATCATGAAGCCTAAAGTGTTCTTATGGTCAACTTCGAAGACCAAGGACCAAATTGAGAATTGGTTGTTTCTAAAATATTGCCTTGCTCGAGGTGATGTTGTTACATTGCTTAAAATTGCTAGCGTTGAGGTAATAGTTCTTTTGGCTTGTATTCGTCGAATTTGGATGGTTTCATGGAATTTTTCTCCTTACATGGATGATGCGAATTTGAGGACAAATTCTTTTGAAGAGGGGGAGAATGATGTGGATCAAGAGGGAAATTCTTTTGAAGAGCCAATCATATTGGTTTTAAGGCCAATAGGGTTCGAGCTTGGAGTAAAGAATCAAGAATGGTTAACATGCGCAGCCATTGAAGAAGAAGTCAAGGACCAGTTGGGTTCCGACGACGGCAGCGGCGGCGACGCGCCGATCTGGGTGCCACGCGCCGGCTCCCTAGCTCCGGCCTGAGTCCAGCTACACGGCGGTGGGGCGCGTGTCGATGATGGCGGCGCGTGAGAAGTTGGTTCGGCGGCAGTACGAAAAGAAAGATTTTCCTAACTTAGTTTTTTCTAGAGTTTTTGCTTGCAAGTTTTTACCTTTAACTTGAAAGGGTTTTTCTTGGTTTAAGCAATTAGGAATCTTCTTAATTTCTGTTAATTTAGTTTAAAATAATTTCTAAGTCAATTAGGAATTGTTTTAAGAAGTTTTAGGTTAATTAGAACTAGTCTTATTACTAGTTTCCTAGTTCCATTAGAATTGGTTTTCCTATTCTATCTTGGTTCAGCTACAAATAAGAACCGCAAGAGTTAGAAAAATTTCTCAAACAAATAAAAAAAGGGGTGCATATATTCAAGTGGTCGGCTACCTCTGGAGGACCGACTGCTAAGGCCACAAGCGGCCAGGAAAAACTCGTCATAAAGCCATTAAAACTCCGGGACGCAGTTTAGGGGCACTTGCTCTTGCACCCCAGTAGTAGAGTTTGCCCTAATCTCTACTTTAAAAAGCCCTCGGTCCAGGATCTCTTCCCTGGCCTTGAGGGGAACAAGCGGCATGCTGCGACCGCCTGCTAAAAGAGGTGGATCCCTGTTCCACCTATTAGAACGTTTGTTCAGCAGGCGGTCGGTGCTGGAAATGAAGAGGAAGGTGTTTCTCCAATCCTTCCATTTATTTTCTTTGCCCTTGGTCATGAGGTAGCCCTTATGACTAGTTAATTGGTACCAGCCAGTACCGCTTGCCTTGGGGGTTCGGCTGAGGTAGTTCATATGGGCGAACGCCTCGAAATTCGGCTCCGCCCCATGCATTTCACATTCGGCTACATAGCCAAGGATGTTGAACCAGGAGTTCGGGGCTAATTGCCAAAGCCCTACCTCGTATCCATCGAGGATTTGCTGAATGGTCGGATTCAAGGGAAATCGCAATCCAGCTTTGATGGCCGCCTCGTAATAGCCAAAACAGGCGTCCCCATAGCTTGAACCCTCGGGCCAGACGACTATGTCCTCGCCATCCAGCACAAATAATTTATATTCCGGACCCATCGTATGGTCCGAAAGAAAGGTGTCTATTTGCTCTTTCATGGCCTTGATCCGGCCCTTGGGTACTTGACAGTAATAAGGAGTGTTCAACTCCCTATGAGAGGCGGATGGTTCCGACCACCCCTCTCCCTTTTCAGCTGCATGAGAAGCCCTCGCCTCATGCTAGCGAGCATGCCTCTCCTATGAGCTTATGGATAGGCGGCTCAACAAGCTAGAGTCAGACTCGCTACCAGAAGAGTCCGACTCCTCCCCACTTCCTGAGGGGGCCGACCCCTCTTCTTCTTCTTCGAGGGCCATCTGCTGACGGGCTAGGTCAACAGTAAAGTGAGAAGGAACTACCTTAGCTCCCTCCTCAGAGCTCTCGGCTGAAGGGCCACCTTGGGTCCCTGCTGTATCAGGTGGCTAGTCCGATGTTTCACTAATTGGAACACGGAATGAGGATCCGTCTGAATTTTCTATTCTCTTGGTCTTTTTTGTTCTTGCCATACTGTCCTGCATAGATACGAAGACAGTTGGATTTCGGGACTTGCGCAAAGTTTGAAGTACCGCAGGGCAGTCGGCATCCCTAGTCCTAGACTCAGCCGTCCCCGGTGAACGGCTGATCGCTAACCTAGGTCGTGCCGGATGCTTTTGAGGCATCATTTTCAAAAAGAAAGAAAAAGTGCAAAAGCAGAAAGAATAAAAGAACAGACGGTTACCTGAAACTTAAGTTTTGAAAAAGCTTGATCGAAGTAGGCGCCTAGTAAAACTGTCGTCTTGGCAGGTCAGAAGTTGCAAAGTGTCAGAGCTCAAGTTCAGGGGTTCGAGATTTCTTTAGAAAAGTTCAGTAAATGTGAACAAAAGACTTGGTCAACATCTCTTTATATAGGGAAAAAGAGAATGCAAAGAGTCGCCTTCAAATTCAAAAAATGAGCGGGAAAAATGCTCGGCCCATCATAGGGCGACACCTGTAGCAGGTCGTCGCCTGTTACAGGCCGACACCTGTCACAGCTGACATGTGAACAGTCACATGCCACCTGTGAGGGGCAAATGATTAGGGGATTTTTCCCTAACCAATCATCGTCTGACAAATGGACCAATCAAGCCCTACCATGTGTCCGCCACATGGGCCATTAGGAGCCTGCCACGTGTCAGACGTTGATCGGTCCACCATGGACCACTTGTGTCACGCCACGTGGCCTCCCCCCATGCCAAGTGGGAAAGCCGGCTACCTAGGCCCAATGACTTGTGGAAGCCCAATCAGCCCTAAGTTGACCTAAACCTAGGACTGGCACGCATCTCAAGACTATAAATACATTTACTAATCCTCATTTAAAGGGATTACACCAATTAATTACTCTCACCTAGAAAAAAAAACACTTAACCTTTTTTCCGTATTTATTACTCCTAAAGCAAGTACTAACTTGATCGTCGGAGGCAGAACTCCAACCACCCGGAGTCTCCGTTGTTTTGCAGGTACAGGCGCACGGTTCCAGTCTCGGAATTGTAACTCTCCCGCAGGACATCAGAAAACCCCGAAACAAGATCCATTCACATTATTTTCTAACTAGTTGAATACGTTATTTCAATTAACAGATATAGGATAACAAATTATAATAAAAATATTTGTTTGAAATCATGATTAATATATCTTTTAAACTATATACCCAAACTTGTAATGAATTTTACATCCTACACACAATAAGATACTGTAGACATTTAATCGTATCTCCCCGACCTAAACTTGGAGATGAGTAACTTTTTACCGCCAATTGGTTGGTTTGCATTGGAATTAAGAATTTTTTAACTTTCAACCTAGTTTTATTTTTACCGGCTTATGCCAATCCCTTCATAGCCCAAACATCTATTCAAATCCTTTCCATATCAAATTATCCACAAAACTAAGCCCAATTTTCTCTTTTCATAACCACAGTCCAAAATCAAGTATTTCTGATTTTTGTGACCCATAACTTTGATTCAAATCTTATTTGGTTGAATAGGTATAGAAAAACTCTTCCAACAATATATCATGAGCTCGATTCCGATTTAAAATGAAATGAGATATGAGCCTAATATTAAACTCGGCCCATAACTGACACCCTTGCACTCAAATGATCATATCTTAAAAACTCAAAACTAAATCCAATTGGTTTTCAAATCAGATTTATAGAGCTTTCCAACGATATATTATTTGCCTTATTTCGAGCTCGGGATCAAAAGTTATGGCCTAAATGCAAATTGCCTAAAATCCAATTTTTACTACGATGCAGCAAAACATGTCGTGGCGCAAAAAAGGCTAGCGTGACTCGTCAATTCTGGCGTGGTGTGCATGCCAATTATTATTTCCCAGCGCCAGCTATTATTCTTTCGAGCCAGACTTCCCGCATCCTATCATATAAATACATGACATAATTCTAGGGTTCAGGAGGCATCAATAGAGCCATTCGATAGTAATACAAACCTATTATCATCATAATACCTAATTCAAGAATCGAATTCAGCAATTTGAAGTCCATTTGCAATACTTTAAGTTGCACTACTAAACCTTGGCGCGTAAAAGGTTGAATTTTTGAGAGTTTGGACAAATCTGAAATTTATTTCAACTTAATTCATCGTTTTGTTTATTTTATAATTTCTTGAAGAAACTAACAATTTATTCATAATGTAGCAATTTTAAGGACGACATAATGTAAGCACTTAGTTTATTTAATTATTAATTTTATTTCATTTGCTAGTATCGTGTTTGATGATTATGATTTGGATGCTTTGATTGTTGTTAATATTATTATGTTACTTGCAATATTTTTTCTATATGATTTATTTATTTTGATCCCATTTCGCATGCCTAATCAAGAATATGGAATTGAAAATCGCACCTCATAAGATAATTTGGGGGTTCCCTTTTAATCTTGTTTAACTTAATAAGTGATCATACGATATTTAGAATTATGTGTGCATTAATATCCAACCAACTTAGTAATATTAGTTTGGAACGAACAAATTGAATTTTTATTGTATGTCTATTAAAAAATCCCAGTGCAAATTAATACTTGTCGCAAAAAAATCGAGTAGATGCCAATAACATGGGAAAAAATTATCTCCTTGACTCAATTTCATACCATCATCCCCAATCATCTAGTCGTGGTTTGTTGAGCATATGGAGTTCGTAGTCTCATGGATTGTGAATGATGTGTAACTTTCATTGATTAATATTTTTGGCTGCCTTTGTCCCTTTTGTAGAATCCATGAATGGTTATTGGCGGCTCCCTACTTTGTCCCTTGTCCCTAATCAATCGGTATAACGTCAAATCCAACTTCATACGATTGTCAAGTATATTCACAATGTGATTAAGTAGGTACCATTCGCGCGACGCTTGCGTATATGCATGTAAGTTTTAAATCCTAAACATATATAAAAGAATATTGAATATTGATACGTGTAAAGTTCTTAACCTTATATGATTAACAGCTTAAAGCTTTATGAAGGTTCAATGGGCACTCAAGAGGGGGGGGGGGTGAATTGAGTGTTAAGTAATCGTTGGCTAATTTTGCTTCTTTTCGGATTATGTGTGAGGAACCAGTTGTGCTGGTTCCCGTACGCAGCGGAATATAAATAAGCAATAAAGAAGACAACAAATTTAACGAAATAAAACAAAGCAATAAAGAACACAACAAATTTAACGAGGTTCAGCCAACTCAGGCCTACGTCCTCCTATCCTAAGTTCTTTATTAATCTACTCCGAAAAACAAAGACAAAGAACACTCTGCTGTTCCCTACTCCGGGAACCAGCAAACCCCACACTCTACTCCGAGTGTGCTCTCGACTTACACTCGTAAGCCCAATGTGTTTGAACTCACAAACACTCACCCAGCCTTTAACCCCTTTGTTAAAGACTCAATACAAGAATCAAGAACTCTCCTTTGATCTCACTTCTACGAAGCTAATTAAGAGAAAAAGTTTAATTACTAGAATGCTCTTGTATATGACTTGATGAATGGGATTAGTGCTTAAGTATATGCTCTCAAATAATTGCTCTTTTAATTTCTGGAGAAGCACACCAAATATGTGAAATAAGATGAGTTTATATAAGCTTAGATTCCTAAAACCTAGTTTCCTTAAATCACACAATCTTAGAGAATAAGATATAATGTAATTTTAGGAAAGTTTTTATCTTATTTGATTTAATCACAAAGATAGAATCAATTAAGATAAATACTCCTAGATTTTAGGTAACCAAGAATATTTCATCTTATTTCCAGCTGCACAAAATATTTTCAAAATAATCTTTTCGAAAAAATCTTTTTGTAAAATCTTTTTCCAAAACGGCAGCTCGAATACAGTGAACCTGGTTCCCCGACCTGGTTCCCTGAATTGAAACATGTTATGAAACCTGTTCCAACTTTGTACCAGATTTCATATCATACTTCAATATACTTTTAAGCACTTATATAACCCAAACATGTAAGCATACTACGGAGCATATTACATGAAAACCTAGATAACATATTAAAGCATAAATCGTCTTTTCTTCATGTAATCTTCAAGACTTGAATCTTCCTTGAATACTTCTATTATGAGCAAACAATCTTTCTTCGAAATATCTTCGAAAGGCTTCTATGCTCCAAGTCTTGGAATCAACTCAACTACTGCACATGTAACATGGTTAATGCACAATAAAGAGTATGTGACTGCTTTACCACGTAGCAACCATGGAAACAGTACATACTGGTTCCCTACCAGTACATAACACTTTTATCATATAACTGTTCCCTGTATAAAGACAAGTTAGTTCAATAAGAAAACTCATGTAAGTAATAACTTGTCTGGGGAAACAGTGTTCTATGTTAGCTGGTTCCCCCAACTGTATCGAACACTTTCAAGGACCTGTTTCCCTTAGCTGTTTGTCATCATTCAAAACTATCAATCAAAACCTAAGGGACTCAACAAATTCCCCCTTTTTGATGATGACAAACTTTTGAAGTTCCTGAACCTGTGGACATGCTCAAAAGGAAAACCGTCAAAAACTTCAAGGACTCAAGACTCTTTGGAACAAGTCAGTTAGGCCAAC